>NC_134712.1:213968307-214593307 GCF_049634645.1 Pelodiscus sinensis | reverse complement strand
TGGACTCCCCCATTCATCACTGGTGGGCAGGCAGCTGGCAAGTAGGGATCTGGCCAGCAGCAGGACTCACCAGTACTGAGTGGTGGAGGGTGACAGAAAATAAGGGACAATAGGCCTGTTTTTAAGAAAAAAAATTGGGACTCCTGCAGGAGCGATTAAATATAGAACTGTCCCTTTGAAAACAGGGTGTCTGGTCACCCTAATAATACTGGTCAGTTTACATCCATGTATACTGGATTATACTTTCAAGGCTATCTTTGTCAGGAAAAGGAGCAAAGATTTATTTCTAAACTGAAAACTGAGATTCTCCTTTGAAAGGATTAAGGCCATTAAAAAGGTCATTTGCAAAACTCTGAAGTATCCCGTCAAGGACATCAGTGATCTCACACTGGTCTCACACTCTCTTATCAAACTACATAGATAACACTCACTAATATTAATGGAAAATGCATGCATAAAAAGAAGACATACAACTTCTCATACCCTGTCATGTATGTTCGGAACAACATTCAGCCATGATTCTGATCTCATTTACATGGATGTAAATCACAGTACACCTACTGAAATCAGTGGATTTACACCAGTGCCAAAAACAGTGCCAAAAACTCAAGAGCAGAGTATCAGCCTGAAATGTTAATGTCTGGGTTTGTGTCACAACCTTACAAAGCTTTACTCTCTTTCTTACCGTCAAAGAAATCAATAGAACTACTCTTGAGGGTAAGTATTGCAGATCAGGCCCTAAATCCAGCAAGTGTGTGTATGGGGGGGGGGGGGGACGGGACATAAGAAGCTGTGTAGTTTTGAAGTACTGTATATAATTTTGATGCACTGTATATTATTTGAGAATAATTAATTTAAGATGGGAAAATAAAAAGGAGAGAGAAAAATATGCAGGTTTTCCTTAAAACAAAATGAATAATGAGCTACAATTGCCCTTTTAAGGGTGGTGAGTTTTTCTTGTTCTCCAAAAAACTTGTTCCAGCACCAGAGTGATTACAGTCCCAGCCTCTCTCTCCTCCAATCACAGAATAGATCAAGAAGCACATGTAACACAGGGCTTTACTTTACAAGGGATCATCTACATTTCTTCCAGAAAAAAATACACCCAAATAATACGCCTGTATACTTGATATACATTGCTTAGTTCAAACTACTCTATAAACAGTATTAACCAGAAAAATTGTTGGAGTACTGTGATGAACATATTTTCTATAGTTTGCTTGGAATATGCTTGTGCCTCTTTAAAGTATGAGATTGAAAAAAACACTGTAACAAGGGTCTGATTTCCAGGGAAGCTCCTACCAGACTGATTTTTATTCATGGCCCAAGTTACAGGATATGAAACAGGGTTACAAAAGACATCACATAGTATCTCCCCTCTAAATTACATATAAATAAAACATAATTTCCACCTAAACTGATCACCACAAACTAATAACAAAATACACAAATAGAGGTATCTATAGATAGATTTTGGGACTAGATAACCTAATCCCTCTGACAGAAAAGAGGATTGTTCTACATCTTTGATAACTACTGCCTCTGAACCTAAATGACTTTCCGATGACATGGCTTTACATTCTTAGAACAACTCTTTATGCAGTTTTATTTTATCACAAATTTTATTTTATCACAGTTTTGCTAGTTGTACTGACTCTTGTCTTAACCTATGTGACTGTAAATAGTAAGTGCTTGACATGATGTGCCAAAACTAATATATGAAGGAGAATTGCCAAAATAAGACACTTTTCAACTGTGAGCCACAATCAGTTATTAAGTCACTTAGAATCCCATGGTGTGCCAACTGTAGGTTTAGAGTCGATAAGTTCCTATGTGTTGCAGATTTCATTCTTGAACACTTTATTTTCAATGAACATGTTTATGCTGATCCAAAGTAGGACATCTCAGGATCTATCGTTACTACAAGATGGACACTGAAGGTTTGTCTACACTGTAATAAAAACTCATGGTGCCAAGTCTCAGGGCATGGGTCCACTATCTTGGACTTGGACTACAGAGCTAAAAACACTCAGGCTAGTACCTGGGCTTTGAGATCTTCCTGCCTTGTAGGAATTTTCAATCCCTTTCCTGGGTCCATAGAAAAGTACTGTAGTTCTTCAGTGCCCTCTGGCCTGTCGCATGCAGAAGAGTGGTAGGTTTAACCCTTCACTGTTTCTCTGTAATGTCACTTTCTTCCAGGAACATGTTACAGCAATGCAATCACTTCCTCCAGTTCTCTACATTACATTAAGGAGTGCAAGGTGCTCAGATACTATTGTGATAGGGACCATCAAAGTAAATGCAAATGCCGTGGGGGATATTTAAATCCCCCACGGATTTGCAATTCCGAAGTGTCTCATTAGCATCCCTTTTCCGGAAAGGGATGCCAATGTAGACACATTAGTGTCTAACATAGACCCAGGAACGTGGGTAGGAAACTGATCTTCATTTGTTGGGTTTAGTCACTTTAAATTGTTCATTACAAGAGTTCAATATCCACTCCAGTGGATACTTTATCAAACAGCAAAATTATGTATTTCAAAGATTTAGAAATAAGATCTGAAATTCCTTTTAAAATAATGCTTCACTATGTTTACAATAGTGGCATTTATGTTGGCTTTGTTTACTAAGGATTAAGTAAACACATTTATTTCCATTGTAAATAAAAAAGTTTGTTAAAAGAAAAAAAATATTTTTTCAATTATGATTTGTTTATATCTTCCAAATAAATTCCTGTAAGTTCAAATGCAAAAATCAATTAAATAGGTGCCCTTTGAAACATTACTGATTTATATTTTTTCTTTGCATTTCTGGGATAATAAAACACATTATTTCTTCATATCTAAAGTTTCAAATCAATTATGCACTTCAGCACATAACTGAATAAGACAACATTGAGAAGAAAGTTCTTGAGAGATTTTAATAGGCCTGGATGAACTATTCTAGATATGGACACAGGTAACTGCTGTGTGATATTCTGCTATTTCTAAACATGCCTCTGCTCTTCTGACAGTCATTCTATAGTGTGCACTGCTATAACTTTGAATGTGAGAAAGGAAGGAAGTGGCCTACAATTTAAGTCCAAGATTTATCTATAACTAGAAGATTTACCCAGTGTTGCCTGGGTTCTTAATGGTAATAGCTTTTGTTTTTCTTCATTTAAATCATTGTTCTGTGGTGGGCTTCTGAGTGAAAGGTTCAGTATGCAAGCTGCTCCAGGGAGAGAGAACAACCCCAGCCCTCTCTCACTGTAGCAACTCAGGGACAAGTGAGAAGCACCTCTCCATCCCCATCTCTGGTCCTTTGCTATGATCATTATTCAACATAACTCTCTCCTACCAGTCTCCTCCCTTTTCATTTGATGAGAAATAATCAAATTCCAGTCACGTCCCATTGTTCTGGCACAACAAAATCCTGATCTTGCTTTAAAGTTATGACAAGAGGATGCTGAATACCAAATTTGGTGGTTCTAGCTCTTACTGTTTAGGATAAATTCTTGAACAAACAAACTCAAAGGCAGACAAGCTGACAGATGCACATTTCTAAAAATATACAGTAAAATTATTGCAGGTAAATGGGATAAATACGCCATACTATTAACTCCACATGACACACAGATTGAAGAGTTTATTTGCCTAATAAAGACTTATTTTAACACTTGCCACCTGAGACAGTGCAAACAAAGCCAAAAGTGGAACTCTGTCACCTTCCAAATGCCTCAAAATACAAATTGAAGATGGCACATTATACAGCAATTCCTCATTTAACACTATAGATGCGTTTCTGAAAATGTTCGTGCTAAGCGAAAATGTGCTATGCGGGGTCAATTTTCCCACTAAAAATACTGGAAAAGGTGGGGGTTGCGTTTCAGGTGGTGGTGTCAAAGTCAATTTTTTGTTGGTGCTGGGTCGTCTGCGACAACATTAGATATCTAGCTACATAAGATAACTAGCACCACAAGTTGCTGCGGTTTATTAAAACACAAAGATAAACGTGAGTGAGCGGAGGTGTGCTGTGACCATGTGTATTCATCCGCTCATGCATACCACTGTTTTCACCAACTTATACCACTGCGCGAAGTAGTCTGCCACTTGGTTATTTTCGTGTTATTTTGGGGACAGTTGTGGTATTCAAAAAACGTTCCCTAAAAAAAATCGTGCTATTGCAAAAAACGTGTTAAGCGGGCACATGTTAAACGAATAATTACTGTTCTACAGAGCCTTAAAAAATGAGGGCAAGAAAAATGGCAGTCTAACATGTCAGCGCACTGCACTTGAAATCAGGACAACATGGCTTCTGTTCCTGACTCTCACATGGATTCACCATGTGACTTGGGCACACAGTAGCAATGGTTTAAAAAAAAAAAATTTCTTTACAGCTTGTGTGACATCAGGATAGTTGGTCAAACAGGGGAATTTGAATGTCCATAGTGCAGAAGTATCCTTAGGATGCAGGTATTCCGTGTTTGTAAATTCCTTTGAGATTACAGGAATCTAGTTTATTATTATTATTATTATTTATATTGAATTTCAGTGAGTAAAGTACCTTTTCCCATCCAGCTTTTACCATTTTTTTCTCTTAATAAATTGAGTAAGCATTTTGAAAACTAACAGGAGTTCCAGTGGCTGTGAGCACATGTGGCTTATTCATATAGGAGGAAATGGCTGTCCCTGGTAATTACTGAATGTACATTCACTCAACAAAATTCACAATCTACAGAAGTAGTATATATTTTTGAAAAAAGAGGCCCCAAATTTATTTGTAAGTAAAATGGATTTAATCTTGCACTGATGTAAAATAAGAAAAAATGTTGTAATTATTACTTTTATATTTTACGTTATTAAAGTTTATATATTTATCTTTCAATGTAAAAGCAACTCAAAGTTGATATGATAATGTCCTTAGATTCATATTTTTATTTTGCAGTCTTCAGAACATCACCAGCATATACAGGGACCCTTATTTCAAAAGGTTGTTCCTCATTTTTGTGCCAAAATAACCCGTTCTGCTAAACAAATTAAGGTGACACAAGTCTTACAAAGAGGGTCAGTTATCAGCTTCAGTTTTTAATTTACTTTACTTTCCATTTTCTGCAATTGCCTTTTAGAAGCCTGACAATTATTATATTGCTTTCGTGTCCCGTCCCCCCCCATTCTTCCCCACCCCTATGATTGTGCCCCTTTCCATTTATTTGGCCATTGATTCCCACTCTCCAAAGTCCCTGCTGTATTTTGAATGGAGTTGGAAGTAACAGAGCTGCCTTTCTTTAAAGGGACACTGTCCAGACTGATGGACCCAAAACGTAACCTATTAATCAATTCAATTTTTGTACTGTCTTGATTATGGGGAATAGATCACTTACTTCCAAAAAACAATTTGTAACATTCCAATAATCCTAACTTGTCAAGAAGGTCTCAATGTCAGTCTTAGGGGTGTGTATGTGTGTGTGTGTGTGTGTGTGTGTGTGTGTGTGTGTGTGTGTGTGTGTGTGTGTGTGTGTGTGTGTTCCATTCCTTTCAGGGTATCACAATATGCACAAATTTTCACAAGGAGAGAACAGGCAAGCAGAGCAGAAGGAGAACACAATTGTCCATTGTAACAAAACTTGGAAGGTCTAGTCTTCCTCTTTGACAGATCTGTCAGACAACAAATGGATAGTTTGAAAGCATATTGCAAAGTTTCTGTGTTGCATGTCGATGTTTTTCTCTTCGATTTCTGAAGACGGTGCTCAAATTAATCTCTAATGACCTAATCAATTTGTTAGTCTCTAAAGTGTCACAGGACTGCTCATTGTTTTTACAGTTACAAACTAACATGGCTACCCCTGTGAGAAATTAATCTCTGACATCCATGAAGTCACACCAGAGATGAAATTGAGCCTTTTTTAATTTTTGACATCCCCACACAAAATGGCTGGATTGTGGTTTTATGTTTGTGTGGTGTTTGCGTGTGCTAGGAAGAGTTATTTCCTTATTTGTTTTACAAATAGACAGAGTTTTACATATGTACTTCACCAGCATAATGTGCCAGTTTAAAGTTTGAACAGCATATTAAGACTTTAAATGTGAATATAGCACTGTTATATTTGAATCCAAAGAATCTCTTGCATCAGCTTACAATCTTTAAAGTTTTAGGGAAACACATTTGTTCCATAGTTTACAATAAACTGCAGACACCAAACTTCTAACTTAGAAACATCTGTTCTGATCCTAGCCTTGACTCGCCCTCTTTCATTAGCGTGAACTACAGAATTTTTAAACGTAAAAACGAAAAGCAATTGTCTGCCCTGCTCTATTCATTATCCTCTCACAGCATATGGGGCTATTCTCCTCCAAGGCCTTCCTCTTTTTTCTTTTAAAGCAAAACCCATCAAGCCTGGCCTCCTTCACAGCACTCCCCCCCCTCTCGCCCCCGCCTCCGCTCCCTTTGTGCCTCGGCCAGGCTGAAAAGAGACGCTTGGGAGACCCAACCTCCTTCTGCGCCTGGAAGCAGTGTGAGATGTTGAGAGACGCTCCCTTCCGCAGGCCACTCAGGCGTCGGTTTCAAGGCTCCTCCCTCCTGGCGAACGGCAGACAGCGGGGCGCCTGGAAACCGGTCGGAGGGAGAGAGGCGAGGGGGAGCGCACTTGAGGGATTGACACAAATGGTCAGGCGGCGGCGGCGGCGGAGGCTGGAGCTGCCGCGGGGAGCCGCGCGCTGCCTCTCGCCAGTCGGCTCTGCGGGGCAGTGAGGAGCGCTGGTGGGGCCGGGAGCGGGGCCGTTTCGGGGTGTCCCCTCCCGCCGCCCTGCCCCCCTTCATGAGTCTCAAGTTTGAGGCGGGCGCAGCAGAGGCAGCAGGCGGCGGCGGGAGCCCGGCTGGGGCGGCAGCAGCGCCGAGGCAGGGGCCGGCGAAGTATGGCTGAGCCGCGGGCAGCCCCGGGCGCGCCCGGGCACCGCCGGGAAGTTCGCGGCGGGCAGACGGCGGCGGGCGGCGGGAGCTGGTGCCTCCGGCTTCTGCTGCTGCTGTGGGCGGAGGCGCCGGTGCTGCCCGCCCGGGGCCAGCCCCAGCAGTACAACGGCGAGCGGGGCATCTCCATCCCGGACCACGGCTACTGCCAGCCCATCTCCATCCCGCTGTGCACGGACATCGCCTACAACCAGACCATCATGCCCAACCTGCTGGGCCACACCAACCAGGAGGACGCGGGGCTGGAGGTGCACCAGTTCTACCCGCTGGTCAAGGTGCAGTGCTCGGCCGAGCTCAAGTTCTTCCTGTGCTCCATGTACGCGCCGGTGTGCACGGTGCTGGAGCAGGCGCTGCCGCCCTGCCGCTCCCTGTGCGAGCGGGCGCGCCTGGGCTGCGAGGCGCTGATGAACAAGTTCGGCTTCCAGTGGCCCGACACGCTGCGCTGCGAGAAGTTCCCGGTGCACGGCGCGGGCGAGCTGTGCGTGGGGCAGAACACCTCGGAGCGCGGCACCCCCACGCCCTCGCTGCTGCCCGAGCTCTGGACCAGCAACCCGCAGCAGCGGGGCGGGGGCGCGGCGGGCGGCGAGCGGGGCGGCCGCTTCGCCTGCCCGCGGGCGCTCAAGGTGCCCTCCTACCTGAACTACCGCTTCCTCGGCGAGAAGGACTGCGGCGCCCCCTGCGAGCCCAGCCGCCTCTACGGCCTCATGTACTTCGGGCCCGAGGAGCTGCGCTTCTCCCGCACCTGGATCGGCATCTGGTCGGTGCTGTGCTGCGCCTCCACCCTCTTCACCGTGCTCACCTACCTGGTGGACATGAAGCGCTTCAGCTACCCAGAGCGGCCCATCATCTTCCTGTCGGGCTGCTACACGGCGGTGGCCGTGGCCTACATCGCTGGCTTCCTGCTGGAGGAGCGGGTGGTCTGCAACGAGCGCTTCGCCGAGGACGGTGCCCGCACGGTGGCGCAGGGCACCAAGCGGGAGGGCTGCACCATCCTCTTCATGATGCTCTACTTCTTTGGCATGGCCAGCTCCATCTGGTGGGTCATCCTCTCTCTCACCTGGTTTCTGGCTGCCGGCATGAAGTGGGGCCACGAGGCCATCGAGGCCAACTCGCAGTACTTCCACTTGGCCGCCTGGGCTGTGCCTGCCATCAAGACCATCACCATCCTGGCCCTGGGGCAGGTGGACGGTGACGTGCTCAGCGGCGTCTGCTTCGTGGGCATCAACAATGTGGACGCCCTGCGTGGCTTCGTGCTGGCCCCGTTGTTTGTGTACCTGTTCATCGGCACCTCCTTCCTGCTGGCTGGCTTTGTCTCCCTCTTCAGGATCAGGACCATCATGAAGCACGATGGCACCAAGACCGAGAAGCTGGAGAAGCTGATGGTGAGGATAGGAGTCTTCAGTGTCCTCTACACCGTGCCTGCCACTATAGTCATCGCCTGCTATTTTTATGAGCAAGCTTTTAGGGAACAGTGGGAAAGGAGCTGGGTTGCCCAGAGCTGTAAGAGCTATGCCATCCCTTGCCCTAATAACCACAGCAGCCACCACCATCCACCCATGAGCCCTGACTTCACTGTCTTCATGATCAAATATCTCATGACCTTAATTGTGGGCATCACCTCTGGCTTCTGGATCTGGTCGGGGAAAACACTCAATTCCTGGAGGAAGTTCTATACCAGGCTTACCAACAGCAAGCAAGGGGAAACCACAGTGTAAAATCCCACCAGACTGAGAGACACCCACCATCCCAGCCAGAGAATGTGGAGGAGTGGGGGAGGGGGTCAAGGAGGTGGGGAGAGAGGCTGTCAGACATCCACTCCTGGCAAACTTTCCAGACTGCTAACCATTACTCTAGCCTGCGGAGAAGTGAGAAAAATGACGCAGGTAGAGAAACTCCTGAGATTGAACAGTCTTTGCTTCCTGTCAGGACTGAACATTGTGTGTAGTTGGGGAAAGGGTTGTAAATAGCCTCTGTAAGATTTTGTAAGTATATTTGTATTTGTAAATTACAAAGAACTCTCGCTTTTTTTATTTTTAGGACATTTTAACTCATTTGCAGATTTTCCCCACTCTTTTTAACTGACATTGGATTTTATTTTTTATTTTAGTACATGATTGAAAAATAAAAGCAACCAAAACAAACCCCTCCTCTCATCCCAGCACAGGTTTTGTAAGGATTTTGCTTGGAATTCAGTTGCATTAACAGAATGGTCTCCATTGAGACTGCTGTAACTCTTTAAGGTTCCTCCTGACACAGGCTGGACCCTGATTCCAGCCAGCCTAAAAGATGGGTGGGAATGGGGAGGGACATAGACACATGACTTGATCCCTGCCCATGCACCATGTACCTGGTGCATAAAAGGGGGGGATCTTACTGACTGTATCCTGAGGGGATGGAGGAGCAAGTAGTTCAACCTCACTTCTGGTGGTGGAGGAAGATGGTCTGAGCCCTGTTGCCCAAAACCAGAGGAGTATAGTCCTTGTCATCTATACCCAAGGAGATATTATTCCAGTCACCTAACCATGGAAGGAACAATCTCCTCAAATCAGCCCAAAGGTGACTGAGCTCAGGCAGAGCAGCACACTAAACATTTCTTAGTGTTAAGTTTAGGGACTGGCAGCTTTCTGCTTTTTAAAATAATTAACTATACCATGTGTTTTAAAAAGAAATGTGTTCTGTTAGTGGTCAGGAGCGGAAGTCTAATACCAGCTGCACCTGTAATATGTCTGATGGCTTAAGAGAGATAAGGGTATAGATCACAACCTTCCTTTTTAATTAACTGAATTATTTTTTTAATGGCCAGCCCAAGAGATGATTGATCTGGCTAACCTTTTCTCACAAATGGGATTATTAGTTTCACAGTGTGTGGAGGGAAGGAAGACTGAGACTAGTTATAAATCTTAATTGGTGTGTGTTCAGTTCCTTGGCTATATGCTTCTTTGATGGGTCAGCTAGTGTGTGGCATGACATTGGTTCTTCTGTCAATGGAACTGTTGAGGGAGAACTACCTGGAAGGTTTTGTTGAGGTACTGATATTTACTTAGATTAACACATTGCTCAGTATAATCAGGTTTGGGAAATATAAGATCAGTATAAAGAGATTAATTATAATTACATGCTTTTTAATTAAATCTATAAATTGACTTTTTAGTTTGGAAATATTTAAAATGTAAAAATGCCCCTGTATTGTAATGCTTCATTATCTACACATTGTGAGGGAGGAATGAAAAATAACAAGGACCAAAAAAAAAAAAAAGAAAAAAAAAAGAGGCAAAAAATACTTAACCTAATGGAATATGAGACATTAAGGAAACTCTGATGTCCTTTATAGTACCATAATTATATTGCTTACTGTGAAACATGTGTGCAGTATGTCTACTATCTTTAAACAGATGTATTTTCCTGGGTGTTTAAGAGGTTTAAACAAGGCACAGCAAATGTTACGCTTCACAGATGCATTTTAATATTTAGTACTCTGTATGAAAAACAGCAGAATGCTTCTCTCTCCTGATTGTATTTTTTAAAAGTTTTATATAACAAGCGTCTGTATTTAGGTTCACAAATGTTATCTCTGGCTTCCATACCCTGAAATGCAAGGTATGTGAATTTGATATTCATTTCTTTCTTTCATTATCACAAGATCATCTATATTTATAGAGGAATAGAAATTTATATATATTAAATACCATATTTTTAATTTCTCTTAAATAAATTGAGGTTTTGTACAAAATTATTCTGTCCTTTTACATATATACTGTATTAATTATTTTTATATATTACCAGGTATGGGATTGTGTAGTTTTTGTTTGTTTTTTTAACTACATTCACAACACAAGCTAGAATTCAGTGTAGGAATGCATTATGCAGCTTGTTTTATATGTCTAGGCCATTCCAGATTAATCCTTCAAAAGAACTCATGTATACTCTTCAAGATTCTTGATAGGATATGGTTGATGGTGTGAAATCCAAGAAGAGATCTGCTATGTGGCAGGAGAAGAAAGAAGCTTGCAGATTTCTTTCTTTTGGCAAAGGAGAGGTTAAGTTGGAAAACCCTTTCTTCTATATTTGCTATTATAAAAATTAGCCAGTTTCTTACTGCCAGAACAACATTCAAGCTATGTTTATCAAATATAAACAATTGTCTTTCTCAGAATATTTTAGTGTGCAGTCCTTTTAGTTTTCTTGGAAACTTGACTGTTTAGTTAAACCAGAGCTGTAAAATATGTACATGAAAATAGTTCCATTAGATTTTTTAAAAATTACATGCATTCTAAGCTATTTTTATCCCAAACATTTTTTATATTGTCCAATGTGCCTCTTTATAGGTTTGTATTTAGTAGGCATACTTGAATAACAGATTTTTGTTTCTGATGCTTTCCACTATTACGATGTGACATTGTGTTTTATTATACAGAATTGTAGGGGATACAAATTGTTTATTAGAAAATCAAGCACAAATTAACATGTAGTATGAAGAAAACAGAAGCAAAAAGCTGCCCTTATAGACATGACAGCAGAATTTAACAATAGGGCTTTTAATTTTAGCAAAAACGTAATGTTCATGTTCTTAAATATTGTCTTTTCTAAAAAATTCTTGATTCTACCAATTTAAGTTGTACTACTTAGTGTTCAGATCTAATGGTATAAACCACAAACCATTCAGCTTCATTTGAAATGCAAACCCTTTATGGTCAGATGAATAATTGCAGCATTAGAGACATTTTAACTGGTTATCTTGAAACTGAATACTTGTTTATTCATTTATGCACTACAAAAAGAACATTAGGGTTATAATAATTTTTGTATTTAATAAAGGAATTGTAGTTTCTCTACAAAGTAAAATTTTGCTAGTCTACACATTTCCAGTCTGCACACTTTATAATATTTACTTCCAAGTTTTAAATTTAGGGTGTTTTATTTTGCTCAGTTTTCATTATCTTTACAAAGTATACTACATTATATCATAAAATTAAATCGTTGGAGCAAACTCCATCTTATTAATGCATCACTTTTGTTTTTGTTGTTTGTTCATTTGCATACTAATTTGCAAAATTCAGTAATTTTCCAATAGATTACATAGTCATTAGTGGGTGTTGTCATAGTGCACAGCGTTCTTGCATTTTTATTTTATATATTTTTATTTGTCTACATTTTTCAAATTCACCTATCGTGGGTTTTAGGCCTTTTTTTGCAAAAGTCAAGACTAAGTAGAAAAAAGAACTATGAAGGTGCCTTCTTTTCGGCATATTAAAATAGTTTATGCTTCACCATAGTAAGAAGTTCCAAACGTATTCAGTGTTCCATAGCTCAAGGGAATAGAGGTAGACATAAGATCACTGACAGTGCTATGTATACTTGGCGTACCATATTTATGAGCAGGCTGTATTATAGTATAAAAACAATGTTGCAAAATTCTACGTTGTGTCTTACACAGAAGAAAATATAAGAAAAGCTTTGATATGACAACACTTGACTGACAGACTAAAAATATTTGTAAAAGGTATTCTTAAATCAAACGCTATGTTCTTTCATTTAGAATGCTGTTGATCTGAAATGAGCAGGCATATATAAATAAACCTGTTCCTCTAGCTAGACTCTATAGAGGGCAATATCATGATAGCCTGGAGAACTGTGGATGCTGAGCTAGAGTTCATTCCTCTATAACAGTAGCACTGTTTGTAAAGTAGCACATTTGCCTTGTAGTTAAATAATTTGCAGTTTCCCTAAAAATCTTATTTTTCAGGCTTTTAACTTGCTCACTTTATCTCCAAAACTGTCAATTTATGAGAATACTTTAAATGGCTAATTTCTAAAAAGTGAAATTCTGCATTCTAATATACCTAACTTAATATGGGTGGTACACTTCCAGGCATCCCCAGCTCAATAGCTGCTATCACGTACACATGCAATTAAAGATTATTTCCATGTAAATGATGGAAGGAACCCCCCAAACTTATTTTATAGTATGGCCTTTTGACTTGGAAACTGAGGTAAGGCTGTTAGTTCATCCTGCACTCACCCTCTAGTGCCCAGACAATATAATTACAGTATTCTTGGTGGCTAACACCACATGCTAAGATCTTTGCACTACCTAAACAGGACAATGTAACAATACAATCCAGCCTCAGCTGTTAATATCTCATTTTTTAAATAGTACAAACCTAACTGAATCTTTATTATTTGTACCATAACGGAACCCAGCACCTCCAATGTGGATTTGAAGGCCCTTTTGTGGTGAGTGTTCTGCAAACATAGACAGGTATGGGCTCTGTTACTAGAAGTTCATGGTCTAAAGCATCTCTCCTGCAAATGCTTTTTTACATTAGATTCTGTGACTTCTTCTATCTTCTACTCTTTTAGTACTGATATACAATATCCCTAATCTTCAGTCTATCTGAAATACAGTTCACCAGATCAGTTTGCAGGAAATGAAATAATCCACATAAGAGAGGGAAGGACAGAGTTCTTTCTGTCTCAAAGACTGAAACCTCTGATACCCTAAAAATATTTACAGTGCAGAGGAGTGACAAGAGTAACATGTTTTCTAAAGTTCAGCAGTTTTAGTATGTCAACGTTGTTTTAAAAATGAGCAAAGAGATAAAGAAAACAAAATCTGATGACTTAATGGGTGGAGGCATTGTTTTTAAAGACATCTTATTAACATGGTGCTAGCAAATTACAAAGTCAGTGGGAGTTTAGGGGGGTTAGCACTTCAAGAGACTGGGGCCTTGATATTTATCTTGGGCACAAAATGTCTTGGAGTAAGCTCAATCACTGCCAGATCAGACCAAATAATAATGACAAGAGTGTCTTGTAAGTAAACAAAGAATAATATCACTTAATTTCATGCAACTGTAAATTGAAATTTACACTGCTTACTTAAAGCTGTGTCAGTTGACAAGGTAATGTTAAATCATCATTAAAAGCTATCAAGTTACAAGTTAAGTGGCAACATAGTTGTATGATTATTAGTAAGCAAGATTACAAGTAAAGATCTCAATAAACTAGTAAACAACTAGGTCTCAAAAAATATAATAAGGCAATAAATCACAGATAAAAAGAAAAAGTAACATTTTGATAATTTCATTGTAGCCAATATTTTTAATTCTATAATAGAAAACATTATTATTTTGTAATCCAGGCCTCAACATAATATTGAAATTAATTTTCCAGTGCTACCACAGTATGGCTTTACCCTCAGACCACGGCTTGCCCCTGTATTTCATTCAAATCAACAGTATGAGTAAATAAACTGTGGTCTCGTACCCTGATCAGACAGCCCTTCATGAAGCTCCATATACACTCACCAACATCACATATAGAGAATTAATGCAATTTTATAATAGTTCTGTCATCATCATTATAAAATTTGCACTCAGAAAACCCATAATATGTGCATTTAGTTTCTATCCGCTAATCAGATGTGGGGGGTTTCCAAAATACTTTAAGGTTTGGTTGCAATAAGAAGTGAACAGCATAATAGTCTAACTGTTACTGTAATTTCCTTTTGTGTATCTTTGTCATAATCATTACAATATCATTTAGAATTTGTCTTTTCATTTTAATAGAATTAATGTTAAAGAACTCCCATTGCCAGCTAGCAAGAAAGATATTTCATCGTGGAAGACCTTTTATGGTAATTTGACCAATCTGATTGCCCTAAGCAGTTGAACTAAAATTAGCTGTCTGCAGTAAATAGTTACATTGATGATGATGATGATGATTAACAGCAATGACAAATAAGCCTGTAAAACTCCTTCATACTTTGATAGTATTACAAATCATGTGAACTTTGCTCATGCTACCATGTCAGGTTCTCTTGGTATGACTGAGTACAGCCTGAGTTTTCTTTCCAACGCTATTATAGTTTTATTAAAACAAACCATACATATACAAAGAAAATTAGAAAAGGATATCATTTTATTGAAGGGGCTGCTGATGAACACGTCACAAGATGAACTCAAGTAGTCAAAAATCCTAAGCCTGGTAGACCTTATATTTTGTTATTACATATTTCTTGCTTTTAAAATAGAACATACAGTTAGGACATTGAACTCTATAACTATTTACATTCTAAATTGCATGCCTGTATGTTAGTCACAATACCATCTTAAATAGACTAATATATTAGTGATGCTAATATAACAAGTGGTAACAACACCCCTTTGATATTTTCCATCAGTTTGTTCATATGAGTTAACATTTTGTTACAAGTTATTACTTACTCACCTCTACCAATGTTCACAGTGCTGTACAAACCTAAATATCCTAGAGTTTAGTCTACTTTAAACAGACAAGACCAGAGCTATCTTTCCTGACACAGTACACATAACTAATTCATTGAGTGTTGCTGCATTCTGGGGAATGAAAGACTGACACCTTCTCTCAGAGAGCTCCACAAATCTTCGTCTGGTAGAAACTATACAGAATATACACTACATTAGCATTTTTCCTTGGCTGCCCTAGTTACACACTTCCACCCTCCCCCGCCCCCACCTATGTTAGAGGGCTCTCTTAACTTCTTGTAAGCACTGCATTTCATAGAGGGCATTTGCAAGACATTTGTCCCACCACAACAGCCCTGACAGATTGTCTGTTGCCCAGAGACTAAATTCTTCTATTTCATATACCTGGGAAACCCCAACTTTGACTGCAATGGAGGTTGAACTTGCGTAGCTAATGGCAGAAAATGGCCTTTGTAAGCTACCAGGAGGTGGAGTAATTTTGCAGTATCCATTAAAAATCATGGAGGGAAAGTAAGTTGAGGAGAAGGGAAGTTGTTTGGCACTTCGGCTACGTCTAGACTGCAGGCTTCTTTTGGAAGAAGCTTTTCTGGAAGAGATCTTCCAAAAAAACTTCCGAAAGAGAGCGACTACACTTCGAAAGCACAATGAAAAAACTACCTGCTTTTTTGACAGATAGCATTCACACTGAATAGATGCTATCTCACATATAAGCTGTGATTACTAGGGGTGGAATGGCCACCAGGGCACCTGTGCTTTTTCCTCTTTCCTCTTCTTGCGAAAGAACTCCCTCTTCCCTGTCCACACAAACCTTTTTCTGAAAGAGCTATTTTTCTAAGGGAAGAAGCCTTTTTTCAAGAGGTTTACCAATGTCGGAAAAACCCCCTCGGTTCTTTCAATTTTTTTTCAAAAAGAATGCAATTGCAGTGTGGACATAATTTAAGTTTTTCAGAAAAACCGCCATTTTTCAGAAAAAAACTCTGTAGTGTAGACATATCCTTCTAGCTGAACTAGTATGGAAGATAAGTGACTTCTGCTCTAAAAATTAAATTGTTTGACAGCTCCTGTCACTCATGACACCTGATTTTTAAAAACAAATACCTTCCAGAAAGAGCTTGTGTTAATACTAATCAGAGTAGTATGAGCAAATAGGATTAGCCACTTGCTCAGACACAAATAGGACTAGATATTATTGATAAAGCAGCTCTCTGATTAAAGATTAAGAGGAAAGAAAAGTGAACATAACTATAAAATTGTGTCCTTGGGAAACATGGGAGTGTTTTGTCTATAATCTAAAACAGCAAAAGCCTGGGAACTCTAAGGTATTCAGGAGCCTAACTCCAATTAGAATCAATGGGCCTGCCACACTTCATTGAAATCAGTGAGGAGTAGACTTCTAAATATATTTGAGAATCTGGATCAAAATGACTGTGGATTGACCTTTCAAAAGTGCTTAAGTGATTTATGAACACAACTCCCATTGAAACTCACTGGGACTTGTAATCTTAAACTGCTGAGGTAGTTTGAAAATCCTACTCTATTTTTCTTTCAAGATAAACTGAGCTGCATTTCTACTAACTACAGTGAACTGTTAAAGATACGACATATCTTGGTAGATGTACAATTTTCACATAAATACAACATAAAAATATTGAAAATAATCCCTCTTTGACTTAATTGTAAGGATTTGTAATTCTCCTACTGGAGCAGATGGTATCAACTGTCTAAGCCCTCTGAGAAATACAGCTCCTATTTCTGGGGTTGGTGACTCCATAGACTGTTGCAGAAGCAACAAGTAGGCACAATTTTGTGACAGGCCCTTAGTTTACTTGTAAATACATCTATCTGTATTTTTAGAGCAACACATTTATTTGAGCCCAATTCTGAGAGGTGGTGAAGGTCCTCAAATCCAGTTGGAGATTATGCCCTTACTTAATTAAGATCTTAAGCAGTGTTTTGGGTTAAAAAACATTAATTATCGAAGCAAAGTTTGTTTCAGGCTATTGAAATTCAGAGATAGGAAGCGTGCATAGCACCTAAAGCGAAGTGTGAGATCCTCACAAACTTGAAGGTTCAGGCTTTGACATTTACGGAGATTAGTTTCTGTTTAAAACTCCCGTTCTTCTTCTCATCTGCTCTGCTTGCACTGCTAAAAAGAGCAAATGCCACCAGACTTGGGAAGAGGGGATCCGCAGCTCCCCGGTTTGCTTGTCTTCACAGCAGAAGCCCCTCACAGGAACTCATGCCTCATGATAGGTCTCCCATGCCTGGCAAAAGGAGGAGTCAGAGGAGCAGGTATTTGAGGTATTTTTGTTTCCAAGCACAGCAGAGGAGAAATCTTGGTAGCGAATACCAGCTCATGCCACTAACTCTTACTTCAAGCCTCCTGGTCTTCCAGTGAAGGGGACAAGTTAATGATCAGCAAAAGAGCTCTGTTAGCAGGTGGGAGAGGGGAATATGAGGAGTACTGGGGAAAAACAGCTCTCGTGTGTTACAACCCCAAGATATGTAGGAGTTCAGCCTGTTTTCCCCTAGGGATGCAAAAATTTTAAAAAACACAAAGCGTGTAACTGATTGAAATTCAATCAGTCATATGGTTAAATGTTCTGCGGGATGCTAGCACTGTGGGCTCTGGGCAGCGCCAGACCCATGGGCTCCCGGCCACTGTCAGATCCATGGTCTCCTGATGGAGGCCAGGAGTTTAACTGGTAAGTTTAACTGATAAGCTAAAGCTTATGGAGTAATTGGTTAACCAGTTAAACTCTTACATCCCTATTTCCCACAGAGCACAGTGCTTTGAGGTCCCCATGTCACATTCTCTATCTTGAGATTAGAAATCCATGCCTCTCAAGAGAAAATGGTAAGGAAACTGTGAGGTGAGCTTGGCGAGTTTCTAGCTAGTATTTCCATAGGAGTGGGCAATTGGCCCCCTTGTTGTAAGTATCTCTTGCATTGGGGTGAAATCTAGACTATATTGCAGTTAATAATAAAGCACCAGTTGTCTTCAGTAGGGTCAGGATTCACCCTACAACTTTTTAAAATGCTTCAAAATGAATTTTGAAGTTTAAAAAGTATGGGTAAAGTCAAAGGTAACTTACTTCTCTTGAGAAAACAGAGCCCAGTGACAGTTTATTTCATTAAGCCCTAAAAGCATTTCTAATGTTACTCAGGTCCAATTTATTGAGAGTACATCATGGGTGCCTTCCAGTGGCAGATAATTTATCTAAGAATCTGGCAGTGTTCAGTATGTCTCTCATCCCACTCTCCTACAAAAAATGTTCAGAGATTAGTTCCTCTGAAATTTTGTCTGTGATAATAAATGTTAAATAGTACCAAGTAGTAGTAACAATTTAGTTATTTCCGGTTCATAGTTTTCTAAAGCAAAGCTGTCCAACATATTTAAAGTGAGGCTACTTTTGTCCTTTACTACATACTGTTGATCATAAAGTACAGAAAGTCTCAGTTTGTCATTGTGTATTTTTTTCCAGTTCTGTGTTTTCAAAAAAGTGTATTTTATACACTTTCAAAGCTGATTTTTCCTCTCCACCAACCTCCTTCCAGTTCTGCAAACAGCCTTGCTTTGCAGTCAGTAACAAGACATGTTGATTTCATGAAGTCAGTTTGGAAACTGGGATAAAGTCAACATGACTTGTGAAATCAGTTCCTTATGGTGACGCCCATTTAAAACATTCACAGGAATTGATTCAGCCTCCAGGTGTTGCCCAAATGTTATGCTAGAATCCTTAGTGTAAATTCAGTGTGAAGACCCAATATAATTAAACTAAAAAAGGGGATTGCTGGTGACTTCAAGAGGAGCTACATCAGCCACAGCATGACTGGAAATATACACAAGTCTTTTTTATTAAGCATAATTAAAATACAAAAAAACAAAAAATAGCCAAAATTAACTAAAAATATTACTCTTCAATTTGAGTAATAGCATTGTATGCTGGCTGTGTTGATGTGACATTCTTAAATGCAGCCAAGTTGTAGAGAGCAAGAATAGGGCCAGATTCTATGTGTTGCTGAGTGCCCTCAATTCCCATTGACTTCAACAGGACTCACAGGAGCTTTGCAATTCATCTTACCAATATTGGCAACCCCAAATGTTCAAAAATCTAGAGTAAGGTTCACCAAAAATCACAAGTTTGTCTTGAAAATCATGAGATGTGGGTTTCTTTTAATTTGCCTTCTGCTTTTTGAGTCTTTAGGGCAGTGGTGGGCAATCTGGCCCATGGGCCACACGCAGTACCCATCAGGGTAAACCACTGGTGGGCCACAAGACAATTTGTTTACACTGAGCATATGCAGGCACAGCCCTTATCAGGCCCAATGGCTGCAGTTCACTGCTCCCAACTAATGGGAGCTGCAGAAAGGACCGTCCAATATGGCCCTGCAGCCCTCCTCTTCCTGCAGCTCCCATTGGCTGGGAATGGTGAGCCACAACCAATGGGAGCTGTGGGGGTGGGGGGGGGGGAGGAGGGGAGCAGCCTGCAGACACTCAATATAAACACAGAGGCTATGTATAGACTGGCATGATTTTCCGCAAATGCTTTTAACGGAAAAGTTTTTCCGTTAAAAGCATTTGCGGCAAACAACATCTAGATTGGTACGGACACTTTTCCACAAAAGCACTTTTTGCGGAAAAGCGTCCGTGCCAATCTAGTCGCAGTTTTGCACAAGAAAGCCCCACAACCCTAATTCCTTGCCTCTGATAAAAGTGGCTCGCTATTGAATGGCAGGTAAAATAACTTTAACAGAAGGATGCCTTTGAAGTCCACTTGGTTCCCATCATTGTGTTTTACCTAACATATGTCTAATGAATGTGCTTGCTATCATAACTGACAGCAATGTCCTGCTCCTCATGGCATTCCCAGACCTTTGGCTCACTTTTAAAGCCAACAACAACAAAAAATCATTGCTAAGTTTCCTTATGGCTCAACTAGAATGTGAAGAGTTTCCAAACTGAAACACCACATCCCTGTTTGCAACACACCTGGAGTATGATCACAATTGGATTGAAATTGAAGACTGTTTTGCCAATGACTTCAAAGTGAGCTGAGAAAGGCCTACTGTAGCAAACCTCCATTTTCTGTTTACATGCTGGTACCTCCTCCTACTCTGATCAGCTTTTTAGGCACAAAAAAGTAAGCTGCCAAAATTTTATTTTTCTTAGGTGCATATTTTTCCATACTAGTGACCTTGATCCTAAGGCTTACTACTCACCCCTTTGGTATAACAACTGTCTTCTTAATCTTCTTATAGCTCATCCCTTTTGGTATCTCTGGCTGACTGTGAGACTTCCCTTCTTTTTGACCCCAACTGATGATCTGCTCAATTTGACAATTAATAGTACTGTGGTTCCGTACCTTTTTCATACCATGACCAGCTAACCCATTCACAAACTTTTGGCAGAGTGGTAACATTTGCATATTTGTATATTCATGGTGCAAATAGTGAATTTGCAAATATGCAGATAAAATGTTGCCTGGCCATCTAGCTCCAACCCAGCTCCTTGATCCCACTTAATCCTCCTTGATCCCCAGTGCCTAACAGCTTTTGACCTGCATCCCTATGCTTCATGCCCTTTGACCCTTTAACCTCTGATCCTCCCATCCTGGGCTAACACCCTCTTGCCCCGTGACCCCATCACGCCCTCACTCAACACCCCTTTGCCCCCACCTCACCTCTACACTCCCCAGAAAGAGGCTACCCCCCTAGGGAGTGCAGCCATTACTGCCACATGGGCAGAGGGGGCAGCTGTAGGCAGTCCATGCGCTCTCACCTCCTTCACACCCCCTCCTTCCTCATGCATTCACCCCATGGGTAGAGAGAACATTGAGTCCCAGCCTGGCTGTCATTAACTGAGGGGGAGGAGGGAGGAGCGTGCCTCCTACTCCACCTCTTCCTGCAGCTGCCTCAGCCCCAGCACCGCCACTGGCAAATTCAGTCATGCTGGTGGTGGGGAGAGCAGGAAGCCATGGCTGCCAGAGCTGAGCCACCATCAGCAACCAGCTTGAGCTCTGGCAGCCACTGCTGCCCAGTAGCCAGCGGTTTACGTACCGGTGGTTGGGAACCACTGTAATAGTACATCAGCCATGAATGCTTGGCCAATTCAGAGGGGTTTTTGTTTTGTTTCCTAAGTCTTCAGGAAATAGGAAGGTGGGCAGAGGGAAAGAGAGGGTATGTCTACACTACCCTCCTATTTCGAAATAGGAGGGTAATGTAGGCATACCGCAATTGCAAATGAAGCCCGGGATTTGAATTTCCCGGGCTTCATTTGCATAAGCGGGGCGCCGCCATTTTTAAATCCCTGCTGGTTCGAACCCTGTGCCGCGCGGCTACAAGCGGCACGAACTAGGTAGTTCGAACTAGGGTCCTAGTTCGAACTACCGTTACTCCTCATTCCACGAGGAGTAATGGTAGTTCGAACTAGGAAGTCTAGTTCGAACTACCTAGTTTGTGCCGCTTGTAGCCACGCGGCACGGGGTTCCAACCAGCGGGGATTTAAAAATGGCGGCGCCCCGCTTATGCAAATGAAGCCCGGGAAATTCAAATCCCGGGCTTCATTTGCAATTGCGGTATGCCTACATTACCCCGCTAGTTCGAACTAGCGGGGTAGTGTAGATATACCCAGAGTGAGTTCACAGACCTGAGAGATGGGTCAGAAATTGGGGGAAGAAGGGGAGCATGGGCTGTAATAGCAGGATTAAAGGAGAAAAAAAGGCAGAATGTGGGGGAGGGGCAGAAATCAAATCAGTATCTTAGTTGGCTACAAATGCAAGAAGTATGGTGAATAAGCAGGAAGAACGTGAAATGCTAGTAAATAAACACAACTATGACAGTTGGTATCACAGAGACTTGGAGGGATAATACACATGATTAGAATATAGGTACAGAAGGGTACAGCTTGCAAAAGAAGGATTGGCAGGGGAAAAAAGAGATAAGTTATTGCCTTATATATTAAAATGTATATCCTTGGACTGAGGTTGAGAGGGACATAGGAGACAGACTTGTTGAGAGTGTCTGGGTTAGGTTAAAGGGGGGTAAAACAAGGGTGATGTCATGCTACTACAGATTACCACCCAAGCAGAAGAGGTGGATGAAGCAGTTTTTAAACAACAAAATCATCCAACACTTAGGATTTGGTGGTGATGTGGGATTTTAACTATCCAGACATCTTTTGGGATAATTACACAGCAGGGCACAGTTCTGGAAATGTATTGGAGACAATTTTTTTATGTGGCGAATGCAACTAGGGGAGATGCTCTTCTAGATTTGATTTTAATAAATAGGGAAGAACTGGTTGAGAATATGAAATTGGAAGGCAGCTTGCTTGAAAGTGATCATGAAATGATAAGAGTTCATGAATCTAAGAAATGGTAGAAGGAAGAACAGCAAAATAAATACAGTGGATCTGAAATAGGCAGACGTGAGCAAACTCAAGGAGCTGGTAGGAAGGTCTCATGGGAAGCAATACAAAGAGGTGAAACAACTGAAGACGGTTGGCATTTTTTCAAAGGAATATTATTAAGGGCGCAAGAGCATATTGTTCCACTGCATAGGGTATAATGGGAGTATTTCATTAGATAGGAAGTATGGCAAGAGGCCACCAAGAGATCATAACTAGATCTTAAATGAGCTAAAAATGAAAAAAGTTGTCCTATAAAAAATGGAAATTAGATCAAGATGCAAAATTAGAAGGATGAAGGCACAAACAAGCTCAATCTAGCTAGAGACATAAAGGGTAACAAGAAAACATTCTACATATATTAGAAGTAAGAGGATGACCAAGGACAAGGTAAGCCCATTTCGCCATGAAGTGGGAAAACAGAAAACATAAAAGGTGGAAATGGCATAGGTGATTAACTTTTTCATTTCAGTTTTCACCAAGAAAGTTGGGGGCCATTGGATGCCTACAATCGTACTGGAGAAAAGGAGGTAGGCTCAGAAGTTAAAACAGAAAAAGAACAAGTTAAAAATTACTTTGAAAAGTTAGATGTCTTCAGGTCACTAGGGCCTGATGGAATGCATCCTAAAATACTCAAGGAGCAGATTGAGGAGATATTTGAGCCATTAGCAATCATCTTTGAAAAGTCATGGAATATGGGAGAGATCCCAGAAGACTGGAAAAGGACATATATAATGCCCATCTATAAAAAGGGAAATAAGAATAACCTAGGAAACTACACATCAGTCAGCTTAACTACTGTGGCAGGAAACATAATGAAGCAAATAATTAAGGATCCACCTACAAATATATGGATGATAATAAGTTGATAAGTAACAGCCATCATGGATTTGTAAAGAACAAATCATGTCAAACCAACCTGATAGCTTTCCTTGATAGGATAACAAGCCTTGTGGATACAAGGGAAGCAGTAAATGTGGTATACCTACACTTTAGTAAAGCATTTGATAAAGTCTTGCATTAACATCAATAAACTCGGGAAATACACCATAGATGAGGCTACTATAAGGCTGTTGCGTAACTGGTTGGATAACTGTTCTCAGAGTCATTCTACTCTACTCTGTGCTGGTTAGGCCTCAACTGGAGTAGTGTGTCTAATTCTGGGCACCACATTTCAGGAAAGATTTGGAGAAATTGGAAAAGGTCAAGAAAAGAACAACAAAAATTATTTAAGGTTTAGAAAACATGACCTATGAGGGTAGACTGAAAGAAATTGGTTTGTTTAGTTTGGAAAAGAGAAGACTGAGAGGGGACATGATAACAGCTTTCAAATATTAAAAAGAGTGTTACAAGGAGGCGGGAGAAAAATTGTTCTCCTTGGCCTCTGATGGGCTTAAAATGCAGGAACGGAGGTTTAGTTTGGACATTGGAAAGAAATTCCTAACTGTCAGGGTGGTTAAGCACTGCAATAAATCGCCTAGGGATATTGTGGAATTTCCATCATTGGAGATATTATAAGGAGGTTAGATAAACATCTGTCAGGGATTATCTAGATCAGGGTGGGCAATAAGATGGTGGTGGTTTGCCACGGTTAGTCTCTGACAGGCTGCTGCAGCTATATTTACCTCTGCCTCCATAGGTTTGAGTGCTTGCAGCTCTCATTGGCTGCAGATCACCATTTCCCACCAACAGGAGCTGCAAGAAGTGGCGTAGACCAGGACACTGCTTCCAGCAACTCCCATTGGACGGGAACAGTGATCCACAGCCAATGTGAGCTGCAATTGCCCATTCCTGCAGAGCCTCAGGTAAATACCATAGCAGTGGCTTGTCGGGGTAACCCTGGTGAACCAGATCTGGCCCATGGGCTGGTATTTGCCCATTGCTGGTCTATATGGTGCTTAGTCCTGCCGAGAGTGCGGGGGACTGGACATGATGAAGTTCCTTCCATTTCTAGTATTCTATGATTCTATGAATTTACTCTTTTTTTTTCATGAGTACCTAGCCTGGAATATTTAGTCTTGGCTGCAGTCTACTCAATCATTTCTTTAAGTGCCTCCAACTCTAGCAATGAGAGTCACAGGTTGTGCCTAAATGTGGCCCCTCAAAGTAGCAACACAATGAGCTACCAGAATGTATTGTTTCTGCTTCTGTTACTAGTCCAAGTATACTTTCCAAACCCATAGCTGGGCAAAATTGTCAAACTTTTGTGATATACTGCAAAACCAAGGCTGTATAAGGCCGTATCTATAGTAAGAAACACTGGAGATTAGAAATCACTGCTTGTAATGCATAGAGCTTATAGTATTAGTACAATGTCAGAGATGTTCCAGGTCTTTTTAAAGTGTTAGGCTATGTCTAGACTGCAGGCTTCTTTCGAAAGAGCGGATCCGCTTTTTCGAAAGAGAGCACCCAGCGAGTCTGGATGCTCTCTTTTGAGGAAGCCCTATTTACATTGAAGAACGCCTTCTTTCGAAAGAGGAACTTTCGAAAGAAGGCGTTCTTCCTCGTGAAACGAGGTTTACCGCCATCGAAAGAAAAGCCGCGTTCTTTCGAAATAATTTCGAAAGAACGCGGCTTGAGTCTGGATGCAGGGGAAGTTTTTTCGGGAAAAGGCTACTTTTCCCGAAAAAACCCCTGAGTCTGGACACAGCCTTAGTGATAAGTTTGGTTGCAACAATGGGAGTGCGATCTTTAATTCTGATCTAGCTGAACCGGTACAGCCAATAATGGTTTCTTCCCAGCGAGCCATAGGCATTTGTGGATGCTTGATATAAACACATATTTGTAACAATAAACCATTGAAAGAACATACCAATGGATTTGGTTAATTCTCCAACTCTTCAGTACATGGAGTCTTGAAATTGAAACTGGCAGACTTTCCAAAAGACATTCTGTATTTCAACCATTAATTATTGGATTTGATTCAGGAATTACTGGGTGAGCTAGACCCGATAATCATAACTATGTCTTCCACCTTAAAAATGTATCTATATATTGAAGTTTCACTGATTCATCTGATGCTTCTAATTCCATCCTGTAATGTGTTGCCTTATATTTGGGAATCATCCCAAAGATTCTGCTCCTAGGAACAGTATGGACATTAGGAATTAAATATACCAGGAGTTGCAGAATTAACTGGTGTGGACCCACCAACGTGATTGTCAAAAATAGTGTTACTGCATAGATACTTTGCTTATCCTTGTAACCAAACATTTCACACTATCAAGAGTCCTCTCTTGATTTCTTCACTTGGTATAGAAAGGCGCGAAGAGGTAACTGTGTCTAACACATAAATACAGTGCCAAATCATTGATAAGAAAGAAATGACATTCTTCTAACATGTTGCTGTTTCTTGTAGAGACTTATTTTGAATGGCCATTAAAATGTATTGGCATATATTGCAACATAAAATGAGTTTTCACCTCATCCGTGAGTCTGTTTCCCAGATCACTTTTTATTGCAAATATCTTAATAGCCACTGAAATGGCCAAAACAAGTTAACAATCTAGTCAGTAAGTTATAGGCTGCAATTTTTTTAATTCATTGAGAAACATTGGCAAAACCGCAAACATATGTTTCTGCTGCTAAAGGTTAGTCTTATCACAGTTTAAAAATGTGGAAAATCAATTATATGCTTTGAATTATACTCCCTTTTCTACTATAAAATAATTTCTTAATTCTTTCAGAGTAGTGTATACTTTTGTAACATCTACCACTAACTGGCTGTTAGGACTTTCTGCTAAATTAATACACTACAAGTAAACTAAACAGAAGGCCTGTGGAATGCTAAACATTCACTTTCTCTTCTGTTGTGGGTGTACTGCAGCTTGGGAACTGTCAGCCTTGTTCCTACAACATCTGGACAACATTTGGGGTTGTCTCTCAAGTACACGGGTGTGCACCTCTGGTGAATTTTAACTTTCAACATCTTTCTGCCTCTAATCTATATTTAATGTTTCATGACTAGTAGTCAAAGAAATTTCAACTAAATATCAGGTTGGAATGAAAATGATCCTTGGGAAAACATTCATTTTCAGCCTTCAACAGCCAAGTATCTGTGACAGAGATGATCCCTAGAGATTTGTAGCCCATTCTCTTGCAGTAATAATAATTAAAACTCATGATTACTATGCCCACATAATCAAAGATTGCTTCATAAAATGTACTCCCTAAAGGGAAAAATTCTCTGTTCCTAACTGGATGTCAGTCATAGGGATCAGCACCCCCAGGGATGTCAAGTCTTTTGCTTGCCCTTTTTATTACAGTGTTGTTAGCATTGTGTTACTTCATATTCTTCTCAGTGCAAATGAGTAGGTAATCATGTGTAAATCATGCCCTCCAGAAGGCACATGTGGTGAGGGTTTTTTTCCTCTTCTCCAAATCTACCACGGGGATTTCTCACATGGAACATAATTACATCTCTGCCATATGGACTCATTTATATTCTATTACAGGTTAAGCTAATATGACTTAGAACTATTCTAAAAATACCTCAAAGTGTTATGAGCACTGTCAAAACACTTGTCATTTCTTACTTGCCTGTTTGATTGCTAGCGACTTTATATTTATTTAGAAATCTGCAGAGCCAAGAAACTCTAGTAAAACAAAAAAAGGTCAGTTTTATGGTAGCCAGTCTGCAATGAAGATTGTCATTCTCTGCAATATTTTGCTCTTTTGATTTGAGGCAAATGGATCAGATGTGATAAAACTGAAAAAACTCTGAGACACATTTACCTGCATGGTCTCCCTCCTAGGTTTTAAATTTCCCAGGAGGTACTGAATACAGATTTCAGATGTGTAGTTTTGGCATGAAGAGAATGTGTCAGGTCTGTGTTTCATGTAATTGTCTTCTAGTGAATGGCTTCTGATGGTTCAAACAATGAATTAGATGTTGGTAAGTTGACATTCTATCACAACAGCATTGTCTAGAGACATCCATCCATCATCTACGTGATAAAGAGGGCAGTCCATAACTAGATGGCAGATTGTTCTTGAGCTTCACAGGGGCAGGAGAGGAAGCTAAAGACGCCCCAGTGGTAATGATGTAAGTTAAACTGCCCATGAACATAACTTATCTTGATGTAATGAAGAAGGATCTTTCAGTTTGTTTGATAAACCTATGAGGCATGCGAGAGCTAATCCCATGACACTAGGGAATACAGATATGAGTTGTCTATCTGCCAGGAAATGTACCAATGATCCAAATTATAGACCTGTACTACGTGCTGCCATTGTTCTTTAGGAAGCTTGTGTCTGATGCATTATCTGAGAGGCTCAGCTATGCCACAAAAGAAGAATCTTGACTTTAGCCACTGGTCTTTGATGTAGCTTTAAGAAGTAAGCTGCCTTGACAGATGGCTGCATGCAGTAATGCATCCAGGCACTTGCCAACATACCCAATTGCTGGGGGAGCAATGGTGGCAAGGCCTGTGAAGTTAGGACTGGAGTATCCCAGTTGCACCAACAATGATACAAAGGGCAGAGTTGATAGTTGAGTCTCATTTTCTACAGTAAGGATTGGAGCCCCATACTGCCAAACAGTATTCAACAATTGCAATAATAAGGGCACTGGTAGATGTCCATAAGGTTGCCTCACTAGTGTCCCATGAGTTGCTACCAACCCTGAGGAGGAGTGTGACTCTCAACTAGATTTTATCACGTTTCTCCTTAATGTATTGTCAAAAGGACAGAGTGGTCAAGCTTTGATCCCAAATAAGTAGCATACTAGTCAGAAACAATTGGCTGATCATTCAGAAGGGTCTGCAGCTATTCATGAGCTTACCCGTTCACAAGCTGGACTTGATGTCATTACTTGGTTTTGATAGAGAAATATGCACAATTTAGAAACAATAAAAATAAATTTAGCCTCTTTGTGCACATAAGAAAAATATTGTGCAAGTAATAATAGCAGCCCTTGAAAAGTACAACATTAATGTAGGGTAATAATCACTTCTCTAGATCTGCTGGCAATGCTCTTCCTAATGCACCATAATATGCTGTTAGCCTTCTTGGCTACAAGGGCACACTGATGACTCATATCCAGCTTCTCATCCACTGTAATCCCCAGGTTTTTTTCTGCAGAACTGTTGCTTAGCCAGTCTGTCCCCAGCCTGTAATAATTCTTGGGATTCTTCCATTCCAAGTGCAGGACTCTGTACTTGTCCTTGTTGAACCTCATCAGATTTCTTTTGGCTCAATCCTCCAATCTGTCTAGGTCACTCTGGACCATATCCCTACACTCCAACCTATCTACCTCTCCCCCTAGCTTAGTGTCATCTGTGAACTTGCTGAAGGTGCAATCCATCCCCTCATCCAGGTCATTAATAAAGATGTTGAATAAAATCAGCCGTAGAAGCAACCCTTGGGGCACTCTGCTCGATACCAACTGCCAACCGGACATTGAGCTGTTGATCACTATCCATTGAACCTGACAATCTTTTTATGTCACATTGTCAGACAATCTATTAGAAGCCTTTGTTTGCATCCGTGGTGCAGCCATATATATTTGCATTTATCTACCTGTCTGAAATGGTATTTGTAATTGTCAGGCTATGTTCTGCACACTTGCCTGGGAGCAGGAGACCATTTTCATTCATTTTTTCATCCACTTTTTCCAATGACACATTGCCAGTTGTATCTTTACCTGCTCTTGCATGGAAATCAGCAAACTGATTTGTCACAAGTTTGTGTCTGCACGGTGTTGACTTGATGAAACAGTCAAGATGAGAGCAGAGTCATTCTTTGGCATCCTCAGAGCTTGTCAAGGTGGGTGTATGTGCATTGATGATGGTAGCAAATTGTGACTTATTTAGTGGTAACTGGAGTTTCACAAATCTTTTGCTGACGCCTATTGGATAGTCTTCAAGACACTTCAGGAATTTGATCTTGATGGCAATTCTCATTCCATGGATTCTATCTTTGTGTGATTCTTTCCCCTCTAAAGGAAGTTGTAACCTCCAGCTGGTTCTGCATTAAAGCCTGTCTGCCGATCAAGTTTCACTGAGCGCTGCAATGTCCGTGTCATACCGGGCGTGCTCTTTTGGAAGGAGAGCTCTTCTTTCAAATTGAGAAGTATTGTCTTAGTCTGTCAGAGCCCTGATGTTCCAAGCAGCGATCGTTAGCATTTTTTAAATGATCTTTGGTTTTTGATTGTGTTGAGGATGTTCTGCCAACTGTGGTAAATGGTCTGGGTTTAAGCAGGAAATACTTAAGGCACCTTTTCTAGCCCCTTCCCTTATAAAGGGAGAGCAGTGCAATGCTTTAAAAGGGCTGTTCTGTCTCTTGGGGTTGTGTCAAGCTTCCCTGCTGCCCGTGGGTCAGGGATGAGCATCCAAAATCCCATGCTGCCGATGTGCAGGCTTGTGGCTACGATTTCTGGTAATCACCTTAATCAGTCACTTTGCCACTCCCCATTGCCACAGGACTTTTGAAGAGTTGTGCAGGAATGACATGTGCCTAAGGTTGATTAAAATGGGAGAGCTGTTGCGCTGGGACAATCCCATTCTCTTGGCTGCAGAAGCTTGGTTCAGTGGCAAAAAATCTGTTACACTTGGAGGTTTCTTTAGCTGTGGCGGATAGCCATGAATTCTCCAGTGTCCAATCATGCCTTTCACCTTCCACAATACATTGCTGCACTCCCTTTCAAACCAGTGGACCAAAATATGGTCTCTTCCATCTTGGCTGCCAGAACCATCTATGTATACTTGGGAGGGCAATCCCCAAATCACTCTCCGTTTCCAAACTGGAAGTTGGTCAATATTTTTCCTATTTATTGATAGTTGTAGTATCATCTTTCACATTATAAGGTGGGCTTGACCTATTGCCATTTCTAGGGCCACAATTTTGAATTTTGAACCTCGTGATCTTTTTGAATAATGAACCTAGGAAGCAGCTTTTGCTAGTAGGATACTATCCTCTCTATTTCCTGCAGCAATTTTATGCAAGTTTTTCACCAGATTGGCGTCACAACGTATATCACGGGCTGTTTATGACAAACATAGAATCAACATCATCTCAGCATGACAACCAAGCTCAGGTGGATGAGGTAGATGAGGCTTTCATTGGAAAACTGAGCGAAGCTTCCAGATCGCAGGCCCTGGTTCTCGTCGGGGACTTTAATCACCCTGACATCTGCTGGGAAACCTATACGGCAGTACACAGGCAATCCAGGAAGTTTTTGGAGAATGTTGGGGATAACTTCTTGACACAAGTGCTGAAGGATCCAACCAGGGGCCGTGCACAGCTTGACCTTCTGCTCACAAACAGGGAGGAACTAATAGGGGAAGTGGAGGTGGGTGACAACCTGGGAAGCAGTGATCATGAGATGGTAGATTTCAGGATCCTGACCAAAGGAAGAAAAGAGAGTAGTAAAATACACACCTTGGACTTCAAAAAAGCAGATTTTGACTCCCTCCGAGATCTGATGGGCAGAATCCCCTGGGATGTTAACATGAAGGCGAAAGGAGTCCAGGACAGCTGGCAGTATTTTAAAGAAGCCTTATTGAAGGCACAGAAAGAAACCATCCCGACGCATAGCAAGAGAGGCAAACATGGTAGGAGACCGGATTGGCTTACAGGGGAAATCCTTGGTGAACTTAAGCACAAAAAGGAAGCTTACAAAGAGTGGAAACTTGGACAAATGACCAGGGAGGAGTTTAAAGGTATAGCTTGAGAATGCCGGGGGGTTATCGGGAAGGCGAAAGCGCAAATGGAATTGCGACTGGCTAAGGATGTGAAGGATAACAAGAAAGGTTTCTACAGGCATGTTAACAAGAAGAAGTTGATCAGAGAGGGTGTGCAGCCCCTAATGGATGAAGGAGGTAACCTAGTGACAGATGATGAGGGGAAAGCTGAAGTACTCAATGCTTTCTTTGCCTCTGTATTCACGGACAAGATCGGCTCCTGGACTTCTGCGCCAAGTGACGCAAGATGGGATGAAGATGGACAGCCCGTGGTGGGTAAAGAACAGGTTAGGAACTACTTAGAAAAGCTAAACGTACATAAATCCATGGGTCTGGACTTAGTGCATCCGAGGGTACTGAGGGAGTTGGCAAATGTCATTGTGGAGCCTTTGGCCATTATCTTTGAAAAGTCGTGGAGATCGGGAGAAATCCCGGATGACTGGAAAAAGACAAATGTAGTGCCCATCTTCAAAAAAGGGAAGAAGGACGATCCAGGGAACTATAGGCCGGTGAGTCTTACCTCAGTTCCTGGAAAAATCATGGAAGGGATCCTTAAGGAATCCATTTTGAGACACTTGGATAAGAGGAAAGTGATTAGGAATAGTCAGCATGGATTCACAAAGCGCAAGTCGTGCCTGACCAATCTGATTAGCTTCTATGATGAGGTAACTGGGTCGGTGGACATGGGAAGGTCAGTGGATGTTATATACCTTGACTTTAGCAAGGCTTTTGATACGGTCTCCCACAATATTCTTGCCAGCAAGTTAAGGGAATATGGATTGGATAAATGGACGGTAAGATGGGTAGAAAGATGGCTAGAAGGCCGGGCGCAGCGGGTAGTGATCAACGGCTCGATGTCAGGATGGTGGTCGGTTTCTAGCGGAGTGCCCCAAGATTCGGTTCTAGGACCGGTTTTGTTCAATATCTTTATTAATGACCTGGATGAGGGAATGGATTGCACCCTCAGCAAGTTTGAAGATGACACTAAGCTAGGGGGAGAAGTAGATACGCTGGAGGGCAGAGATAGGGTCCAGAGTGACTTAGACAAATTGGAGGATTGGGCCACAAGTAATCTGATGAGGTTCAACAAGGACAAGTGCAGAGTCCTGCACTTGGGACGGAAGAATCCCAAGCATAGTTACAAGCTGGGGACCAACCAGCTAAATAGTAGTTCTGCAGAAAAGGACCTGGGGGTTACAGTGGATGAGAAGCTGGATATGAGTCAACAGTGTGCCCTTGTAGCCAAGAAGGCTAATGGCATATTAGGTTGCATTAAGAGGAGCATTGCCAGCAGATCCAGAGATGTCATCATTCCCCTTTATTCGGCATTGGTGAGGCCACATCTGGAGTATTGTGTCCAGTTCTGGGCCCCCCACTACAAAAAGGATGTGGACGCATTGGAGAGGGTCCAGCGGAGGGCAACCAAAATGATTAGGGGGCTGGAGAATATGACCTATGAGGAGAGGCTGAGGGAGTTGGGTCTGTTTAGTCTGGAAAAGCGAAGAGTGAGGGGGGATATGGTAGCAGCCTTCAACTTCCTGAAGGGAGGTTCCAAAGAGGATGGAGAAAGGCTGTTCTCAGTAGTGACAGATGGCAGAACAAGGAGCAATGGTCTCAAGTTATGGTGGGAGAGGTCCAGGTTGGATATTAGGAAAAACTATTTCACTAGGAGGGTAGTGAAGCACTGGAATGGGTTACCTAGGGAAGTAGTGGAGTCTCCATCCCTAGAGGTGTTTGAGTCTCGGCTTGACAAAGCCCTGGCCGGGTTGATTTAGTTGGAATTGGTCCTGCCGAGAGCAGGGGTCTGGACTTGATGACCTTCTGAGGTCTCTTCCTGTTCTATGATTCTATGATCTTTTTGAGCTGTATTCTGCTGTATTCCTGTATGGTTGTGATTCACAGCCACAATGTCACTCAGAGTGGACAAAGTTGGAGGGTTTCCACACCAAAAAAATCTGTGTTGTACATTGGACAGAAAGTGGAACACCTTCATTCATAATGCAGGCATTTATGGTTGGTCCAATCTACAGACTACTGAGGCCATTATCTGCAGCTGGCATCTTACAGTTTTTGGATATGTCTCCAGAATGCCACAACATTTTCCAGCGAACTCTAGATGTTGGACTTTTGACATGTGAAGTCCTTGTGGTCACAAAGGAATGGACCAAATGGTGAACAATTACTATGGCCAACAGTTATGCTAAGCAATGAAGAATACATTTTTATTGAAACAGTATGGGCAAGTTCATTTGTGTATGCAGTAAGGTATTTGCATATTCACAACTGGCAACTGGGAGATCAAATTCTGGCTTAGGTATACAAATTCAGGTGTGGCAAATATTAGTTTTGCAGATATAACTTAGGTGCTCTGTGTGAAAATTAATATCCAAACTGACATTGAGTGAGTCATCTCCAAGATATACATTTGAGCTCAGGATTGAGTTGGATCTCTCCTTATTTATTGCACTGCTGTCATGTTAGCTATTATTTCTAGACAAATCTGAGAACCTTTGCTGCATAATGTGATCTGTTCACTGCTAATAACCAGCTCTGTGAAATGCCTTGCAAATAACTACTGTCATCAGTCTGGCTAACATGAAACAGCATCTGTACTGCAAATTGGAATGGATGATCTCTGTTTTAGAACTGGGGCAAAAGAATTCAGAATCTCATGTGTACTATTTGTTAGATGCCAAATGGGATAATAAAAATAATACTTAGCAGTACTATGCAATTTTTCATATATAAAATTGACAACAACCATGCTGTACGAGGGGAGAAATGTTAGCGTTTCATTTCCTTGTCCTACAGATTGTTTATTGATGAAAATTGATGTTTATTGATGAAAATATTTTCTTAAAATAAAGAAAAATATCAGTTGGGGCCTGACTGTGGAGCTCTTTCTCATGTTTGTAAGCACTTACTGACAGCAGCAGTCCCACTGAAGCTAATAATCCTGCTGCCCTTCTGGAAGAGAAGGTCTGACAGCCTCCTTTTGGGAGAGAGAGAGAGAGAGAGAGGCAGAGGCAGACAGACACTCTGTCTGCATATTCAGTCAGCTGAAACCCTGCCTCCTGCCTCTTTCTTGTAAAGTGTGTGTGTGGGGGGGGAGTGGGGAAGAGTAGCAAAAAAAAATGTGTCTATGTTGGTGCCTCTGCAGCAGCCTCTGTGAGCAAGTGGGTAGAGCTGCACATCAATGGGGCAGAGAGCTAATGGGCAGAAGGAGAATGCAGGGCATGTGTGTAAAGAGAGAGTAATAGCATGCTGAAGAATGAGAGGCCTACTACAACATTTCACTTGGCTCCATCCATCAATCACTATGACAGGATGATGGATTTTTGCTCAGAACTGGGAATCTGACCATAAACAACAGAACTTATGGAAATGAAACTATGTGCCATTGACCCTAAGACATTTAAAACTGATTCGGAAGCAGCTTAGTAAACTTATACACTGCACAGGTCCAGCTCTCATATCTCCTCTGATTGCTTATTTTTGCTCAGGGTGTCATTGCATTGAGAATGCAAGTAGTTACTGGGTGACAAATGGATCAGGTTCAATACACCTAGCTTCCCTTGTGAGAAATAATTAAGCTGACTTGAGACTCTGCCTAGGGAACCTAAATACACCTCCTTGGACACCCTTAATAGGCAGAACGTCCCTATTTAAAACACTTCAAGAACGGGTACAGACTAGGAAATCTTTGTTAGGGGAAAGCGAGCATAGTCAAAAAACTGGGCAAACCCAGCAACAGAATATATATGCAAATAGAGTAACCCTCCCTCCCATCCTCTCCCACTAACTTTGGTAGTAATCCATTTAACTCCCTTCCCACCTACTGGTAAGAATGTCGGTCAGGTAATAGTGTCTTGACCACACCACCTTATGCATCTCTAAACCTACCTATGGTTGAGATCAGCAAGTAGCAATAGCCCAAATATCCCTTTGCATGTGTGTCCCCAGTGCCAAGGGAATGGCTTTGTGTTCCTGATTCAGCTTTTTGAAGATGCTGAGTAGGAAGGGTCTCACCAGAGGCCACTCAGTTCTGCTGCTGCCCTTTACCTCATCTCTCTTCCATCTCTTGCTGTGAAGTCTCCTGTGGTGAGTGCTACAGCAAAAACCTGGATCTGCACCATCACTTGTAGCAAAGTACACAATGTACGTTTTACTGCCTGCAGCAAACTCCCCAAAGGATGGAAAACTAAGAGAATGTAATACCCTTTAGCAGAGTTCTGTCTGCTTGCATATTTAGTATTTGCCAGAAGAGCTCTTTTCCCTTTGGAGCTTCTCTGGGAGCCACTGCTTCCCGAAAATCCAAGTGTATGGTTATGGTGGCCTACCAAGTATCACAAGCTAGAGGCATTTGTGAGTAGGTGGCCAATGCAAATGAAACAGTGTATGCCAGCATTTCCCCTTTTCACCAAAAGAGGGAGCTGAGAATTCTTTTTCCCTCTTGAGTTTCTAGCCGTTAGGGCAGGGGTGGGCAATATTTTTTGATGGAGTGGTGGGAGCATTCTAAGAATTTGGAACGTGGGCAAGAGCCACACTCTTCCATATGAATGAAAGAGGTGTGGGGTCTGGGATGGAAATTGGGTGCAGAAGGGAGCTTGCAGTAAGGGATTGGGGTGGAGGAGAAGGTGAGGAGTCTGGGAGGGAGTTTGAGTGAGAGGCAGTTGTGACCTTGGTTAGGGGACTAGAGAACCAGAGGTTTGGGTTGTGACCTGGAGAAGGGGACTAGGCTGCAGGAGGGGGTTGAGGGGTTTGAACTATGCCCTAGGGCAGGAGGAGGTTGTGACTTGGGCAGGAGACCAGGGTGCAGAGGATGGTGTTGTGACCTGGGGCAGGGAATTGAGGTGCAGGATCTGGGAGGGGAAATGGGGGCAGGAAGGGGACAGAGGGTTTGGTTTATGTGGGATAGGAGGGCCAAAGGGTTGGGGTCCCAGAGGCAGGCTCTGGCTGGGAGACTTACCTGCTTGACTCCCAGCCAGCAGCCTTCTGATGCAGACTCCCTGCCCTGCCCCTGCACTGGCTGCAGGGACTATGTGAGTTTTGAACAGCTACGAGCCTGAGGGGTGGGGAAAGGATGCTTTGTAAACTCCCGTTTGACAACAGGCAGCTCCCATTGCCCAGAAATGGGCCAATGGGATTATGTTGGGGGATGGGAGCAGTTTGTGAAAGCTCATAGCTGTTCAAACAAAACCCAGAAGCAGCTTCTCTCGGCAATGTGCGGGGGACAAGCAGGCAGGCTGCTTGAGGCTCTCTGCTGCATCCACAGGCTGGATCTGGTGACTTAGCGGGCTGGATCTGGCCCGCAAAGGGTATTTTGCCCAGGCCTGCATTAGGGTTTACATCTAGAGCTGGGCAAACGTTTTTTGTTTTTGTTTTGTTTTGATTTTGGTAAGTCTAAAATACAGATTCAAATTGACCAAAAGCTTTGGTGAATTTGTGTCAAATTCACTAAATTATTTTGGCCAAAAAATCCAAACTATTCATTTTGATATTTAAATGTTTTGATTGTTTTCATTTTGAAATGACTTTGTTTTGATTTTTATTTCAATTTTATTTTCAAAAGATTAAAAGAACAACCCTCAAATTCAATGACATTTGTTTTCAGACAAATGAAATGTATCCTTCAATCCAAAATTATATCTTTTTTACTTTTTTGTTTGGCCATTCATTTTTTGTTTCTTTCATGTCAACCTAAAATTATTTTTTTCAGTTTATTTCCTGTTTGGCCAGTCAATTGAAATCAGTTATTTTCACAGCTTTACTTACATTGTGATGCCTAATAAATTATTTATTCACAAGCTTAACTTAGCATGTTTTGTCTTCAAAAACCAAGTGTGAACAGTGGACTCACCACTAGAGTGCCTCCTTGAGGCCAGGCATGGAGTAGCATCTTCTTTTCCTGTTCGGCACCTTCTGCGAGTAGGTAGGGTTGCCAGGTGTCCGGTAATTGAACCGGACAGTCTGGTATTTGCACCTTCTGTCCAGTAAAGAAATTGAGGAGCGTCCCAGCAATTAAAGGGGCCGCGACTACATTTCAACAAAATTTTCCCAGAGCTTTTTTTTTGGGGGGGGGGGGGGAGGAATCCAGTATTTTTGAAGAAATATCTGGCAATCCTATCAGCAGGCACTCCTGGGTCTTCTCTTTTGGTGCTCACGTTTAAGTCTTTTTTGGATAACAAAGCCCATACTCAAAGGAACAAAACACTTCCATCCTTCCCAGAATCAACCCTCTGCATGCTCTTTGCCTCTCTCCCAGGCATCTCAGTGTTCCTCCTTACTCTGTCACAGAGAACTGCAGGCCAAGGCTTTCATCCTGGAGCCCCAGCTGCTCCCAAGCCACTGACCCTCAGGGCTTTTCCCCTGGAGTATTGCTTCTCCCTGGCTTCTTTTAGAAGTCCTCTTCTGCACAGCCGGCACTCTCCCTTGACAAGCAGTTGCAGGCTATGAGGACCTATACCCAAACTCCCTCCCAGAGCTCACATACCCTCCCACACTCCAATCCCCTACCCCAGCTCTAAGCTCCCTCCTGCACCTCAAATTCCTCAACTCCAGCCCCATCCCACAGTCCACACCTCCAGCTGGAGCCTGCACTGTCTCCTGCACCCCAACCCCTCTGCCCCAGCCCTGAACCTGCTCCCACACTCTGAATCCCTCAGCCCTAGCCCCTTCTTGTACCCAGAACCCCTCATTCCCAGCCCCAGCCCAGAACCCGCACCTCCAGCCAGGTCCCTCACTGCAACCTCCTGCCCCAGCCCAGTGAAAGTGAGTGAGTGAGTGTCGGGTAAGTGAGCTACAAAAGGAGAGGGATGGAATGAGTGTGGGGGGGTGGGTCCTTGGAGCAGTATTGGGACAGGGGTGGGACTGCAGGGAAGGGACTGAGCAAGGGTGTTAGGTTTTATATGATTAGAAAGTTGGCAACCCTGTTGGTCATCCATGCTGCTGGGAGTGTGATGGAGAAATGCCCCAATATTTCCCTATGTGGGATTTTGACCATGTGAGCTCTTGGCCATTCCCTTGATTGTGGGTGATACACCTGCTCTTGCCCTGTTGATAGCTGTGATGGCCATCACACCAAAATATGCAGAGAGACATGGGGTCCCTGTTAGGGTATTTTGCAGCTTTCCGCACCACAGTATGGAGGATTTTCAAACCTGCCAAGGGGATTTGGCCGCCCAATTCCCATTAAAATCTCGGAAATGGTTTCTGAGCTCTGTTATAGTGATGTCAAACAGGAGCATGTACATTCATTGTAATTGCCCCCATGTAAAACTGATGTGAGGTCAGAATTGGGCCCAGAGATTCCATTGCATTTGACTCTTAGATGAGCATGTAAAAGCGCTCAGGATTTGGCCCTATGTTTTTACATAAATTTCCCCTTGAGCTGCATGAATCCTACATATTGCAAACATTGCCTTCATTAAAACAGCATTTAAAAACTATTATTCATGGTTATTGCCTCTAGAACCCTTTGGACAGGCTAATAAATATTTTGTGACATGTCATAGGCATGTTTCTGAATTTACCCTTGTAGCTGCACTATCCATATTTAGAGATGGTAGGTAATGAAACACTTTATTATACTATTCCTGATTTAAGTCTGTAACTAACCACTAGTGCAGATAGATTTAGGAATAAGCTATTTAACACATTTCAAAATGTTGTTATAATGATGAAATCCTATGACATGGAAACTCCCATTAGGCAATGTGAATGTCAAATATACATTGCTTAAAATTATGTAGCATAAAACATATATTTCTGGCAAAGATCACTGTCAGAGAAAGGATGGGAAATCTATAAATCAAACCCAGCGTTATCACAGTATCAGAGCCTTAATTTTGAGCATGCAACTACTTGAGGGCATTTATGTGTTTGGAGACTGAATTCTTGTTTCCCTTTGGCTTTCAGTGTGTGAGAGGTAGGTTTTTTTTTCCCATCCTTCTGGCCATATATAGAAATAGAGTTTAAAATATGCCATGCTATGAACTTCCTTTGAGCGTACAGAATACCAGGCAATATTAGAAACATATCTTAAAGGAATTCCTGTCAGAAAGGGGTGTATGTTCTGGTTTTGTAAGACAGGCTGGATCTTCTAGTAAATACACAGGAATGGGAGTTGGAAATTCTGAATTATTTTCTTGATTGTAATATGGGCTTCTTATATGACCTTTGATATGTCACTTACCCTCTCTTGCTTCATATTCCCTATATGTAGAACAATAGCAGCAATGCTTAGCTAACTGTGTACCACCCCCATACTTTATGAAAATTGGCTTATGAATATGAATATGCATAACTCAAAGCTGTTTTATGCAAAGCAAGTCATGTAACATTACTTTTAAAGTTACAATCTTGCCGAAGCTGTATATCCTATTTTTGTGCATGTATCATTCTTGTATGTAAAGTTAAAAATATGAAGTGTGAATCTGTTTTTAATTCTAAATGTGCTAATGAGGGCCGTTAGTGATACTTTAATGGCTCAGTACTCACACCAACAACCCTCAAATGGTTTTATTTTTTCTATGAGCCCAAAGTGTGGTTGGTCCTAGAAAGACATGTGCTCATGCCACCTGGTACTGGAATCCATCTTGAATCTGGTACTTTTCCCTGTGGATGGGGCTACTGAACAAAGGGTTCCCACCATAAGGGAAAGTCTATTTAAGGAATGGGAAGCAATCAGGACTTTGTCTTCAGCTGGCCTTTGAAGCTTCCTCCAAACTTTAAGACAGAGGTGTGGGACTCTTTTTTGGGATGGGGCACTGATTCACAAAAAAAATCAGTCAGGGGCCTCACAGGTGAGAAGCAACAACAACAACAACAAAAAACCTCCAAGCAAACCAAACGAAAACCACCCCTAAATCCTCACTAACATGGCCCCCGCCCGAGAGGAAGACACTCTCTACATTTCCCTCACACACCAGAACCAAGTGGAGTCCCAACTAGTTGATTTTGTGTGCTCTAGCTCCCAGGAGGGGGTGGAGTGGGGCTGGAGTGCCAGCATGGGCTCCCCAATACTGGGGGTGGGGAAGCCCTGAGCCTCAGGGGTCAGCTCCATGTATCCAGCCCCTCGGCCTCAAGTTTCCCATCCCTGCTTTAAGAGAGTACACATGAAGGGTATGTCTAGACTACATCCCTCTGTCGCTAGAGGGATGTAAATTAGACATACCAAAATTGCTAATGAAGCGGGGATTTAAGTCTCCCGCGCTTCATTAGCATAAAAATGGCCATGGCTTTTTGCTGCCATGGAGCTTTGGCGATGAAAAGCGGCAGTCTAGCCGCGGTTCTACTGCTCACTAAAGCCATAGGATTTCCTTGACACAGGTTTCAGCGGGGTAGCTGTATTAGTCTGTTTTAGCAAAAACAACGAGTCCTGTGGCACCTTAAAGACTAACAGAATAAATTAGTCTTTAAGGTGCCACCGGACTCTTTATTGTTCTTGAGAGAGGTCAATCCCTGGATGAGAAAGACTTGGCATAACCAATTCTATATTACTATCTCTCAGCCCCATCCCAGCATGGGGCGACAGCTAGACACGGAGGGGCATAACCAGCATTGGCCCTGGCTGCTAGAATGATCTCTGGCTGCCAGAATGGTCTCAAAGTCTATTGCAGCTGGCACCAGTTAGAGCAGCCTCGGGAGGAAGGGAGGAGGATAAAAGAGGTATTTGGTCATTTTAGTCTCTCTTCTTCCTCCTCAGCCCTTTCCTGGTTTCTGCACCAACCAGAGCTGAACTACACTCAAGGCTCTAGCTTAGCATGTGCAAATAGAACCATAGAAGTGTAGATTAGAAGTATCTCAGCAGGACATCTCATCCACTGCCCTGCAGTCACTCCTCCCCATACTGTGCTGCCTAGTGAAGCTGTCCTGGAGCTGACCTTGTCTAAGAAGACTGAGGCAAAAAAATCCCATTGAGTACTTTAGCTTTTTCCACATCATCTATCATCAGGTTGCCTTTCTTGTTCAGTAAAGGTATGTCTACACTGCCACCCTAGTTCAAACTAATGTAGGCATTCGAACTTGTAAATGAAGTTCATTTGCATGTTCCTAGGAAGGTGCCATTTTTAAATGCCCGTAGTTTGAACTACCTGCCTGCAGCTACACGCGGCACGGTCTAGGTAGTTCGACTTAAAGCTCCTAATTCGAATTAAAGCTCCTAATTCCTTGCAGGAGGAATAACAGTAGTTTGAATTAGGAGCTTTAATTCGAACTACCTAGTCCGTGCTGCGTATAGCCACGGGCAGGTAGTTCGAACTATGGGCATTTAAAAATGGCACCCGCCCGGGAACATGCAAATGAAGCCCGGGATATGTAAATCCCGGGCTTCATTTGCAAGTTCGAATGCCTACATTAGCCACCCTAGTTCGAACTAGGGTGGCAGTGTAGACATACCCTAATATCCAGGAGTCTCCTAGTACTTATTATTCACTTAGGATGGGACAGTAAACAAGTTGTGTGGGGGATAAAACGACATCATGTTTTCCAGAGGTACCAACACTTGGTTTCACAGTAGAGTTGAAGTAAGGCCTGGGGAGACTTTAAAAAAAATATCAGCGAGCCTAATACTGTTTATGAACAACACAATACCACTGCTTGAGTGCAACTCAATTAGCATCACATAGATCAGTGCTTAATTTGTGCGAGTGCTTACCAGGGCTGTGCCCTGTATTCCTAGGGTTAGCAGTTCATAGTTGCAACGTCTCTGGGCTTGCTGCATCAGTTATGAATATTAAAAAATTGCTTAAGCCCTGGCATCTCTTTCATTACAAATTAAGACCCAGACTATAGTGATGGCTGGTTATTGGAGGTCATATGCATAATGAATCAACTAACTCACGTCTTATCTCTTGCCACCCAAGTGTAATTTCTGGCTCAGGTTACAATTGAAAATGAGTTTTTAGTTGAGCCATCTGCTTTCCCATTCCCAAGCGCCTGCTTGATTGGCAATGTGCACTCATCTTAAACAAATGGCTTTGCCTTTTTCTAGACCATACATGGGTTGCCAGGCTACTTGTCCAAAGTATAAATACTATTTCAACTCTTCATCTTCCACTTTCTGAGAAATTATAAATGCCCTGGAGCCATCTCACTATTGCCCAGCCTTGGTGTGTCTGACACTGATACATTCTGCAGGGAGAAATCTAAGCTGATTTACTTTTTGAGAATCTCAGTTACCTTTCCTGCACTTTAGAGTTGCAAATAATTTCACTAGCCAGGGAGGCCATTGCACGCTTAAAGCGAGGGCTTTAAAAATCTCATAAAAAGTTGAAGCTCTGCAAAGCCTTTTGTAACTGAAAATGTATTATGGCTTTTTCAAGGCACTATAGGAAACCATTTCAGATATCTTTTTAGATACGCAGACAAAATTACCATGTAACATGCCGGTTTCAAAATGAGAAAATTCTGAGAACTGTGTGACTAGCCCCGTGAAATGCATAAGCAGCACTTATGTTAGTTCTAGGGGTGTAAAAGGTTAACCCTTAACTGGTAGGGGCTAGAGCAATTCCCCACCCACCATGGGCAGCGGCCCACCACAGTTCACGTGTGATGTTGCCCTGTAATGATTATCCCACAGAAATGTTATAGGATCTACTAGTACTAGTACTACTAGTAGTACTATTAGCAGCTTAAGTTCTTCCTTAGCTCAAGTGACAGGGACTCTAAGAAGACAGATCCCAGTCCTGGACTGGACTACTTATATATACATTATTGATTTAAATTTTGTGTCTGTGGCCCATAGATATGAATTTCTTCACTGTTACATGAGGTAATTTCCTGCAAAAGAATTTAGCAAGTACAAATGTGAAGCTAGAATGGACTGTTTTAGTAACATAGCAACAGTAACCTTCTTGGTATGGTGGAGGTTACATAAGAACAGCCATACTGAGTCAGACCAATTGTCCATCCAGCCCAGTATCCTGTCTGCTGACAGTGGCCAATACCAGATGCCCCAGAGGGAGGGAACACAACAGGTAATCCTCACGTGATCCCTCCCCTGTCACCCACCTCCAGAGAAACAGAGGCTAGGGACACCATTCCTACCCATCCTGGCTCATAGACATTGATGGACCATTCAGGTTGACTGAAACCTCATCACCTCATATTGACGATTCTTCCTTAGTGACCCAGGACAAAATCAGCATTCACTGGGGAATTTCTTCTTCTGCTATATACAGGATTTCTAGACTTCTCCCGCCCTTTAATCCAGCATTATCGTAACAGGGGATCTAAATCTAAGGATCTACCACTGACCTGCCATGTAACTTTGATCAAGTCTATCTTCTCCCCCACATTTCCCCTCTCATCCTTTGTCTGTCTTGGCCAGTTGAGCACTACAAGGGGGACAAGGACTGACTCTCATATCAGTGACAAGCACAATGGGACCCCAGTCTTGACTGAGGCCTCTGAGAGTTACTGTAATGAAAATAATTTCGCTTTTTCTCCCTTTAACAACATAGCCGATGATGTCACTATATAGAACACAAACAGTCCCTCCTAGAAATAAAGCAGCTGTGCAGACTGTTACACAGAAAGGGAGGAAAAGTAATCCACCCACACAAAAATGTTTACAAATGTTGAGTGACAAGTTGAAAGAGAATGAAAACAGAAAACTTTCAGTGGTTTGGTTTATTTTGCTTTTCAAAACTGTGAACTTTCACCTTACTGTGCCAGATTCCCCGCAGTCTGCATTCCAGAGCAAGTTCCATACCTAATTATGTGTGAACTTATTTGCAGGACTGTTACTTTTCCTGTTTCTGGGAGGCTATGCTGTTAAAAGTATATTTTTAATGGCTGAAATTTAATATTTCCTAATTATGTCACTTGCTAGCTCTTCAGTACTCCTGCCTATATGTCTGGTTTTATTTTTCTCCTACTGAAAAAAAACAATCCTTTGCTTTCAGTGAAGTTTTGCCCAAGGAAGAAGGCCTACAACTCTGGTCTCTTTGTTGTGCTTTGAGCAGAGCTAGTCATTGTGACAACAGCTGGTCAAAATTTGTCCTTTTATGGGAATGAATTTTTGTGTGTGAAAAAAAATTTTGTTTTTTGAAAAATATCAAATTAAAAATATTTTAAAAGCCCTTTGGGTTGTTTTGCAAAAAATGCATTTGTGATTTTTGTTTCAGTTTTCTTGAGAGAAGGTTGTATTTCTGGTTTTGCTTATTGTCAACTCAATCCCATGTTAACTCAATGTTTTTCAATACACAATACTAAAATATTTTAAATAGTAAATACCAAAAAGAATGGCTCAAAAATTTGATGGAGAATTTTAAAAATTAAAAATCAAACAATTATGTAAAATAATAGAACAGAAATTATATTGGCCAAAATTTATGTGATGAATTTTTCAAACAGCTCGGATTGTGGTATAACCTAAGTCTGCCTCTTGAATTGCCTTCCTTCCACTTTTTTAGAAGAAGTTTGCCTAAAGGAAATGAAATAAACAGAATAGGCTACATGCTTTTTGCATTATTTTTATTTTTATTTTTATTTATATTCTATGGTGGAAATAGAAATATAACTAAATCTTGCTAATCTTCTTAATTTCTTAGGCTCAGATCCTTAAAGGCAGTTGACTTGTTAGAGGCACATAATGTCTACAGATTTCAATGTCAGTGAGGTGTCTATCTCTGAGGAGCCAGACCTTAGATTTTAAGCTTTTTGGGGGTATTATCTTTTTTATCTGTTTTTGTACAATGCCGAGCATAATGGAATTCTGACCCTGAGGCTCCAAGTGGGACCATAGTACAAATAATACTACATAACAAAGTTGTCAAATTGTTGCCATGATCCTAGAATCTGTAACTTTGTCTCCTTTCCTTTTCTTAAATTGTCAGAAGATCTACTTCCTCTGTCTTCCTCCCATGAAATAATTGGTTGAGAACGTATTAGGGATGTCAACATGTAGATGACCACATGATTAACCAATAAGACTGGGCTTATCGTTAATCTTGTTGACTACACACATTTCCTCCCTCCCCGCCCGCTGCCTCTATGTCAGAGGCAGCAAGGGGGGAAAGGTGGGAGCTGGTTCCCCCTCACCTCTATGCTGCTGTCGCTGATAGAGTGGCATCAGCACGGAGGGTGAGGGGGGCAAGCAGGAGCTGATACACATGGGAAGACAGCTTTTAAGCCAGCTCTCCGTGGATCCACCTTCCTCCACTTGCTGCATCCTACGGAGGCAGCAGAAGGGGTAGGAGGCAGGTGGGAGCCAGCGCTGGGGAGAGCTGGCTTAAAAGTTGCTTGCCCCCACCTGAAAGAGGTAGCAGTGCAGGGGGTAGGCGGGGGCGGCTGCTATGAAGCACCCTCTGAAGCGAGCCTGGACCCACCATGGACAGAGACTGCTCTGCAGCAACAGACACTGTCCATGGGGACCTCACCTCTCCCCCCATGGACAGGAGCTGTAGCTGCCCCACTCTGCTGCCTTTGTATAAGAGTTAGCAGCAGGGTGTGGCAGGCAGGAGTCTGTGCAGGAAGCCAGTTTTTAAACTGGCACCCCTTGTGGACTGGCTCCTGCTTGCCACCTCATGCTGCTGCCTCTGAGGGTGTGTCTAGACTACTGAGTTTTGTCGACAAAAGTGGACTTTTGTCGACAAAACTATACCAGCGTCTACATAACGTCGACAGAACTCAGCAGTTTTGTTGATGCTGGTATACTTCATTTTACGAGGCATAACACCCTCTGTCGACAGAGTTCTGTCAACAGAAGGTGTTATTGCCTGTAGGGTTGTGTCTAGACTACAGGGTTCTGTCGACAAAACAGCTTGCTTTGTCGACAGAACTCAATATGTCTGGACGCTCTTTGTTGACAGAAGTTTTGTCGACAGATACTGTCGACAAAACTTCTGTCGACAAAACCCGGTAGTCTAGACGTACCCTGAAAGAGGCAGCAGCATAGCGTGGTAGGGGGCTCCCCAGGAGTGGGGCTGAGAGCACACTGGCTACCGGCCCCACCTCCGGGGACTGTTGATTAGTCATGTAATCGCTAAAATTTGATGTGGTCACACGACTATTCAATTACACACTATCTAATATCCCTAGGATGTTCTCTGCCTTTGTTTATGAAGGGAAGGAGGCTAATTAAATGACTGGCAGCTTCAGGTCATGGGATGAGGGGTAAAAGTAGGACTCAGTCTGCTCTAACTTCCTATTTTGCTACCTTGATAGCTGTGTGTGTGTCATAAGTCTTCTCGGTCTCCAAAGAATTCATTTCTTGTTTGAGGACCACAATCTAGTTTGCAACAAGCCTCTTTATGTCACTGTCTGACTCCCTAAAGAGAAATTCTTTGCGGGGGGGGGGGGGGGGCGAGGGGAAAGGGGGGGGGGAATCTCTGTCTTGTGAGTTATTTGAAGATGGATCTGCTATGTCACTTTTATTTGATTTTCCTGCAGCTGGTGTCCTAGGTGACAGCTATACGCACACTTGAAACTCCAGTGCATGCCCCACCCTTTCTTCATATACCCTGCATTTCCTTATTCATGTGCCTCACCACTCTCCTAACCAGAGGGGAACATTCTATGGAAAGAAAGATAATTCAGCCCATTCAGTTTGCTGAAACTATCAACAAGGCAAATGGCAATAACAATGACTTGGCAACAGTTTCATCTGTCTGCATAGACTGTGCAGACTGCTTTGTACTGACCCTGCCATCCTGCTACTTGCGTTTGTAAAAATAACCTTGTTGTGCTACTAATCCAGAAAGGGAGCTGGAATTTCAGCTGTATCTTATTACGGGGGTGTCTAAACTACACCCCTCTGCTGACAGAGGGATGTAGTTTAGGCACATCGCTATTGCAAATGAAGCGGGAATTTAAATATCCCACACTTCATTTGAATAAAAATGGTCACCGCTTTTTGCCGACACGGCACTTTGCCAGCAAAAAGCAGCAGTCTGGATGGGGACTGGTCGACAAGGAAAGCCAACAAGTCAAGCAACGAGATTTACAGGATCAGTCGGAAAAGGCTTTCCTTGTCAACCAATCCCTGTCTAAGCTGCCACTTTTTGCCAGCAAAGTGCCGCATCGACAAAAAGCGGTGGCCATTTTTATTCAAATGAAGCGTGGGATATTTAAATCCCCGCTTCATTTGTAATAGTGATGTGCCTAATCTACATCCCTCTGTCGGCAGAGGGGTGTAGTTTAGACACACCCTAAGTGTCATGTTATGATCATATTGTGTGATATATTAATTTTAGGGTAAATCTTTGAATAAGATATTTAAAACATACTGTCACAAATAAATGCAGAGCAATTTCTGAATATCAGACAAGAAGCCAGTACAGATCTTTTACCACCCACTTTGCTGGAGGAACAGTAGGTTCCAATGGTCCAGCAAATTGACACTGACAGTTTTGCACAGTTATTTAATCACACAGGATACATCTACACAGCAGTGTTATTTTTGAATAACTGATGTTATTTAAAAATAACGAAATGTGCATCTATGCAGCAACCCATTATTTCAAAATAATGTCGAGCTAGCAGACTTCTTACTCTGAATCCTGTAGCCCTCATTTCATGAGGAGTATGAGAATTTGAAGGAAGAGTGTTCTTCCTTGGATTTCCTGCTGTGTAGACAGTGCCAAAAGCCAAGTTAAGTTATTTCGATGTACGCAATTTCAGCTACGTCAATTGTGTAGCTTATCTTAATTCAACTTTTACCCTTCTGTGTATATGTGCCCACAGATTTAAACCTTAGTGGGAAAGAATTAAACCTATTAAATTCACTTGACTTTTTGTCTTAACACTAAAGTTGAGCATGGAAGAGACTTGCTACTTCAGGACTAATATCCAGGGCATATTTTCCATTGAACATCATTCACCTTTGACTATCTGTTTTTTCTTCAAATACATTTTTCAGTTTTAATAGTTATTGGCAGACATTTCTTAATGGTACCTACCTGGCTAAATGATGTAGGAAACAATCATCTAAGACATTATCAAGAGGCTGATTTAATTGGAGAGAGGGCCCATTTGAGCACTGCATTGTGTGTGCCCAACATTTGTGTGTTGCAGGCCTGATCAAGGGATATGCAGCCAACAGGATCAGGGCTTCTATGTTTATTACCTAATGTTCAGACTAACTTCTCTCAGTATCATGTTGTAAATGCAAACAGCTTCCTGTGATCAGCTTTATCACCTATTTTTTGTTATCTACATTTAGGTATAAAGGTGGCAACACTCTCGGGCCGAGCTTCTCTTGTAGCTGCTGAGCCAGTTCTGAGACTGCAAAGAAGGTTGTGAGACACTCTTGTACACATAAAAGTCATGAGATTAATGTGCTTCTACAGCCTTTATAATGCACCAGAGACCAGCTTATTCCTACTAGTTAACATATCACTCCTAGCCACACATGAAGAAAACTATTCTAATTTTTTTTAATAATTGTCCTAAAAATGTATGTTACAATCTTTATCTTTTATGGTCCCATGTGTAAGCTACCCTCAGCAAAGTACAAACTGCCATGTGCAATCTGTAGGAATCATATGGAGGTCTAGAGCGGACCTTGAGAAGTCAAAGCATTTTCAGAGCATATTATTGTTATGTTCACAGCAACCACATAGAGAAGTTAGAAAAAATCATGGCCTTGCTGATTGGCTGTGCTGAAGAAAGTGTTGTAAAATTTTTTAAAAAATCAGACTTATTTTTAACAAACATTCATTCTATTTAGTCAGTTTCAATTGCTGTAGCGTGCTGGGTCATTAGTAAGATTACTGTATGTACTTCAAAACCCTTTCCTTGGACAGATCTTACAAGATACACAAAATGATACTTAATTTGGATTGCTTCTTCAGTCACTGTTAATGACGGAAGAAGGATTCTAATGATATGCCCACTTAGAGAGCTTTTTATTCAGCATAAACACGGAGTTCACGGTTATGTCATAGGTGCTAGAACTATGGGATCTGGGATGCTGACACAGTCCGTGGCTTGAAGTAGTAATAACAACCCAAATGCATAGTTTCCACCTTCGGCACCCTGCTGTAAAAATTGTTCGTTCCATTGAAATACTGGTTCCAAATGCCTGTGGTCTACTCACCTACTTCAGTCTGTTCATTATTTAGTTCAAATAATCTAGCCATAAACTTCTCTCAGCACAGAACATATATTAGAGATCTATTTCACAGTATTCAGAACTAAGAGCCAACAGACAAAGGTGATCAATTGCACTTACTCTGTAACATTATAACACTAAGATTGTGGGCTGTCAGCCATGATGTTGATGCTATTTAAATAGATATTCAATTACTTTTTTTTCTTCTGCGTGTGTCCTCTCTACCTCACTCCCTTTCATAGACACACAGAGTCTTCGTAGCTGAGCTGACTATTAATACTAAATCAAAAGTGAACCCAAGAGATTTTCATACAAAAAATCCAAAAACAAACAAGCACAAAAATCCCCAACAACTCTGGGTACCTTTAAAAATATTTTGAATTTTTCAGGTGGTGGCCAGTGCTGGGATACTGTTAAAAAAAAAGAAGGAAAAAAAAAAGCTCTTGGCATGGTGTTATCGATGTGGCTAGAACAAGAAGTACTAATTATTTCATTAGATGCTTAGGTTTTGCATCCAGATAAGATTTTAATATTTCTAGTAGGGTTTGGATAAGCATTTACCTATTGTAATCTGAACCAAGCCTCCATTCTCACCAATCCTATGTATGGTGGAGAGGGAAGAATAAGGGTGGGAATTAAGTAGAAACAAGTAAAAGAAACAGAACAATTGTTTTACAATTATTTGTACTGTGTAATGGGAGACACAAAACCTGTATTTCCTTCTTCTTGGTGTCCAGTAACTCTAAAGGCCTTGGATCTGACCCTTAAATTACTGCAACCTGACACTGATGGGCATTCATTTTTTATTTCCCAACAGCTTTTCCTTTTGGTTTTATTTATTAATAAGACTATGATTTAGTCCCAGGTATTTTTTGTAATGGCTATGGGCAGTAAACAAAAATTCATAGCGTAACCTGTCCATGACTTATACTGAGGGTACACTTCTTCTGAAATAACCCTTATTCCTCCTACAACAAGGTTTACCAGTTATTTCGGAAGAAGTGTTTTCTTTCAAAATAACCGCGTCTAGACAGCATTTCTTTTATCGAAATAGCGCTATTTCGAAATAGCACCATAACACAAATATGCAAATGAAACATGGGATATTTAAATCCCGGCTTCATTTGCAATTTTGAATGTCTACATTTGTATCCCTCTCTTGAAAGAAGGTGCAAGTGTAGACATACCCTTAGTGATTAAAGCCGGGGGTAGGGTGGGGCGGAGAATGGCACTGGGTTGTGATGGGGCTGCTGTTGGGGGGGAAGGCATAGGTAACTGCTGTTGGGTGAACATCTGGGGAAGGCTGCGGCAAGTGGGGGGTGCCCGAGGCCAGTGTGTTGCTCTGGCCACAGACTGCAGCTGCTCTGGAGAGCTGGCTGGCGATTGCTGCCCAGCCTGCAAACTGTGACTGGTCTGGCCAGCCACACAGGGCCTACAGATTGAAGCAGCTCCAGCCAGCCACCTTGGGACTGCTGCTGGGCACCAGCAGAGCAGCAGCTGGTGTGGCTGTCTCTTGTCCTACTCTAGCAGCAGTGGGTTTGGCTGTCCCTGGGGTCACCTGAGCAACTGGGTCTGGAGCCAGTTGCTTGGCGTCCCTGGCGTCAGCCATGTTGACCACTGCAGAAGTCACAGAGGTTGCAGAAAGTCACAGAATCTGTGACTTCTGCGACCTCTGTGACAGACATGGAGCCCTAATCTTTAACATTTGTGTCTTTAAGATCCAAATATGCAGGTCTACTTACTATTGCTGTTCTGACTGAAAGAGAATGAATCTTAGGGTATGTCTACACTAGTCTCCTATTTCGGACTAGGGAGGCTAATGTAGGCATTCAAACTTGCAAATGAAGGCTGTGATTTAAATATCCCAGGCTTTATTTGCATGTTCCTTTCCGGTCGCCATTTTGAAATGCCACTAGTCCGGACAAACTACCCATGGCTACCTCATTCCAGGAGGAGTAACAGGTAATTCGAACTAAGGACTTAATTCAAATTACTGTTTAACTGCTGCATGTAGCTGCGGGCAGTTAGTCCGGACTAGTGGCATTTAAAAATGGCGACTGCATGGGAACATGCAAATAAAGCCCGGGATATTTAAATCCTGGGCTTCATTTGCAAGTTCGAATGCCTACATTAGCCTCCCTAGTTCGAACTAGGGGGCTAGTGTAGACATACCCTTTGTTGATTCTATGTAGCTGAGCTCTGCTGGTTAATTTGTATGAATTTTGTTCCCAATGATTATTATTTGTCCTTATTTTTGTCATGAAAAAGTTGCTATTTAGTCAGTCAAAGATTTCACCAAGGCTGTGTTTAGACTGGCCAGTTTTTCCGGAAAATCAGCCGCTTTTCCGGAAAAACTTGCCAGCTGTCTACACTGGCTGCTTGAATTTCTGCAAAAACACTGACTTCCTACTGTAAGAAATCAGTGCTTTTTGCAGAAATACTATGCTGCTCCCATTTGGGCAAAAGTCCCTTTTGCGCAAAAGGGCCAGTGTAGACAGCTGAGATTTGTTTTCCGTAAAAAAAGCCCCGATCGCGAAAATGGTGATCGGGGCTTTTTTGCGGAAAAGCGCGTCTAGATTGGCCATGGACGCTTTTCTTTAAAAAGTGCTTTTGCGGAAAAGCGTCCATGCCAATCTAGACGCTCTTTTCCAAAAATGCTTTTAATGGAAAATTTTTCCGTTAAAAGCATTTCCGTAAAATCATGCCAGTCTAGACGTAGCCCAAGGCTTTTTGATCCCATTCAATGTAATAAACTTCAGAACCAGAGTAGGAAACAATGACAGAAGATACATAAATCCCTGGAAAATGAAAATATCGTAGCTGAGTTAGTTGCTGCTTTTGCTAAGGTTAGTAGCTTGTTTTGTTCTGTATCTGAATTGCTTTGGGATAAAATATTTTCTACTTGCTTATCCATTTTTCATCAGAAAATCAGGCAAAAAAGGGTATATTAAACTGATCTGTTATGGTCGTGGCTCTTCTGTCTTTGTAGCTGCGAGGGAAAGAAGCGATGCATTTTTATACTTGAAAAAAGGGGTCATAGTTAAAGGGGAAAACTGAAAGAAAATTAAAAACCTTGAATATAAACAGCTCCCTCCCAGACAAGTGGCAAGAACACTGACAACTAGTGCATTCTGTGCAAAGCCAAGGAAGGGATGCAAGTGAGAAGTGACAGTGGCTAGGATTACGGCAACGGAATGAGTCATTGTTATAAAAATGTGTAGTGGAGTGTCCTTTCACGGCTGCCAACACAGACTGACTCTGAATGCAGTTCTGACCAGGATGACAAAATTCATGTTGAATAACTAGCAGTGCATACTTTTAAATGAAATGCGCAGGGCGCTATCAGCACGGTTCCTTGTTGAGGCTGGCTACATCACAGTCCTGCTGTGGTTTGGCAGCATTGAAAGCACCTGGTAGTTTTGACAATTGAGATCCACATTTGAATGGAACTAGTTTAATATTTAATAATTTTGTCCTATTGTGGGTCTGATATCCATTATTATTTTGATTTATAAAAGTGTTAAACAAAGTAGTACCTATCGTACAACCCTAGGCTTTTTAGACATAAAATTACAATGACAAATGAGACAAAGCAGATAAAAATTAACAAGCCCCCAACCAAAAGGTCAGTTTGGAACAAATTCTTCTATTAGTTCCTTCCTCATATAAGCCCCATCCCCTATCAAGTTCTTTTCTATTCAGAACTCTTGACATACCAAAATGCTTTGCAGGCCTGAAAGTCAATTAGGTTCATTGGCTGAGAAATCTGCAAGTAGTTTCCCCAAGATCTTACCAAATATGTTTTAAATATTTTGTCCTGATGAACTTCCATTGCAGTCATACTGGCGCATTTAAAGGACTTTGTCCATATAATAAATAGAATTTCCTGTTATGTACATCTTGGCCTAACTTATTAAAGTCAGTGGATGATATAAAGTGACCTATTATCTTGTGAAGACAAATACCTTGGTTCTGTGGGATACTGAGAGGTGGACAAAGATGGGAAGGATTTGTTGTGCAAGATCCATAACCTCATCTAAAAGAGTCTGCTGAGCAATTAGGAGAGGGATGGAGAAGTATGGGCCAGGTGCTGGATCTGGCCCATTGCTTAATTTCATCCAGCCCACAGCAATTCTAGGTGTCCCCACTCCACTCTGGGGAGAGGAGCCATGACTGCTGGCTCATCCTGCTGAGGCCGGGAAGCCCCAAGCCTCTGAGCCTCCCTGGGAGGTTGAGTTGAACATTTTCTATATTGTTCTCTATAAACTCTCCCCTGCCCCAATTTATGTTGCTTTTTAACTTGTGTGTGTCCTGCAATTGATTTTTTTCTGTGGGCCAATGGTCCATGATAGAAAAAACAGTTCTCCAGCACTGAGTTAAGGGATGGTTTCAAAGCATACTTCTTAACTGGTAGATTTTGGAATATTGTTTATGTGTTGCTGGGAGGTTGCAGAATAATGTGAATGACTCAGGGCTTCTGTTCTTTCACTTGTTTGGAGTATTGCTCCAGGCCTCGTTCATATAGTTCCTCAACATAAAATTGATTATACACATGTGGCTCTGGCTCCACCTCAGAAGTGCATGTGGGTTTACCCAGATCCATTTCTTCCAGCCCCAGGGCCCAACCCATCAGAAAACTGCAGCTGTAGTATGTTTTCAGAAAGTAGAAATAGGAATAAGCAGCGAATCCAACGTAGAGGAATAGATGGGAAGGATTTATAGAACTATGTTGAGTTGTTTTCCCTTCAGTAATTCTGAGCATTTCCTTTGTAAGTACGACAAACTATCCCTCCAGATCTGCTCATGCTCTAGTCTCCAGAGCTTGGGCAGTAGACTGCTGGGTACTCCAATACCTCACCTGGATGGAGCAAACAGGCGGAGGGGTGGGACTACATAAGATGTGCATACCCTGTTCAAACTCACAAAAATCCCAACTACACTTCCAGTGTTGCCTAGCAGAGTAAATAATTTTAATACTACAGCCATCTTTCTGGAGAATAGAGAGATATAGAGGGATCAGAAGGGTGGTGAGATTTTAAGGCGCATTTTATCTGTGCAGCCCTCCTCTGGCTCGCCCCTCTCCAGGCTTTAGAGCCAGCTCCAGTTAAAGTTCCACTTTCAAAGTGCTGTCTATATTGCTATTTGCAAGAGGTATCAAACTCTCTAGACCCAGGCTTGGAGGCTAGGTCCCTTGGGCTCCAAAGTGCTATGTAGACATATTCTTTAAGACATCTAATGTCTGCTCTGGATGTTTTCACTAAGGGTACATCTAGACAGCGGGGCTATTTCGGGATACCAGTATCCCGAAATCACTACCCTGCGTCTTTTAAGGGCACCTATTATTTCAAAAAAAATTTTAAATAACGGGTACGCTATTTTGGCATCCCTGTAATGCTCGTTCTACAATGGTTAAGGGATGTGTCAAAATAGAGTGTTATTTCAAAATTTGGCGCTGTGTAGCTGTGCCAAATTTTGAAATAAATAACTTTTAAAGTCCTATGCAGGAAAACATTTAGTTAAATTTTCTGATGCTTTTTGTTCATTGAGGAAAATTCTGGTAAGTCTTTTCAAATTAATTATAATTTTGTGCATGTGTGGTTCTCTGAGCTTGGACTGCCTTCCTGCTTCTCTTTTGATTGGACATTGCCGCAATATGATTATTTTGTGGTTTCCTAGTTAGCTGCTTTGCACGGGTGTGGTGGCCTTTTGGTAGTAAAACATTTTGATTATTGCATTGCCAAGGGTAAACAAATATGTCATATTTATTTTTCAATTTATTTTGCACAGCAGTCTAGATTAAACTGAGATCTGGGTGCAGGAAAACATGACAAGATGGTCCTCTCTTCTAGCTGATCAACCTGACTGATGTATTTCTAAAGCAAAACTGTATGTTTATAGAGAGTGTAGCCATAGCCAATACCTCATCAGCAAGTCACTAAATATTTTGGAAATAAGTATTCCCTGTTTCAGTGCTCACTCATCCATGATGGTGTATTTTATTGTTTTTTTTTTTTTTTTTTTGTAGGTTCCCTTTGAAGGGTGTTGAATTAGGATAGGAGACTTTTGTCAGAAAATCCAGAAGTGTTATTGGAAAAAAAATGCTAGTGTTGGCAGAGGGGTTTTTTTCCCCCTGAAATAAACACTCGCCTGTTACTAATTTCCTTTTGTTTTTTTCTTGATTTCCAAACAAAAATCTTTAAGCAATGTAGCTGTACAATGTTGTGCAAACCTAACCAGACCACTGAAATCACGGTGTAGGCTTTAATAAGTGGGGGTGGGGAAGGGAAGAATTCATGAGATCTACAATAAAGGGAATTATTAATCTGTAGAAATGTGACTATGTTACTACAAGGTCTGGGAAAAATTGATTTCACATGTTATGTGTCTTTTTAAACTTAAAATATAACATGTTTGCAATAGGAATGGGTGTGGAAACTTACATTTGTACAGCATATGAACTCTTTGATCTCTTAAGAAGATGGATGTCAAAAAAATTATGCTAGATTTGGGAAAAAATGCAAACTCATAAGAGAATCAAAATTAAAGACTTATACTCATGTCTTCTGATTTAATGGTGAGAGTTGGCAGTAGCATCTCTGGGCACTTTTGAACGGAGCACTCTGATGATTGACTCAATATGAAGCACTGAGAAAACTTTCAGTATAAATTTTATCTTAGTGTTTCCAGTACATTTTGAAAGCCAGACCCCAAAATTGCCTGAGAGAACATTAATATTTCTCTGCGGTGATGTTTTGAATCAATATTTGATCCCATAAGCAAGGAAAATCATTGTGACAAAGTTATTTTCTCAAGAAAAACAAGTGAAATCAGAGGACATGCTGTGCTAACACACGCTATTTCCTGAGTTGTTGTGGAATTGCATGCAAGGCTTCTGCCAAATTTAAATTACATGGTAACTCCATTAAAACAACGCTGCTACTAGGGCCGGTTCAAAATTCAAGGATTTTGTTTTGTGAAAATTTTGAAGTTTCAACATTCCTAGTTGCTTTACACGGGAGAGAAAATGAAACCTTTCAACATTTTTCACGGGGGAACTCCTATCCTTAATCCTCTTCCCTCCACCCCAAGAGAGAGCCCACGGATTAGACAATAACTTGGTTGCCAAAAACACTCATGTGGGTGACCTTTGTACAAGTTCCTGATCTGCCTGATTTGGTGCATATAAAACCAGCTCTCTCTTTTTCTGTGGCCCAATTCATACAAAGTGGAATCACTCCGACAGGGGAGACTGGTATATCTATATTACCAACAAGCAAACAAACCCCACAGCAGTGAGGCTCAATTTGTTATCGGTCTCAGGCTCATGCTGTGGGGCTAACCATAGCAGTGTAGACATTCCTTCTTGGGCTGCAGCCTGAGACCCAGCAATGGGGATGCATTTCGAAGTCTGGGCTCCAGCCCACGTAAACACTTCTATTTGAGCGTATATTGTGAGACCTACAGAGCAGAGTCAGGCTCAGAGGCTAGCTGCAGCAGTTTGTAGTTCTTTTTGCAATGTAGATGTACCCATTGACTTGACTGTGTTGCCTGATGGTTGTGGCACTCACTGGGATGTGTGTGTAAGACACTCTTCAGGCAGAACAGAGACTTGAGCCTGTCTCTCCAACAGGCAGGGAGCCAAAAGCCACTGTGGGCCCTTGGGCAAGGTTGAGAGGGACCAGGCTCTGCATTCCTGGAGGGTGCAGGGCCAAAGGCAGAAGGAGAAGGCTGAGGTCAGCTCTCAGCACTGGCTAGGGTGCAATGCATTCCCCCCTGCCCCGTCCTTAGCACTGCCTAGAGTGCACAGCGCAGTGCTCCAGCAGCAATTTAAAGGGCCAGGGACTTGGGCCATTGTTGCTGCTACTGCTACCCAGTATTGGGTACTTTGGAGTGGAATGAATGAACATAAACGCACACACTATCGATGAATCAAGATTCTCAAATAGAAAACCATTTTGTCAAGAGCTCTGACCTGCTCTGCTAAGGATATGGAAAATTCAGGTTTTTGATCTAGAGCTACAATGCATCATTTGGACCTCTCTAGAAATGGAATTTTATACTGTTCGGTGTCAAAAGTACAGCTGGGAAAGCAGAAGTTTTCAGTGATTGGGGCAGGTTAAGCTGGTACAGGAAAAACACGGGAACTCTTAAGTGGCAAAGGAGGTGGATAATGGAGACAAAGGGGGAGACCCATAGGAGTGTGGAGGCAAAATAGGTCAATGAAGAAATAGACGAGTCAAGAGTTGTAGAGGTCTGGAGGAGAAATTAAAGAGAAAAATTGGTGCCCCTATATAATGTGTGCATGTCGCCAAAAATTGTAAGAGCCACCTTTTTTTGGGTGATTTGGGTAGTGTGGGTTTGGCCAAACAGAAATGGAGAAAGCATCGGCGTGTTTTTAGACTTATTATTAAATATGGAGATAATGGTGACCCAAAAGCACTAGTGGGATATTTGTCTCTCTGATAGGAAGCATCCTGACCTTAGCACAGTTAATGGCAAAACTCCCAATGGGGTCAGAATTTTACATAACTCAAGAATAGAGAAACACAAATCTAGGAATGGAACCTCCCCAAGTTCTTCAGAAGTTCAGATGTGGATTCAAATGTGTAGTGTACTCACTCTCTATAGCAGTCAGATTCCAAACTCGAGTGCCAAACACCAAGGAAAGTTCAGATCCAGACCTGAATTTTGCAGTTGGCCCCAATCTCTGTGAAGGAGCTAACTCAAAATATTGGGTGAACAAACATCCTGCAAAGTCTGAGGAAATTCATATATAGAGCTGAATATCACATGCATCTGATGAAGAGGATCTTTGCCCATGAAAGCTTATGCTCCAATAAATCTGTTAGGGTATGTCTACACTACAGCATTATTTCAAAATATCTTATTTCAAAATAGTTATTTTGAAATAACGCATCTAGACACAAAATGCATTTGAAATAGTGTTTTGCTATTTCAAAATAGTGCGTCCACACTGATAGGATGCTGAATTGCATTTAAGGCTGGCCGGAACCGGTTCTGGCAGGGCATCAGGTCAGGAGTTACCTTGTGTGGCTGCTGCCTGAGGCTATCTGAGACCTGTGCTTAAAGGGACCCCCTTGGACAGCCGGTTCTAAGGTTTCCCTGCTTGCTTGCCTACCTCACTGAGGGACAGCATTTTTTTTCTCTGCGTGCTCCGGTCACCCTAACTCAGAACATCACAGCACTCTGCAGCATGGAGCTGGAGCTGCCCCTGAGTACTCTGGTGCTTCTCCTGGACGTGTTGCTGCGATCCTGGCAGCACGTTCTGCAGGTAGTAACAGTTTCTCTGGTGTGCCCCACTGGGGGCTTGTGCCTCATTCCTCCCTCATGTCCTTCCACTTACCCCTCCCTAACCTTCCTTCCTGCTGTACAATAAAAGACACTTGTTCATTACAATAAAGCCTCTTTATTGAACAAAACTGGGGTGGGGGGGAATGAAACTGAGGTGAGACTGGGGAAAGAAGGTGGGAGAGAGGAGGAGGGAGGGTGAGAGAGGGGAGGGGGAAACCTGGGATGAGGGAGCTGGCAGGGGGAGGCAAGGGGAGGAAGGGGGAGGAGAAGTTCAGGGCTCAGGGTTGGGGGTCTCGCAGGCCCAACTGTCTCCCCGCACCATGGATGCGGGGGCCTCGGTGTCCCTGGGTGTGTGGGGAGGGTGGAGAGGAAGAAGCAGGAGAGTGAGAAGGAGTGGGAGGAGGAGCGGTAGCTGGGGAGGCAGCAGGGGCTGGAGCAGCAGGAGGCAGCAAGCTTTGCCCCAGGGTCGATGACCACCTGGGGGGCACAGACCGTCCTGCTCCCCAGGATGTGGTCCACTGCATCAAAATAGGGGCCGGGGTCTAGGTCTGGGTCTGCCCCTGGTTGGGAGCTGCCCCCTGTGGCCCTGGCATACTGTTACGATTGAAAGTTGTCTGGTTAAACAAAGCACAACAATATGTTTGCCGCAGCTCCTTTATTTTCATGCGAACCTGCTCCTGGGTTCGCATGTGGCCTTTGGTGGCCAGGCTGGCAGCCATCCACCTGTAGACAGCTGCATTCCTCCGTTTATTGCAGCAATCATGGACATTGGAGGCATCACCCCAAACCTGAATTAGGTCCCTGATCTCCATACTGGACCAGGAAGGTGACCGCATTCTCTGGACCCTGGCAGGCTCCTGGGAGCTGGGAGACTGGTCCTGGGGAGCAGTGGAGGGCTGGCTGGCACTGGCTGCCTGGCTCATGCTGAGGCCATTGGGTCAGGTGTAGCGACTGCTGGCTCTGGGCTGGCAGGCTTGGAGCTGGTTCAGGGACTGTGGCCAGAGTCTACCCCTTTAAGGGCTCCGGGGAGATGGGGAGGGAGAGGAGTTTTCTTGGTTGTACCCAGAGTGGCCACCAGGGCACCCTGGGAAGGACTGGAGGCCCCCTACTTTGAAATAAGCATTTACACAATGCTTATTTCAAAATAGCAATTTGAAAATTGGTGCTATTCCTCATGGAATGAGGTTTACCAATTTTGAAATAGGCCCTCTACTATTTCGATTTAATTTCGAAATAGCAGTTTGGCTGTGTAGACGCTGGTAAAGTTATTTCGAAATAACTTGCTGTGTAGACATTCCCTTAGTCTATAAGGTGCCACAGGACTTCTCGTTGTTAGAGCTGAATATTGTAGCTCAGTCCCATTTCTGATGATATAGAGGAAACAAAAGACAAACAAGAGCAGCATACTGGATGTTTGGTAGTGGAAGCGTTGCCTGTAGCATAGCATGTGCCTATCTTCCCTATCTTTCTTTTTTTCTTCCACGTCCCTCTTTCTCCATTTCAGAAGGACTTGGAGGGGTTGGATAGGATGGTCACTATGACATAAATTTATTATGAGAACAGACTTTTTTTGCCATTTTCCTTCCATTTATTTTTGGTGAGCTATACCTACACAAAGCTCTTTGTTTGAGATTTCTTTTGAAGCCTGATAGTTGACTTCAAAAGGGAAAAAGTCACTTCAGCTCCTTAGTACAGTTCTCAGCTGACAAAAAATAAGAAAAACGAAACTTAATATAGCTGTCCATAACAGGACACTAGGTAGGCCTCACATTTTCTACAAGATCATTGCAGATACAATGTAGATGCTGCAATGACTGAACAAATCATTCTTTATTATGCAGAATACATTGGAAATCTAGATAAGGCTCATAAGGAATGAAATACGCACCACGCAGTATGCCATGTGATACACTGAAAGAATAACAACGTGGTGGGTTTGTGGCAAAGGGCTGCCACTAGAGACAAGATTATAAACAACGTTAGAACAATGATTTATCAAACTAATCCTGAAACCAGATAGAAGTCAATTGTTGCTGATGAAGTGCTGCATTGAAATTCAATAGCTGCTCAGGGCAGTTTGAATGCTAAACAGATACTTAGTTTATTTCCTATTAAATTAGTACATTTTGGTTGAGAGTGCCTGGTAAAACCACAATGTGGTCTGCTTTCCTGTTCCAAAGAATAGCATTATCATCCCCACAAGTTACATATCGATCCTGAGCCTGCTAGCACAGAAATCAGTCAAAGTTTTGCAGTTGACTTTCATCTTAGCAAGTTTACCCATAGAATGTTGCAGCAGTCTTGTTGTCTGTTAAAAAAAAAGTGGCTCTATTTCTCTTTTTAGGTATGCGTACTGTGCCCAACCTTAAGGTGTCTGTATATTGTAGAATAAGATATCAGTTATTATGTTTGTCTGTCAGAAAACAAACATTTAAACATCCCATAATAATTCCCCATTTACTCTAATATATTACTGTAGCCCACAAAGAAAAGTCTTCAAAGACCTCAGCGTCCCAAATATAGTAAGTTTATATAGTGATGGTGTTTGAAAATATGCACTCTATTCAAATTAATTCTTTTTAGGTTTATTCCTAAGAGATAGTCTGCATTAAATATACACAAAGCTTTAGCTGTAACCTTTTCCCAAGACCAGTTATAACAGGTCTATTTATGCATTTTTGTATGGGTTCTGATTCCTCTTACTCACAAGTAACTGGCAGACTGTCATACTAATAGTCATGATTCCCAGATTAATTCTGAATCCTTTGTGGTACTGCATGTTTTGCATTTGGATTATTCTAGGTGAACTCTGAAGATGGCAGCTGCAGGATATTTGTACATGTTCAGAGAAACATATGGAGGGATATTTTTTTATTGCTACTGTAGGACTGCTCATCTTCATTGCTCAGGTCCATAATATGTTTTCCTTAATGGTAAAGTGTTTGTCACTGAATGGGATTTTTAAAATGCATTTCTATCTGTCAGATCTGACAGGTCTCACAGCAGCATGCATTAATTTATCATGCTTGAGAGCACAAAAAGATTACACTGTGCTGAAATGTTAACAAGGTCACATCATATATACAGTAGCTCCCTGCACTTTTCTTCCTTTTATTGCTCCTGGTAGGCTTTATTCCATGTCATGCATAAATAATATTACTCAGGAGAGAGAGAGTCAGTGTACTTTATATTACTGAAGCTAATATACTATGGAGCCAGGCTGAACTTCTGGAGAGAGCATCTGTTCATGTCACTTACCAAATTATGGTACCTAGCCCTCAGACAGACCCATACAATAGCTGAATGCATGTATTCAGGAATATACAATTCTTTTGTTTTGGACCATTGTTGCAGTACCCTAATTGAGATAGCTTTCATATAAATGGCAAATGAGTGTCTGGCATCATGCAGCTGATTATTGTAAGTCTATTTGCAAGTGTCTGCTGAACAGTATAGGACAAAGTGTGAGACGGTCACAAAAGAGCCACACTGAGGACTTCTTGCATACCATGGAAATATTCATGTCCTCAAGTTTCAACTGGTGGAAATCCTGGGAGAAATTCAGAAATAGACCATTATCACTTAGCACAATTCTACGTTTATAGTTAGCATGCACTATGTTGACTGAAAGGGTACCCTGGAACCCTGTGTGGAACTCCTGCTGTCATCTTCTCCCCAGGCTCGACTCCTTCTAAGGCTTCCAGTTCAGTGCTGCTCATGCTATGTTCTCTTTGCCCCGAGCCCATGATTTCTCTGCTGAAACAGTCCAGCTGCAAAGCCAGCTTCCTTCAGATGAAAAAGTGTGGGTTTTATCCTTAGTGTTCTTGATAGATGTTATGGTGAGGGACCAGCTATAGCCCATCTCCAGGACAGATCATCATCCCCTCCCTGATTTCAAAGCTAAATGTAAGTAAACCAAAATCCTTTACTTAGGAGCCCATAGGCGTTTGTTTGGGGACCTGTGCCACATGGTTTATTGATTTGGCATTTTCATTAACCTTTACATTTATTTTGCCAAGGTGGGTAATAATAATAAAATAATTATAATAAAATCACAAACTGCTTAAAACCCCAGTAAAGCTACTAGAATACAGCATGATACATATTGCACTTCCACAGTGTAATGAACAGCACTACTGGACAGTTAATTATAAGTGGATTGGGAAGAGGTAAGATTCCATTTTTCTCCATTAGCCATGGAGAAAAAAAAGACAAGTTGTGTTTTATCGTGGTTTCTAGTCATGAAATTGCTGTTTGCTTTGTCCATCTTTTTAATGCATGGTCTTTGCATAGATAGGCAGTTACTCATAATCCTGAGGGAAAGAAGGAATCTAAAACTGAGCAATGCTTCAAAATGAACATGTTTTATTTTGCTGAGATAAAGAGTTGGTCTTGTTTGGGGTTTCTTGGTTTTTGGTTAAAAAATCATTTCCAAGTAATATGTCTCTGTCTAAAGTTCCTTGTGTGGTTATCCTGACCGCAGAGTGCATCATTAGAAAAAGAGTATGCTAAAACTGTGCTCTGCCCTTCCTCTATCATGCCTCGGTACCCACCTTGGCATTTCTGGTAAGAGAAAGATGGATTTAAAAAGTCTTTCCCTCCTGGATGGGTGGACCCATTTGGTGATGTAAATATTATAAAGTTTTGCTCACTAGAGGTGAAACTATATAGCACAGTAACTCAAAATAAGATACACAATTTGTGTAGCTCAAATTGTGTATTTTATTTCGATGCTATTTCAAAATAGCTCATTAATCATTTGGCGCTGTCTACACAGCGCCAAATTTCGAAATAAAGTGCTATTCCGAAACGTCCCTTACTCCTCGTAGAATGAGGTTTACAGAGACATCAGAATAGTGAGCCCATGATAATGGGCTTGCTGTGAAGACAAGGGATAGCTATTTTGGGGTACTCCGGTATCCCAAAATAGCATTGCAGTGTAGACATAGCCTGGGTAGGGAGGGGCCTTCAACAGGACTTCATGTTCTATCCATGACACACTGAATTATCTGGACTGCATGAAAGAAGGAGGATGGGTCAGGACTCTCACAATAAAAAGCAAACTAGTCAATTTTATTTATAGATTAATTTCTGTGGAATGTGAAATGCTGATATTTCAATGTTTGTTTTTACCCTGAAAATAAGACAAAATATTGAAACATCTATGGAATGAAATTTCAGAAAAAAATGAATTATCAGCTAAACTATCTAGTTTTACACTGCCAATATTTTCAACCTTTATAAAGGCTGCTATTTCCAATAATCCCAAATCTCAGTGTTGCTTTGAAACTACGCCTCACTTCAAATTTTCCTATAAAAACTGGAAATGATCGTTGAAATTGATATTTCCCTCTGATATTTTTGTATTTCAAATTTTATTCTAGTTTTGTTGGGAAAACTTTCAGCTGAAAAATTTGAACCAGCTCTGGTTTCTCAGCTGGTTCCCCATCTGCCTCTCACATATTACTAGGATGATACTTTTTTGAACGTCAAACAATGTCTTTAAAATAAACTGCCTTCATTAAAATGGCAAAATTCATGGAAAATCTTTTTACTGATGTTGTTTCATGAACACTTGTTTTATAAGATCTCGTGTTTGGCATAATTTGTCCCTTGAACGTGTAATAACAATACCATTCTGTTTTCTTCTGGATAGTAGTACAGGAGATTGCAAAAGAGGTTAAAATGGGGGGAAATGTGTGGGCCTCACACTTACCAGTGAATCCCAGCAAACTAATTACAATGTGCTTTGGGGACTGTGCAACAAAGATATCTGAATTTGAACTGTAAGCACAAGCCATAATTCGGGTACCTATGCACATGAATGGATAGCAAAGTATGCTAATCACCAGCATATACGTATTAGCTGCAGCCAAACCATTGAGATCCTCAGTCTTTCTTACTTACTTTGGGCTTTTGCTTGTGTGTTTTGCTACACAATGGCATTTTAATAGCTCAGTCAAATAATCACACACTAAGGCCATGTCTACACTCCGAGGAAGATCGGCACTGCCACTAAATTGAACTCAAAGGGACGTCCCTGTCAGTGGCCGGTACTGCTGGTCCTGCGAGGAGTAAGGGAAGCTGACAGGAGTGTTTGCTCCTGTGGAATGGTGGGGAAACTCGAATAAAGGTAAGGTTGCACCTCTGAAAACTGGTACTCTCTGGTCGGGCAACATACGTGGTCCTGCTGGACCATGGATGCTCTTGGACCAGACAGCTCCTGGAGCCAGCAGCTCAGTTGGCACCAGGGACAGCAGGGCTGGAGGAGCCCCACAACTGTGCTGGGGCAAGGACGGGAGAAACTTGGCAGTCCATGGCAGCGTGGAACCCGGGGCTAGGGAACCCCAGGCACCCGTAGCAGCATGGGGCTGCCAGCCATAGAAGCCTGAATACCTGAGGCAATATAGGGTCAGGGATTGGAGAAGCCTGGGTGCCCACAGCAGTGTGGGGTTGGGAGCTGGGGAAGCCCAGCCACCCATGGCAGCGCAGGGCTGGGGGAATCTGGCTGCACGCAGAAGCGTGGGCCAGGGAGGTTCAACCTGAACTTCAGCTTCGCCATGTAATTGATGTACCTTGATTCAACCTTCCCCTTTAGTGTAGACCCAGCCTAAACAGTCTGTCATTTTGTCTGAGAAATGAAGCTAAATACAAACAGTGCATGTCACATCTATTGTTTGACAACTGCCATTAGACTTTTAGATACACTCTTATTTGTGTGAGTCCTCTGAAATTCCATGTGTAGCTTTTGTATGAATTGTTGTGGCTATATCAGCCCAAGGATAATAGAAAGATCAGGTGGGTGAGGTAATGAGAAAAGCATCCAAATTTGCTCAACAGTGCCCTGAAGGAGAGCTCAATGTAAGCTCAAAAGCTTGTCTCTCTCACCTGCAGTCATTGATCCAATAAAAGTTATTACATCACCATATTGTCTCATTCACTCCCTTTGGCACATATAAACTCCCATCTGCAAGGCAATTTTGCAATCTCAAATTGCAGAGCTAAGCCTCATGTTTGAACAAATAAATACAGATTCGCGCACATGCAATTTAGGGGCTTAGCTGAAGATATGGGCTAAAATCCCAAAACTACTTATTTGAAGTAATTAGGTAGCAGCTGATGGGTTCTAACATTGTTCACTCTCAGAAAAGGCAGCTCCTAGCGGGAGGCAGACTATGCTAGGAGCTAAGCAGCCATGGGAAAGTTACAAAATTGTCCTTCAGGATTTCAACTTACAAAGCTATTGTATCATCAGAATCAACTCTGGCAGATTGATCATATCCTGGAGACATGATGATAATTGCAGCCGCTTAACCTTGACACTGTGGTTACATGCACAGTCACACCCAATAGCATAGAGATACGGTGACGTGAACAGACCCCCAAAAAATAAATGCGAATGAAAATAACAAAATGCCATTTGTTGAGGGGCCGTACTCACCTGTATGCCCCTGCTGCTTTGTACCATAAATTTAGATCTGTTAAGTTGGCATTTCAGCTGCCATGTATCATGGGAGTGACACAAAGTAGCTGGTATGCACCATGAATCTGAGTATTTATTTTCTATAGGAATATAGACAGCTTCAAATATGTATTGACAAATATTTTTACTTAATATAAAAATAAAGCATCTCTGTGTGCTAGGTACAACTTGTTAAATATTAAATGTTAAAATACTAGACTATAGCTCTCAGGTTAAATAATGTTTTCTCTCTTACTCAGAACATTTACAGAAAATTTACAATTGCATTATGCAAAAAAGCGACGCGAAGAGAAAAGGGTTTCTCTCTCATCCTGGCTGGTCTTAGAATGAACAATGTCATGCTTGCCAAATTCCAGCAATAGAGTTCAAGGCCAAACAAAAATTCTCAAGCAAGGGTGGGACTTTGCAATGTTAACATACTGAAGAAAATTCTTTCTCTAGTTGGACTCCTATACACCATTAAATATTTAGACACAAAAAGTCCTGCCCCCAGCTATGTAGCAACCCTATAGCTTTAAATATTAAACACAATAGCACTTCGAGTATTCTAAGCAAGTACAATAGTTCATTGGCACCAGATAATACACGTCTTCACTTGCTGAAGTGGTAGAAAAAATACTATTATTGCAAAAACAGACTACTGAGGAATGCACACTCCCTGGATTCTTTCCTAGCATAGTATGGAGAAGAGTAATATCATGCTGATTTCTCTGTCTTTTCATGGTAGAATCCAAATGCACAGATAAAGCGATGCAAAGGGTCATATGCTGATTATGGGAAACATTTGTGGATACTGGCATAGGCATATGTTGTTAGGATATTTAATGCCAGATCCTCGGCTGGGGTAAGTCACCATAGTGGGCGTAAACAACATGGATGGTAATTTCCCAAAACACAGTAAGAAAGGAAAAGTGCCCAGGTAGAACTGCTTTTAAAGATTTAAAGCACAAGCGTAGGCAAAAAAAACCCAACCAACCAAACAAACAAAAAAGTCCCCCCCCAAAAAACAAAAAAACCCAACAAAAAAAAACAAAAAAACCCCACCACAACAAAAAAACAAAAATGTGCAAAGTGTTGTGAATTCAAGCAAGGAAATTCAAAGCTATGTGGGTGAGTCTCTTGTCTTGACAGAATTTGTTTGGCAATCTTACCAGCATAGGATCATAGGACTGAAAGGGACTTTGAGATGTCATGTTCAGTCCCCTGCACACATGGGAGTACAAAGCACCATCCACACCTTCCGTGATAGTTGTTTGTCTAACCTGCTCTAAAAATCTCCAATGATGGAGATTTCACAACCTCTCTAGGCAATTTATTCCAGTGCTTAACGTCCCTGACAGTTAGGAAGTTTTTCTTACTGTCCAACCTAAAGTCTATTGCAGAGCAGAGGAATTATTTCTCGTTTCTTACTTACAAAAATCCTGCTAATATGTCCCAGAGTGATGTTTGCGTTTTTTGCAACAGTATCACACCGTTGACCCCTATTTAACTTGTGGTCCACTATGCCCCTAGATCCCTTTCTGCAGTACTCCCTCCTAGATCATCACTTCCCATTTTGTATGGTGAAACTGATTGTTCCTTAGTGATAGAAATGTAGCCGTGTTAGTCTGGTGTAGCTGAAACAAAATACAGGACTATGTAGCACTTTAAAGACTAACAAGATGGTTTAATAGGTGATGAGCTTTCGTGGGCCAGACCCACTTCCTCAGATCTGAGGAAGTGGGTCTGGCCCACGAAAGCTCATCATCTAACAAACCATCTTGTTAGTCTTTAAAGTGCTACATAGTCCTGTATTTTGATTGTTCCTTGACCTTCTTATTAACAAACAATGGAAATACAACCTAGATAGGGCTACTATAAGGTGAGTAAATAGCTGGTTGGAAAACCATTCCGAGAGAGTAGTTATCAATGGTTCACAGTGATGTTGGAAGGGCTTAATGAGTGGGATTCTGAAAGAAGGTCATGTGAGATTGTATCAAAAGTCTTACTAAAGTCTCACTTTTCCCAGAACCGCAAGGCTTATTACCCTGGCAAAGAAAACTATCAGGTTGGTGTGACATGATTTGTTCTTCACAAATCCATGCTGACTATCACCATATTAAGTTTGCAAATTGATTCCTTAATTATTCACTCCATTATCTTTCCTGATAGAGAAGTTAACTTGATGACTAGATGATGGTCCTGGTTTATAAGGTAACATCTTACCTGTTTTTTGCAGGAGGTTGGATCCAATGAGCTTCTGAGATCATTCCAACCTTATAATTCTATGATTCTAACTCTCTCCTGAATAAAATGATGCAGTTATTTGCTGAAAGTGAACTCTGAAGCCAACAGACAAAGGCTAATAGCCTAGGATATGGTTAGCACTGAGTTCAAAGGAAGAACCTTCAAAAGAAAGAACCAAAAGCAGCAGCATAATCTTACCACATATCCCACATCCTTTGCAACTGGCCTACTATCCAACCTAATCACCAGACTTTATTCTTCCTGAATAGCTGTTTGTTCTGATTACCTCTTGGCCCTGTGTAACTCCTCAATGCTACTCTCCTCCCTTCCTATTTGCTCTTCCATCTCTTCTGCTCTCTCCCATTTCACAATCTCCTTTCACTTTTTATTTCTCTCATTCTTTGTTCCTACTGACTCCTATTATGGGATCCATGAAAACCTCAATTATTTGTTATAGACTGCAGTTCTATTGTGAAAAGTGACTACATACAAGTTGCAGCTCCTTCTCAACTGATGGGATTCTTGTGTATGTTTAGTGCCAAATTTGCTGATTTATTGACAAAAACCCAACCTGTTATTGCTTGTTACCCACTAGCCCTGGGCAGTCAACACAGCTAAAACATGATGAGGTGGATTCTGTGCCTCCTAGAAAACAATTCTGCCAATAAATGATGATCTAAGCAGTGACACTTCTGCAAACCCACTGAAAGCAGTGTGCTTGTAAAGCAAATAGATTGTGTACACAACACTGAAAGCAAAATTTGAAAAATGAAGAATATCATGGTGTACCTGAGGGTGCATTTACACAGAACCCTAAACTCGAAATAAGACACGCAATTTGCATTAAGCAAATGGCATATCTTATTTTGATTGAATTTTGAAACAGGCTATTTTGAAATTTGGCACATCTACATAGCTCCACATTTTGAAATAATGTGCTATTTCTAGACAGCCCTTAACCATTATGGAATGAGGGTTATCAGAATGTCAAAATAGCATGTCCGTTATTTTGAAAAATATTTCAAAATAACATGAGGCTTCTGAAGACGCGGGGTAGCTAGTTCAGGTTACCTCTGGTATCCCAAAATAGTGTGCAGTGTAGAAGTACCCTGAGAGACTAATCTATCTTCCACAGCCTTTATTAATGATAATGATACATGAGAAGGAAAGGAGCCCATTTTGACTGTAGAAATACAGGTTGGTCAGGTGTTGGTAGTTGGAACTGCCCCATACAAGTCAAAAGGAATGTATGTGCAGAACATCTAGAAAGCACTGAGAAAACAGAGCAGAGACACCATGTGATGGAGATGATAAAATACAAAACCATCTCTGCCCTTCAGGGCTTAAGTAGCAAAGCCAGGCAAAGATGAAAAAACCAGCACAGGGAGGTCAGATGATTTATCCCAGCAACACAGATTAGTGATTAAACCAGCATTAGTGTCCAGGTCACCCAAGTTCCCCCAGGCTAGTGCCCTGTCTACTAGATCACGCGGCCTCTCAAATGTTGTCCCTGTGTAAGATGGGTAGAAGAGTATCTAGTCTCAGTAATACTGTGGAAGTAATTTGCTGTAATGTTTATGAAATACTTTAGGATAAGAGATGCTTATATATTGAAAATATAGGAAAAAAACCTTTTCAGCTAAAAAACAATAAGCCATATTTGAGCACCAACTAACTATTTTCTTCCTGGCTTGCATATAAAACATCTCATGTGGTGACAATATGACATTCCGGATACTGCAAGGGTAACATCACTGAAGCAGCCACCCTTTCCTGATTTAGGAATGATAGGTGACATTTGCACAATGCGCTGAAAGATATGAGTGCATAACCAGCTTGGAAATATTGTTAGCTAAGCTTCATTAATAAAATAAGGGTTAATGATTTATTCATATCCAGGACAAGGAGACACCAATGTAGGGCAGTAACATTAGTGAGGAGTAGATTCTTTGGAAAAAAAAGCAATAGTAACACAAATTGTTTCTGGCTGTTTTGGTACTTTATATGAAGCAGCATGGGAGATTTTTCCTCATCAAATCAGTACATTAAAGGACACACAATTTCATTTTCTATATAGTAAGAGGAGGAACTGGGAACTTTGTTAACTTAATATTGAAATACATTATCACCCAAGTGCTTGAATAACTCTTTCAAACACTTCACTCTCATTTTTCCAGATGCCTGGAACTTGCCACAGTAGCTATGAACCCAGATATTATTTCTGTGAAAATGTTATAAAGCAGAACTGAAAATGACTATTTGAAATGATTTCCATTTAAGTCCTCTTAACTTTACGCATGGCATGGCATGGACTACCATATAAATTGTTTTCCTTCAGAACTAAGTAGGAACCTTTTCAAATATAGTTTGCATAATTCTGAAGAGAATGAATGGGCCCTATTCTTCCACCTCAAGAAAGCTAGATGTGCTTGGAATAAAACAAAACAGCCCACAAGATATATGTTTTAAAATGACTTTGTTTGGTAAGAAAGCAGCTGAGGCCCTGCATCCCATATTCTTTACAGTGATATTTCAATATGATTATGACGTAGTTAGAATGTATTTTATGTTAGATAAGTCATGTGATATGTCATTAGGAAGGTTGTCATTTGCTGAATATGGTTATCCTATTTGTATGCACACATCATTTTTATAGCTGAATTTAGGAATATTGACTGGGGGACACTCACTGGACAAGATGCTTGCAGCCTACATAGTTAGTTGAATGGGCCAGTAGGGAAAAAATAGACCTTAGGAGAAGCTTATCTTCCATCTGGTGAGCCTTCCTCTGAACACTTTGAACAGCTTGTGAGTAATGGCTGCTATGACTCTACAGCGACATGTGATGAGGTTGCATGAGACACCATCTTAGAATGTCAGTATCTTTCGACAGACTAGTCTGGAAACCAAACTTTGAAACAAAGTGTGCCTGTCGTGAAAAAAGGTATATAAGGCAGGGAGTGAGATCATCAGCTATTCGTCCCTCCCTACCTAAGATGACGCTAGGTGGAAACACATGAGGAACAAAGACTAACCTGGGGGAAGTGCTGGACCCAGGCTAAAGGAATTTTTAGCCTGTGAATGAAAGCCCTGGCAACTCCAAGCTATAAAGCAAGTGCAGCTTGCCTCTTAAAAATCTGCAGCCTGCTTGTATCATCTCTTAGGGTGGGAATCTGCTGTTCATATCCTATCTATTTAGTATATTAAGTTTAGTTTGCATTTTTTGCTAGGTAATCTTCTTTAATCTGTTGCTGTCACTTACAATCACCTACAATCTATCTTTTGTAGTTAGTAAACCAGTTTCTGCTTTATCGAAATCAGTGTGTGGGAATCATAATGCAGGGGGGAAAGGCTGTTGCATATTCCTTTACAATTTGAGAGAGGGGCAAATTTTGTGAGCTTACACTATACAGTTTCCCGTGTAGCGCAAGATGGTATAATTCTGAGTTTGCACTCCAAAGGAGGTGCATGCCTGGGGAGCTAGGAGGTACCCTTGCTGTAACCTTCCTATGCAGGGGCTGGTCATGTATCCCTGCTTGTCTGTATGCTGGTGAAAGTGCAGGCTGGAGGCCTTGGCAGCTTGTTACAACAGTACAGTGTGATTTTTTTAGTCAGACAATAGCAGACACATTTATAAAACAAACAGGGAATTACATTAAAATATTGGAAGGGGAGAAGATAATGCCAGGCATTTCCCAATGAATATATAAAAAACTGGAAATATAGCATAACAACAGGCAATATGGTGCATCCTCTGACTACATTTTGGAAGCTTTGTGAATTGCAAGTCTATGCTGCTAGGTCTAACACATTTTGGCTGTGATTTTAAGGCAGCCTCAGCTTTTCTTCCAATATTACACCTGCAAAAGTTTATAGGCACAATTAGCAACACTTAATAGCTTTCCAAGCATTGGGATTTACAGGCCATTAATGTCTGTGTTGTGTAAATGCATACTTCATTATCTGCAACCACAAAGTTGCTTTGCAATTTCTTTGGAAGCAAATATCAGAGACTTCATCACTCTGATTGTTGTTTAAAAAAGTTTAATTAGTTGAATTATGTTTTCTAATTGTCTCGTTCATCATGATTTTTAATATATTCAAAATATATTCATCATGGAAGATATTGGTCTCATTTAGCCAACTCATCTTATTTGTAAGACACGTACCCAATTTGTACATGCAGTAACATATCTGCAAAGTGAAATTATACCAAGTATTAGCAAAGCAGAATTTATTAATGTAATTGTTTCATAATGTTAATTAAGAAATGTTCAAATTTGCATATAATCAGCACAGGGCTTTTAGGGACATCCTGAGCACTAGCATACAAAGCTGTGCTCTGTCATTAGAATGCCACTCCATCCTATCAGCAGCTTTTGATTTTAGACACATTTTGTGGGTACATACAGAGGCAAAAGGGTAAATTCACTTTTGCTGACTAAGAGAGGGGCGTGTTATGCATAGAATCATAGAATACTAGAACTGGAAGAGACTTCGAGAGATCATCAAGTCCAGTCCTCTGCCCTCACCGCAGGACCAAGCACCGTCTAGACCATCCCAGATAGATGTCTATCCAACCTGCTCTTAAATACCTCCAATGATGGAGTTTTTCCTAATATCCAACCTAAACTTCTTTTGCTGTAATTTAAGCCCATTGCTTCTGTCACTAGATGTTAAGAAGAATCTTTTTTTCCCCTCCTCCTTGTAACACCATTTTAGGTGCTGTTAACTGCAGTACTTGCCCCCCAGGAAGAAGAGATGGAAACTCAGACACTGCAGCCTTTTTGCAGTGTACTTTCCACCAACACAGAGAACTCTGCCCAGTGCCTATAAAAGCTCACTATTTATGTTTTGGGTGCTTGTTTTATTTAAATAACTGCCATAGTAGGTTAATTTTATTTACATGAGATTAAACACGAATCTACCATTAGGCTGAGACTTGACAAGTTTCAGTCCTAACCCCGTTCTTACCACTGAGTTATATAAGTGCTGAGAGTTCATAACAGAAATGCTAATAGACATTCTACTTCTATAAAATGGGGCTACCTGCTATGCTAAAGGAAAGAATAAACATCACAAGAATAAAGAATGCTGCCTCATTGGTGCAAATAAGCTAGCTACAAAACAATGCAAGAAGAATCCAGACAGAAGACTGAATCTAGGAGACATCTTTTTTTAGACTTTCAGCTCATAAGGAGAGTAAAGGAACCTAGGGGGGAAACAGTGTCAATAGTTCACACAGTCTCTTTTTATGTTTGGGAAAAGCCAAGCTAGACTGAAACTATGACGGGATTTAAGAGTAGACACAAAGGCAGCCACAATCTATACCAGTTACACGGAAGGTCACTCGTAGGAGGTTTTGATGTAGTGAAAGTTGAAAAATATGTTCATTTTTGCCCAAAGGCAGAGGCTGGCATGGTAGCATGGGGACCATAATGGTAACTGTTCCTAAGAAAGAAGAGAAAATATTCTATAAATCCCTATTTCATTTAAAGGGGCAGAACATCTGAAGTACTATTCAGTGCTGTTCGACGTTCACCTGAATTAACCCTTTTTCAAGGTGCTACTCTCATCAGCAAGTGAAGTCACAATCAGTAGCAATTTTTGCAGAGGGGAATGACGTGGGGGTGGCAGGCAAACCAAAACTGGTATAAGCCAAAATAATAATAATTAAAACACCAAATATAATGCCACCAATATCCAGCTCTTTTGTAAAATCATATACAGAAGAGTGAATGATGGGCGAAAAAAAGGGCCAGAGATTTTTCCATGAGGCTGGCCTGTAGGAGTAAGTTGCTGCATTGATAATTAATGTAACTGAAGAGTGTAGAAAGTGTGTGTGTGTGTGTATTATATAAAATAAAATCAGAAAGAGGAAAAGAAATAAGACTTCTTCAGGGACCCATTAATTTCTTAAGGATAAAGGGTTTGAAGGTTCAAAGGCTTTGTTGAAGCTTATTTTAAATTTAAAATTTCTATTGCCAAGGGATTGATTATGATTCCTGCTCTAGCTTTATCAAACAATAAGTTGATCCCCATCCTTTCAAAATGTTATGGTACTGTACTTACTATATTCAGCTACTTTTATAGTGAGGATGGTCTTATAAATCCTTTCAAGGACAGTAATTTCACAAGGAAGTCTAGACTGAATGTCCATAACCCTAGCTCCATCAGTACTGTACCCATTATTGCAAATTCCCGTATCTTTAGGATAGTGTAATAATTTCTGTATGCTTCTACTCTGCCTTTGGAAAATTACACAACAGCAATGTTAAAGTTTACACAATACATCTAATACGTAATATGAGATACTCATCCTGTCATGGCAAGCTAAGACTTCTACTTTCCTGTTAAATTCTTGTTTTGTTGCCACATCATCCATAACTCATTTCTGATGTCCAGGAGACTCTGAAACTGTAAATGCACCGTGGCTGGATCAGTCCTCCTCTCTTTTGGTGACTAGCACATTGGAACTATTGGTTAGTGATTCCCAGGCACTACTGTACTGTAAATAAATGTATTCCTTAATTGTATTGTGTATAATATGTTATGTTGGGTTTTCTTAAACTAACATGGTCAGTTGTGAAAAACTGGCAGTTTGAGAGTTGTGAATTTCCACTATATGCATCTGACGAAGTGGGTCTTTGCCCACGAAAGCTTATGCTCCAATACATCTGTTAGTCTATAAGGTGCCGCAGAACTTCTTGTTGTTATAGTAGATGAGGACATATACAAACATATCCTACCAAAATCCATTGTCAGAGTCTTTATCTCATTTAATTACAGAAGTACCAAAATCTGACCACAACCTTCTCAAATTAGATAATGTAGATATTACATGTCAATGTGACATGAGACATCTGCCTTTCCCTGCAAAATGCTCCCCACAGCCTTGCACAATGAGGATTATAAACCCTCAATGATTTGTTCAGGCATATGTGTTTATAAGATGTACATCAGAACAGAAGGATAAAATGCCATACTTGGCTGTGTAGGAGAGGTTTAGTACTGAGGGTGTTCTCAAGCCATTTGTGTTTTATAAGATTGCTGAAACAGCACAGCCACAGAGCAACCCCCTAAACAGCCCCTCATAGCCAGAGGTCACTGCAGAACCCAACCACCAATTCCACCCCTTTTCAGCAGTCCACAGGTCCTTATGCACTGGCCTGCCAAACCTCAACCCCAGTTCAGTCACTTTACAAAGGGAATCCCTAGCCCCTTTTCCCAGAGTGAGTTCCCAGTTCAAAGTTCCACAAGCTTTACTTGGCTGCAGCTCTATCAGCCTTCTTCAGTTCTCTGTTTTTTAGACCCCCAAACCCTTCTCCCAATTAATATGTAGAAAGAGCTAGGCGTAGGACTCACAGGCCTCATCTGGCTAGAGCTCAGTCTTCCTTGGCCTTCTGGTTCTGGCTTCAATGTCCAAACCCTTCTCTCAGTGAGGGACTCTACTAGGAGCTTCCTTCCTACTGCAACTCTTTCCGTTTCAGGCTCTTTTCTACAGAAATCTTTCATTTTGCCTCCCTATCCTGCCCCCTGCCTCTTTGCACCCTGTTTCTGGTCTTTATAGGTTCATCACCAGGATCTCTTCCAGATGAGGTGATTCAGGGCATATCTTCAGTCACCACACTCAATATCAACGTTCTGGCATTTGATTTAGCGGGTCTACTATAGACCCATAAATCGAATGCTGAAGACATATGGGCTGTGTCTACACTGGCATGAATTTCCGGAAATGCTTAAAACGGAATACTATTCCGTTTTCAGTTTTTCTGGAAAAGGAGCGTCTACATTGGCAGGCTGCTTTTCCGGAAAAGCCCTTTTTCCGGAAAAGCGTCTGTGGCCAATGTAGACGCGCTTTTCTGGAAAAGAGCCCCGATCGCCATTTTCGCGATTGGGGCTTTTTTCCGGAAAAGACTACTGGGCTGTCTACACTGGCCCTTTTCCGGAACAGTGTTCTGGAATAAGGACTTATGCCCGAGCGGGAGCAGAATAGTTTTTCCGGAATAGCGGCTGATTTTGTACAGTAGAGCATCGTTGCTTTTCCGGAAATTCAAGGGCCAGTGTAGACAGCTCGCAGCTTATTCTGGAAAAACGGCTGATTTTCCGGAATAAGTGGCCCAGTGTAGACACAGCTATGTAGTCCTTGCAGTTGTGAGAAGTAAGAGAAGTCGATAGGAGTGTTTGCTCCCCCACGCCTCACACAGTGGGGATGGTGCCAAGCTTGGCTAAGGTAAGATGATAGCTGGAATTGTGTACCTTAAGTCGACCTTCCAAGTCTAGCATAGACCTGGCCTCAGTGTGATATCAGGGATGGCTAGTTGCAGTCCTTAAGGGGCAAGCCACTGTGATCTCTGCCAGTCTAAATATTTTAATGACTTTTGGATAAATCTCTATAGTTAAATAGTTAAATTGCCAAATGCTCCATAAAACAAATATGCAAACAATTTCCTAGTTAATCATCTATCATGAACAGAAATACACAGCTGCAGAGATATGTAATTGCTGTTTCATGAGGGCTGGCTATTTTATTTACATAATTCCCTTACTGATCTTAATGTAAGATTTTTTTGTGGGGAGAGAGAGAGACACTAACATATGTCTCATTAAATGCAGCAAGTTAAAGAGGCAGTTCCTGCCACAGCTGCTGAATAACAGAAGTGGTTTCCTTTGATGTAGTTAAAAAAATTCTGAAAGATTTCTCTGAATATAACTATACATTTATGCATATTTGTGCATATGCAATTATATTTAATTTGTATATGTAGCATAGGTATATGAATATATATGTGTTAAGATATTAAAATTAAGAGCTTTTACAAGTGCAGAAAATAGCTTTACATGGGCAAGAAAGATAAAACATGACCAATAAAATATAAATCAGCATTTTTTCTTTGATTCTGTACACTATTTATGATTAAAGAGAATATCAGCTGCAGATAGAATTAAAACTATAGGAATTAATATGCTTTTCCAGAAAAGCATATTAATTGCTTCTTAAAAATTCCAATTAAAAACTGAATAATTCTCCTTGTTAATATTTTGTCAGTTAAAGAATTAGAAAAATTATTGATAAGTTTCTGATTTTATTATTTGTTTACTTAATCTCCAGTGCTAATACAATTACAAAAATGTAATCTTCAGTGAAAGCTATTATAACTCCCTAGCAAAGAAAATAACCACAATACCCCTGGTCACCTTTGTCCTTTTTTTAAAACTAGATTGGGACTCCATGTATTTATTCTATTGTTTTACATCAACAAGATAAAAAAAGAGCAAGAAATTTCAGTATGTGCATTGTGGGTTTCTCCTCCAGATTCAGGAATGAAAAGAGGGAATGATTTCTACAAAAATGTGTGGCATATTCTGACGTTTTGGAGACTTCACAATCTGCCTTAATCATAGATTGTAGCTCAGACATGTTTCCAATGTCAAGAAGTGGCCCGGTGGAAAGCATTTATCAGGTTGTTGTAGGAATGCTTCTGCCTGGCCTGGGGCTCTGTTCCAAGGGAGCTACAAAAAACCCTGAACTCCAGGGTTGTTGACTAACCTAGAAAGATGTTTTCTTAGAACATAAGAACATAAGAATTGCTGTACTGGGACAGACCAAAGGTCCAGCTAGCCCAGTAGCCTGTCTGCCAACGGTGGCCAGCACCAGGTGCCCCACTGCATCAACTGGGGAGACCTGGTGGCATTCAAGCCAGACTTTGGTGTTCTCAGAAAGGCCCTGTAGGAATTGTTCTAAGACAAGTGTGTCCATTATTTCCCCTACCACTCGCATCTCGGCCTCAGGCAACAGGTGGCCCAGTTCACTAGTTTTTGGGCAAATGCCCAGGGTCACACAGCCACCATCCATTGGGCTGACTGGAACTTTTGGCAATATTTCTCCACCAATGGGCCCACCTGTTCTAGAATGGCTGCCCTCACCATCTCATAGTTCCAGGCCTGCTCCTCACTCAAGACTATATGTGCCACTTGAGCTTCTTCTGCTAGGTATGGACCCAGATGTCTGGCCGACATTGCCCTCTCCCATCTGGCACCCATGGCTACCCACTCTAGCGTGCCAAAGTAGACATCCAGATCATCTGCTGGGCCCATTTTACTGAGTCCCAAGCCAAGCAACTGGGTGGCATCTCTTCCCATGGGACTTACCACTAGTTGCAGAAATTGCTGCTGCATGCTGGTCTGCTCCCTTATAAAGTCTCACTGACTTTGTTGCTGTTCTGCTTGCCAGTTTAAAAGGACTAGTGTCTCAGCATGGTAGAACTGCTAGAGTTTTGCAGGGCTGGGTGAATCTGCTCCTGTTGCTTGATGAGCCATTGCATGGTCTTTTCCCCTTCTGGGCTGCCCATCATGGCCACTAGCCCTGGATCTCAGACAAGCCCCCTTGTGTAACAAGTCACAGGCGGGCCCCAGACCTTCTGCCACTTCCATGCCCACAAACCAGCTCTGCTTTGCTGCAAAGACCCGTGGTTTTATTGATAGTGGCAGTTCCCATCGCCATATATTTACAGACCACTTCAGACTTGCAGCTAACTGTAGAACACAACCCTTCTACCCTCCTTCCTACTTCTTTCCTGCCAGTCTGATATAGCCCTCTGACTAATGTGGCCAGAAGCTGCTCCCAATTTGCCAGTTAGGCTTGGGCTTACTCAGTCAGCTCCAAGTAACCTTTCTTAAGTGGAGCCGGTGTGACGGAAGTCTTGCTTAGGGCTTCCCAGCCAGCAGCCTGTCACAATCGGATATACCTGAATGGTCTTGTCCTTTCTCTTTTTTGATCATGTGGCCAAATTCTATTCTTAAATACATCCACAGAGCCTCAGTGAAGTCAGCTTTGAGGCACATAATATCCTTTAACACATTGTCATTTAGACCCAGCTGCCACTCAGTCATAGAAAGCTTCTCCCCTCCCACAAAAAGGTTTAGACATCTTCTCAGCATGCTCTTTAGACCACAGGTTTTAGTAGGTAAATTCTAACAGTTTTTTTTATGAGGTATAAAGTTGGGGGAGCAGGGTGTGGTGTAGAGTGAAGATGAGTACCTAGCTATAGTGTGGATGAAATATGTAATGTTTAAAAAGCTTTCTTAGGTGAGAAAATCAGCTAAAAATATGTATTTTGTATGACAAGGGAAACACTCGCCTACCTTAATAATCTCAGTCATCTAATACAAGGTATTCCTGCATTCTAAACACTTATTTAAACCAAAGAATGATTATATATTTAGTCAGAATTATATAGTGTGTCGCGATGTATTTTCATACATCTTGCAGTTTCTACATATACTTCAGCTATTCTTTGTGGGTTTATTAGTTACCTCATTCCTTTAAGATGAATTAAATACTTTCCTTTGTCTTATTCAAATTAATGATTATAATCACCCAAAAGCAAAAGCAGGGGCTACCATTGCTTAGCAACAAAGCCACATATAGCAGTGGATAACCATAAAAAAAATCATTTTCCATTGAGAGGTCTATTCCAAAGTTTCTTTATGGTTCACTTTCAGCATAAATGTAATACATTGGGACAGGACATTTAAACAAATTGGTTATGTCTCTTTTGTCTGGTTCAATTGTTCTCACGATCTTAAAACTGTCTAGACTAATACTAACTGACTGCTGATAGAGCAGATCTGCTGTAGATTTCCCTGCTGCTGGATTCAGCCAGCAAGCTACTCGCAACTTCAGCAAATGCTTGTGTTCTTTTGAGCTAATGGTAACTTCATTGACTGGTATGTCAGCTACACAGTGTTGTAACATGCCATGTTACAAACTTAATATCCCATCACGGTTTTTAATAGTGTTATGCCTTGTATGAAAAAAGCTTCCAATTCTACACAGAATGGTTTATATCTCACACAGTATTTGCTTCATCTTGCTCAATCACATTAGTTTCGGTGGAGGGGAAGAAAATACTAGAATCCCTTCAGAACACATGTACAACAGCAGCAGACTAGCTCCATTGGATTCAATAGACTTTTACCCATTTCACCAGCAGAAAATGTGGCTCCACTATTGTAAGTTTATAGGGAAGACACAGTTGTTGTGTGATGACAGTGCCAGATATAATAACTAAGTGTCGTCACATACTCTTCCAGTACACTGTGTCAGTCCATTGATTAAAACAGTCATGCAAGGTTTCACAGTACCTCTTGTAAGAGTTCCTGTGCTATTTCCCATATGACACAGTGATACTTCTGAAATACATCCAATCCTGACCTGGTGTAAATCAGAGTAACTCCATTCAGTCCAGTGGAGGTATGCTACATTTCCCAGCTGAGGATATGACCCTAAATGTTGACAATGTTGTATCATGTCAAATCTCATGAACAATAACACATTTTGTATCACTTCAGTGTGACTTTGGCTCTCTCAGGCTATGGCTACACTGCTGCTTTTTTACACTCGCATTTGCATATCTTCTTCTGATTCTTTTTGCGGAAGAAGTTTTTCTGATAACCATTTGTCAAAAAAAAAAACCTCTTTCACAAGATCCCATAAACCATGATTTACGAGGAATAAGGGGTCTTGTGAAAGAGGGTTTTTTTTCTTACAAATGGCCCCATCTACATGAGGCTTTTTACTGGAAAAACCTCCTCGGCAAAAAGAATTGGAAGAAGATATGCAAATGCGAGCATGATTTGCATATCTTCTTCCACAAAAAAGTGTCAGTATATCCTTAGCCTTTGTGTCTTGGGGGTGGAGCATCAAGTCTAGGATAGGAAAGAGGTTTTGTGACACTTCTGTTATAGGGGACACAGAATCCTGGCTGAGCCTTTATCACCATGCCTCAGTGGGTCACAGCTGAAGATATCAAATTTATGATGAACTGCTGAGAAATATAAAAAACAATGAATAAAGTCTAGCAGCACCTTAAAGGCTAGCAAAACACGTAGATGGTATCATGAGCTTTCGTGGCACTACCCACTTCTTCAGACGACTGGAGTATGTTGAGAAATAGGGCAGATTCATCCCCAAACTGGTAATTATTATAGTATTAGATACTAGAAGATTTAGCCAACATTGATTGGGTCCTGAACTCAATTATTATTATTATTATTATTATCTGAGGCAGAGCTGGGGATACGGGGTTCAGTATGCAGGCTTCTCTGGGTAGAGAGGACCACTCCAGCTCTCTCTCATCACAGCAGCTTGGAGCCAGGTGAGAAGTACCTCTCCAAGACCGCTGCAACTGCAGCTGGCATAGCCCGGGAAGGGTGAATGTCCCTCAGGTAGGGTAGGTCCAGAGTCATCTGCTTCTTGCAGTCCCCAGCCAAAGCAGGAATGCAGCAAACTGTGCACTTTCCCCTCACTTCCTGATGAAGGGGAACAGCCAACAATGTCCACATATGAATCATAATATGTTATGTTACTGCTGCCCCTCTTCTCAGTCCTGGGCTCTATTTACAAAGGCTAGATCACCCAATATGGGTAAGAAATTGTCTCAACCTAATTTAATGTCCTCTTTCAGTCACCTACCAGTCTGCTGTGAGTCAAACAACCACTGGATATTGCTTGCTTTAAGCCTCTGGTGACTAAACAGAGTCCAGGACCAGGCACAGTCCCTATCTTAGGGTCTCTAGTCACACTCTAACTAGCATCCCCTCCTAAGAATTTAGACCCATGGACACTAATGCTGACCCCCTCAGAAACCTCTGGAACCGTGGGTCCACAGGAAAACTCTTCAAGGACCCATGCCACACATAACATATAATACACACACAGGATTTGCTCACCATTTCTTAATTGCATGAATACAAATAGCTATATGAAAACTAATAATTCTACATGCATCTGCCTGCTTCATTTTCCTTACAACTCCAGAACTTCTTTTGGATTGGGATCAGAGTCCTCAGGGGTCATTGAGGATCCTTTTCCTGTGCAAATATATGGCTTATCTTCTCAGTCATGGAGCCTCTCTTTCTCTCTAGGTCAGCTTACTTTGAACTGAGTTGGTCCCACAGCTAAACCAGACCTCACTGCTGTGAAAGAATGTCTGTGCCTTTCCCTCTTTTGCTCAAAACTCCATGTGGTCTCTGGATCTTCTCTTAATCCACACAACTATTGTGCTTTTTTAAGGCTAGCACGAACACCTGGGTTTCTTTATTCTGATAATCTTCTACTCTCCAAAACCCAGCTTTTTGTTATAGGGTTGGGGAAAACTGGTTTGCCTGATTTTGTCCAACCAACCTCCTTAGCATCGCCATTGTGAGGTAAAAATACAGCTGTTCTCTGTTCTCCATTTTCCCTGGTCAGGTGGATATGTCCTACTAGCCCTGCTAGCTCATGGTGGAGTCCACATTTACATAGAGGTAGTCAATGATACAATTGTTTTCATAGTAACAATTTCATAATATTAGCCAGAATTCCCAACTTGCACATCTTCCCCAAATCATCACAGAAGCCAGACAAGTGACAGTCGCACAGCTCAAGAATTATTTTCAAATCATTAGAAAAATGATTGTGCAATGTATAAACAACAAATAGATTGAAATATTTTTGCACAAAGCACCAAACAATTTTGAATAATGGAAACACCTGTAAAAATGGTCTCTCAGTGGCACACCCATTGTGAACACAAAAACAGGGCTACTGTGTGCAGGGGCAGAAGATGAACTGTGGGGCAGTGAGGTATGTGTATGGGGTCCTCCACTCTCCTTCCCAGTGGAGAGATGTTGACCATCCAGGATCTCTCCCACATTGTCTGTCTGCAGCCAAGGAGGAATGAGGTGGGCCCCTTGGCCCACCCCCAATTTTTTTTGCCCCTGGAAGCAGATCATGTTAGGGTTCATCCCAATACTTGGGACTCCTCCAGACTCCGCCGCTGTAGGTGGGCTCGGGAGGAGAGGAGCCTACACTCCCAGGGTGGGCCAGAGCTTCACAAGAGAGGTCGCATTTCTTTGTCAATTGGCCCTGGCTTTGCCTACAGGTCTTCTGACAAAGGAGGGATGAGCATTGCAGAACAAGTCTTTGAAACGCCTGCAGGTTGTGGTAGGTGTTGGTCAAGCTGCTGTTGGTCCAGGACATCAGTGCTGGCTGCAGTTTGATTTGGGGCACTGAATTCACTGCCAAAGCCACAGATTATGGTGATGATACAGCACTCTTAACTGCTCCAAACAGACCCCAAAGGCCTGCTCTAAAAGGTACCCCGAGAACAGGTCACCTGAGTCTACATGGAACAATTAGAACATTGTACAGTCCCCACAGCCTGTGACTTGAGAAGTGAAACCAGTGCCACTCAAAATTGCTGCAGTTTGCTTCCTACCAGACCCTCACTGTGCAGTCTGTGCATGTTCCATGCCAGCAGTGGAAAAGAATGCCCTGAGGCATGCAAAACATGAACACAGCAAACCTATAAACAGCCTGTTATAGACTGCTGTGTTCATGATTTGTATTTAGTCTCTCACATACAAATACACCTAGACCCACAAGTTCTTTTTGCATACTTTGTGTGGGAAGAGGAGGAAGAGGGGTGTCTCTATGCCCTGTATGCACAAAGTGCCAATGATATGTATATGACAAATAAATTGTTTATGACAAATAAGTAATAATCCCCAAATCAGAAAGCATTGTGGTCTGGAATAAAGTTTGTCTTTATTTAATAATTCTAGTAGAAAGTTACAGTTTTAACATATTTTGAAGTCTAATCAAAATACATTTTTAATTTTTTTATTCTTTATCATTTTACAGCTGCCACATTGAGCTTTGTTGAGCAACGGGTACGATTACTATTATTCTAACTTATTAAGGCCCAAAAGAGCTATTTAATACCTACTCATTTGAATGACTTAGCCAACAACTCATTTGAATGACTGCAGCATTGGACATGCACTGTACATTCTTCCATCTATTTTTGGTGGCGGTGCCTAAAACGAAAAGGAAATGAATGCCTTTCCCATGTTGCTCTGGAGGGCAAAAAAGTAGTAAAAAGTTGAACTCATTAATTTACTTAGAAAACATGAAATGGAAGTTTTAAAAGGGGCCACTAGCATTATGTCACTGAGGAGAGAAATAAGTCAGCTAGTGAATATTGAAACTTAGCTCTTATTAGGGGAAATTCAGTCAATTGGCATGAAGATCATATAACTAGACTCTGTGAGGTACAGTTCCTCCTTCTCACAGTTTAGAGTTCAGGGCTGCTACTCAACTCTCCCACAGCTTCTCCCCTAGTCTATGGATGGAATAGGAGCTTCAGAACCTCTGTGCTGGCTGTACAGGGCTTTGGGACTACATCAATGGATGATTTCACTGCTCCTTCCCTGGACAACCCTTCTAGACCAAGTGACCTGTGCCAGATCCCTGTAAAGACTGGTTCTGAATCCTGTAGCACATACACAGGTAGCTCCATGGAGTCCTTCAGCTGGCTGACCCCTAAGTGGGCCTAAGTGTAATGGAGCCTTGCCTTGTCTTGCCTGCCCAAACTAAAGTTGAAATTCACTCATAGAGCATTCTTCATCCAAAGCTCTCAAAGCACTTTGCAAAGAATATTTCATGATTTCCCCCTTTCTCCACCTTTACACATGAGAAAATGGAGACACAGAGATGGTGGAATCTGTTCTAGGAATCAGATCTGGGAAGAAAATCCAGATCTTCTAACTACCAGAGCATTGTCTTATCCACTGGATCATGCTGCCTGACACATGGGTCATTTAATGACCATAAACACAGTGCAGAGATGGGAGGTATTGCATCAGCATTGGCCACTAGTTGTGGTGGGGTTCACAGCTTTGGATGGACTTATAAAAGAGCTAAGAGATATGAATAAGTGGTGAAAACACTCCGGGAATTACTCATCTGTCAGTGCAGTCTTAACCTGAGTTGAAATGTTTCAAATATACATAGTTTACAATAAATAATAAAAATAATAAAAATAAAAGGGAGAGCAGTGCAGGGTGATGCACAAAAACGATTAATGAATTATTCACCTCCATTCCATAGCTCTGTGCATTAATACAGGGAGCCTCTGACCCCCACCTCCAGCCAAACCCTAGTAGGGTTTTAGTGCTTAACAAGTCATTCTGGCATAAATAGGTCAAACACAGAACTCTGAATCTGTGATGGGAGACTCTCTTTTCTTAATTATAAAAAATCTCAGAAATTGTGGGAACCACAGAGGTGCTTGAAATCCAAAAAATACCTAGCTATCATGGGGTTTCCCAGGTGTTGTAATGTTCTGAACTCTGCAGACAGAATCCATCATACATTAATAATCAAAGGGGGGATATTAAAGTAGAGAAAATATGGAATAGAACAAGAGCTAAGGAAAAGAATAATGAATGCAAACATCCTTCACATGACATTGTGCCTGATACCACAGTCCCTGTGAAAATAAAACTCCCATTTTGGGCTTATGAATCAGGTGTAAGGTGGTTACAGGGAGCTTCACGTCAAGACAGTTGAAAGGTGGAGTAGCATAATTGCTACACGATCAGACCTGTTGGGATGAGGACATTTGTGATCTGAAAAAAAAAAAAAAAAAAAAAAAAGCAACACCTTTTGCTGTGTTGTTTCTGTGAATAAAGAATTTTCCAAAACTGCTTTTATTCTGTTGCCAGCTTCCCAAACAAGAGATGCCAGATATCAAAATAATCCAAACTGCATCACCTAAAGCCCATTCACTTGTTTTTCCCTCAGGTGGAGAAACTGAGTACCCTATAGATCTCCCTTGTTTTCCTGTTTTTCTCCTGTTCACATTCATATAATCACTCAACTTCAGAAACATTTCAGCTAATACTTATGTGAGGAAATGCCCTGCTTGTGATCAAAACTGCAGGACAATTTGTATATTTCTGTTTTATTTATTTATTTTAATTAATGACAGGAATGATGAAAGAGACATTTGAGTGCAGACTAGACATGTTCCCTATCATCATATGGCATACCATGTTAAATCAGGTATGAATGAAATCAGAATGAAAGAATAACTGTGTCGCAAGATGGCTTTAGGAATATAATGGGAAGAGAGTCAGCAACAGTCATGAGTTCATTAGCTTTCAACTGCTCTTCAAGCCAAATCAAAATAAGACAACCAAAGGATTTTTTGTTGTGAACAAAGGGCTTAAAAGCTGAGCTCTGAAAACAAGGCATGTCTGGATGACACTGTTAATAAGTGACTTTTCATACCATTCTAGACTTTAGTCCTCAGGACCAAAAGAATAGCATGAGCCACTGTTCCAATCATTTCTGTGATAGGATCTGTCAATAATTTATATTTCATACCTAGAGAAAATGATAAAGAGGGATTAAAAAGAAGCAAATCCATCCAGCATGAGGATGTCATCAATGTCATCTAACATCAATAACAAAGAACAACAGATATACAGATTAAATATCAATTACTTTTACTTGTGAAAAGTGTCTAAGGAAATGGGGCTACAGTTAGAGATAGGGAACCTCCTAGAACTAATGAAAGACCATAACATAATCATTGAATAGGAAAAGATTTTAGCATTTCCTCTAGACCGTACCATCAGTTCAACACTCCTTGTGGAAATGTAAATGGAATTCATGCCAACACCATTCATATGGTAATTAATGCTAACACTTGGAACTTGGTAAGTCGGTCACATGAGGGATTGAGAACAGCTTTCTTGGACCCTGCAAAGGAAGGATGTGTCTGGGTTCAGTGCTGCAGCCAGACCTGAGGCCTGAGTTGAACTTCCCATATATATAAAAAAAGCCGGAATTCTCCTTCAAATTTTTGCTTTAAAGTCTCCTTTGCTGTGATGCATGCATGCAAAAAAATTTTTTTTAAATGATTAGGCAGCTTCTGTGCTGAGTCTATTGCCTATCATGTGACCCAACATTAGTTTATAGTTTCCTCTGCTCCCACCAGCATTCTAGTGAGCAAGTATTACAAAGCACACCACCACAATGTCCACAAATGGAGGAAGAAGGCCTTTAATCAACATGGGCTTATCTAGACTTCGCTAGAGTGTCGAAAGAGGATATGAAAATTCTATGGAATTTGCTTATCCTCTTTCAATACTCTAGCGTAGTCTAGATAAGTCCTAAGACATTCCATGCCCATTTAGGGCACGTCTACACTAGGAAATAATTTCAAAATTACTAAAATCAACTTAATAACTCCTGATTTAACAAAATCGAAATAGCATGTCCCCACTACGGGGAAGCATTTAAACTAGTTAGAATTATTTCAGAATAGTGCGCCCACATTGATTGGAGCCTGCCTCGGACTTAGAGCCCGTGGAAGCTCTCTAGGGAGGGCACCTGTGGCTGCTTAGTCAGGCAAGCTGTGACACATGCTTTCAGGGGCTCCTCACTACAGCCACGTCTCACATGCTCCTCCACTGCCTCCCCCTCATGGGACATAAAAGGGACCCAGTGGGCACGTGCCTTCTTGTGCTCTGGTTGCCTTGCAGACAGCACAGCACTCACAATATGGAGCCAGAGCCCCTGCAAAACAGTTCTAGGCTCACAGGCCTCGTGCTGCACCTCATAGTGCAGTACTTCCAAACTGACTGTATGTTGCATGAGCAGGGCAAGAATGAGGACCAGAAGGATGGAGCTCTGTGTGGCCTGCAGGCCCTGCTCACCCAGATCCTGGCGCTCCTGGTGCTGCACATTCCCCATAATCCTCAGGACACCACAGAACGCTGTTCTGGCAGAGAGAGATGAGCTCGGACTGGTGGGGCCACATCATCATGCAGGGATGGAATGATCAGCAGTGGCTGCAGAACTTCCGTATGCTGAAGGCCACCTTCCTGGGCTCTGCAAGTGGCTCGCCCCTGCCCTCAGGTGACAGGACACCTGACTAAGACCCACGATCCCAGTGCAGAAGCATGTTGCCATCATAGAAGCTTGCCATGCTGGACAGCTACTGCTCCTTCTGGAGCCAGTTTGGCATGGGGAAACCCACAACCAGGGCCGTGTCCATACAAGTAGTGAAGGCCATCAACCAGGTGCTGGGGAATGTGGACAGCATCATGGATGGCTTTGCCACCATCGACTTCCCCAACTGCAGCAGGGGGAGGGAGGAATAGACAGCCCCCAACCACCATGCCTTGTACTTTATTAACAAGAAGGGGTACTTCTCCATGGTGCTGCAGGCCCTCATGGGATGCTTCACTGACATCAATGTCAGGTGATTGGGAATGGCGCACAATGCCCATATCTTCCAGAACTCCTACCTGTTCTGAAAGATACCCACTGGCACTTTTTTCCCTGACCTCACCATCAGAGTTGGGGAGGTGGACAAGTCCATAGTGATTCTGGGTGATGTAGCCTAACCCTTGCCCCTCTGGGTCATGAAGCCCTACATGGGCAGCTGTACCCCAGCAAGGAGCACTTCAATGCCAGGCTGAGCAAGTGCAGCATGGTCATCGAATATGCATTCAGCCATTTAAAGGGGAGGTTCAGGAGTCTCCTCTCCTGTCTGGACCTCAGTGAGCACCTCCCCTTTGTGGTGGCGGCCTGTTGTGTGCTCCACAACATATGTGAGAGCAAGGGGAAGACTTTCCTGCCAGGGTGGGAGACTGAGTCTGAAGGGCTAGCCAGGGAATTTGAGCTGCCAGACACCAGTGCCATTTGGAGAGCACATCAAGGGGCTGTGCTCATCAGAGAGAGAGAATTTTGTTCAAGGCCTATTGTGAGACTCTCCCTCATGCCTCTGCCCAAAAGGCCCCAGCATTCCCTCTGTTTTCCTTTCCTCCCCATTCCTCCCTTCCCCTGGTCTCCCTCCCCACCTTTCCCCCTCCCCTGCAGAGCACATAATAAGGACATGTTTGTTGCAAAAACAGGACTGTTTATTGGGGGGACATAGAACAGGGAAGGACCGGAGAAAGAATCTGGAACTGAGAGTGGCTCCTGTTTCTAGGTGATCGTGGGGCTTCAGCTGCCGGAGAGGTCCCACCACCCCATGTTCTGGGGCCCAGCAGCCCCTGGGGAGATTAGGAAGGGAAGCCATGGTGGGGTAGGAAGGTAGCTGGTGGCCTGCTCCATGCACGATGGTGAAGCAGGAGCACATGGTGTCGTGCTGGCATGCCAGCTGGTCCCAGCTGGCCTTCCTCTGCTCCTGCTTGGCCTGGCGCTCTTCCCAGTTGGTTCAGTGCTCCTCCCACTTGGCGGCCCACTGCTGGCACTCATCCTCAAAGCCCCTGGATGAGGGACTGCAGGCAGACCATCTGCTCATGCATCAGTTCCTCCCTGGGTGCATTTCCACCTGTGGATCCCGCGGAGTCGGGTAAATGCCATGTTCGGCACTGCTATGTGGTTTCATGACCCCAGAATCCTTAGTGGTGGCTTGTCATGGGAAGATGCACCAGCATGGGGTCTGGAGTAAGGCAGAGCTCTCCAGAAACCTTGTGGGAAGGACTGAGCTGTTCCTGTATAAGAGCATCATGGGGCTGAGTGCTCCAGACTGGTGCACACGTGCACAGGCTGTTGTGAGACCTCCAGACTGAGTAGGCCAAAAGAGGAGCATGAAGCCTCTCGCAGCCCATCACCTGCCCCTGCGTGTAGACAGGGAAAGTTACAGGACTCACCTGAAATGTCCTCCCTGTGTTTCTCCAAAGCCTGGGTGACATCCTGGGGGGTGGGGGTGGGGGAAGAGACTGGGTCCAGGGTGAGAAGCAGGTTCTGGCTAGTGGGCATAGTTGCCTGGCTGGCCTCCTCCTCCTTCTCCTCATTGTTGTCATCGTCCTCCACAACGCCACCCTCCTGGAGGCTGACATCAGGCATGTCCTGGCTGGAATCAATGAGAATGGTGGGGATCATCACCAGCCCCCCTCATAGGATGGCATCCAGCTGGTCATAGTACCGACAGCTGTACAGTATCACCTGGGAGCATCTGCTTTGTTCCCTGGCCTTGTGGTAGGCCTGCCAGAGCTCTTTGATTTTCATCCGGCACTAGCTGAGGTCTGGGTGTGCCCTTTGTTGACCGATCTGGCCGTACACTTTGGAATTCCTTTCCTGGTGTGAAGATTCTGGTGTGGTCTCCTCCCCACAGATCTCAATGAGGTCCAAGTTCTCTATGCCAGTCCAGGCCAGAGCTCTCTTGCATCCATGGTCAGTGGCTGAGGGAGCAGCCATGGGAGGCTCTGAGGGAACATTGGGGTCAGTCATGGCTCCCTCGCTGGCTGCTGTCTCACACAAGGCTTTCACAGCTCGCCACATGGGACAAGCCCTTCTCCTTCTGCTGGGATTTTTAAGCTCCACTGCAGAAGGGGAGCAGTAGAGATGCCATATGTGGCCATAGCAGTCAGAGCTGCAGCTACGAGAGGTGGAGCATCCACTCTAATGCTATTTCAAAATAACTATTTTGAAATTAGTGTCATTCGCTGAGAAAAACAGGAGTACAGATTTCAAAACAAGCAGTCCCTTATTTTGAAATAATGGGCTTGGTAGTGTGGACGCTCTGCTTATACAGTCAACCTAATGGAGATTATTTTGAAATGACGCCCTACTGTAGATCAGGGCTGGGTGTCTAATTTCCCCTCAGAAACAAACATCCATTTTGTTTGTATTCATTCGCTTGCTGTATTATTTCTCAGTATAAAGAATTTTCCAAAACTCCTTTTATTCTGTTGTTGGCTTCCCAAAAAAGATACGCCAGTCATCCAACCTACATATCACTTAGGGCCCATTCACTTGTTTTGCCCTCAGGTGCGGAAACTGAGAACCCTAAAGATCCTCCTCATTTTCCTGTTTTATTCCTGTTCCTATTCATATGATAACTCTACTTTAGAAATATCTGAGCTAATACTTATGTGCAGAAACAACTTGCTTGTGACCAAACTTCAGGACAATTTTCATATTTCTGTTTTATTTCTTTATTTTAATGGATGACAGAAATGATGAAGGGACATTTGAGTGCAAAATAGAGCTTTCCTATGCCAGACTTCAAGAGTTGAAAATGGCTGGACAGCTATTTTTTCTGTTCAGACTTAGAGTTCTTTACACTGACTAAATAGAGACCCTGATTTTATTATTTAAATCCCTTTTTTCTTACTGTAAGTAGTTCAAGAACTCCAAATGGCCAAATCTCATTGATCATATCAATTATCTGTGAAATAGAATACATCTTAACAAAACTAATTTAGGGCTTTGAGATTATATTAGATTATATTACACTTTATGGATTTACATCATACCCTAAGTGATAGCTAAGGGTTACATAAGAAACACATAGGCAAACCCAGAGTAACAAATGGCAAAGCTACAGTATATAAAAATGGGAACAGAATAAAGATTCCCCAAGATTCTCCAAGTCTTAATTAAAGTACTAAAATTGATTCATATCAGCACTTTGTAAGGAAATTCTCTATAGTGATTGAAACTTGGCACATCCTTTTGATTTGGTTTTAGCAACTGCTTGTATTTGGTTAAAACACTAGTGATTAAATCTTATAAAAAGAGACATTTTTTTAGTCACCATGAGACATTAATCTCGGAAGAGGGTATGAATGGTGCCAAAGGAAAGAACAAAGACATGTTGCATTATAAAACAGATCTTCTGCTTGATCCAATACAACCACAATCTCTACTGGGAGTGACCTTCTCGGAAAACTACACCACTTTTACTTAGAAATGCATCTGAGCTGCTAAGTTTGAATCCAGATTTTGAACACCGCTGATATTTGGCAGAGTACAGATCTGGGGTTTTGGCTTAACCCACTACAAAAATAGTGTCCAGTGAGGCGTATCCATTTTCATACAAAATATGTATTTGCACAAGTAAAAGACAAATTATGTGAGCCCATTCAAGTTGATTAAGCAGGCAGAAAGCAGCATTTGCATATTTTGCAGGTAAGTTTTTGAACACCAGCTGAAATGTCCCTCCATTCCCTCAGTGGTTTACCTATCAGTAAAATGTATATTGCCTTGAAACAAGTACTCTGTCCATTAGATCACATTACCTCTCAAAATGACGAAAGGTGTAGTGTGTGTCAAGATACCCTGCAGATCTTTGAAATTTGCACATAGTCACCAGACAAAGAACATAGGTTCTTAATTTTGCATTGGTAACAGAGTCATAAACAAAGTACGGTTAGTGCATTTTGAGGTGTTTGGTCTTTAGATGTTATTAAAATAGATTCCATATAAAATTTGGGGATGGAACCATTTCCTTGTCATGTATTGTCATTGTACTGTTGAAGGGAAAGGACTGGGCAGGGATCGTCGAATTGAGGACGTAAATGCGTGGTTGCGCAGGTGGTGTCGCAGAGATGGCTTTGGTTTCTTCGACCATGGGACTCTGTTCCGGGCACAAGGATTGTTAGGAAGAGATGGGATCCACCTAACGAAGAGAGGAAGGAGCATATTCGCGGGAAGGCTTGCAAACCTAGTGAGGAGGGCTTTAAACTAGGTTTGTCGGGGGACGGTGACCAAAACCCTGAGGGGAGAGGGAAAGTCGGATACCGGGAAGAAATGCAGAGTGGAAGGAGCAAGAAAAGAGGACCCCTGTCTCGAATGGAGAAGATAGGGCAATCAACTGGTTACTTGAAGTGTTTGTACACTAATGCGAGAAGCCTGAGCAACAAACAGGAAGAACTGGAGGCCCTGGCCCAGTCCAAGATATATGACTTAATTGGGATAACAGAGACTTGGTGGGATGACTCGCATGACTGGAGCGCTGTCATGGAAGGATATAGATTGTTCAGGAAGAACAGGCAGGGGAGAAAAGGAGGAGGAGTTGCGCTATATGTAAGAGAGCACTACGATTGCTCTGAACTCCAGCATAAAGAGGGAGAAAAACCTGTTGAGAGTCTATGGGTTAAGTTTAAAGCAGCAAACAACAGCAGTGATGTTGTGGTTGGTGTCTGCTACAAGCTACCGAATCAGGTGGATGAGGTAGATGAGGTTTTCTTTGAACAACTGAGCGAAGCTGCCAGACTGCAGGCCCTCGTTCTCGTGGGGGACTTTAATCACCCTGACATCTGTTAGGAAACCAATATGGCAGTACACAGGAAATCCAGGAAGTTTTTGGAGAATGTTGGGGATAACTTCTTGACACAAGTGCTGAAGGATCTGACCAGGGACCGTGCGTAGCTTGACCTTCTGCTCACAAACAGGGAGGAACTAATAGGGGAAGTAGAGGTGGGTGACAACCTGGGAAGCAGTGATCATGAGATAGTAGATTTCAGGATCCTGACCAAAGGAAGAAAAGAGAGTAGTAAAATACACACCTTGGACTTCAGAAAAGCAGATTTTGACTCCCTCAGAGATCTGATCGGCAGAATCCCATGGGATGCTAACATGAAGGGGAAAGGAGTCCAGGACAGCTGGCAGTATTTTAAAGAAGCCTTATTGAAGGCACAGAAAGAAACCATCCCGACGCGTAGCAAGAGAGGCAAACATGGTAGGAGACCGGATTGGCTTACAGGGGAAATCCTTGGTGAACTTAAGCACAAAAAGGAAGCTTACAAAAAGTGGAAACTTGGACAAATGACCAGGGAGGAGTTTAAATGCATAGCTCAAAAATGCCGGGGGGTTATCAGGAAGGCAAAAGGGCAAATGGAATTGCGACTGGCTAAGAATGTAAAGGATAACAAGAAAGGTTTCTACAGACATGTTAACAAGAAGAAGGTGATCAGAGAGGATGTGCAGCCCCTAATAGATGAAGGAGGTAACCTAGTGACAGATGATGTGGGGAAAGCTGAAGTACTCAATGCGTTCTTTGCCTCTGTATTCACGGACAAGGTCGGCTCCTGGACTTCTGCGCCAACTGATGCAAGATGGGATGAAGATGGACAGCCCGTGGTGAGTAAAGAACAGGTTAGGAACTACTTAGAAAAGCTAAACGTACACAAATCCATGGGTCCGGACTTAATGCATCCGAGGGTACTGAGGGAGTTGGCAACTGTCATTGAGGAGCCTTTGGCCATTATCTTCTAAAAGACGTGGAGATCGGGAGAAATCCCGGATGACTGGAAAAAGGCAAATGTAGTGCCCATCTGTGACCAGACAGACTAACCCCTATATTATCCATCTTATTTGCCTCTCTGAAGCACAGGGCAGAGAAGGAGCAATAATATCAGCATAGTCTATGCTGGCTCATCTGATCCTGAGAAGCTAAAACACAGATATGTGGATAGAGAGCAGCTAAGTCAATAAGCTGGCCTCGAGGCTGCGGCTGGCACCTATGTTGATTCGAACACACACAGTCCCAGGAAGAGGAATTTCCCACTGAGAAAACAATGTCCTGTACTTCAAAATTTAATCATCTCAAATCTCTCTTACAAGTGTAAATTAAGTTCTCAACTTCCTTGTAAGAACTGGTCTCACAGAAGACAGACCAGCATCAATTGGCATTACAGATAAGAAAGAGAAATACGTGACCCCATGATTATAAAAGATGGCCCCAGCACACACTCACTTTGAGTGTCATTCTACCCTCTACCTGCTGGTCAGGTTAGGTGTTTGACCTCCCGAGGTTCTATGGGGACGCCCACCTCGTATTTTCGTCTTTCCTAGGAATTGAGGGACCGGCCCTGGCCTGACATGCTGGAGTCGAGAGGCACAGAAGGGGGTAAAAATGGTACCTGGATGTGGTCCTCTGTCTTAAGTGTACACATAGCAAGAGTAAGCTGTTACTTGGTACCATTATTTCTATTTTTCTATCTTTATCTTCTTTGTAACCATTTTAAGACCTATATTTTGCTAATAGTTAAGAAATAGAACAATAGCCATTGCAACCATATGATTTATAAGCTTCTTTAATAAACCTGTAACTGTTTAAGTTTTAACCTGACTCCTTCAGTTGCTGTAACAGAACCAAGCACAATTTAAAAGAACTTCAGCCGGTCTAAAGGGACAGTTATAGGAAGAGCTTGGGCGTTTGGATCTGTGTCACTCCCAGGTGACAGGACCCACTGGGGCATCTTTCAGTCTTTCCTCAAGGCTGCCCGCTGCAAAGGAATTATGAAATTCTAGCAGCTGAAATCTAAGATGTAATAAGCTCTTCCTATATAACGGGGCATCTGTTGGCCTGCTGGCCACCCTCTGCGATGGGACCCCGGTCCTAGCAGTAAAGGCACGGACGTTAAACCTTTTCTCGGAAACATACACACACACACTGCCCTGACCGTCGGCTGACACCATCTTCAAAAAAGGGAAGAAGGACAATCCAGGGAACTATAGGCCGGTGAGTCTTACCTCAGTTCCTGAAAAAATCATGGAAGAGATCCTTAAGGAATCCATTTTGAGACACTTGGATAAGAGGAAAGTGATTAGGAATAGTCAGCATGGATTCACAAAGTGCAAGTCGTGCCTGACCAATCTGATTAGCTTCTATGATGAGGTAACTGGGTCGGTGGACATGGGAAGGTCGGTGGATGTTATATACCTTGACTTTAGCAAGGCTTTTGATACGGTCTCCCACAATATTCTTGCCAGCAAGTTAAGGGAATATGGATTGGATAAATGGACGGTAAGATGGGTAGAAAGATGGCTAGAAGGCCGGGCGCAGCGGGTAGTGATCAACGGCTCGATGTCAGGATGGCGGTCGGTTTCTACCGGAGTGCCCCAAGATTCGGTTCTAGGACCGGTTTTGTTCAATATCTTTATTAATGACCTGGATGAGGGAATGGATTGCACCCTCAGCAAGTTTGAAGATGACACTAAGCTAGAGGGAGAAGTAGATACGCTGGAGGGCAGAGATAGGGTCCAGAGTGACTTAGACAAATTGGAGGATTGGGCCACAAGTAATCTGATGAGGTTCAACAAGGACAAGTGCAGAGTCCTGCACTTGGGACGGAAGAATCCCAAGCATAGTTACAAGCTGGGGACCAACCAGCTAAGTAGTAGTTCTGCAGAAAAGGACCTGGGGGTTACAGTGGATGAGAAGCTGGATATGAGTCAACAGTGTGCATTTGTAGCCAAGAAGGCTAATGGCATATTAGGTTGCATTAAGAGGAGCATTGCCAGCAGATCCAGAGATGTCATTATTCCCCTTTATTCGGCATTGGTGAGGCCACATCTGGAGTATTGTGTCCAGTTCTGGGCCCCCCACTACAAAAAGGATGTGGACGCATTGGAGAGGGTCCAGCGGAGGGCAACCAAAATGATTAGGGGGCTGGAGAATATGACCTATGAGGAGAGGCTGAGGGAGTTGGGTCTGTTTAGTCTGGAAAAGCGAAGAGTGAGGGGGGATATGGTAGCAGCCTTCAACTTCCTGAAGGGAGGTTCCAAAGAGGATGGAGAAAGGCTGTTCTCAGTAGTGACAGATGGCAGAACAAGGAGCAATGGTCTCAAGTTATGGTAGGAGAGGTCCATGTTGGATATTAGGAAAAACTATTTCACTAGGAGGGTAGTGAAGCACTGGAATGGGTTACCTAGGGAAGTAGTGGAGTCTCCATCCCTAGAGGTGTTTAAGTCCCGGCTTGACAAAGCCCTGGCCGGGTTGATTTAGATGGGATTGGTCCTGCCTAGAACAGGGGGCTGGACTTGATGACCTTCTGATGTCTCTTCAAGTTCTTTGATTCTATGATAAGGGGATGGTTTGAGAACATGATCTTGGTAACTAATTGACCATTCATTAACAGTGGGAAATAGGTCAATGGAGGGATGATAGGAGTTACTATAGAGAACTTTCTGAGTGTCTGGCTGGTGAGTCTTGCCCACATCCTCAGGGTTTAGCTGATCGCCATATTTGGGGTCGGGAAGGAATTTTCCTCCAGGGTAGATTGGCAGAGACTCTGGAGGTTTTTCGCCTTCCTCTGTAGCATGGGGCACAGATCACAGCTGGAGGATTCTCTGCATCTAAGTATTTGAAGGCTTCAATATCTGAGGGTATGTCTACACTACCCTGCTAGTTCGAACTAGTGGGGTAATGTAGGCATACCGCACTTGCAAATGAAGCCCGGGATTTGAATTTCCCGGGCTTCATTTGCATAAGCCGGGCGCCGCCATTTTTAAATCCCGGCTAGTTCAAACCCCGTGCCGCGCGGCTACACGCGGCACGGAGTAGCTAGTTTGGATTAGGCTTCCTAATCCGAACTATCTGTACTCCTCATTCCACGAGGAGTACAGCTAGTTCGGATTAGAAGCCTAATCCGAACTAGCTACTCCGTGGCCGCGTGTAGCCGCGCGGCACGGGGTTCGAACTAGCCGGGATTTAAAAATGGCGGCGCCCGTCTTATGCAAATGAAGCCCGGAAAATTCAAATCCCGGGCTTCATTTGCAAGTGCGGGATGCCTACATTACCCTCCTAGTTCGAATTAGGAGGGTAGTGTAGACATACCCTGAGACATAGGTGAGAGGATTATTCTAAGAGGGGTGGGTGAGATTCTGTGGCCTGCACTGTGCAGGGGGTAAGACTAGATGATCATAATGGTCCCTTCTGACCCTAAAGTCTATGAGTCTATTTTAGCTTTTCATGCTCTCTGCAGATTCAGTGCTCATTTATGAAAGTATCATCTTCCCCAAAATTGTTCCAAAAAATCTTGATGCCATTATTGCTTCTTTTTCTTCATGGTAGATTTAGTTTGAGAGGTAGATCCATTACAGTTTTTATTCTTCTGTATATTAACACGGTGTGACACTAGCCCTTGAATTAATGAGAACACGTGCCTTTATGTCATTCTCCGCTCCTGTTTACTTTTTAGCAGCCCTACCCCACTTCTTTCTTTGAGCAGAGATCTGCTATTTCTTTGTTCACAAATATTGTGATACTTTCCAGCTCATTTAGTTCATAGCATCAAGAGATTTGTGAGGTGTTGTGTATTGTCAAGTTACTTGAAGCGACATTACTCGGTAAAAATACTTGCATATACTATACTATAGCTTATATATTTCATAACTGGTCAACAGATACAGTAAGGCTGTGTCTAGACTGGGAAGTTTTTCCACAAAAGCAGCTGCTTTTGTGGAAAAACTTGCCAGCTGTCTACACTGGCCGCTTGAATTTCTGCAAGAACACTGACGATCTCATGTAAGATTGTCAGTGTTCTTGCGGAAATGCTATGCTGCTCCCGTTTGGGCAAAAGCCCTCTTGCGCAAATGCTTTTGCGCAAAAGGGCCAGTGTAGACAGCTGAAAACTGTTTTGCGCAAAAAAGCCCAGATTGCGAAAATGGCGATCGGGGCTTTCTTGTGCAAAACCGCGTCTAGATTGGCACGAACGCTTTTCCGCAAAAAGTGCTTTTGTGGAAAAACGTCTGTGGCAATCTACACACTCTTTTCCGCAAATGCTTTTAACGGAAAAACTTTTCCATTAAAAGCATTTGCGGAAAATAATGCCAGTCTAGACATAGCCTAAGTGTAGAATTCAAACCATAAGTGAGCATAATTAATGATATTTTGTAGATTGAGTATAAATCTGTGAAAGATAACTTTGAAAGGACATTTATGGTCCAAACAGAACAAACAGCATACATTTAATAGTGTCTTAGATATTTCTTAGCTTTAAGTCTCTTTTCTGTCAAACAGGAGTTATCTGAGGATGGGTATGTATTCATGTTACTGGGGATCTAGATAAGACATAGAAAAAATAAGGAGCTACAGTCTTGTAAGTGTTGCTTCATTAGAGTGGGAAGCACTGGATCAGCAACAAAGCAATAAAAAGCTTAAAAAGAGACAGCTTATGACAAAGTGTAAATCAGTGAAAAGGAGTTCACACCTACAACAGGGTAATGTGGACATAATTTAGTTAGATTTCAAAAATGATTTTATATGGTACGATCATTCATGGAAGACTAAACTGCATAGTCAATAAGTATGGTATAAGAGGGTGAACTACTTGAGCAGCTAAAGAAGTATCTTGGGTACGTCTACACAGCAGGACTGAAGGGCTATGTCTAGACTGGCCAATTTTTCCGGAAAATCAGCCGCTTTTCCAGAAAAACTTGCCAGCTGTCTACACTGGCCGCTTGAATTTCTGCAAAAGCACTGACCTCCTACTGTAAGAAATCAGTGCTTCTTGCAGAAATACTATTCTGCTCTCGTTCAGACAAAGTCCCTTTTGCACAAAGCTTCTGAGCAAAAGGGCAAGTGTAGAGAGCTGAGATTTGTTTTCCGCAATAAAGCCCAGATCGCGAAAATGGCGATCGGGGCTTTTTTTGCGGAAAAGCACGTCTAGATTGGCACGGACGCTTTTCCGCAAAAAGTGCTTTTGCGGAAAAACGTCCGTGCCAATCTATACGCTCTGTTCCGAAAATGCTTTTAACGGAAAACTTTTATGTTAAAAGCATTTCCGGAAAATCATGCCAATCTAGACGCAGCCAAGTTGAATTAAGAAACACAACTTCAGCTACATCAATTGTGTAGCTTAAGTCAAAATAGCTTAAATTCGGCTTTTGGTGCTGTCTACACAGCAGGAAATTGAAGGAAGAACACTCTTCCTTCGACTTCCCTAATTCCTTGTGAAATGAGGGTTACAGAAATTGGAGTAAGAAATCCTCTATCTTGACATTATTTTGAAATAAAGGCTTGAGTGTAGACAGGCACTATGTTATTTCAGAATAACATCAGTTATTCTGAAATAAAGCTGCTGTGTAGACGTACACTTAGGGTACGTCTAAACTACATGGCTCCGTCGACGGAGCCATGTAGATTTGTTGTTTTGGCAAAGTCAAATGAAGCCGCGATTTAAATGATCGCGGCTTCATTTAAATTTACATGGCTGCCGCGCTGAGCCGACAAAAAGCTGATTAGCTGTTTGTCCGCTCAGCGCGCTAGTCTGGACGCTCCCCTGCCGACATCAAAGCCCTTTGTCGGCAGCCCCAGTAAACCTCATCCCACGAGGAATAACGGGGCTGCTGACAAAGGGCTTTGATGTAGGCAGGGGAGCGTCCAGACTAGCGCGCTGAGCGGACAAACAGCTAATCAGCTGTTTGTCGGCTCAGCGCGGCAGCCATGTAAATTTAAATGAAGCCGCGATCATTTAAATCGCGGCTTCATTTGCTTTTGCCTATGTGTCTAAGAGGCATGTAGTCTAGACACAGCCTTGGAGACTGAAAAATATAGCATTAATGAATGGAAACACCTCTGCACAGGTAGAGATAGCAAATTCTGGGCCACAATAAAATATATTAGTCACAGTTTAGTTTGTTTTATACACAGTAGTTTGTTGCATACACAGTGATCACCATTAAAAAGTAATCACTTCTCAACTATTACCTCACAGTGAGAGCTTTATTGCCAGAATTGCCCCTTACACTTAGGCTGTGTCCAGACTAAGGGGTTTTTTCAAAAAAAGTAGCCTTTTTTCGAAAAAACTTCACCTGCGTCCAGACTCAAGCCGTGTTCTTTCGAAATTAAATCGAAAGAACGCGGCTTTTCTTTCGATGGCGGTAAACCTAATTCTAGGAGGAAGAACGCCTTCTTTCGAAAGAAGGCGTTCTTGAATGTAAATAGGGCTTCCTCGAAAGAGAGCATCCAGACTCGCTGGGTGCTTTCTTTCAAAAAAGCAAACCGCTTTTTCGAAAGTTCCGCGTGTAGTCTCTTTCGAAAGAGGCTTGCAGTCTAGACATAGCCTTAGAGTGGGAAACAATGTGGCTATGTCTAGACTGCAGGCTTCTTTCGAAAGAGGCTCTTTCGACAGCATCTTTCGAAAGAGCCTCTTTCGAAAGATCGCGTCTAGACTGCAGGCGGATCTTTCGAAAGAAAAATCCGCTTTTTCGAAAGAGAGCACCCAGAGAGTCTGGATGCTCTCTTTCGAAGACGGCCTCTTTACATTGAAGAACACCTTCTTTCGAAAGAGGAACTTTCGAAAGAAGGCGTTCTTCCTCGTGAAATGAGGTTTACCGCCATCGAAAGAAAAGCCGCGTTCTTTCGAAATAATTTCGAAAGAACGCGGCTTGAGTCTGGACGCAGGGGAAGTTTTTTCGGGAAAAGGCTACTTTTCCCGAAAAAACCCCTGAGTCTGGACACGGCCTGTAGAAACCTAGAGGCCATTAAGTATTCATTGTCAAATGTTATCTTTTAACAATGACCACTATTTCCTACAGTGATTGCAATTTTGACCTTACTATAATTCTTTTTTGATATTTTTCTATTCCTAGAGTTGAACTGATGCCAATGTAATAATAATAATAAGATAAAAGCTTCTTTTTTAATTTAAAGCATTTACTGGTCATCGGGAAGGAGAAATATTCAGTCAAGTAACAAACTGTAGGCATAAAATTGGGGAGAGAGCAAAAAAATTAAAGTGAATTAAAAATCCATACTTTAAAAGTCAATGGGAAGTGGCAACTTTAATACGGGCCAGAGCCCTGTGTGGTGAATTACATCTTCTAGGCATCCTGTTCCCGCTCCCTTGTACCCAGTTTCCCCTGTAATGGGGCAAACTCACTCCCACAGAGCCTCCTGCCAGCCATTATGGGAATTAGCTCAGTCCTTCCTCGGGGCACTCTGCCCTAGTGGTGATTCACTGCCACAACTTCTGCTCCGGACCCACGTCACCTCAATGATAACAGTGTCCTCATCAGGACACAGGCCCTCCAGCCATGCCTTACTTTGTTTCCCCGCCACTTCCAGGGGGGACAGCAGTCCTCTGTCCAACCACTTGTCTCAGTAGCCGACTGTTATCCAAGGGTTCTAGCCACTTGTGTCAGTGGCAAACTGCAGCTCACCACTGGCCACTCCCCTCAATAGTAAATGGGGGCATGAGGGACTCTGGTTCTCAACCAACGGACCCTATAGCCAGCAGCCACATACTGACCCTCCTCTACCTGCTCAGTCTCCTCTGCCCTTTTGTCAAGGTTTCAAGCTGTCAGTCATCAGCTTGGAGCTTCCTTTTACTCCACCTAATCCTGCCCAATGCTACTCTGTCCAGAGTGTTCACAGTTCCCTCAGCCCTTCGGGAACCCAGTCCTTTGGACCTGAGATCCCAAAAGGGAAATGGCTCCTCCCCTGAAGATCTCCTTATATGGATATTTTCTGTCTTGATTGACTGCTCATTGTCCCTCTCTGATTGGCTGTCTGCTGTGCAATCTCTCCAGGGCTGCTTCTAGCCCTTTCTCCACTGGTGTCTGGGCACACGTCCCATCCTACCCTCTTCATTCTCTCCATCTTTTTACCAACACCTTTGGTTGAATTATCTGGAATGAACTGGACCCATTAACATTTCAGTGTTGGCCACTATATATTCACTGTACAGTAGCACATGCCCAATCAAAAACAAACATTTTAAACAAACACTTAACTTGGCCTTGTTTACTTTATAAAATGTCACTTCCTCTGAAACATCCAGATAATAAAATTCAAATATTATACATAAGATAAAGATTTCATCATGCGGTCAATTGAATTTATCCTGAGTAAGGACTTCAGGGTTTAGCAACATGATTATCTCATTTTGAAGTTGTAAGAAATGGAGAAGTGGGGGTCACTGGCCCTCAGGAGGCACTGACCTCATCTAGAACCCATTGATTTGCAACAACATGCATGACTCTAGAAAGTGGGGTGTGATCAGCACCAACCAATGAAGCATCTTTTTTTTTCCTTTCTAAGCAAGGCAAATCAATTCCAATTGAATAAGCTGTGGAAAAAGCTGGTCAATGTCTCCCTTTGAATCCAATTGATCCCCTTTGATCAATGCTGTTTTAACACCACAGTCACTGAAGCACAGAATAGTAAACACATACACCTCACATTTGTGAGTGAAAAAAACTACACGTCGTGAAATGAAAACACAACATGGGATGAATAGCTTCAGAAGGCAGATGAAATGTTTTGCTTCCTGTCCTTTTAAAATATGTCATTTCGCAGGCTGGCATCAGAAGCACCACTACAGAGTTTCCAGGTAGCTAACACTAGCACTGAGATTCAGACACAGAAGAATGGACTTCCTCACAGTAATCCCTTGCTTGGATTCTGAAGGGTCTCATCCTCATTCCCATCCTTCTGCCCAATGCCACACAGCCAGCAGCAGCAGATGATCCAGAAGAGCCTACCAAAATGAATGGCCACTGGGGGCACTCAACACCTCACATGAGGCCTCAGAAGTTTGCATGATTGGGTTAGGATCATACCAGTGTCAAGTCACCTACTGTCTTTCAAAACTTTCTGTATCTTCAGATACCATTAAAAGCACGACAATCCCATTGGCATACATGGTATTTCATATAATTCATACAGTTCCACATTCTGTAAACATACCTTAGATTGTGCAGAGTGGCCTTATTGAGTAAAAGAGTTTAACAAACCTTCCTGGTTTTTCTGGTGCTTAAGGAAATGCAAAGGCTACATCCTGTGGGGCAGTTGGTGTTGTAACTGCTCCCCAGTGCACCTGGCCAGTGGAAGCCAGAGGACAGGACAGGGCCATGTTGCTTCCCACCCACTTTGAAGTGATGTGTGCCCCAGGGATTCATGGAGGGAGCAGCCCTTGCACTTGTCCCTGACACTTGTGCAGGGCATGAACACAAGAAAGGCAGCTTGCCCCCTCCCAGTGCAGCCATGCAAGAACCGGATAATCTGGCCCTACATGCAGGGAAGTCACAAAGACTCCACTTAAGTTAATTTTGCCTACACACTGCCACTGCTATTTTGTTATGGTTCGTTCCTGTAGTTATTTGGAATTCATTTGTAACATATCTCCTGTAAAAATGACAGCATTGAAGAATGTGCTGGTGTTTTTAATAGTGTTATGAAAATGGGGGAGATATTCAAAGGCACCAAGAGCAGTTAGTCTCCCACTTCCCATGGAAAGTCACTGGGAGTTAGGCTTTCAGCTCCCTTGAGTGCCTTTGAAAATGTCTCCCATATAGTATTCAGATATCATTGCTCAAATGCCTGGGCTAGAGAAGGTTAATTTGTAAATGGATTTGGATGCTCAGGCATTGCTCAGTTAGTGACAGTTTAAAATAAGCAATGTATGTTGCAGATGTCAAATAAAATCCCTTCACATCACTTATGCTATAAATATTAGTAGCTATGATATAAATTACATTTAACATCCAATTACACTCAACTAAGTGCCTGCTCTAATAGCAGAGAATTGAATGCATCATGCAGAGATTAAGCAGGCACATTTAGACTTTGTACTAATCCTTCTTGAATTTGCTCATGTTTTTAGAACTTTTGCTAGCTTTATGAGCTATATTAAGACAAAAAGATCCATTTATTTGCATTAGCTGATATGTGGAATTTTGTTTAATTATTTGTAGCTTCAATTAATTGTATTTTACTTATTTACTATTAAAATCTTCACTGTGGAAGATCTTAAAATATTATATAGAATGTAATTGTTAGAAATTGTGATATAATTTGAACCTTTCTGGTCTGGCACACTCTGATTTGGCAACATCTGTGGTTTGGCATGATTTTCATTAGTTGGATGTCTGTTTATCATGGGTGTGGCCAAGTTTCCATGGTCCTATAAAGTTTGTTTATAGCCACCAATCCTGGTTCTCAGTGTTCTGTGCAGGACGGTGTTGACGGCCCTCACCACCTGTAGAAGGAAACAAACAAACAGAGAATCACAGGGTTTCAGGGCCCTCGGGAGGTCCCCAACCCCTCTCTCCACGCACACCAGGAGCAACCCCGACTTGCCCCATGTCCCTGCAGGGCTTTGCACATCGTGCACCACTACTTCTGGCGACTGGACAACAGCTCTGAATGGTGGGACCAGATTGTCCTGGAGTGGTGGGCCACCCGCAGTGGCTCCAGAATTTCTGCATGCGAAAGGACACCTTTCTGGAGCTGTGTGAGTAGATTACCCCTGCCCTCCAGCAATGTGAGACCCTCATGAGACCCTTCTGTGGAAGGGGCCAGGGAGCAGAGTGTAGGATATCCATGTGCTGTGCACGTGTGTGTGTGTGTGTGTATGTGTGTGTGTGTAACTGTATCTCCATGTCCCCAGCCTCCTTCCAGGTGGTGTCTTGTGGTGGGAGGGTGTCTCACTCTGGTGTTGGGAGTGAGGCAGATCTCTCCAGATACACTGTGAGCCAGAGCACAAGGGTCCTCTGTTGCTGCCTCCTGGTGCTGTGCGCCCCCGCCTGGCACTCCACATGCACAGGCTGCTGTGCTATCCCCAGGCCAAAAATGCTAAGTGAGGAGCACACAGCTGCCTCTCTCATCCACCACCTCCACCCATGTGTGTCTAGGGAAAGTAATGACACTCACCTGAGGGGACTTCCCTAGCCTTGGATGATGCCCAGGAGACATCCTGAGAAGGGGGTACAAGCTGCAGGGTGAGTACAAATCCTGGCTGGCAGGCATGGAGCTAGTGCTGCCCTTGTCCAGCTCCAGCTCCAGCTCCAGCTCCAGCTCCAGCTCCTCCTCCTCCTCCTCCTCCTCCTCCTCCTCCTCACTAGCTCTGCCCCCTGGGAGGGTGACAATGGATGTCTCCAGCCTTAGTCCACAATGGGGGGAGAGGGGAAAGGACTGACCTGCCCTTCAGGATGTGGTGGAGTTGTGTATAATATAGGTAGGCTTGTAGTGCTGCCCTGAAGTGGGAGCTGTGTTCCCTGGCTTTGGCGTAGACCTGCCTGAGTTCTTTTACTTTCATGCGCACCTTGGTGGCCAGACTCTCAGCCATTCAGCCATAGACGTCCTGTGACGGAGCTGGCCTGCCCCGCACTGAACAGGGAGGTGGAGCCCGCCTATTGGGTGGAATATGCCCCTCCCCCGCAGCCCTGCTGGGCATGCTCGCAGTGCAGCCCTGGTATAAAAGGCTGCCGGGCTGCTCAGTTGGGGCTGGCCTCTGGGGAGGAGGGAGCTCCTGCCCAATCTCCAGAGCCACAGCCGGACCTGTTGCTGGAGCAAGAGCTGCCGGGACCACCGCCCTTGCTGCTACTGTCCCCAGGTTGAGTGCGCCCACAACATCGACCCCGGGGGGGGCCGCCCGCCCCGCCGCAGTGGACAACCCCTTTGCTGCTGCCCCATATGTTGGACCTGCCAACATCACGGCCACCGCTAGCCCAGTGCCTGCAGGTGGGGTCTCCATCGGCCACAGGGCTGGGGTAGGAAGCAACCCAGGGCAAGGGGCAGGGAACCCCCCCAGTGGGCTGTGCGCGTTTCAGGGAGAACTCCCCGCCAAGCCAGTGGTGGGAACCACCCACAACTAATAGGGGCCTGGGTTGGGATCTGGTGGAGAGGGAGGGCCCAGACCCCCCTACCCCATCCACCCAGAGCATGGACTAGGCCTCAGGGCCTGCTTTGACTGTGGACTAGGCCGCTGGGCCTGTGTTTGAAAGGACTAGGCTGCGGGCCTGCATTTTAAAGACTAAGCCACTAGGCCTGCATTGAAATGGACCAGACCTAGGGGGGAAGAGGGCAGGGCTGGGGAGCCCGCCACACGTCCACATTGCTGAGTCCAGTGCAGAGATCCTGGAGGTTTGCCTCCTCTCCCCAGACTTCAATGAGATCCAAGATCTCCACACCAAACCAGGAAGGCACACATCTCTTCCATCCCAGGGCAGGGTCCTGGGAGCTGCCTGAGACAGTGCTAGCTGCTGTGGGGGGGGGGGGGGGGGAGGGCTCGGCTGGAGCGGTGGGCTCAGCTATGACAGCAGAGAAGGCTGTGCAGGGTCCTACTGTGTGACACGATGCGAGCAGGGCCTGATTCATGCCACAAGCTCTCTCCCTTATACCTGCTTTAAGGGCTGCAAGGGAAAGGAAGCTATAGAATTCTGATGAGTGTGGACAGAGCAGCCAGCAGGGCACATGTGGGATTTCCTGGGGGCCCCTTATTTTGAAATAACTCTGGCTGCCCTTTCTTCATATGCCCTATTCCAAAGAGCTATTTCGGAATAGGTGTTATTCCTTGTAAAATGAGGGCTACAGATTTTGAAATGAGATGCCCGTTATTTTGAAATTATTTTGAAATAACGGGCTTGCTGTGTAGATGCTCACTTTGTTCTTTCGGAATAACACTAGCTACTTTGAAATAACACTGCTGTGTAGACATGCCCTAAAAGTGTTTCTTCAATAGCCAGACAATAAATGTCCTTTCCATATGGTTTTAAGCTGCATGCAAATACTGGTAGGAAATGGGCAGTTGTTTTAATTTATTGCTCTGTTTACAGTTGTAGACAAGCCCACAGGATATTCAGAATATATATACAACAACTCAATTAAGACTGAGTAAAATAAATGACTCACTGCAATTGAATATAAATCTGCAATAGTTACTATTAGATGCAGTTATTTCTATATATTAATAACAGAACTTTTGAACCTGGGAGTTTAAAGTGAGGCACCTAAACCATATTTAGACATCTATATTTTGTCTAGGTGCCTGAATTGAGGCATTTGAAAATCATGGCCTAACAATTTAATAACATTGCTGTGCACGGTGTTTTACAAATAACTGAAGAAGATCAGGTCCCCATCACTAGGCATATATAAATTAAGTAGAAACCACATCACCTGAGATGTTTAAAGCTAGACTGAAAAAGCACAAGGAAATATACCACCAGGAAGGATTCTGCTCTGTCAGGAAGAAAGGACAAGATGAACTAGAGAGGCTTTTTCATCTTTAATTGATGTGGTTCTCCACATCATAGTAAAGCAATTGAAATGGATTATTTTTTTCATTTGTTTTTATACTCTGAGCTCTGCCTTCCACATGGTTCATTTAAGAATGTTTTCTCCAATGTGGCTACTTCAATATAACTGAGCCAAAAATGAAATATATTTCTCCAGTAAATTAATTTCTACCTACTGCTGTGCTGTAATATATAATTAACATAAAATGAGATTTAATTGTTTAATAACTACCCATAAAAGCAGAGAAGAATTATGTGGCAAAAATAAATAAAAGCTTGCACTTTTCTGTATCCTGTTTAGCTGTCAAGAATGACCTAATTCATACAAGTCTGATATATACAGAGAGAAGAGTAAATATGTACTACACAAAGGCGACAACAGGGAAAAAGAAAAATGGTTTGGCTGGACTATAAAGATGAGATCCCATGAAACAAAGCTGTTTTTATAATGATTCATATTTATGTGTGGTGACTAAAGAATACCTTGAATCCAAGCATTCTCCAATTTCAAACAATTTCCAGTATTCTCTTTTTTCCCTCTTTCCAATCTACTGTTTTGAGACATTTGTAACTCATTCTCTCTGGGTGAACTGTGACATATAAGAATAAATATATAAAAAATAGATGCTTATATCAAACAAGCAAAGAGGGTGCTAGGGGTGCAAACAGCTTATTACAGATAATTATTATTTATGGCCAAGACCACCAATTTACCCATTTGTGCTGGTTACTCTACAGCGCTGAAGCTAAGACCTTCCCTTCCCCCGCTTATAATCTAAGGCCGCAGTCACACAAACTACTTCATGAGGATAACTTGTGCCAGGACTCTGGGGTGTGAGATGTAATTTACAGGAAAGGGCCAAAACAGGGACATATGGGACAGGAGGGTGTGAAATATAACAGAGAGGAAAGGAAGACAAGAGTAACAGGAATGGTAACACAATGGGAGCTACGACTATACTAAGACTTTTGCTGCAAAAGGCAATGCAAATGAAGCATGGATTAGCGTTTTCCTGCACTTCATTTGCATACTCTCTTTCGTTCCATTTTTCCACTAGGGGTTTTTGTGCAAAAACAGGCAGAGTGTGCCACGTGTGACATATATTTGTTATCTGTACATTGATTATGCCGGAGAGGCATAAAGACCTTGCAGAAAAAGGGGTTTTGAGCAAAACGGCCACAGCCACACTACCTGTTTTTGCACAAAATGGAACGAAAGAGAGTATGCAAATGAAGCATGGGAAAATGCTAATCTGCACTTCATTTGCATTGCCTCTTGTGGCAAAAGTCATAGTGTAGCCGTAGCCACATGTGACACACATTAGTTAGCTGTACACTGATTAATAGTCAGTTGCATGGTATCATATCTTTTGTTGTCTCCAAAAAAAAAAGGTGCCCTGTTTTTCCAGTGAAAGGGAGTACAATGATTTAATAGTCATAATGTGTCATAGTCTACTCTGATTTACACTCTGCACAACCCCAGTGGTATCAATGGGTTATCTGTGATGTATCTATACTGAATCCAGTATAAGAAATAAATGGCAACAAGTCAATAGCCTCTTTGTTTGGGGGGGAAGGTGCTCTAAAGATTGTCCAGATTTCTTTACAGTCACGCACAGTGATGATTCATTTTCCACGTGCACCGAGCAAAGCTTTCTTCTAATGACAAATTTTAATTGTACTGAATTTTATCTGGGGTCAGGTTTAGCAGAGGCACTGACATGTGTACTGGTTGCTGGAGACTGTGCCGAGTCAACAAAATTCATTGCATCCAAAGTATATTGGTATGTTGTTGTTTCAACCAAAGAGCCAAAAGGTGAAAAGTTAGTCCTTTTATCCAGCAAACCATCCAGTCATCTGAGCAATTACTTGGTTAAAGCAAATGTTGTGCAGATACTGTAGGATGATAAAGTTAAAAGTCAATTCATTAAAAAATACTATTCTCCTTCAAGAAATAATTTGGTTTTTGAAGTAAATTGAACATAAAGAGCAGAAAGAAAGAAGAAAAATGTGAAATTTTATCATATCATTTCAAGTTTGATTATGTCACAGAAAAAATAAATGGCAATAGAGTATAAAGGAACTTAATCTATAAAGGAAGTGAAAAAGGTTAAAGAAGTCAACAGTAATTAAATGGTGATTGAAGCTGAAAGAAAATTGATCTGTGTTAGCTGAAGGCCATTCTTGCCTTTTGGGATGTTATGCATCGGTGAAGAGGGGAAAGAAAGGTTTGTACTGTTTTGATATGGAAATATGTGTCACATCTTCTTAGCCTATGGCACTGTGACTCAAGACTGCAGTGAATTTCTGGTACACTGATTCTAGTGTCCTATACATGCTTGTGGGTATTGTGTAAAGATAAGATGCTCTAACAAAGCTTGGTGAGGTCAAAAGCCATGGGAGCGTCAACAGTTTGTATGCAGCTTTGTCTCAGGCAGTAAAGAAAACCACACCGAAGCAACAGAATGTATAGTGGTAAACACTGACATATCCATCTATAAGCTATGAGTGATACAAAGATGCAGCTAGTCATTCAAATCTGGAAATATGGTTGGTAGTTTGCTAATTGCTTAGATGTGGTGAGTTGTATCAATATGATTTATATAGCTACATACATTTAGTTGCAAAAGAAAGATGAAAAAAATACCACTGCTCGTTTCTTAAAAGTTTAGAGATTTAGGGTATCCCATGCTAAAATCTCAGAAAAGAGGAACATGAGGGTTAATTAAGTGAAACCAATCAGCCAAATGAAGTTTAACACTCTCCATATCCACAATGTGGCAAATGCCACTGAGAGTGTTACTTTTCAATCCATGTAAAAATAATCACATTTCCTAGAATTCTAATAATTTTGCAAAGACTTGTGCCTCCTCTAGATATATCCATTTAGGGCTTGATGCCACTAGGTGTCCAGTATTTTTTGTGAGATTTGAAGTACCCTCCACTCCCTCATAAACTCATCAAAGGTGGTGGCTCAGAATCCTGGAGAATCAGGCCAAGTTTAGAAAGTTTAAACTGGATGACTGTCTATAGGTGATATCTGTTGCTGAAGGAAAACAGAACAATGCCTCTGATTTAAGTAAATTTTAGCAACATGTATTGACTAGGATCCAAATCTTGTAGTCTTTCCTCAATCATAATATCAATTGAAATCAGTGGGAGTTTTGAATGAGGAGGGTCTCAAAAAAGCCATACTGCAGGGCTTGACCCTAGCTATGTTGTTTTGTGAAGAAAAACAAATTAAAATGAGAAAAATCAAGCATTTTGCATAATTTAAAGAATAATAGACTAGTAAATACTCTTAGTTACAGATTTTATGAGCTTTTTGTCGTGAGAGAAAACTGTAGATACATACAATTAATAATATTTATGTTAAAAAGTATTATTTCCTTCCTTGAAGAATTAGAACAAATAACAAAGCCTGCCAACCTTGTCTCTCTCAAAAATCTTGCGGGAATATTTTTCATTCCGTAGTCTGTGGCACTAAAAGCCTGCCATTGTCTAATTCAAGCTTGTCAACTGTGACAAAGATAAGAAGCAGCTGAAAGGGGCAATTCAACAAACAACTCTAAAAGAAAAGCTAATTTATTATAAAAAGGCATTTTAAATCTATATGTCTTGCAACTAGCTTCTGAATGTAGCAAAATTGAGACATTTAAATTTGAATGAAGACCTTCCTCAATATTAGCATTCAGTTTTTCACCAGTCAAGCTGGCATGTGTCCCAGAGAATTCCTTGTCAGTCCTGGAGGTACTGATGTCTTAGTTGTAATTCTGGTCCATTCAGTCAAACGTAGAATAGCATCTGCTCAATCAGTGACTTAGTAAGTGATATGGCTTTGGGCTTATTCTAGTCAGAAGGTCATATACACTTCCAGTAGTGGTTACATAAATACCAGATCAACATAACTGCTGAAGACTGATATAAATGGTGATATCAATGTGTCATTATGATATGGAATATTGAATTTCATTCAAGTATTCTGATCATGCAACACCGGTTCTTGTTAGTGATCACTTATTCACATGAATCATGTCATAGATTTCAATGTGTTCACATAAGTCTGTAAGAGTTGCACAGTTAGGCCCTAAATCCATATCTAAATAAGTATGCTATAAGAAGACTCAATCCAACTCCCACTGACTTCGATGAGAGTTGAACTGGACCCTTCATGCCTGACTAGGCATGCAGACTTAAGTAAATGTGTAGACATGCTGTTGTGTAGACATTCACCCAGGTTTTTTCACCCAATGGAAAAGGTGCTTTCCCTCATGTAACTTGGTATGTAATGAAGGATGATGAAACCATTTGGCTCAATTTAGAAATTAGTATCCTTTCACCTCTAGTTTGTTGGTTAAATCTAAGTCAGACAGTTACCAATTAAAGGTAGAGGAACTTTTTAGAGGCAGCAATTTATTCAATGAACTTAGTTCCTTTTGTGTTTGCAAATTGCCTCCGCTGACAGTTTCGCAAGAGAAAAGCCAGGGACTGAATGGACATCTCAGGGCAAGATCATTGCAGGTTAGAGTACAGATAGAATTGTGGTAACCCTTGTTCTGCAACTGTCTAAGATTTACATGTTCTCCAAAAATATTTATTTGGCATGTGTATCATTGTCTAGCCAAGTGATGGCATCTTAAGTGGTGAGATGGAGTTCTCCTACCCCCCCACTTCCACTGAACCTAGTCAGCAGGCATTCATCGACATATAAATAGAAACAATATAAGCTGAATATAATGGCTATTTGTGCAGTATTTGGATTTGCTCATGAAAACTTTGCCCTGAAAAGCAGGTTGTGTGTGCTTTGGTCATTAAAGATGTATCTTGATGTATTTCCAACCAGCTTGGGCTATGTTAGCCCATCATATTTCCAATTAGCCTAAACACAAAGCCTTTCTTTTTCCCTGGCCAGGAGACCTCTTTAGTACTGGTAAGTTGACCTCCCTGAAAGACTAGCCTTCCAACATTTAGAAATATGATTCTGAATGAATTGTTTTTGTAATAGAGTCTCGTGCTTAGCACCTCTCTTCTCTGTGGCATTTCCCAATATCTGCACAATGGTGCCTTTGAAGCCAAAAAGGGAAATGATTTATTTTGTACAAAAAAATAAATGTTTTGCCGTCATCTTATTAGGACTGCCATTGAACTGCAAACCAGCAAACTCCAACTCCTCTTCAGACACTGGTGATGGTTCCTCGTATCCTGAGGTACATGCTTAACTTTAAGCACATATGTAATCCCATTGACTCTAAGGCAGTGAAACTACTCATGCTTAAAATTAAGCTCATGCCTCAGTGTTTTTCTGGACTGGAATCCTGGTGACCTTGAATCTTAATTTTGCATCATTCAGAAAATATACACTCTGACTCATTAGTCTGATTTGCTGCTAATGTAGGACAGACTATATCACTCTCACTTATGCTGAGTAGTACTTTACTCTGCAATAGTCCTGCTGAAATCAATAGATCTGCTCGTGTATGAAGATATTATTCACCATATTTATGTTTGCTAAACTCTAACTGGGAACCATAATTAATTAAATGAATACTTGTCAGACAAACAATGAGGAAGACATTTTAGTAATGAAGCACAATCCTGGTTAAGCAGTGTAAATATATTATTCACAAATAAATTATTTGCTGACTAACAGAAACAAATAATGAATTATTTATTTGACAAATGTTTTCAGTCATCCTTAAAGCTGGTCAAATAGCAGGGGGAATTTGTTCATTCATAATTTACTCAGCAATCGAAAGGCGGGGCAAGTGTCACATAAACTATTTACCGTTATTATATGCTCATCTTGTCAGGAATGTGTGCATTTTTTCCTCTTCTATTGTGGTAAGAAACAATAAAGCCTGGAGAAGAGTTCATCGTTATGAAGCAATAGACAATCTTGAGAGACAACAACTAAAGCTCATCCTAAGCATAGAAATGATGGTTCTGCCCTACTTTTATTAGTAGGCCACCTCCATAAAAAGCCAGTTTTTGTCAGTTTCTGGAATGTTCTGTTTAGACATCTCTTACTGTATATCATATCTGCAACATTGTTATAGCAGAGCAATCCACCATTAATGGTTAACACTAATGTATTAACAATAAAGGGGTTTAGTGCTTGTCACTCCCCATGCACCACCCTGAAAGTGCACTCCTACTGTAAGTGCCTTTGGAGAGCAATTGTGATCTGAAGAAATTCCTCATTCTTGAAATAACTCTTTTTATTCTCAGTGGAACACTCCGGAATTTTACAGATCATCACAGAAAAAAGTTTTTTTTTTTTTTTTGTTAATAGTTGGTGAAATAAGCCTAAGGAAAATGTGTACCTAATCCTATTAGCTGAGTTAATATAGAATTATTAAAAGCCTTGATACACAGGATTTAACACAATCTTTCTGGCCAGGGTGTGATGTAATCTATTTTTGTTCCTCAGCTAGCAGATGGCTTACCTTTAAGTAATTTCCAATATGTTAGGAGATCAAAAGCCATCCTCACGCCACCGAGGCAGTAATCGTTCCTCTCTGCTGGGGGTTGCTTGGTACTGTGGTGGGGATATGCAAAGGCTGCTGGCATTTCCACACATAGAAGGCCGACATTTCTTCAGACTTTGAAGTTAATAATCCTTCAGAAGTTGAAAAACTGAGGGATTTTCAAAATGCTTTTAATGTTTTATATGCCATGTGCTAAAGTAAATATCTTTAAGTAATCACTGAAGGCTGATGGTAGGAAATATTTTACGACACCAAGTACTGTAGCCAAGTGCACCCTATTGTAGGGTGTAAAAGTACACTTTTTTGCTGTGGTAATTGTATTCTTAGAAAGAAGAAAACTCCAATTATGCTGTATGATCCACTGTCAAGAATGTTCTAATAAGCCTAATGCACACAGAAAAGCTTGACTGCAGCTGTATCAGAAATACTATAAAATAACCCTAAATTTGGCCTCAAAGTGTTCTACTTTTACATGCTTTTTATGGTTGAAGCTGATTTATTGCACTAATATGACTTTATTAAGAATTCTATTTGATCATTTTCTCACCGCAGCAACAATGTTTTGTTTTCCTACAGCTAGGAGACATGTCTAAAATGTGTATAATGGAGTTGTTTAAGACAATAAAGTGAACGTGGTTAGGGATTGGTAGTGACACCCTCATTGATAGAATACTTATAAGTTTCCAATGCAGACATACCTAGAGGGTCTTGTATCTATATCCACATCTCCTCTAGCACATCATTTCAATGAAGTCTGTTTTCATCCCCCTTGTTGGATCAATTATTCTTCAGTTAATATTTGGAGGAGGAGGGGTGTAGGAGGATTGTGGGGAGGGGGAAAACATGTAATGCAAAAAACTACAGTAATTAATAACATGATGAAGCACAGTAAATCTGATATGGGTCTTTCATATAAACCAGGGATTCTCAAACTTTTTTCACAGTAATGAACTACATCTTAACCGAGAAATGATCTTACGGGTACCAGGCTTCCATATGTGACTGAATATAACTATTCTATGGGGCTATATCCAGACTGCACACCTTTTCGATAGAGGCTTTTTTGAAAGTATCTTTCAAAAAAGCCTCTGTCAAAAAAGAGCATCTAGATTGCATTAAGTGGATCGAAAAATCAATCCACTTTTTTCGAAAAAGAGCGTCCAGACTGCTGGATGCTCTTTCAAAAAAAAAGGCACCCGGAAATGCTTCTGGCAGGGCGTGGAGGTAGCCTTTATTTCCAGGTGCTGCTGCATGCCCTTTGCAGAGATGCGTACTTAAAGGGATCCCCCTGGACAGCTGTTGCTCTGCTCCTGCTTCTGGCTTGCCTACCTTCTAGAGGGAAAGCAAAGTTGCTGCAATTCATGCTCTGGTTGTCCTGCTTCCTCGGACACCACAGCAGTGTATTTGCAGGTGTTTTTTCTGCTTTTCACCATGTTTTTGGCCATGGATCCTGAGCTGTCCCTGGGCAGGCAATGGCCCCATGCTGCCATATTGCAGCTTCTGCTGTATCTACATGACTCTGTCACGAATCTCCTCCCCCATATGGACCTGAACTGCACTGAGGAGACCTTCCTCCGTGATGCAGGAGCTCTGTTCTTGCCCCCAAACTTTTTTGGAGACAGGCAGATTTGGAAGCACGAGATGAGTTCGGACTGGTGGGACCGGCTCGTAATGCAGCTCTGGGATGATGACCACTGGCTCCACAACTTCCGGATGTGGAAGGCCACATTCCTGGAGCTGTGTGCCTGGCTCGCCCCTGCTCTGGCAACCAGGACACCCACCTGCGGCCCGCCATCCACCTGCAGAAGCGGGTCACAATCGCCCTGTGAAAGTCGGCCACCCCCGACAGCTACCATTCTCTGGGACACCAGTTTAGCGTGGGGAGGTCTACCATCGGGGCTGTTTTGATGGAGGTCAGTCACTTTCGGGGGGACAGGCCCTGCTGAGTGGGAGGGTTGAGAAAGGGGGACTGCCAGGCAAGGGCAAGAGGGAGTGGGGGATGGAGTGGCACTTAGAGGCCGCTCCTCGGCCACCCCTGCACTGATGCGGGGGAGGAGGGGGCGTCCTGACAAGTGGAGGGCTGGGTTGGGAGGGGGGGAGGGTTCTCCCCCCCAAGCTCTTAGGTAAGCTGTCCTTGGTTTCTGTCTATTTGTCTCATGCTTCAGGTGGTGAGGGCCATCAATTTGGAGCTGCTGAAGAGGCTCATCTGTCTCGGGGACCTGGACAACATCATTGCTGGGTTTGCCGCCCTTGGCCTCCCAAACTCTGGAAGAGCCCTCGATGGGACACACATCCCAATCCATGCACCACCCCATTGAGCAACCCAGTTTATAAACAGGAAGGGCTACTATTCCATGGTGCTGCAAGCCCTGGTTGACCACCGGGGACATTTGGTCAGGGCGGGCACATGATGCCCGCATATTCCGCAACTCCTACCTGTACTGCAGGTTGCAGGCAGGACCATTTTTTCCCCCAGTGGCACCTCGCACTCGGGGGTGTGCAGTTGCCAGTGTGCACAATGGCCGTGGCTCATGAAGCCCTACACTGGCCACCTGGATGCGAGCAAGGAGCTTTTCAACACGCATCTTAGCCAGGCTCACATCCAGGTGGAATGTGCCTTTGGCCGGCTGAAAAGGAGGTTCTGTTGCCTTCTCGCACGCCTGGAGATGGGCGAATGCCACATCCCGGAGGTGGTGGCCGCATGTTGTGCCCTCCATAACCTGGTGGAGAGGAAAGGGGAGGCCTTCCTGCCGGGGTGGGGGACAGGTGCTGATGGCGAGGAGAGGCAATTTCAGCAGCCCCGGACAGCTGCCATCTGCCAGGCTCACCAGACTGGTGTCCAAATCCGAGAGGCCCTGAGGGAGAGATTCTCAGAAGGAGCCCACTAACTCTCCCCCGTGGGGTGTTTGGCCTGGCCCACCCCTACCTTTTCCTCCTCACCCTCTTCCCATTAAGAAGACAGACAGACCCAGTTTTCTTTAATAAAAACAAATTTCTGTTTACAGAAACGCTAGCAGTACAGAACAAGTGCTAACTGTGTATAAAACACCTTTCTTTTGTTACTGTTCAACTGTTTATAAACAAAGTAAATCTGTCACTCAAAAATAAAGATTTTGTAACATAACTGAAATGTCCTTTAACTGGAGTGGTAGGAGACTGAAAACCTGGAGTGGGGAGGGAGCTCAATTAGGCCGCTGCTTCCCTGATCACAGGGTCCTGCCACCTTCCTGCATCCTGGCACCGCTACGGCCTTGGGATCAGGTGGAGCGAAAGCCAGTCCTGGTCTGGGCGGGGGAGGACGGGGGACAGCTGTTGGGCCTGTGAGGGCTCAGGAGGAGCTGGGGGGAAGGAGGGGCTGGAGGAGCAGGACGGGCTGACGTGGAAGGGAGGCTGGAGGAGCAAGAGGAGTGGTGCCTGTGACGGGAGCAGGCAAGGTGAGGACCTCCCACATTGTGGCACAGATGACAGTGTGTTGCTGGACCAGCTCATCCAGTAGACTGTTGCGCCACTCAGCCTCTGCCTCTGTCTTCTGCTGGAGGGTCCTGTTGAGGTCCTGCAGGGCCACTATGTGCTCCCTCAGCAGGTCCGTGTAGACACGCCAGTGCCTGAGGGTGTCATGGGTCCGGGATGGTGGTGGGGTGGGTGTGGTGCTCCCCTGTTGGGTAGAAGGTCCGGCTGTGGAGGAAAAGAAGAGGAGACAATAAATTTCTGTGTGCACCCCCGCTGTTCCCAAGGGCATGCTGTGGCTGTCAGGGGCTCTTCTTTGGACAGGAGACTCAGAGGTGTTACATGTGACACCGCGTGTGAGTTGGGCAGCGGTTTGAAAGCCTCACAGGGGCCGCACAGTGGCAATGGGACTAACTGGCCCCCCACACTGCCAACCCGCCCATGTGCGGTGACCCCTCAAAGCACTCACCTGATGTTCCCTCCCCGATGTCCATGGATGCCTGGGAGGCATCTGGGGTCTGGAGGACCGGCTCCTGGGAGAAGGTCCCTGCTGCCTCTTCTTCCTCCTCCTCCTCCTCCTTCAGGTGCATCTCTCCCGCTTAGTCGTCCTCCCTCAGGGGTTGGTCCATGACGTGGTGGGGTAACCCAGACTCCACCGCACACAGTGGAGTCTGGGCTTCCCCACCGCCCAGGATTTGCTCCAATTCCTGGTAGTAAGGGCAGCTCTGTGGGGCTGCCCCAGAGTGGGAGCTCTGGTCCCAAGCCTTGGCATATCCCTGCCACAGCTCTTTTACCTTGGCCCTCACTTGATCCATGGTGCAGGGGTGATGCCCTTTCTTGGCCAGTCCCTGGGCCATGCACGGATAGATTTGCGCATTCCAGCAGGTTTTTAATTTCTGGCCCTGACCAGGCTGGTGCCCGACTTTTGGTGCCCCTGGGTGGGTCCTCCTCTCTGTCCCAAGAAGGGCCAGGGGGGCCTTGAGGCTGGGACATGGCTAGCACAGCTGGCTCGGGTGCTCTGGGTCGCTTCCTGACAGCAAGGCCTGTCTGGGTGCCTGTGCCTTTAAGAGGCCACGGTCAGGAACCACAGAGGTGCTCTATATGTGAAGGCTAGACTGTCCACCAGGGCTTCTTTCTGGAGGCCTTTTTTTTTTTTCGACAGAACTGGCTCCCTGCGTCCACACACACCTTTTTTCAACAGATCTGTCGAAAAAGGTGTTCTTCCTCATAAAACGATTTATTGTCGACAGAACGTGGCGGCAGTCTTCTAGACGCAGGTATAGTTTTTTTTGAAAAAAGGCCACTTATTTTCAAAAAACCCTGTAGTCTAGACACCCTGGTAACTACATCTATTGTTTATAATTTGTGTATCTTTTTAAATGATTCAGCATTTGGAAACAGACTTAAGCAACATTGTCTGACCAACAACTCTCTGGAAATCACAGTATGGGAACTTAGGCTGTGCAATGCAAAGCCGTTTAAAAAAAACACCTTGTTACAAATGCAGCCCAGCTCTTTACCTGTTTCATAATACCTTGAATTTATATAGGATCACTCTTCCAAACATCCCTAGAACTTTGTACATGGATATGAATGTCATAACATCCCTGTGAAGTAGCTAAGTATTATTATTATTTAGCAGAAGGGAAACTGAGGCACATAACATTTTGTGGCAGAACCAGGAAAAAAAGGACTATCCTTGTCTCTCATGACTTAAAGCAGCTAGTAAGCACTGAGAACTGGAACATTAGCTAGTAGTCCTTGGTAGGTGGACATCTGTTGACAGGAAAGAGACTATGATTTAATCCAATGTTTCTGAAATTGGCCGCCTTGGCTGCATGTGACCACAACTGGCTTTTAGTACTGCCACAACAGCCACCCGTGGCAAAGAAGTGGCAAAGCATTGGTCGTCCCCCTGCCTTCTTATTGCTCCTGGATACACCGCCTTGCACCACCTCTGAGGAGAGGTGGGGCACAACCCACAGGAGCAAGAGTTCTTGACCCAAACTAGGGGGAAAGGGAGCTTGGTCAGCAGTCTCCAGTCATGGGAGTTCAAGAACCTGTCCACACAGCCCCACAGGCTCTGACCACAGGGCAGCAGGTACTGACCCCCCACCAGCTCCAGACATGTAGCCCTGGCCTCCAGCTGCAGGACTTCAGCATCCAGCCCCTGTGTGGTGTCAGGTACTGGCCCCTGGCTCCAGTCCTGCTCTGGCTGTGCAGTGGCACCAACCCAGACCTAGCCGCATGGCAGAGAGCTCCAACTGCCAGACTTCAGGTGCCAACCCATAGTTTTGGCAAGGGGCAGCAGGTGCTGCTACAGCCACAGAGCTTCAGTGGGTCTCTGGCCCCTAGTTCTGGACATGTGATGGCAAGTGCTGGCCCCAGGCTCCAGCTGTGTGGCACCAGCCCCTGGTGCTGATCTGCTGTCCCACAGCTCTGTTCCTGGGCTTTAGCCATGCATTGGCAGGCACTGGCTTCAGGTACTATGCCTTGGCCCTGGAGCAGTGAGGGCTGGCTCCAGTCACGCAGCGACAGACTCTGACTCCTGACTTCAGCCATTCAGCCGTGGGCTCCAGCACCCAGCTTCACACTGTGGCCATGCAGCAGCAGGCACTGCCCTGGGTGCAGCTCCAAGAGCTGATCCATAGCACTGGCTGTGCAGCAGCAGGCTCTGACTCCTGGCTCCAGCCACACAGTTCCCATCCTCAGTTCCCGTCTCCTGTGCACTGAGCCTGTCTTGGCTGCATGGCAGCTGACACCAGTCCCTAGCTCTGGCCATGTGGCAATAGGCTCATCACCCACCCACATCACCTCTGACCCCTACTGTCTCCTATGGCCCTGTATCCAGGTTCCGTCCCCTCCCCATAACTCCTGGATTCTGCTGCCTCCCCTAGACCTGGATCTATCCCACCACCAGTTTTGGCCACTGCTCCCCCCTTCAGCACGTAAGGGGTTCTGGGAATTACTGAGAAAAGTTTCACTTTTCATAGCAGACTTACTAGTTATCTGTGAAAAGTGCTATGTGTATGTTTGTTAAGATCCCTTATCACTTTTCATAGCCTCCCAGGTAGCTACTAGGTGTGCTGTGTTATTAACAAACTAGCCAGGATTTTCAGGTCTCTCCTCCACGTCGATCTTCTCTCCTGAGCCTCAGGTCTCTCTCTCTCTCTCTCTCTCTCTCTCTCCTCCTCTCCTACTTCCTCCCCAGCTCTCCTCTGCCTCCTGCCTCTCTCTCTGTCTCTCTCTTTCTCTTCTCCTTTCCCTCCTGCCTCTCACTCGGGGGACCGCAGAGCCCAAAGAGCTGTTTGGGCTCCGCACTCCCCGTGCTGTATGGAGACTGTGGAGGCCAAATGGTCGCTTGCGCCACTTGCTCCCATGCAGCGGCCCGGCTGAGTGGTGCAGAAGTCAGCCAAGCACCACTGAAGGGGGGCAGGGCGGTGACGTTCATGGCCAGGGGGCGGGGCTTGGAGCCGCTGCCATGCCTCACGTCACCGCCTCGCTCCCCTTCGCTTCCCACCGTGGCACTCGGCTGACTTCTGCGCCGCACTCCCCATGCACAATGGACCGTCCAGAGGGAAGAGCCAGCATTTCGGCATTACAGACTCTCAGACACTGGGCTACTATATATATGATATACAAATAGCACTCTTCACAGCAAGCCCTAGGACACGTTGGGTATGTCTAGACTACATGGCTCCGTCGACGGAGCCATGTAGATGAGTTTACTAGACATAGGAAAATAAAGCGGTGATTTAAATAATCGCTGCTTCACTTACATCAAAATGGCCGCTGCACTGTGCCGATCAGCTGTTTGGCGGCACAGCAGGGCAGCCTGGACACGCCGCGGTCGACAAGGGAAGCTTTTGTCGACCACTCCGTTATGCCTCATGAAATGAGGTTTACCGGAGCAGTCGACAAAGGCTTCCTTTGTCGACTGCGGCGCGTCCAGACTGCCCTGCTGTGCCGCCAAACAGCTGATCAGCACAGTGCAGCGGCCATTTTTATGTAAGTGAAGCAGCGATTATTTAAATCACCACTTCATTTTCCTATGTCTAGTAAACTCATCTACATGGCTTCGTCAACAGAGCCACGTAGTCTAGACATACCCGTTAAGTCCTGGATAGCGGGAGGGGGCAAAGAAATAGGCAGCATTATTTTTATTACTGAGTCTGCCAAAAACCCCTGCAAATACAAATTACAATGATTTGCATGTGTGTCTGTGCATATTTAATTGTTTTTCCTAAAGTTAATTGAGCATTCTAGGAAAAAATGTCAGGGCGGCCACCAGTGAGAGTTGGTTGCAATCTGAGGCCACCCCCAAAGTTTGTTGTGAGAACCCCTGAGCTAACTTATGAAAGCAGAGCAAAGGTGGCTCTTGCAGTGGTTGGCTGTGCTTATGCAACAGATAGGACCATGGCTGTGAGAAGATAAATATGGGATGCTTTCATATAGCAGTGCAAACAGAACTGTCTCTGTGCCACAAATAGTTCTCAGGTCTCTGTTAGGGGTACAGGATATGGGCAGAAACAAGATGCTAATGAAGATGGGTTGCCCAATGACCTTGCCCAGGAAGGAAAACTTGGACAGCATGAAGCAGCTGGCAAGATAAGGGATGCCTGGTAGGTAGGTAGGTGGGTTAGGTTCCAGATTGGCCTAGGGGATAGGGCAACATCAATAGATGGTTAATCAAATGCAGTCTCCCATATTGTTCACTTTTCATGTTAAACTAGATCAGATAACATAGAAGACACAGGTTTGCACCCTCCCTCCTATATCTACCATTGGTCTGACTTCTAGAAAACCAACACACAGGTAAGTGCAAACACAATTAGTTTTTCTTGGAAAACAAGGATCCCTAAACTAGTAAACATATAAAAACAAACCACTCGTCATTAAACTAATAGAAGTTAAACCTTCTCTTAATCTTAAGATTCAGAACCCAAAACTTATGCACACAGTGGGGAAAAAGTATAACAAAAGGCTTAACACCTCACCATGTTCTCAGGTGTGAATCACACAGACACAGGCATGGAGACAGGAACACAGGATACCACAGACAGCAATCAGCTAGGACACCAGGATACACCGGGATGGATCTTCAGATGGAACACAGGTAAGCTGATCTTCAAGTAGGCTGATCCTCTCCTTCCAAGTCTTTCTATACTTGTGTCATCCTAAATGGAAGTATATGGATGCTAATCTGATACTCGATGGAATGTGAGGTGAGTGCTTGCAGTGCTGATTGACAATGGGCACTCGAATGGACAGCACAGCAAGAAGGGCGAGACATTCTTTTATAGTCTCCTGTCTCTAGGCAGAATAGCCTATCACATGGCCTTACCTCTTCCCTTATTTGGCAAATCTGGCAACAAGAAGGAGGGTATGTCTACACTACAGCACTAATTCGAACTAACTTAATTTGAATTAGTTAATTCGAACTAAGCTAATTCGAACTAACGCATCTAGACCTAAAAACTAGTTCGAATTAGCATTTTGCTAATTTGAACTAGCATGTCTACATTGAGTGGACCCTTAACCAAGGTTAAGGATGGCCGGAAGCAGTGCTGGCAGGGCATCAGGTTAGGACTTAGAGCGTGGAGCTGCTGTCTCAGGCTAGCCGAGGGCTGTGCTTAAAGAGACCCGACCCCCATCCCGGACAGACAGTTCTCAGGGGTTCGCCGCTTGCAAAGCAGTCCTGTCTTGGAGTGCCCTGAGTGCCCACACTTGGCACATCACAGCACTCGGCCATCAGCCCGGCTACACTTGCCGCAGGCTGCCATCCGGGGGGCGGCACTCGGGGGGCTGCAGGAGAGCTTCCACCCCGAGGAGCCTGCAGAGCCAGCCCAGTCCTCCCCATCAGGGGCTCGTACCCCATTCCTCCCTCACTTCCTTCCACTTACCCCTCCCTAGCCTCCCTTCCTGATGTACAAAATAAAGGACACGTGTGTTCAAAAATAGAAACTCTTTTTATTGAACAAAACTCGGGGAGACTGGGAAAAGGAGGTGGGAGAGGGGAAGAGAGAAGGTGGGAGAAGGGAGGGCAACTAAAATGATCAGGGGTTTGGAACAGGTCACATATGAAGAGAGGCAAAAGAGACTGGGACTCTTCAGCTTAGAAAAGAGGAGACTGAGGGGGGATATGATAGAGGTCTATAAAAGCATGAGTGGTGTGGAGAGGGTGCATAAAGAAAAGTTCTTCATTAGTTCTCATAATAGAAGGATTAGAGGACACCAACTGTAATGAATGGGTAGCAGGCTTCAAACTAACAACAGAAAGTTCTTCAGAAAGCAAATAGTCAACCTGTGGAACTCCTTGCTGCAGGAGGCTCTGAAGGCTAGAACTAGAACAGAGTTTAAAGAGAAGTGAGACAAAGTCATGGAGGTTGGGTCCATGGAGAGGTATTAGCCAGGGGGTGGAAATGGTGTCCCTGGCCTCTGTTTGTGGAAGGCTGGAGATGGATGGCACGAGACAAATGGCTTGGTCATTGTCTTCGGTCCATCCCCTCCAGGGTAACTAGTGTGGGCAGACAGACTACCGGGCTAGATGGACCTTTGGTCTGACCCAGTACGGCCATTCTTCAGTTTTTATTTTCTAAGCTCAGAGCTCAGGGTCAGGGTCTCACTCGACCACCTTGATTTTCATGCAAACCTGCTCCTGGGTGGCCAGGCTGGCAGCTCTCCTGCCCTAGATGGCCACTTTCCTGTGCCTAGTGCGGAGGTCGTGGACGTTGGAGGCTTCTCCCCAAACCTCGATGAGGTCCACGATGTCTGCACTAGACCAGGTGGGCGCCCACATCTTGCGGCCCTGGGCAGGCTCCCGGGAGCCGCCAGCCTGGTCCCGGGAAGAGGCGGAGGGCTGGGTGGCAGTGGGTGGCTGGCTCGTGCTGTGCCAGGTGCAGGGTATGCTGGCTGGGTGCTGGCAGGCTTGCACCTGGCACGGGCACTGTAGCCAGACCGTGCCCCTTTAAGGGCTCTGGAGCCGGGAGGGGGGCAGAAGAGTTTCCCTGGTGGTGCCCAGAGTTGCCACCAGGGAAAGCTGGGGAGGGCTAGCCTCCCACTAGATCGAATTAAGTGGCTACACAGCCCTTAATTCAAACTACTTAATTCGAACTAGGTGTTAGTCCTCGTAGAATGAGGTTTACCTAGTTCAAATTAAGCGCTCCGCTAGTTCGAATTAAGTTCAAACTAGTGTTTTGCATGTGTAGCGCCTATCAAAGTTAATTCGAACTAACGTCTGTTAGTTCGAATTAACTTTGTAGTGTAGACATACCCGGATACTAAAAATGGAGGGCCAGCAACAACTTTTAAATCCAAGATGGATATGTAAGGGTGGAAAAAGAAGATTCCCTGTGAAATAATTGCTTTGCAAGTCCTTTGCTGCAATGTGCTTCCCGAGGGGTGTACTAATGACACCACTGAGGGACAGGCCCGGATATTGTTCTTATGTGGTGGGCACAGAATTCTCTCAACACCCTTTTAGCCTCCTTCTGTGAGGCTGATCATATTTTAAATGGGAACAAAGGCATGAGTACTTTGACAGCATTTCACAGTGTATAGATCATCACAGATTTCTTAAGGTTTTTTGGGAAAAAATCTACTCTCTTGCTGCACTCATAAAATGACCTTTATTTGGCCCCTTTGCCCCAAGGTCACTTGTACACATGCCACCATTAGTAGAGCCTCCTGCAGCATCAGCTTTGTAAGCCTCCTTATATCTGCCTTCGCTTTTCTTCCTTTCTTAACTCATCCTGTTGTTATCAGCTGCCACCTACCACCATGATGTCTGGACCATCTGACCACAATTGCTGACTCATTTTTCACATCTCTTTATATACCCCCTGCTTTCCAGGCAGGAGCCAGTCCAACACCAAGCTAAAGCCGTTACCTAAGAGAAGGCGAGACGTTCTATTTAGGACACACATTCTGTTACACACATTCTGTTACCAGCAAGAAACTACTACATTTGCTAGCCTCAGAAAGACAGCGTATACATCAGCCTCTTAGGTAAGCAGAAGACTCAGGGCTTGTCTCCACTGACAGCACCACACCGGTGCAACTGCGCCACTGTAGCACTTAGTGAAGACATTACCTACAGCAACGGGAGAGATTCTCCCATCAGTATAGACACTCCACCTTCCTGAGAAGCAATACGGATGCTGACAGGACAAGCCCTCACCACTGACATAGTGCTGTCTGCTCCATGGGTTCGGTTGGTATAACTACATCACTGAGAGGTGTGGATTTTCCACACTCCTGAGCAATGCAGTTTTGATACCAACATCACACACGGTTATGTCTACACTGCCACCCTAGTTCAAACTAGGGTAGCTAATGTTGTAATTCGAACTTGCAAATGAAGCCCGGGATTAAAATATCCCGGGCTTTATTTGCATGTTCCCAGGCGCCGTCATTTTTAAGTGCCCGGTAGTTCGAACCCCCTGCCCGCAGCTACACGTGGCACGGCCTAGGTAGTTTGAATTAAAGCTCTTAATTTGAACTACCGTTACTTCTCATTGTAGAAGGAGTAACGGTAGTTCAAATTAGGAGCTTTAATTCAAACTACCTAGCCCGTGTCACATGTAGCCGCGGGTAGGGGGTTCGAACTACCGGGCACTTAAAAATGGCGGCGCCCGGGAACATGCAAATAAAGCCCGGGATATTTTAATCCCGGGCTTCAATTGCAAGATTGAATGACTACATTAGCCACCCTAGTTCGAACTAGGGTGGCTAGTGTAGACATACCTACAGACTCAAAGAAATATTGGGGCAGGGCAGTGGTCAGCCTCCCCAGTTAAAACAAAAATTATACTAAAGCATGTCCAGAAAGATAGCTCGGGTCAGCTTAATCAAACTGAAGTTGCAATAAACTGATCTATTTTTACAATATGTTTATAGTTTCTGGAATCAACTTCATTTGCCCACACATGAGTAGAGAGATATATTGATTATTACATGCTGTGTGCCAGGTTCAAGAACTGAGTACCGAGGATAGAAAGGAAAGTGTGACAATAACATTACTCATCCACCATCAGAATAAATGTACAATTCTGAGCTTACAGTATGCAATCTCTTCAGAGACTCATTATCAAACAGTAGCAAGTCCAATCTATTAATAATATTCTATGGAAACATACGGGAAGGAAGAGAGTCTTCAATTCAACTATAGGAGGACCTCTCAGAATAATTGGTGGATATCAAATAAGAGTTCCTTTAGTGGCACTTGTCTTGAAGAAATATTTGAGCACAGGGGAGTCCCTTTCAGATACAGTGCATAGGAAATCAAAAGTCTAAAGCCTCTGCAAGTTAACAATAGGTATCTCAGAAGGAACATGAATGTTGTAGTTATTAAAATTCTTCTCTCCAGTCTGCTCTTGGATTTCTATTTCACATCCTGTGCTTCTTCCATACATAGACAGCATGAGTTTTTGCTGCACTGGATAAAAAAATCATTCAAAGGTCCATGCCCAATGGAAAAAGAAAGGACTGAGTCCATTAAAGGAGACAGAGGTGGTAAACAGGGAATATCAAGTATTCACCACCGTTAAGGAAGAGCTTGTCCACATGTTCAAAACAAGTAACTCAGTGTCCCGGGTTCAAGTCCCTGTGGCCATGTCAGATAAGATTGAAGCAGTCTCAGTTGATATTCTGGGGTTCGAATTAGCAGGTCTAGAGAAGACATGCTAGTTTGAACGGAGAGGATGCTCCCATTGATGCCAGTAGTCCTGCTTCCATGAGGAGTAAGGGATGTCCAAGGGAGAGTGTGGTCCCTTCGACTTCCCACAGTGTGGATAGCGCCAAAATTTGAGTTAACATACTTTGACTTAAGCTACGCAATTAATGTAACTGATGTTGCGTATCTTAATTTGAACTTATTCCCTACTGTAGACCAGAGGTATCTGAAAAACAGCTTGTAACAAACAGAAACCCTAGAGATGATCCAAATATATACATGCTGTATTGAATTTAAACTCAATACCTTCAGCTTTAAAAAGGCTGGCATATTAGCTAGAGCTAAAAGAAACAGCTCTCATACCTTCACCGGTACACAGAACAATTACACCCAGTAATCATTCCAATATATATTCCAGGACAGGACAGTGGTAGGCTTACACACAAGTCACTCTGTCCCCAAGATGCTGGACTTGAAGGACTTGTCAAAATGAATATGAGATGAACACTGTATATCTGTATATACAGAAAAAGTATAGCACAGCAGAGATTGCACAGCACTTTTGTATTCCTACTGTGTACCAGGCAAAGATGTTTCAGTTCATACATCATTCACAACTTGCTACAGGGATTCCACAAAGCCAGTACATACCCTTTACACAAAGGAAGGTGGAAAAAAGAGAAAAGAATAGATTCAGGAAAGAAAAGATTCTGAAAGAATGTCTGCTGCATGAGTAGCAGTCAGTGTCAGGGCACTAACAATACACAAAGCCTACCAAGAAGCAAAATAAATAAGTCAACAACAGTACCATTTCCACAGTCTCAAGTCACTCTGAAATGTCCAGAGCCTTTCAGTCTAAATTGTTGTGAGGGGATACCTTTCCCTCACCAAGCAAAGGTGCCATGAGGAGAGGAGCCAAAGGAGACAGCAGCAGAAATTAAAGTTTTCTCCCCTCCTCCCGCCTTGTTCCAAGAAAATATATGTGGAACCATCTGCATTATTTGGCATGTGAAGTACCAGTGAATGAAGGAAGGCTGGATTCCTAGGGATGTGTATAGGTGGTGAAATGTCACAGAACTGCCTCAAGGAAATGTGCTGATTGCCATCTTGGCCACAGAACATCATGCAAGCCTATTTTATAACTAAGGTAAACACATTACAGGGAAATTATAATAAAAACAATAAAAGAACACAGATGTGTGATAATAAGCTTACCAGAATTAAACCCAACCTTCACGTAGGTTCTGGCAGGCACAGTCCTTCCAACCCACATGTAAGGGCAGATTAAGGGTTGGAATAAGTATTGTGGTTACCGGTTACCTCAGTACAGGCAGTCCCCGGGTTACGTACAAGATAGGGACTGTAGGTTTGTTCTTAAGTTGAATCTGTATGTAAGTCGGAACTGGCGTCCAGATTCAGCCGCTGCTGAAACTGATCAGTTTCAACAGCGGCTGAATCTGGACACCAGTTCTGACTTACATACAGATTCAACTTAAGAACCCCAGGAATCCCCAAGTCAGCTGCTGCTGAAACTGATCAGCGGCTGATTCCAGGAAGCCTGGGGCAGGGGCTTCCTGTAGTCAGCCACTGGTCAGTTTCAGCAGCGGCTGACTTGCAGATGCCTGGGGCAGAGCAGCTGGGGTGCTGCCGGGTTGGTCCAGTAGCACCCAGAGCGGCGCTACGGGACCAACTGGCAGCGCCCCAGCTGCTGTACCACAGGCGTCCGGAGCAAAGCCGCGGAGCACGGGTGCAGCGGGACAGGCTGTCCGCGTGCTCCGCAGCTTTGCTCTGCTTTGCTCTCCGTCTCCCTGGTCTGCAGACCAGGGGGACGGGGAGCAAAGCCACGGAACATGCGGGCAGCGGACAGCCCAGACGCGTCTGGGCTGTCCCACTGCCCCCGTGCTCTGCGGCTTTGCTCCGGACGCCTGTGGTACAGCAGCTGGGGCGCTGCCGGTTGGTCTCGTAGCGCCGCTCTGGGCGCTACTGGACCAACCCGGCAGCACCCCAGCTGCTCTGCCCCAGGCATCCTGATTCAGCCACTGCTGGTCAGTTTCAGCAGCGGCTGAATCAGGACTCCTGGGGCAGAGCAGCTTGGGTGCTGCTGGGTTGGTCCAGTAGTGCCGAGGAGCTGTCCGGTAGCGCCGAGTAGCGCCGAGGAGCGCGTCTGGGCTGTCTGCTGCCCCCGTGTTCCGCCGCTTTGCTCCCCGTCCCCCTGGTCTGCAGACCAGGGAGATGGGGAGCAAAGCAGAGCAAAGCCGCGGAGCACGCGGGAAGCGGACAGCCCAGACGCATCTGGGCTGTCCACTGCCCGCGTGCTCCGCCACTTTGCTTCCTCTCCCTGGTCTGCTGGAGACCAGGGAGACGGGCCCTGTTCGTAACTGCGGATCCGACGTAAGTTGGATCTGCGTAACTCGGGGACTGTCTGTACAAGCAACCACTAATCATAAATCTACTTTAAGAATTGGGACCCTCCATAATCTAGGAGTGCTATTTGTTCGCTGGCTCATGAAGAAGGCCCTGAGCCAATTTAATACCAGGTTATTCATTCAAAACCCTTTCTTTGTCTGTTGTTCCCTGGAGAGTGCAGTTTGAACTAGTATACGGATTGCTCTCCAGGGGGATGTCTTCAAAGGAATGGCAACAGAGGAAGTATATTAGCATCTCCCTGCTCCAAGAAGAGGCACATATCGTGCACCAACAATGGTATTAACTCTAATTTGATAAAGATTTGATCAGGATGTTGCAGGATAAAGCTCTCCGATTGGGGTTCTTCTAACTGACTCATGTTCTCTGTGAATCAGGCTTTGAGGAGGAACCACCCACATGCATGTGAGCGCACACGCATGCACACGCACGCGCACACGCACACACAGGTGATTGTTATGGCCATGCCTTATTAGGAAGACACCATCGGAAGCCAATGAGCACCAGAAGCTAAAAAGTTAAAGAGCAGGAGCAAAATGTCTCAGGCATAGCCTAGACCTGGATGATTTTCTAAGTCTAGCTGTTGGTTAGAGGCAGAGAACAGCAAAATAAGTCTTCGGCTGCACAAATGACTGGTCTGAAGCATGTGGGAGTCTGCATGTAAGGTACATATCCAGGAAATGAGTAACCTCCCTACACACACTTAAAAGCATTGATGATGTTGCTATTAATATAACTGATGGCTGCTGCAAATCTCCTTTGCCATATTTCTTCTTGCATAATCTTTCCTAAAGATTTTGAATCCAAATCTTAAAGAAACTGTGTACAGAAGAAGGCTATAGAAGGGCATCATGATTCGCTTAGTCTTTATGGCATGATATGGTATTTACATCACCACGGATACTGCATGTTGATCAGTGGTCAAAGACTAAGTTATGTGTAATCCACAGCAGCCTAGAAAACGCCGTTACAAATTCCCAGGTCCAGTCCAGATGTGATCTGGAAACACATAGCATGGTGGGTTAAATGCTTTGGAAAAGGCTATACCGCCATTTACCAACTGGTGCAGTGCTACAGCTGTCTTATCTCTCTTTATAGATTGTATATAAACCCCACCATACTCTTTGCAGAAAAAAGTATTGGTTACACATATACCATGCTTGATCCATTGTTTAAATTTACTCTTCCACGGGTATGCTAGAAATCTGTTGACACAGAAAAATGCAGACTTTGCATTTTACAGATAATCTGTAGTTCTTACATTTTGCGAAAAAATAAAATCACGTATTAACTATTAAATAAATATCAGAGGGGTAGCCATGTTAGTCTGAATCTGCAAGAACAAGGAGTAGCAGATTTAAAAGTAGCAATTCTGCAACAAAAAACTTCAAGAACAGACTTCAAAGAGAAACTGCAGAGCTATGATTCATCTACAAATTTGATACTATCATTTTAGGATTAAACAAAGACTGTGAATGGCTAGCTAACTACAAAAGCAGTTTCTCCTCTCTTGGTGTTCATACCTCCACACCAGATGCTAGAAGTGAGCCTCATCCTCCCTGACTGAATTGACCTCGTTATCTCTAGCCTTACTCTTGACTGGAACTCTTTTCTTATGCCTGTATATTTATACCTGCCTCTGGAATTTCCACTACATGCATCTGACGAAGTAGGTCTTTGCCCATGAAAGCTTATGCTCCAATAAATCTGTTAGTCTATAAGGTGCCACAGAACTTCTCATTGTTCCATTAAATATATGTTACTGAAAGAATATAGAGATTACTCAATGGCAAATAGGCATTTTGTATACGTAAGAAGTATTAATTGCAGTTCTAGTAATTATATTTTATTTAGGACTGTTGATTAATCGCAGTTAACTTACATGATTAACTCAAAAATTAATTAAAAATTAATCATGATTAACCACAATGTTAAACAGTAAAATTACAATTGAAGTTTATTAAATATTTTTGAAGTTTTTCTACATTTTCAAATATGCTGATGTCTATTAGTAGTTAAGTTGTTCATTTCATACTATTAATTGTAAAATATTACTAAATCTTACAACCTGAGATAAAGCAGTCATTTAATTTCATGGCTTTAGATTATCCCAAAACTACTATCAGGCCCATTAGACATCAGTTTATTGTCAAGCCTATCTTGGTTATTATACCATTTCTTATATTTCCCTACTCTCACGTCTTGTATTATAGTTTTAAAATCATCTATTTAACTATCTTAAAGCATTTTAATGTGCTCTAGCATAATATATAATGTAATCTTTCCCCTTAAAATCAGGTGAGGAGTTCTGAGTCAACCCTTGGAACTACTTGAATTCACCCTTTTAAAAAACTGACTGGATTTCCAGTTGATGGTGTGGCATCAAGACTAGAATTTTTTATTCAGTCAGGCTCCTAACAACCTAAAGATATACCTTGGATCTGACCCTTACTATACAATAAACTAAAATGAGCTATTTGTTTTCAAAGGTTCACCCCAGTCTCTATTGGACAGTCATATCAGGAAAGGAGAAGGCTGCTAAGAGAACGTTCAGCATATCCACACCAGACCAGAGCAGGACATGCTTCTTCTGTTTCTACTTGGTGTACTAAGAAGAAATTTTAGCTACTATGACCTGTGGTGTACCATGGCTCAAAGGGGAGCGGATTTGTTTATCTGGGGACAGGACCAGGCATCGCACTGAACCCTGTAGCAGATATAAGGTCTTTGTGTGTGTGTCTGTGTCCGTGTGTAGTCTTCTCCCCTTTGGCATAATAAAAAGCATGGCTTCCCAACCCCTGAACCAGCAGGATAGCAAAGGAACCATCTGAAAAGCTGGTTTCATGCTGCTCCTTCTCCATATGCCTGCTTACAGCAAGAGTAGAGTTTTGCCCTAAGGGACAGAAGCCTGTTTTAGACCTGGTGAGAAAGAATGTGTTATTGATTGGATACACTGAACATGTCACTTTCTTGTTTTCACTTACTAACATGATACTTTGCAGCTCTTTTATTTCTGCATTTGAAATCATATGGTTGCTACAACACCAATAAAAGTTTCAGCCAAAATAAAGCCAACTCTGAAGGTTTACAACCAAGTTCTCTTCTTCCAAAACCAGAAGCTAAATCAATTTTATGGCCATTATAAGCTGTCTCTTTAGTTTCAAATTACTTTCACAGGAGGTACTGATATCTAACAATCAAAGTACAATATTGCAGAAGGACATGTCCAGTAAGTGTGTAAATAATTGGAACCACTGGACACATTTTTATATATAGGAAAAATCATGACTTCTATTCCAAATGTCATGCATCTATACTTAATGTTCTCTGTCACTGTTATTTAAAAAATAAGGCTTACACTGTTTATTGGTTTTGTAATCCACATAAATTTTGTATTATTTGCTTGGGGCTAAATCTTGCTCTGCCCTGTGACTCAGCTTCATGACTGTTAGATCAAATCAAAACTTGGGAAGCCTTGGGAGATGACATTAAGTAGCATTGCCTATGTTTGTTTAGTGCCTGATCCAGAATAATCTGAGCCAAATGGAAACTTTGTTATTGACTTCAGTGAGCACAGGACTAAGACCTCAGAGAAGAACCAAGAGAGCCAAAGAGAGGATCAGGGAGATCCTTGCTTTGCCTTGCCTTGCCTTGCCTTGCCTTGCCTTGTCTGCATCAGTCACTTCAGTAAAAATCCTCTTTGTATTCATTATTGTTGAGTACAGTACTGTATTTTCTCTAGTGAGAACACCACAACATCTGGTAGAGCTAGGAGAAACACAGATGTTGCCCAGTGCATGATTTCTACAAGAGAGCTACAAAGGCTAGATCCCAACACTTTAATGGGTATATCACATGGTGGAGTAAAGCTCCTCTTCTCAGGAACACAAAATCCTTTTTTGCATTTAAGGGGTTTCAAAGTGAAATATCAAAATAATTGTTGTTGAATATTATTTTTACACTATATAACAATTGTAGCTGGGATAGTCCTCTGATAATCACAGTTTGCTCTATCAGTCCAGGGAGCATTTGAAACTCTTCTTTCCCCCAGGGTATCAGCTGCTTCCTTGCAGCTTAACTCTCCATCTCCACTCTTCCTCTCCCAGTAGATTTACGCATGGATAGAAGTCATTTGAGCAGCTGAACCTTCTGGGACAATAGATCAGGGTATTATAGGAGTTCAGTTGAGTAAATACAAATATAACAGATTTATTTATTTTCAGCAGTGTGAGTTCAAGAAATAAAACTAATATGAAGTATTAGATTCTTTCATGTGATGTTAACTGTTAAAAAGAAGATGGCCCAGAAGAAAGCTGGTGCTTACAGTGGGGAGATGGCACTCCCTGCGAAAGAGAAGAAAAGGGATTGTGCTTTCAGCATGAAAGGAAGAAAGGGATTTTGTCGAGTCATGGTAGGGACTAATATAATTGGTTGTGCTACTCCTATTCTTAATAAAATACATGGACCAATGAAAACTGACACTGTCTGCCTGCCTAGTACTGTTATTTTCCTGGACTCCACTTCTTAAGAGCTCAAATTTTTCCTCTGAAGGAACCTTATGACCAGATAACCAGAAAATGCAGCGATGCGTAAGTTAATAAGCAAATGACCTCTGGGTGCAAGTATGCCTTGTTTTTCTGCGCCTCTTGTTAGTGTAACAGTGCAACTGCAATAGCTTCCTGTACCATTCATTCCATGAGATAGCTGTTCACAGCACAGACTTAGAGGGTCATATGGGAAAATCCATTTGTCTGACAAAGAAACTTTGAAAGAGTTAAAGCTGCAAGTGTGTGTCAAAGATGACAAGTCTTCCTCTTTTTGTCCCTAAGAAAGGAGCAAAATAATGAAGAAAAATGGGAATTTTACAGAGAGGTAATCGTATGATAACAGATCTGTTATTTAACACCACCAAAGCTACTTCCAATAGTGTTAGGACTTTTCTGTGCTCACCAGTATCAGGTTCTGGTAATCAGTGATCTGTAAATGTGCACGGTTCATTAGGGCTCTGAGAACAGCTGTCAGTGTCCACTTGGGATCCGATTACAGGATATCATTAGCTAGGATTCCATGTCTCCTTTGAGGCTTTGTTCAGGCTAAGTCATATTTTTTCCCCAACTCTCTTGGAACCAGGAGAGCCAAAGACTAAAGGTTTTGTTTTACCTGCTTCTGTTGAATATCATTTTCATGTGTAGTCAAAGGAAAAGCTGTAAATATAATGTTCATTGTAAATAGTACTATAAAACACAGAGGAGTTTCATGGCTCTTACAGATACCTCTGTTCTAAGCTTTACAGCTGAATTATTTTAGTGACACAGCTTAAACCAACTTTAAACTCCTACAGCTTGTAAAATATGTAGACATATGTATTAAAATGTTTTATCAATTTCATATGAAAGTCTTTAGTTTTCTTTGTGACTCTTATCTGATGAAGCAGTAAACTGGCTTGGCCATTATTGCATGCCTGGGGTACAGTTTTTGAGGTCTCATTCTTCACGACTGAGCATATTCATTCTAGCAAAGCACACCTGGAGATTTTACTATAGTACAAATAAGTTTTTTTAGAATCATAGAATGATAGGCTTAGAAAGGATAACACATTCCTTTCACTACAATACATAGTTTACTATATAAACATAGGAAGAAACAGTGGCATTACTTTTTCTGCTATTTATAATGTTTTCCTCTTTATTCTCCCTTTTCTTGTAATAAATAAAAGAAAGCTAGAGCTGACTGAATAAAGAAAAGCTGATAAGTTATTTGCTAATTTGATGACTGACAGCAATGCAAAAATCTGACAATGGGTGGAAGTGAAAATCATCCAATAAATTACTTCCTGAAAATTATTATAGTAACTATTTGAGGAATATTATGTGATCAAGCCAATGAATACTGGGACTAAATTATCCACGAATCATTTATTCAGAAAAAAAATACTCATATTCATCATACCAAATTGTTCTGAGTGAATAATTATCTCAGTTCTAAAGACATTGTAGAACAGTCCAATCCAACAGACAATGACAATACACATGCTCTAAGATAATACAGACTATAATTGATGTTCAGCTATCAGACAAATACAGTGATAATATTCAATAAAGGGCATAAAAGATATTAACAGATAGGACCTTGTCCTTCAGCATTTACTCATGTGAATATTCCCCACAGTGGCTAGCTCCAGGAGCAGATCCCTAATGTAGACTACAAGATATAACCAAGATACTAATGCAGATTGTAGACATTACGGTAAAATACAGGTTCCACCTGTCTTGACGTTATTAGCAACCACAGGTAACACTTCTAATTATTTTTTAAATCTCTCTAAATCCTGCATATGATGCATCATGTAACAGGTATAGCTGCAGCTCCAACCACATTATATCCTCAGTTTTTGTGGCTAAAATTTTCAAACAAGGACAGTTAGGCTGTGTCTAGACTATATCCCTCTTTCGACAGAGGGATGTAAATTATACATGTTGAAATTACAAATGAAGTGGGGATTTAAACATCCCGCGCTTCATTTGCATAATCACGTCATGGCGCTCTTTCAAAAAAGCACCACTTCAAAAGTAAAACCGTGGTCTAGATGCGGTTCTTTCAAAAACAGCAGGCTTTTTTGAAAGATCCTATATGTTTACATATATATTTAGGCACCCAATACAACTCAAGAATTCAATGAAAAAACCTTCAAACAGAGATGGATTGGGCTCTTTTTAGTAATCTCAGAAGGAACTGAGTGTGCTTAGCACCTATGGAAACAAACACCATTTGTCCAAGAGCCTAAATATGCCCTTATGGACAAGTCCTTTAGAATTTAACAGAAAATCATAGACTTTTGATAGGTTTGTAGAGCTATCCTGCAGTACTGAACAAAGAATTATATGCCTGATATTAAGATAGGGTTGTTGAAAAGAAAACACAAAAATTATAATTCACTGCAAGTTCTATAGTGTTTAGGGCAGCTTTTACTGAATCCTATTAAATGTCTGGGTTTAGACGGCCACCAGTTTCTTCTGGGTAATAGACATTTCCATAAGGCTGGATTTAGATTCCTTTTATTAAGTATCCAAAGTTTGAAAATTTTGGCAATTGTATTTAGCTTTCCATAAGCTAACTCCAAAAGTTTTAATGTTCCTGATCTGGTGTGAATGCTAAATAATGAAAGCTAACAGAGTTAAACACAGTTGTGTATGCTGTGCTGCCCTAGAAACCTATGGCTGGGAGTACAGTTTCATTTTTGGATACAAAATATCACCACCGATTGCTTCTCCAAACAAATGATGTGCTTGCTGTGTATTCTTCATGTCATTTTTGGTGAAAGACAAGCAAAACAAAAGTAATATTTTAGATAATTTCAGATGATACTTCGTTGCTATTTTCAAAAAACCCAACAACACGAATCCTAAAGAATTAGAAAGTACAAGGGACTCTATTCAGCAGAAACAGCAGCAAAGAAAGTAGCAGAAACTTGTACTGTGTTCCACAGCTACAGGCCATGAAAATGAAAAGCTCATTTCCCCTCCCTATCCTAACCCTCAAGTTCCATTGTGGGATGGTAAATGAGAGTCACCTAATATACAACTCCCTTCTTCAGAACAGCAGATAGGCTCCCAGAAACCCCCTAGAGCCCTGTACAGCTTCAAAGAGTGCTTCTGAGGGGTCTGGCCTCCCTTTACGATTCCCCTCTGGGGCTGCTAATTGCAGCATACACTTAATCAGTGGATGCTTCTGATTGTGCCATGGAGTGCATCTCTCTGTTTAATGAAGAGACCCAGAATGGGCTAAAGAATGAAGGTGAGATCACACCCTAGCCTGAAGAGCCATTGATAAAGACTGCTTCAGCTTTATCTGTGAATTTGTTTGCTTTTTGTGGATTTACATCAGCTCCATAATGATATTTTAATGCCAAATTTTCTTCAATTCTGTCTGTGTGGTGCAAATCATAAGCTGCCAGGCTGGGTGACAGTTTAAAAAGAGCAGAAAATCAGTTTGAAACCAATTCATTGGTGAAGTATTATATCTTTGAAAAAAAAAGAGGGGGGCAAATTGGTTTAGCTGCTTTGGCTCACGCATGCGGCTGAGCCAAGTGATTGTGGCTCAGGTTCTAGTGGAATTCTGTGAGCTGGAAATGTTGCCACAACAATAAGAAGCAGATTCTAGGTCATAATGGGCAATGTGAAACTTCCATTCCATTTGGAACAGTTCAGCACAATTAGTAGTAAAAGGAAATGCTCAGGACTGAACAGCAGGGTGTTGCAAGGCAGGATTGGGTACATTTGCAGAGCTATATGGAGACACTAGCACAGCTGTATGCCTGGAACAAGCTAATAGTGTCAGACTTTCAAGAGCACTTAAAAAACTGACTACAAATACAAAACACTGTGAAAAAACGTGTCCTGGATTTTCCAAGTAGTATATCTCATCTGTTTGGCTCTTATGAATACATTTGACCCATTTGCATGCTAACTTTACATAAAAGAATAATGAGAATTGTACTGGTGACTCATTAGAATTTAAATGCCAAAGCAAAGAATTTGTGGTAGCCTGGGTGCATGGCAGAAAAAAAAAATCTGTGAATATTTAATTTAATAATATTCCTGAAAAATCTTGCATGTTTATCAATGGTTAGCCAGCTCTAAAATCTGAATTAATAACGACAAAGGTCATAAAATAATGTATTGAGAAAAACTAACACTCAAACGAAAAATGCACTTTTACTATTCATTATTATTAAATAAAAGACAACAGAGGAGACACCCATAATATTTCACAAAAGACTCATAATTTAGATCCAGAGAGTGACTGCTATTGAAATTCTGGACAGACCTCTGTTGCTACTGTGGTAGGATTAGTACTGGTATTCACTAGCAGGACAAGTTACAGAAATGTGCTTGATGTATTTTTCAAAAGCATTCATTTTAATATAGAAATCTTTCTATCTGACATAGCATGGTGAGCAAATGGTAATTAAAGGTAATAATTCAAGTCATTTAGAGCACGTTTTTCTTATTTTTTCCTAGCTGAATAACAAGCCTATTGTAAAGAAAATGGTTTTGTGGCAAAAAGAAGGGACTTAACAAAATGCTGTGATGAAAACAAAGTCACAGTATAGAGCCTTTTCTTGGAACTGTGGCCCAAATTGTAGGAGATTTCCACACACTTGGCTCCAGCTCTAATTTACAGTAAGGAGGCTTACTATGGGCATCTGGAAATAAGTGATTGTTTTTCTTTCATCATATTGATTTACATGACTGTAATGACAATGGTGGTCTTTGGGGAAAGGCTAGTTCTCTTCTTACCAGTTTGGACTTGCTATTTTGTGCAGCTCATGTTGGGAGCTTCCTAAGCAACACATCTGCAGGATGGCTCCCCCTCCCCTCCCCTTTTTTTTTCTTCCTGATTGCTCATGAGTCACATTTCAAAGGGGACATGTGTCAGCAAGGAGGCATATTTGCCATTGAAAGGGGGCAACAAACAACAGTAAGCAAGAACTTGGGTTGAAAGTTTAATAGGATGAATACAAAAATGTACCAGAACTAAAACCTAGAATCCTGCTCCCACAGACTTTGAGAAGGAGAACGGAATTGGACACTAAGCCTAGATGACACAAAAAAAAAAAAAAAAAAAAAAAAAAAAGCAAATCACCTCAAAATAGTATTAAATTGGTATCTCATGGGTGGACGTGTGAATATGTATGTACACATATGTGTGTGCATACCCATAGATTTACTGTCTACAAAACACCATAGCCCCTTAATGTCTTGGACCAAAAACCCAACTGACTCCTCTCAAGACTTTTTAGGCTTTGAATTTTAGATCTACATTTTGCAGCGTGGGCCCATATCTGGATAAGTGAAAACTATATGACACCAGTGATCCAACATTCATAGCAATAGTAAAAAGGACTGATAAAAGACAGAAGAGGAAACACCCCAGTGCTATTAAAGTCCTGTAGAAGAGACTCAAGCTGCTACCTTGGAAGAAGCTAAGGAAGACTTTCAAGATGTCCCAATCTTTTGCATCAGCTTACCAGTCAGTTCTTTTTCATCATCAAACTCAGCAAGGATCATTAACACAGTAACTGCTTCACCTTCACCCTTATAAAAATGTCCTATAAAAATCCTATTGAATTCTATAAAGATTCAGATCTGGAACAACCCCTCATAGTGTGAGTCTATAGTCTTTATTGTCTTTAAATCAAGCAAGACCATTCTGAGGGAAAGTAATAGAGGAAAGACTGTTCTGGGGTTATTTGGTGAAGCTATTTCAGATATATGGGTAAGCATACAATCTTAGTCACTTACGGCAAGTCTCTAGCTACAGTATTTTCTGCTGCATTAGCCAACCATTAAAATGACTTATTTTAGTTCACATTTGTAAGGTAGTGTGAATGTGAAAGCGGTATAGCTCCCTTTAAATTATTCTCAAGACTCAGGGTCTAATTCTCCCTGTGTTACTCTAGTTTTATGTCATTGTAATTCCATTGGCTTCAATAGAATCACTCTGATGTAAAACTGGTGTAAGATAGAAGAGAAACAAATAGCAAGTGTGGGAGTCATGGGGTATGAGGAACACAATGAACAATGAGAGGGTTTGCAGGGCAATGTAAAACTCACCATGGAGTCTTTCCTACTGTGTCAGCTAATGGTAGCTATTAGCCTCAAAATCAGCAGGAACAGGTGTGCTACTCAGCAATCTCACCTTGGCATTATTGTAGGTAAGAAATAAGGGGGTCTGCAGAAAGGTTTCATGAGGAGGTTCAGTGTCTATGGCTAAAGTGCACAATCCTATTTCCACCTTGGATGGTGGTCTGGGGCATGCATGAGACTAGCTTATCACAATTGAGCGCAATGCATCTGTCTTACCCCCACCAAAGACACATGATCTGGGCTCTCACCAGACAGAAGACTAAATATTTTGGCCCAAGTAAGGCACCCAAAGGTGAATACAGGTGAAGTCGACCTGAACCATGATATGGTCACCTCCAAAAACTTCCAGGACAGTCCTGATTTTTTAATGCATCCCTCCATTCTCTACATTTGCAAATACATTAAGTACATGAGAAACTGATGTTTAAACTTGCTAAAGTGTATGCTTTGTGAAGTATATTTACAGCAAATCCAAGATTGTTGCTGGGACTTCAACAGTATTCTGTGCTAAAATATTTATTTCTTGAGAGATTAGTGGAAGGGGCGTTGTAAAAAGACTAAGGGTATGTCTACACTACCCTCCTATTTCGAAATCAGAGGGGTAGCCGTGTTAGTCTGAATCTGCAAAAGCGACGAGGACTCCTCGTCGCGTAGGCATACCGCAATTGCAAATGAAGCCCGGGATTTGAATTTCCCGGGCTTCATTTGCATAAGCGGGACGCCGCCATTTTTAAATCCCTGCTGGTTCGAACCCCGTGCCGCGTGGCTACACTAAGTAGTTCGAACTAGGCTTCCTAGTTCGAACTACCGTTACTCCTCATTCCACGAGGAGTAACGGTAGTTCGAACTAGGAAGCCTAGTTCGAACTACCTTGTTCGTGCCGGGTGTAGCCGCGCGGCACGGGGTTCGAACCAGCGGGGATTTAAAAATGGTGGCGCCCCGCTTATGCAAATGAAGCCCGGGAAATTCAAATCCCGGGCTTCATTTGCAATTGCGGTATGCCTACATTACCCCGCTAGTTCGAACTAGCGGGGTAGTGTAGACATACCCTGAATAAATTTATTTCCAAGACAGTAAAAGAGAAAAAAATGTTCTTTACAACTCTTACAACTCAGATACCTATAATTTTAAAGGTTTTACAACCCCAAATTCCTGGCCACTTATAAATATGTATAAGTCACTATCATTGTATTGGCGTCCAGATTTGAAAAGATGCCAACTCTAGGACACATGACAACTGCTCTGAGTGAAAAATATTGATGCCCATAATGTAGGGTACCAACTTCCTATTATTACTGAGGAATTATGCCAATTTGGGGCACTTAGGGATGATCCTCATTGGATCTGAACTCCTATAAGATAAATATCAATAAACATTAAACATTAATAAATTTTAAATTGGAGAGGATTATCCATTTGACTGTTCTTCTACCATGGGGGCAGGAGCATATGTTATGCCCAATGGGAAAGCTTTGGAATGGTTTGAGTATTTAAGAGAAATGTTGTTCTATTTACTTTTTATTGTGTAAAGAAAGCTATAGGCTTTTGCCTTTTACTCCTCTGTTTATCATCGAGCTCTGCACATAATCACATTAACATTCACATGTAGGGTATATATTCGTTCATCACCTGGTTCTGCAGTTTCTCAGAGGATTCCACAATTCATTATATGAATATTACCTCCATGTAGATAGATATAGATACAGTACCAGCAGCAGAGTATCTTCATTTTGTATTTTAAATACATCATATTAAAAACTTTTAAGATTATTACTGTTACATGTATTATTTCTATTATTGTGTCATCCAAATATGCCTGTCAAAGCTAAAAGCCCCACTGTCTGAAGTTTGATTAGTTCCTGGCCCCAAAGACCCATTTGCTGCATCATTCCTTTCTTAAACAGGAGATGTTTTTCAATAACTTAATGATTTAAAGTTGTGAACACACATTTAGCAGAAAGGTATCTTATGGTATGAATGGAGTGAACCTTTTGGTAATATAAAACAGTTGTTAAAATATACAAGTCAGGCTAGTTGTTATTGCTGGCAGTCCCAATGACAGATGAGAGATAAATGCTTGACCGAACATGCCTTTGGTCGAACAACTGACTTTGCATAACTACTCTGCAGTAGCCTTGTTTTCACTGGGATTGGGCCCAAGTTGCCTAGAAGTCTGCTTCACTCTCTAGGACCTACATTATTCTCATACTGTGCTCCTCTAGAATAGTGGAACTGTCTTCCTCGGGGGAGATGCCCATGTATTCAGGAAATAGAACTTTCTCAGTGGCTCACCAAATATAATGGAATTCTTTACTGAAGACAGTAAGGGTGCATGTACACTGCACCCATGGCTCAAAATAAGCTACGCAATTTGAACTATGCAAATAGTGTAGCTTATTTTGAGTCAATTTCAAAATCGCTTATTTTGTAATTTGGCACTGTCTGTACAGTGCCAAATTCTGAAATAACCCGCAATTCCGAAACGTTCCTTATTCCTCGTGGAATGAGGTTTACAGGGATGTTGGACTAGTGAGCCCATTATATTTAGAAATGACAGCTGTTAAGATGTGGGATAGCTATTTCAGGATACCTCCGGTCTCCCGAAATAGTGCAGCAGTGTAGATGTAGCCTAAGTGATCACAAACCTCACCACTCTCAGGTTCAAATGCAAAAGGAACGTCTTTGTCCATGCTTTCCCACAAAGCTGCTCCTAACCTCTTAGCACTTGCCTGTCAATTAAAAGGCTTGCTTATATTTCCACTCTTGTGAAAAGTGAAGAGGAAACTTAATTTTACTATAAGCCTTATTGTGTGTTTCCACTCTGAAAGGTGCTCATATGCCATTATAATGGACACTATAGAATAACCTGTATAGAATAGAATATGTCCCCGGCTCTGTTTGAAATTCCTTTTTTCCCAGTACGGGAACCGCTTGTGCGTGCCATTCTGTAGTAGGACATTATCTTTCATTTATTACCACATAAAGTGGGAAGACAAGAGTTTTTGTCTCTGTGTGGGGGATTCCTCTAATGCTGTAGCTCATTTTTGAGTTGGTGAGAAAACAAGAAGGGTTATAGAATAAAATACTAGTGAACAACATAGGACAAGCCTGATGAGGTCCTCATATGTGAGGTTCTCTTTTCAAATCTCTTTCAAGAAAAAAAAGGAAAGCATAAGACTAAAAAAAGGTAAGTTTTATCAGTGAGTGTAATTAACCATTGGAACAACTTTCCATGGATTCTCTCCCACTTGAAGCCTTTAAATCAAGATTGAATGTCTATCTACAATACATGCTGTAGCTCAAAGAGAAACTATGGGCTTGGTAAAAGAATTCCATGGTTATTCTATGCAGCTGTGTCTAGAATGGCAAGTTTTTCCACAAAATCAGCTGCTTTTGCGGAAAAACTTGCCAGCTGTCTACACTGGCCACTTGAATTTCCGCAAGAACACTGACTTCCTACTGTAAGAAATCAGTGCTTCTTGCGGAAATACTATACTGCTCCCGTTCGGGCAAAAGCCCTCTTGCGCAAATCATTGAAGATTGAAAGAATTGGGCTTGTTTAGTTTGGAAAGGAGAAGACTGAGAGGGGACATGATAGCAGTTTTTAAGTATCTAAAAGGGTGTCACTAGGAGGAGGGAGAAAAATTGTTCTCCTTGGCCTCTGATGATAAGACTAGCAGCAATGGGCTTAAACTGCAGTAAGGGAGGTTTAGGTTAGACATTAAGAACAACTTCCTAAGTGTGAGGGTGGTTAAACACTCAATTGCCTAGGGAAGTTGTGGAGATATTTAAGAGCAGGTTAGATAGACATCTATCAGGGATGGTCTAGATGGTGCTGGATCCTGCTGTGAGGGCAGGGGAATGGACTCGATGACCTCTTGAGGTCCCTTCCAGTTCTAGTATTCTATGATTATATGATTCTCTATGCAGCACTAACAGGAAACTTCAGTTCACATAGACTCCTGCTACATAAGCTAATGGAGTGGCTGACTGCAACACCAAGTTGTCATCTTCTTTGTGGACTAGCGCCAGAAGGGAATGCGACACTTTTCCTGTGGGCTTCCCAGGTATTTGCTGGCAGCAGAGCAATGATGAGACTCAGGAATCTAGGGCTCTATTCCTGGCTTTGGAGGGAAGTGTGCTCTAGTCGGCAGACCCTTCTATCCATTCCCCACAAGCATGAGCCCTTCTGCTACAACCTGCTCCATTCCTGTCTCTTTCTTACTCCTGATTCCTTGTTCTGTCCTACTGTTCTGATCTAGCCAGTCCCAGTCATCATTCCTCAGTCTTTTCACAGTATTTCGGGGGATATGACAGATTTGCTGGTTGCTTGGGCTATGTGTGTGTGGTGGGAAGCTCCATGCTCCAAGAAGGGGCGGTGCCTCAGATGGAAGGAGCAGCGATGCTATACCCCCTCCCCAGCTAGCTCTTAGAGCCTCTAGACTGCAACACCCAGTGCTCTGGCAACAATTTAAACAGCTCAGGGCCCCAGCCACTCTCAGTGAACACTTGGTGAACATTCCATGGTGTCAAATATGCTTGTAGAAAATAACAAATGGTGTTTCTAGACAACTTGTATGCAGAAAATAAGGGTAAGCTAACTAATTGTTTACTACAAATAATTTGCCTCCCTCTACTCTGCACTAATTTGTTCTAAAATGTTCAGTATTACTGTTGTGCCATTTTACTATTTGCCAACTTTAAGTTTCACACTGTTATAACATTTACTGTGGAATTCTAGCTACAGTAATATTTGAAACAGGTCCCATATGCTATGCTCATTCTGCTGATTAACGATGTTAAGGATTAACGATGTTAAGGATTAAGAGCATTTTCTTTATTATAGAGATGGACCCAAAGCACAAGATTTAGAACTAGAAATCAATTTCAAATAAGCCCAGTCAGTGATCAGGAATGTTTGGACCAGGATTTCATTTCAACCTACAAAGAAAGGGGCTATTTACAAAACTCAAATATAGATCTGGGTTTGGATTTCAAATACCTGAAACATATAGGGACACTTGAATGCAGGATTTTGGTATGGGACTATTTCTACTTTTCTGGATGTCTATAAACAAAACTGTATTTCATTGACCTGTTTCGTATGCTACACAAAACGTAAAAGTGATGATGAATGGATTACTAATCAGAATTAAAACAAATCCCAGCACCCAGGGCATTATTCTACTCAATCTCCTAGCACAATCGGAGTTGAAAATGGAAGCACAAACATCACCGCCTTGTTGTGTCTGCTGTACAGGACACACCAAACAGTTCTAGTTCCTCAAAGGGGGAAATATTTTCCATCCTGACAGAGAAACAGCTTGAAATATTGATGAAATGTTAACTACAAATCCGGTTACCTCAAATAATCTGTCACCTGGAACAGATCTTTTAATGGATGAGTATGTTTACTTTCCATCTAGCAGGATAGTTATCCAGGCATATCTACCCACATCAAAGAGACCAAAATAGCAATTAAAGTGTCATAGAGAGCCTTGATTGTATTATAATTCTCTTGAAATCAGTTTCCTGTAGTAGCTGTAGCTCAAGTGACTAAATTTCACAGACACTCAGACTGAGTAAATCAATATTAACCATGCAGAAGACACTGGAACTATGTCAGTTTATACTATTGGGGCACCTGCGCTTTTTCTTAAAACACTATATATTATTAATTATAATTAGCTTTCATTTGCTTTGTGTGAAGTGTACCAATGGTTTTAGGGTCAAGTTGAGAAGACAATGAATAGCAATAGGCTCCATGCAAAGTCACGTTATCTGATCAGTAGAGATGGGATAAAGTCTTTGTTCTTGCCATTACCTGTTACAGTGGCTTTGGAAAGGCAGAGTTATCCCCTGGGCATTGCCCCTGAATCTCTGTTAAGACCAGTATTCCATGTAAGCTGTGCACTTGTGCGCTCACCCAAGAGAGATTCAAATGTCACCCAGCTGATTAGCAGAGCGCCCATAGACAGGTTTTTGTTTCTGCTGGTTGTACACATTCACACATGCCTTGGTGCACATAAAAATGTATTCTGCACATTGATGGAAATATCTACACATGGATGGAAAATATCAGTGGGAATATTGGTTGGGACCTCCCACATTTATGTCTATTTCTTAGTACTAGCAGATGTCTGGGTTCTTTTTTTTTTCCAGACTCCAATGCCACTCATGTGGAGTAGTGCCTTCGATACCTGGTGTTCCAAGGGAGCCAGCTTTAGTCACGAGGCCTTGAGGCATAATGATATTGTTCAAGCCATAATGTCTGCTTCAAAGACATTTTAACACAAGACTTGAAAGCGAATCCTCTGAACTGTCATTCATGCTTAAATTTGAAACTTTACACTGAGGTCTCAACAAAGATGCTAATTATCTTACCCATTACAAAGATAGCTTCCCCAATTATCACCTCTAATATCATTAGCTCACAGACATTTACCTTCCCCTCTCATTCCCCCTCTGTTCTGAAATTTGATTTGTCCTTTTCATATGTGTTCACCTTTTTTGATTGTATCCTTTGGTATATATGGTCGTGCCAATTTTCTTCCACAATTTGATCTGAGGAAGTGGGACTGGCCCACGAAAGCTCATCACCTAATAAACCATCTTGTTAGTCTTTAAAGTGCTACATAGTCCTGTTTTTCCTTTCGAAGAAAGACGTTCTTAAACGTAAACAGGGGTTTTTTGAAACCTGGGTGATCTCTTCCGAAAAAGCAGATTGCTTTTTCGAAACTCTTCTGGCAATCTAGACGATCTCTTTTGAAAGCGGCTTGTAGTCTAGACATACCCTTAGAGTGCGCCTTCACTGCAGGGCTTAACTCAAAATAAGCTGCGTAATTCGAGCTACATCAGTTGCGTAGCTTATTTCAAAATTGGGAGCGTCTATCCAGCACTTATTTTGAAATAGAGCACTCTTCCTCTGACTTGCCTTACTCCTCGTTCAATGAGGATTACAGGAGTTGGAGTAAGAAATATTCTAGCTTGACAGTATTTTAACACTATTTTGAAATAACTGCCTGATGTGTAGACACAGACTAAGTTATTTCGGAATAGCACTAGTTATTTTGAAATAGTGATGCAGTGCAGACATGCCCAGAATCTAAATAAGTAAATATTCAGCATCTAGCTAACCAGGTGATAGGAGTCATAGAAATATACCGCCACAGATTAAATAGATTACAATGAGAAATGAGATTCTCTCAAACAGAAATTCATACAGAAAAATTGCACTTTTCACCCAGCTGTAATACAGAATACAAATCCACACAAAATACAGGAGGACTATGGAAAGCCAAAAAGTAATTATGTAACTTAGAATTTGGTCTGGACAGCTTTAGTTAATATCTTTCTCTTATAAAAATTGTCATTATTTTGGACCCTGAATTAAAGACCACTGAGCTTAATGGGAATTTTTCCATTGTCTGCAATGGATTTTGTACTAGATTCTTAATGACTACAAGTTAGTTCTTATATGTTTCATTTAAAAAACAGCACAGTGTCCTCTAACACTGGCTGTTGGTTCACTGGATATTCAGAGGCAACACTCTTTCCATTGCACCTACCTCATCTCCGGAGTCTCCTCCCCAAGTGTTCACCTGACTCTGCTTAGCAGATGAGTGCCTGTAGGATCACAGCTTCAGATGATGTGCAAAGGGACCATGAGAAACAGTGAGTGGCACTCTGCAGTTCTCAGCTAACGTTCTTTGAAGTAGAGATAGTTCATAAAAAGTCCTCTTGTATCTGTGTAAGGGTAAGGCATGTTCTGTGCTTTTCTCTTGATGGAGAAGCAGGCGCTTCGTCCCATTATTCTGAAAGGATAAAACATATAACTTAATGTATTGTCCTGATATATTATTGTAGGCATCTGTGCTTGTTTGCTCACTCTTTCTTGAGTTCTCTCTCTCTCAGATACACACTATTTGTTCTCTAAATTACTGGATGTGTTAGAGGGTTTCCATAACTACTGGAGGCTAAAGATGCATCTACAAATGTGTCTGTATGATGTGTGCACAGGCATATTACCTTGGAGAATTACTCAATTAAATTTGATAATGAGGGCACGTTGACATAGTTAAACACTCAGGTGAACAAAAGCATTTACTTTGAAATGCAGAAATATTTGGAGTACCGTGTGTATGAACAAGGGATATTTCTCACTCCAGGCTTCTGGGAATGAGAGGGTCATTGCTCAAAAATAAATACATTAATTAAATAATCCCTTCACAAAGCTGTTTTGCTGCTTCTGATTAAAGTGAAGTGAGAGATTAGTTGGGGGTCTCCATATTACAAAGAACGAATTGCAGGTCAGTCTGAGGAATTAGAGAAAACAACATGGAAGTCTAGGAACATCCATCTTCCAAATGAAGGATAAATATGGCAAAACATATTGTCACTTATATTTGGGAAGATTCCATTACATTAAAGCAGGGATCTGGAGGCCGCACTTGTTACAGAATGTAGGCAGCAGTTTGGCCTCAGTTGCCATAAATTGTATAATCAGGAAGCATTATTAGTAGCAGTATAGCCATGCCTAGAGCCCCCAAATAGGACAGTTGACCCACTGTGTGCACATACACACAGTATAAGACAATCCCTGCACATAGAGTTTGTAATTTAAACAGACCAGACAGGCAATGGATGGGAGAAACAGAGAAGTATTATCCCCAATTTACATATGGTAAAGTGAAGCACAGCGAGATTAAGGATGTTTAGCTGCATAAAGATACACATAGGTACCTTGGTGTTATGGTAATTAGGCACCTAGGTGCTTTTAAAAATTCCAGCAGTGCCTAGCTAAATCTTTAGCTGCCTAAATTCCTTTTAAAATCTGGCCCTAAGTCTCTTAAATAAGATTAGGGGATTCAAAGCAGAGCTGGTAACTGAACCTAGCACTCAGTTCCTAGTCTAATACCTTAACCACAGGACCATCCTTCCTGGGCTTCTTAATTACCTCCTGACTCTTATCTGATATCCTTACAAATAAATACAGCTATCTTAACTCTAAAGAGAACACTTTTTCCTCAGTTGAATAAGCTGCTTTGCCTCCCCTTTGCAGCTTCCATCTTTGGTGCTAGTGTAGACTTTGGTTTCTTTAAACAGAAATAAATGACATGGTTACAGAATGCCTCATGCATCCCGGGATGCCTCTGTTCCTATTCCTAATTGTCTAGACTCTTGTGGTCTAGCGGAAGCAATGATCTTTCCAAATTTGGAATTGCCCCGGCATCACTGAGGAGTATGGAAGGTATAATTATACTTCATTGCCACAAAAGCTGTATGTCTAGTTTTCCTGCCATACTTGTTCCATATCTTATATGCTAAACAGATATAGTAATTACAGTTTTATGAATTAGAGATAAACCACACAGGACATGGAATTCTTTCAATACATAGAGATTAATGTAGTTTAAATATCACAAAAAGGAAGCAGCTTTGCTTGAGAAAAAGTGATGATAAAATGTAATATAATAATAATAATAATACTTTATAAAATATCTATATGTGGGTTCATCTGCATGTTGATGGTCACATTATTGCTGTTTGAGATGGAAGGTATTGAGGTTCAGGACCTACAATATATTGTTGGTAATTTATATTGCAATGTGTCGTTCAAAAAGATTTGCAAATGCCACTCCCCATCCTACATCTACTGATGTCTTTGGGAGGTTTGAACAAGATTGAGCTGATTATCACGCAAATGATTATCATTCATCTTTTTGGAAATCAAACCCAGCAGAACCTCACTTGGAGGGGGAATAACTCCTGAGGGCTGGTTCTCTCCAGCGCCACACTGGTACCCATGATATGGAAAACAAGAACAAGTACAGATGTTATTCACAGCCCTTTGCTCCCCTGCCTGAGCTCTGAGGGACTGATCCTGCCTATCTGCATGCCCAAAACACCGGGGCTGTGTCTAGACTGGCCAGTTTTTCCAGAAAATCAGCCGCTTTTCCAGAAAAACTTGCCAGCTGTCTACACTGGCCGCTTGAATTTCCGCAAAAGCACTGATGATCTCCTGTAAGATTGTCAGTGCTCTTGCAGAAATACTATGCTGCTCCCGTTCGGGCAAAAGTCCTTTTGCGCAAAACTTTTGCACAAAAGGGCCAGTGAAGACAGCTCAGATTTGTTTTCTACAAAAAAGCCCCGATGGCTAAAATGGCGATCGGGGCTTTTTTGCGCAAAAGCGCATCTAGATTGGCACAGACGCTTTTCCGCAAAAAGTGCTTTTGTGGAAAAGCATCCGTGCCAATCTAGACGCTCTGTTCTGAAAATGCTTTTAACGGAAAACTTTTCCGTTAAAAGCATTTCCGGAAAATCATGCCAGTCTAGACATAGCCCCATAGTTTTGGGTGCAGAAGGAATGCTGAACTGTGCCCCACAGTACTCACATGTCATGGCTAGGGCACACAGGTGGCAACATTTTTAATTATAAAATAAGAATTCATTTTCCATAAAGTCCTTCAGTTTCTGCTCCCACAGCCCCAAAATCACAGAGCCATATTTATTTTAACCTCTCCAAAATGAAATTCAATTCCACAGTATGATAAGGAAGAAGAGACACTAGCATCTAAATTGCACTGTAATAAATACCCATTTAAATTTGAGGGCTTTTTGCAGGCTACTGAGATAGAGTTCAATCAAAGAAGCTGGATAGCAGAACCAGAAACTATTTAAAGTGTAAAAGAAAAAGAAACAATTGATCTTGTTGATACTGGTTTGCTTTAGCAATTTTCTACACTAGGGCTTTAATAACCCCCCTTAGTTTGAAGTTATAAGCGTCCACACCACCAAGCCCATTATTTTGCGATAACAGGCCACTTATTTCAAAATATGTACTCCCCCTTTTCTCGGGGAATAAAACTAATTTCAAAATAGTTATTTTGAAATAGCGTTAGTGTGGACACTTCAGTGATACTATTTTGAAATTACTACTTCCCGGGGTAATTCAAACTAATTACTTCCCTGTGCTTCCTGGGGCTTTAAGTCAAGGTAGCACATCTACATTAAGGGAGCCTGCTTCAGACTAATTTTGAGGCTTCCCCGTAGTGGGGGGCGCGTTATTTTGATTTTGTAAAATCAGTAGTTATTGTCGAATTTATTTTGAAATAGTTTCCTCGTGTAGACATGGCCTTAGATACATACCTCCTCTTTAGTTCCTCACTTCTAGTCAGCTTCCCATAATACTGATACTGCTGCTAGAGTGGGAAGAACTGCTAGGACAACAAGACAAACAAGTATTGGACCATTAGGCCCGAAAGTTGTATCTTCACTGACAGAACAGGTGTGCTTGTCATAGCAGGATAACTAATGTGCAGTAGCTATCTCACTGTAAAAATATAGTGAGCACAAGACTCTGTAGCTTTACCATAAAGGAAATTAAGAAAGCCAGCCTTGGGGATGGTGAGACAGTGCTGAGCCAGCCTAGGTGCCTTACCTAAAACACAGGATTGCCTTATGTCAGCACAGGGCAAGAGCTGTCATGCATTAGTTCTCTCACTGTAAAAAGACCCATTTGAGTCAGGAAAGGCAGTGACTTGGATTGTTAACTCTTCAGTTGAGGGATTTGTCTTGTTTGTGTGGATAGAGCCCAGCAGTCTGTAGGTGTTAGCAGAAAACGAGTGATGCATAATTAGATTGTAAGCTTTTTCAAGGCATAAATAGTGTCTTCCTATGTGGCAGATCAGGGGTGAAAAGAAGAATAAGACTTCCCCCCTCCCTTCTGAGTGTCCATATCAGAATTACCCTCATGTATTCAGTCCTACAAGCCAGGATCATGGGGGAGGAGGGAGAAGGAATGCAGGGCAAAGAGTAGATGACTTTGCCTTCATGCAACATGCCAGGCTGGGAACAGAGCTGAACAAGCATAAGCAAGGGAAGTAATCTGCACCCAGCATAGGGCTACAACAAGTTTCTTTTCCTGGAAACAAGGTTGGGAGGGCAGAGAGGAACTGTGACTCCAAGTCACACTTCCTACCCTAGGCTCTTCTTGGGATTGCACAGTTTCACACCATATAGCTAGTGTTAAAGACTAAATCTGACCATACTTGCTCATACCTAGCAAAATCAGTTTTTCAAATGAAATTCTATGCTAATTATTCTTCAATGACCAGAATAATTGTGAGTGATAATACTCCACAATTCTATAGCCCTTTTCTTGTAAGGATCATAATGGGTATGTCTACACAGCAAAGTTATTTCGAAATAACAGCCCTTATTTCAAAATAACTTTCCCAGCATCTACTCAGCCAAATTGCTATTTTAAAATATATTTGAAATAGCAGAGCGCTTATTTCGAATTTAATAAACCTCATTCTATGAGGAATAATGCCAAATTCGAAATAGCTGTGTAAACACTTATTTCGAAATAGGGGGCCTCCAGCCTTCCCAGGGTGCCCTGGTGACCACTCCAGTGTCAACCAGGAACACTTCTCTCCCTCTCTCCCTCCCCAGAGCCCTTAAAGGGGCAGACTCTGGACACAGTGCCTGTGCCAGCACCAAGCCTGTCAGCCCAGAGCCAGCACCCACTGCCCCTGACTCAGTGGCCCCAAAACACGAACCAGCAAGCCACTGGCAGCCAGCCCTCCACCGCTCCCCAGGAGCAGTCTGCCAGCTCCCAGGGTCTGCCAGGGCCCGGAGAAGGCAGGCACCTTCCTGGTCCAGGCTGGAGATCATGGACCTTATTCGGGTTTGGAGGGAATGCCCCCAATGTCCATGATCTCCGCACTAGACAAAGGAACGTGGCCATCTATGGCAGAATAGCTGCCAGCCTGGCCACCAAAGGCCACATCTGAACCCAGGATCAGGTTTGCATGAAAATCAAGTTGGTCTAGTGAGACCCCCCCAACCCTGAACCCTGAGCTTCCCCTCTCCCTTCTTCCCCTTGCTTTCTCCTTCCAGCTCCCTCCTCCCAGGTTTCCCCCTCCCTTCTCCCATCCTCTCTTCTCCCCTCTCCTGCCTCCTTTCTCCAGTCTCACCAGAGTTTCATTCTCTCCCCCCCCCCCAGTTTTGTTAAATAAAGAGAGTTTGTGTTCATGAAAATACATATATTTTATTTGACATCAGGAAGAGGGCTTTGGGAGGGGTAAGTGGAAGGACATGAGGGAGGAATGAGGCACAAGCCCCCAGTGAGGCAGACCAGGGAGGCTCTTAGTGCTCCTCAGGGTGGAAGCTTTCCCACAGGGCCTCCTGGATACTGACAGCCCCCAGATTGGACCTCCCGGATGGCAGCCTGCAGAAAGTGCAGCCAGGCTTGCAAAACACATCCAAGAGAAGCACCAGAGTGCCCAGGGGCAGCTCTGGCTCCATGTTGCAGTGCTGTGGTGTCCCGAGTGAGGGCAACCAGAGCATACAGAGACAAAATGCTTTGCTGTCCCTCATCAAGGTAGACAAGCAAGCAGGGAAACCTGAGAACTGGCTGTCCAGGGGGTCCCTTTAAGCACAGACCTCAGATAGCTTCAGGCAGCAGCCCCACACAGTAAGTCCTGACCTGGTGCCCTGCTGGAACTGGTTCCGGCCGGCCTTAAATGCGATTCAGAGTCCACTCAGTGTGGACGTGCTATTTCAAAATAGCAAAATGCTATTTCAAAATGTATTTTGTATGTAGACACGTTATTTCAAAATAATTATTTTGAAATAAGATATTTCGAAATAACACTGTAGTGTAGACATACCCATAAAGTCCTGTATATTTATCAATTAAGCCTTCCAGCATCTCTGTGATGTGTGTGAATTTATTATACCCATTTTACAGAAGAAGAAAATGGAGCACAAAGATATTAAAGGCCCAGTTGGGTGCCAAAAAAAATCAAACTTTAATTTCCCACCTTTGAAAATTTTGCGCTAAGAGACAAATTCATAGATGTAAGTTAGAGGCAACACTGGGTCTAGAACATAGGATTCCTTCCTTCCACTTCTGGGCTCAGTTTGAAACCCACTCTCCCAGCTGTGTCACATAAATTATATTACTAATCAAAACTGGTAAGGACATGTTGTCAATGTGATGACTGCCCTAGATACTATGTATTTTTCACTTTTATTTTGGAAAGTTTCTTTAAAGGTAAAAACTTCTGGTGTGGGGAGCTTATTTCTTCCATTTTTTTGGCATGACAGGATTTCTAGCTTGAGCAACACAATCTACAGAGAGTGGTTTCAGGGTTTAGTGAATCCTAAGAAAAGGAATGCATTCATTTAGACAGATACATCATTTTGGCACTGGTGTTCCCTGGCCCTTCAGTATGGAAAGCCTATGAGTGCAATTTAATGAACAGGGCTTCCTAAACGTGGGTGTAGGAGGGAGAACTTAAAACTGAACAAATTTAGTCTGTCCTCAAAAGTTTCATTTCTAAATCAGATTGCCTGTTGCAAAAGCATCATGAAAAACCAGTTTCTTGCTGTGGGGTTTGTTTTGGGGTTTTCTTTGCCTTTGATTATGAAGATTTAATCCCACGACTCGTGAATCTGTGTCAGATTGTGTAACAACAGACTCTCTGTCATAGTCTTGTAAGTTTTACAACAGTGCCTATTGGATTTATTTTTAACCTAAGCCATTCCTTTTATAATCATTAGAAACAAGCATGTGATACTGCCTGTTACTCAAATGTAAAGAAGTGTCTTTGTTTTATACATTAACAATTGCCATCCATAAAACAGTGCCTGTGGTACAGATCCTCCTCGAACAATCAACCCTGGGGGAAGGAGTCATAATTTGGAGTTAAGGAAAACCAAGCCTTTTCAAAACGATTTTCATGTAGGGACCTAGGCCCCAAGGATGACATGCATCAGTGCATCTGAAGTGTCCTCAGTGTGAGTCTGCCAATCAGGCTTTGGGCTGACCTGAGAGGACTGATGCTGAAATAGGCAAAGTGATACAACAGTCATTAAGATCAGAAAGACTGAGAACTGAACTGAAATTAGAACTGCTTGTGGTATATTGATACAGAGGAAGGGCACCCAACTGAGACCACATTAGCAACTTGTCAGTCCAAAAGCCATGGCTAACTATGTGTGTAATGGGACTACCCTTATCTTCAATATGGATGTGTGGCATTGTTCCAGTTGAAGTATTGCAGGCAGGAACAAGTAATGTACTGTAGCCACCCCTCTGTATTAATGATTATACCAGTGGCTAGTCATGTTACATAATTGTGTGACTTCGCTTGCTTCCACACACCCACTTTAGAGTCAAGGACCCAAATAAAAGAAGTGATCAGCATAAGAGGTAGGGTTAAAAATGCATGGATTGCCACCAGGACACATGGGATACTCAAAAAGGGGTTTATGGAAGAGCATAAAAAGGTTTCACTGGAATTCCTTTATCACACTAGCAAGTAAAGAGAGAATGAATAGTGAAATTAATACTGTAGCAATGACAGGAACATTGTCTAGTATTCATTGCAGGGCCTGGCTCTTTTAAGTCCTAGGCTGTATTGTGGGCTCTGCTGATGACTTTCTCTGTGGCCTTGGCAATTCAGTTTATATCTCTGTGTAAGTTTCAGGTTATCCAGCTGTAAAATTGGGCCAATACTATCTCTCTATCGCACAGAGGTGCAGTCAGGCTTAATTCACCCATGTTTATAAAGTGTTTTTCAAACCTCATATAAACTTTTCCATGATAGTATGAAGTACTACATCCAGAGGTAAAAGTACGTGGGTGCACCCCAGTGTATACCTCTGGCAAGAGCTGGCTAAGCTGTGGCAAAAACTAGCAGAGATCTATTTAAAGAGCTGGCAGGGACCCAGGTTGCAATAGGACAGTACCTGTCACCCATGACTATATCACCATTATATAACCCCTTTAAAGGTAAAGACTTTATAAACACATGCGACAAAAAAAAAATGCTGGATTTGAAACAAAATGTAACATTTTTCTAGTATCTTCGGAAGATTTGTTTTCATTATGTCTAAAATCTAATTCATAAAATAACAGACAAATATTTCTTGTTTGAAAAACCTTCAAGGGAATTCCTAATTGCCCTTCTGATTACCAAATTTCTTCATTCATGAAAAAACTGTACTTCGTTTATATTTAATTTTCCTGTTACGTTATCTACGTATTGTTTTTCCTGGTTTTTTAGGACTATATAAATTAAGTAATTAACACAAGAGAAATAGAAATGTCAGTTATTCATTAAAATGCAACAAACAAACAAAATACACTTTTTTATTTCTTGGGTTCAGCCTCTTGCAACATATTTGTATCACAGTATAATCCATATATTTGGACATTATTACAGTGATGTGCAATTAAGCACCTATCTATTTTAGTATTTAAATCTCTGTTACAAGTCCTATTTAAGCATTTAAAGATTCCAAAGGAAAAAAGCAGGCAAATATTTTAAAGATCCAAAATTAAAAGCAAAGTGAATTAGTGGCAGGGGAAGAAATGTGGGTAGGGTAATTAATGCAGAAATGTTACAAATCTTTCTTGGTGATTTTCAAGTCAATAGAGAGGCTGGATGGAAAACAATGAGAATTCCATATAGTATGGTCTGTACTGTGACTTGCAAATGGTTGAGAAAAAGTTCGTGATCTAGTTCCAACTATAATTCTGTACTCTATGACAATGAGCAATTCAGACTGGTACTGACAATGGTGCTATACGTCCAAATGAGATCGGGACAGTAAAGGGAACTAGAGGCAAGATAACTGACATTTTCTTGGACATTGTGATCCACCAGGCAACTACCAGTGAATATGATTTGTATTTGGAGATCCACATTTCTCTGTGTGGGTCAGCAGAACTGAGACATCAAGGAGACTGGAAAAGTGCACACTGTCCCTTCTACTATGCTCCCATCTCCCTGGACCTTACACACAGGGAGAACTATTCAAATTGTTCTCATTTTTCCATTTCATTACCAGGTTGAGTCTCTTTAGTACAGCTAGCAAATGGCCTGGTAGCACTTTAAAGACTAACAAAACATGTAGATGGTATCATGAGCTTTTGTGGGCACAACCCACTTCTTCAGATGACCAGAGTTATGATTAGAGGATAATGAAACTCAAAATAAATAGGAGAAGGGAAGTGGGGGGGGGAGATGTTCTGTCGCCTCCCCGCTACCCCCTGAAGCTTTTAGGATAGCTGTCTTTGATCTGGCAACATCCATAGTTTGGCATTATGTTAGTTAGCTGGATGTCCACTTTTCAAGGGTGTGGCCAAGTTTCCCATGGTCCCATAAAATTTGTTTACAGCCACCACTCCTGGCTCAGTGTTCTGTGCTGTTATTTAGCTCTAATTTGCTCCTAAATGTTTTCTTAGGGTACGTCTACACAGCAACATTATTTCAAAATAACTAGTGTTATTTTGAAATATCTTAGGGTGTGTCTAGACTATATTCCTCTTTCGAAACAAGAATTCAAATGAGGGAAATTGAAAAAGCAAATGAAGCGCTGATTTACAAATCTCATGCTTCATTTGCATAATCTCTTCTGATCGCTTTTTCGGAAGAGATTTTTTGGGGAAAAAAAGCAGTCTAGACGGGGTTCTTTAAAAAAAACCCTTTTTTGAAAGAACCCTTATTTCTGAAAAAATGAGGTTTACAGGGTTCTTTCAAAAACCTGGGGGATTTTTTTTTTTTTTTTTAGAAAGAACCCTGTCTAGACTGCTTTTTTTTTTCTGAAAAAAAAATCTCTTCTGAAAAAGCGATCGGAAGAGATTATGCAAATGAAGCATGAGATTTGCAAATCAGCACTTCATTTGTATTTTTTATTTCCCTCATTTGCATTCCTCTTTCGAAAGAGGAATATAATCTAAACACACCCTTAGTGTCTGTACAGCAGGCAGTCATTTTGAAATAATGTCAAAATATTGTCAAGCTGGAGGACTTCTTACTCTGATTCCTGTAACCTCATTATACGAGGAATAAGGGAAGTTGGAGGAAAAGTGCTCTATTTCAAAATAACAGCTGTGTAGATGCTCCCAATTTTGAAATAAAATAATTTGAAATAAGCTATGCAATTGACGCTTATATCAAGTTAAGCCCTACTGTGCGGATGCACCCTTAGAGTCCAGTAAGCAGTGGAAGCTAGACAATACTGATGTCCCATAGTTTGGCAAATTCTCTGGTTCGGCACAAGTCAGATCCTGAGGGTGCCAGACCAGAGAGGTTCCACCTGTACTGACTTTTTGTCAACTTCGCACATGCCTGTGTGAGATCTGTGAACCTGCAGCCGGGGAATAAAACTTTTCTTTTTCCTATCAGACAGAGCAGGCAATTGCCCTTTGCTGAGTGTTGTTTGTATCAGCAGAACACAGCAAATAGCTCTTTTGTTGAAGGTAAATTCTAAAAGCCTGAAGTGGTTAACTGAGCAGCTGAGGTACTAGCTCAGCCTTCATCAGCCTGAGGCATGGGATTACAATGCTTTTTGTGGCCCTGTTCTTCTCTGCATTCGCAGGGACTCTTTCCATTTAATGAATGACCTAATGTTAGACATTCTAATCTGCCCAATAGGAGCTGTCATGTCTAACTCACCTGGTGCAGCCTAACTCCGTAAGCAGATTAGGCAGCTGTCGTGCACCAACAAAACCGTGCTTAACACAAGTTGGAATAACTCAATAACAATGTTCATATATTGCTTAACAAGATATAGATCTTCAGATTGTTCTGATAAAATATTAATGAGAATGTTCAGCGAAGACTGACATTAGCTGGATACTATCTTTATTTTTCGCAGGAAAAAAAGAATAAATTCAATAATTCTTTACATATGTTCCATTCATTCAAACACCATCGCTGCACACCAAATTCTTTTCTCAGCATTTCCCTAGCAAGCCAATGGAAATCAATGAATGTATATATGATTTGTAAACCATGAAAATACAGATATTTGACATTTTAAAAAAATCTTAGCAAAGGACTTTGGAGTTGCCTGACGATGTCTGAGCAGAATTTGGCCTGCAAGATGTTGACTTTTAGAAGGGATTTTAGCAATGGATCCACATCAGCTTGCTGCATGTTTTTCACTGTGAACATCTGCTTCCAGTGGGATCTCATGGTGGGATATTTTGTAATGCAAAAAATGTGTTAACTTTTATTCATAGAGATTTGGTCATGGTTATTCATACCCAATATTACACATGCACTTAAACTCTGGGCTGCACATGTATAACAGGGGACAATTAAATGTCTACAGACAAACATCATGCGACAATTTTAGGAAAATGAAATGTCACAAGACAAATTGTAGGCAGAATGCTATGTGATGTAAGTTCCTGGGAAGATGAAGCAACTTTATGAAGAATCCATGGGAGAGAACAAAACTCAAAACATCAACTGATATTGTGGTATCATGAAAGCATGTTCATGCTAACTACTGTAAAAGATTTTTTATCCAGCATATTGGAGGTATGGGGTGCTAGTAAGTGAAAAATTCCACTTAGCTAAAAGGACTGTTCTGAATTTGGGACTAAGGCTTTGTCTACACCACAGAGCTTTTAGCGACACAGCTGTGTCACTAAAAGATGGGCAGTGCAAATGCTATTTGTCGGTGCCGACAAAAAACTTTCATTCCCAAGAGTGGCATTTGCTTTGTTGGCAGGAGAGCACTCCTGCCACCAAAGCACTGTTTACACTAGCGCTCATGGCAGCAAAGCTTTTGTCATTCAGGGACTGGGGGGTGGGTGGGGGGGGGGGGGGGGGTTAAGCACCAGTGAACCACAAAAGCTTTGTCTCTCAATTGCCAATGTAGACAAAACCTTAGTTCATCCTGTAAAATGCATACAATAATATCATTTTCACAGATAAGCTCTTGGTTTTGACTTTAAAGCTCATTACTGATTTGGAACCAGGTTGTCTGAGTAACCATCTTTTGCAATGTGATTGGTGTGGGCGCTCAAGCCGGAACCCCCTTGAAATAAAACAGAGAAAGAGGTAGTGGTAGAGTGTCATCCGTGGATGTTATCTGACATTGGAATTCATTTCTTAGCTCTGTTAACCTTCCAAACACATTGCCATAACCAGCTTTTATCTAAAGCATTTGAGGCAGGAGTAGTTCACTGTGGGTTGGAAAGATAATAATACATTTCAAATCTCTGATTCAGGATTGACTCAGAAGCCCAATGATGGTCATTTAAAAATAAACATTGTGAAATATTTCACTTCTAGAACAAAGCATGCAAGAAAGATTATGAAAATACGCACAAACTATTAAGAGCAACATCTTATTTTTGTGTCTTATGTGCAGCAGCACTTGAGTTGTGGGTGGAATTTAGGAGAATATAAATTGAACCTCTCTAAACCGGGTCTCTCTGGTCCTGCAACATCCATGGTCTGGCAGAACCACAGATGTTCCTGGACCACAGAACCCAGGGACTGGAAGGTCTGATAGCAGGGCTCAGAGCATGGCAGGGGGAGGGGGCAGAGATTTGGGAGCCCTGTGGCAGGGTATGTATGTGAAGCTCTGGCACCAGTGGTTGGGGAGCTCTGGCCCAATGGCAGCAGGGATGGCAGCAGCCTTGGAGCTCTAGCCCCGGTGGCAGCAGTGCCCATGATGGCCAGCAGTAGGGCGGCAGCAGCCGGAGCTCTCTGGCCAGAGGCAAGGGGGCTGAGGCCGGAGCCCGAGCCAGAGGGCAGTGGGTCTGGGAACGAACCAGAAGCAGCTGGCACCTGGGAGGGCAAAGGCAGGGAACCTTCCCTGGTCCGGCAAATCCCCTCATTTGGGATCAGTGCCAAGGGTGCCAGACCAGGGAGGTCCAACCTGCACCTCCATTTTCTTTGTTGATGCCTGATAAAGTCAGGACCAACTTTTTGTTGTATAGCAACTAGCACAATGCGGGTATGTCTACACTACAAAGTTAATTCGAACTAACAGCCGTTAGTTTGAATTAACTTTAATAGGGGCTACACATACAAACCGCTAGTTCGAATTTAAATCAACCTAGCGGTGCGCTTAATTCAAACTAGATAAACCTCATTCTACGAGGACTAACTCCTAGTTCGAATTAACTAGTTCGAATTAAGGGCTGTGTTGCCACTTAATTCGAACTAGTGGGAGGCTAGCCCTCCCCAGCTTGCTCTGGTGGCCACTCTGGGCGCCACCAGGGAAACTCGTCTGCCCCCTCCTGGCCTGGAGCCCTTAAAGGGACATGGTCTGGCTACAGTGCTTGTGCCAGGTGCAAGCCTGCCAGCACCCAGCCAGCAGACCCTGCACCTGGCACGGCATGAGCCAGCCACCCTCTGCCACCCAGCCCTCCACCTCTTCCCAGGACCAGGCTGGTGACTCCCAGGAGCCTGGCCGGGGCCGCAAGAGACGGGTGCCCTCCTGGTCTAGGGCGGAGATCGTGGACCTCATCCAGGTTTGGGGGGAGGCCTTTAAGGTCCACAATCTTTGCACTAGGCACAGGAATGTGGCTGTCTAGGGCAGGATAGCTGCCAGCCTGGCCACCAAAGGCCACATGCAAACCCAGGAGCAGGTTTGTATGAAAATCAAGTTGGTCCAGTGAGACCTCCGACCCTGAGCCCTGAGCTTTAGAACATAAGAATGGCCATACTGAGTCAGACCAAAGGTCCATCTAGCCCAGTAGTCTGTCTGCCGACAGCGGCCAACACCAGGTACCCCGGAGGGGATGGACCGAAGAAAATGACCAAGTGATTTGTCTCGTGCCATCCATCTCCAGCCTTCCACAAACAGAGGCCAGGTACACCATTCCTACCCCCTGACTAATAGCATTCCATGGACCCAACCTCCATGAATTTATCTAACTTCTCTTTAAACTCTGTTCTAGTTCTAGCCTTCACAGCCTGCTGTGGCAAGGGGTTCCACAGGTTGTCTATGTGCTGTGTGAAGAAGAACTTTCTTTTATTAGTTTGAAGCCTGCTACCCATTCATTTCATTTGGTGTCCTCTAGTCCTTCTTTTATGGGAACTAATGAAGAACTTTTCTTTATTCACCCCTCTCCACACTACTCATGATTTTATAGACCTTTATCATATCCCCCTTCAGTCTCCTCTTTTCTAAGCTGAAAAGTCCCAGTTTCTTTAGCCTCTCTTCATATGGGACCTGTTCCAAACCCCTAATCATTATAGTTGCCCTTTTCTGAACCCCTTCCAAGGCCAAAATATCTTTTTTGAGGTGAGGAGACCAAATCTGTACACCGTACTGAAGCTATAGCGTACCATAGTTTTATACTTCCCCTCCTCCTTCTTCCTCTGGCTTCCCCTTCCAGCTCCCTCCTCCCAGGTTTCCCCCACCCCTCTTCCACCCTCTCTCTTCCCCTCTCCCACCTCCTTTTCTCAGTCTCCCCAGAGGTTAATCTCCCCCCCCCCCCAGTTTTGTTAAATAAAGAGAGTTTCTATTTTTGAACACGTGTCCTTTATTTTTTACATCAGGAAGGGGAGCTAGGGAGGGGTAAGTGGAAGGAGGTGAGGGAGGAATGAGGCACGAGCCCCCGATGGGGAGAACTGGGATGGCTCTGTGGGCTCCTCGGGGTGGAAGCTCTCCTGCAGGGCCTCCTGGATCCTGAAAGCCCCCTGATTGACACCCCCCCCCCGGATGGCAGTCTGTGGGCTGACGGCCGAGTGCTGTGATGTGCTGAGTGTGGGCACTCAGGGCACTCCAAGTCAGGACTGCTTTGCTGTCCCTCAACGAGGTAGACAAGGAAGCGGGGAACCCTGAGAACTGTCTGTCCGGGATGGGGGTCGGGTCCCTTTAAGCACAGCCCTCGGCTAGCCTGAGGCAGCAGCTCCAGACTCTAAGTCCTATCCTGATGCCCTGCGGGCACTGATTCCGGCCAGCCTAAACTTCGGTCCAGGGTCCACTCAATGTGGACATGCTATTCTGAATTAGCAAAACGCTAATTCGAATTAGTTTTTAGGTCTAGATGCACTAATTTGAATTAGCTTAGTTCGAATTAACTAATTCGAATTAAGTTAGTTCGAATTAGTGCTGTAGTGTAGACATACTCTGGGGGTCCTAGTCTATAACTGCACTACTGCAATACAAATAATAATATGAATTATTACTAGTAGTAATAATAATTAGTAGTAATAATAATAGTAGTAATAAATAATTGTCATAAGAGGAGCCTATATATCAGGAGGTATATTAATACTAGATGCTCTTTGGATAGATATTTTCCTGACACATTTGGGGAACATTTTGAAAGGCACAAATGACAATTAGGTTCCTAATGATTGCAATATGTGCCTTTGAAAAAATTCCCCTGTATTTACAGTGATATATAATTTTGCTGCATCCCGTAGGTTGATTAACTGGCATAGTCATGCAGAGAGAAAAGCACAATAGCTTTTATCAAAATCTGAGATGATTTCTGTTTTCTGAGTTATTATAGCGTTATTACTTTACATATTGATCTGTCAGCTTAAAATACTGAGTGACTAACCCTAGCTAAAGAACATAAAAACTCTTGCAATATTTTAATGTGTTTAACACATTTTAGCATTTAAAATATTCTGATTATCCTAGACTCAGTCTGACAGAATTGAAAAAAAAGTCTGGAGCACTGTAACTTGATTCTAGACATTAAACTGTATAAATTATAAGGATTCTGAACTAGGGGATTATAATATGATTTCAAATTGTTAAAGCACTCCAATACTTGAGAAAATTTTCAGCCTTTGGCACTGAGAAGGTAAACTGTTTCAATGATGTTTAATGATTTTGTTTTCTTTGATTGTGTAACATTTATTTCTGTCCTCATAGCCATTAAAGGTTATTTTACAGCATAAGAGCAGGCTGCTTATACAAGCAGAACATTAACACAAAGGACATTGGCTTGATATAGCATAATGGCATAGATTCTCAGCAGCTGAAATGTAAGCTATGTCCCCCACTAGTTACAGTTCTGGTTCAGGAAAGTAGTGATTAGGGACCAGTCCCAAAGGGCACCTTTGCCCCTGGGTCAAGTTACTGAAAGAGTACGCATTCAGATTTTGAGGTGCTCAGCCCCCAGAACTGAAGCCAGATGAGCATATGAATTATTTACCATTTAGGGGACAAGTGCTCAATTTTCCATAAATCTCAGCATCTATCAGCTCCTAAAGTGGCACATGTTGCACTCTTTTTAAAGATCTGGCCTCTTGGTTTTGGTGCCTAAATACGTGTTGAAGCCTTTAAAACAAGGCTCTCCATCTGCAGCTTCCTACATCTTTCCTCAAAGATATCCAGGTAAAGATCAAAGATGATTCCCTTAGGGCACGTCTACATAGCAACATTATTTCGAAATACCTAGCATTATTTCAAAACAACTTAGTCCGCGTCTTCACTGCAGGCAGTTATTTCAAAATAGTGTTAAAATACTGTCAAGCTGGAGGACTTCTTACTGATTCCTGTAACCCTCATTGTATGAGGAATAAGGGAAGTCAGAGGAAGAGTGCTCTATTTCCAAATAAGTGCTGTATACATGCTCTATTTTGAAATAAGCTACACAATTGACGTAGCTCAATTTGCGTACCTTATTTTGAGTTAAGCCCTGCTGTGTAAGTACACTCTTAGAGGTTCCTCTTATTTATGTTCCCTGTGATAGAACAGCTATTCTAGCCACCAAGACATTTATAGGATCTAGTCTTCCACTCTATCATGGGAATATTTTTCACAACTAAAGCTAACTAATGTGTAGACCACCTCCTGAGTACTTATATATACCCTAGTATGGCAAACCCTGCCTCACAGTGCAAGAAACAGCTTGATTTTACAGCTCACTAAGGTGCTCCAGAATAAATAATCAATAACTATCTAGAGTTTCCAAAGCTTCTGTAGGGAGGTTTGATTATTCCCATTTTGCAGTGGGGTACAATTAGACATTTAGGCTGTGTCTAGACTACATGGCTCCATCGATGGAGCTATGTAGATTAGGGTTGTCGGCAAAGGCAAATGAAGCTGCGATTTAAATGATCGTGGCTTCATTTAAATTTACATGGCTGCCGTGCTGAGCCGACAAACAGCTGATCAGCTGTTTGTCCGCTCAGCGTGCTAGTCTGGACGCTCCCGCGCCAACATCAAAGCCCTTTGTTGGCAGCCCCATTATTCCTCGTGGGATGAGGTTTACCGGGGCTGCCGACAAGGGGCTTTGATGTCGGCAGGGGAGCGTCCAGACTAGCGCGCTGAGCGGACAAACAGCTGATCAGCTGTTCGTCGGCTCAGCGCGGCAGCCATGTAAATGTAAATGAAGCCGCGATCATTTAAATCGCGGCTTCATTTGCCTTTGCCAAAACAACAAATCTACATGGCTCCGTCGACGGAGCCATGTAGTCTAGACATACCCAGAGAGACAGATTTCTAAGGGTATTTAGGTGTCCAAAGGTAAGAAAAGTAGCTTGTGGGATTTACAGAATAACCTAAGGAAGTTAGGAATCTAATTTCCATTGAAATCAATAATTTGTCTCAAATAAAAAGTATCTGATAATAATGCTATTAGAAGAACACTGATTATGGGTAAAATAAGCCTCTCCCAACAAAGTAATTTAAGCCCTACTACAGTCTTATGTGTCCCTTTGGCTTTAAAAGAGGGCTTGTTCAGATATCTGCGCAGGAATGAATGTCATCCCTCATTGCTTAGGAGGACTTGTCAGGCTGCAGCCTTTGATTAATGAAGGCTGTTTGCCCTGTATGTCATCCCTCTGTGTCTGTGTGCTTGTTTGGGTGATGGGGCACTTGTGTGTGGGGAGAGAGGTACATATAGGAAGCAGGCTTATCTTGCATGAGCTGTGGAAGGGGGTGAGAGAGGAGACTCCATGCAAGCTGTCACCATGCACGCCCATACAAAGACCAACCATTAGCCACCCCTCGATTAAAGACTATTTTTAAGGCTTGTCTTTCATAAGGGGATCAGTCATTTGGAATGCCTCCACTTTTTAGGTACCCAACGTGAGACACCTTACAGGGAGAAAGGATGTCCCGGGGGTCAGGGAACCAGCCAGAGATTTGGGATATCACTTCTTCCATTCCCTGCTTCACACAAAAATTTCCTGTGAGACCTGTGTGAATCACTCACCCTCAGTTCCCTCTCTGCCTAATGGGATAGTACCTGATTACTTCCCAAAGGGAAGGTTCTGAGGGTAAATGCATTAGAGAGTTTTTGGCAATGGGCTATATAAGTCCCTTTTTAGAGCCAGCCTATGCTACTGGTTAACTTATATTTCTCAGGGGTTTGAAAAAGCCTCCCTCTCTGAGAAATGAAAGTTTTAGGCTGTCCACACTGGTGCTGTATTGGCCTGGAGATACTCTCCCACCAACATAGATTCTTGCTGAGTTAGCATAATTATGCCAATGGGAGATGCTCTTCCATCAGCATAGCACATCTCCACCGGATGCACTACAGCATCGCAGCTGCACTGATGCAGCTGTGCCGATGTAGCATAAAGACTATCGTGTAGGTTTGTCCATAGATAAATAAAGGAGCCAGATTTTTAGAGGTGCGCCCTCCCCGGACACTTTTGAAAATATAGAAAATGTTATTAGTTCTTTTGTCGGTTGACAAGTAACGTGCAGCAAGTGAGTATTTCAGTTTAAAGATCTTGCAGAATTACGATTTTCTCATTGAAGCAGCCAGTGAGTCTAGACAGCTATGTGGCTGTCTTTTTTTTTTTCTGTTTGCGACAGAGGGTTTGTTGCCTCAAGGGCCTGTATTGCTGGCACAGCTAAGTATATTCCAAACCTTTTGGGCCACTGTGTTTGTGCTATAATCCTAAACAGAGATACTTAATTACAGAAAAGCACAGTCTGTGAGTGGGAAGTGAAAACAACAGTTGAAAAACAGCCTACAGCAAAATGCATTATCTGTGGATTCAGTACTAATGTTTCAGGGAGTATATGCTATTTAATATTTTATCTCCAGCTGCAGTAGATATGAATATGAGCTCCAAAGAAAACATCTCACTTCACTATTGATTCCTAACAGTCTGCATTTGGAGAAGAAGAATGAAGAGGAATTTATTTAGAAACAATATTTTCTTGCTTTGACATTTGGAGTAGCTAACACAGAGAGCAAGTACAGTAAGAGTTAATACTCTTCACAGTATGCACAGCAACTGCCCAAGTTAGATAAACATTAGGCCCAGAGCATGGTTCTTTCAGTAGTGCACAATCACTCCTATATAGAAAGAGTCATCAGCTGGCAAGTCATGTTCTTTTGTTTGATCACTCTCTAATTTAAAGGAAATTTGGAGCATTGAGAATTTTGTTTATAAAAATAAGCAAATAAATGGCATTATATATTTTATAAGTGTTAAAAGGACACTGTCCAGTTAAAAATCATATATTGAAAACATAATTATTTGTGTTAATATTTTAGATGATTGAATCAGGAAGAGGTTTACAAAACAATTTAATTTTATCTGTTTGTGCTGTTGGTTCACTTTTTTGAAATTCCTTCAAGTTGGGCAATAAAAACAGGCTGATTCGGTTTCTCTTTTGTTTCTGTTAATTTTTATTCTTTTCCATTTTCTGAATCTCATGGAGTAGGCCAGTGAGGAAATGGGGATTGAAAATATTCCAGGAGGGATTATTTATACTTTAAAATATTTTATTTATGTATTTAAGGAATACAATTCCATTCCTACTCATTCGTTCATTCTCCTACTTGTGGAGTACAGCATGCACACTTCAGATCACCTGAGCCCCATCTATTATTAGTGTTGTAGCCTGTCCAAAATTAAGGCTGAAGAGGACAAAGTCAGAAGCAACAACATCCTTCCTGCATGTCTGAGACTGTCCACAAGGTCTTCACCTGGCTTTTGTTGATCGAATGAATGAAGCTGACAAGCTGGTATGGACCCTGACTTACGGAGCAGATGGCCAAGCCACCTGAGCCAGCACTGAATCACTTGGGAAGATATTGGAGTCTAGTTGGTCGGATGCTGGATGTCTTCATTCATAGTGTGGTGAAATCACCATATGCCTTCAATATGTTGTTGCTGTTTCTTGTTGAAAATGTCCAGCTGGCTCATTAACTCCTATTCAGCTCTCTATAATTCATATCCATTTAGTTACACTCTCTCTCTTCTCTTTCGTTCTCTCTCTCTCACACACACACACGCTACAAAAATATAGACTGTTGCATTCTATACCTTGGGGAAGCAACTGTAATTCCCATATACCACACCTGTATGTAATTGTGGCATTACATATAAAGCAAGCCTTGTAATGTATCTGGGGAGAGGTTATTATCTGCTTAAAGTCATTTCTCTATCTAAATATGTGTATCCTTAATGCATATGAAGCTACAAAGTTATAAGAATGTATTGTATGGTTGTCACTAAAATATGCTGTGGATTTGGGAGGCACCCAGATACTAGCTTTCCAGAGACAACAACAAGGGAGGTAACCAACACCAGGGTGGGTGCTGTTCAACAGACATTACTAGCATTGTCCAGCAGGGGAGCTACAATGCAATGACTTACCTGCATGAAATCACATATGGGGAATTGCTCAGCAATGCCCACCAAACATACTTCAACTTGTACCTTTGGACAAAGGGTATAAAAACTAAACACAGTGACCCATGCTTTGCCTTTCTTCTTCACCTACTTAAGCTGCCAGCACCTGGGACACTGAGGGCATGTCTACACTGGGGAGTTATTTTGAAATAACAAGCGGAGTGTCTATACTCCCAAGCCTGTTGTTTAGAAATAATGAGCTTGTTATTTCAAAATAACAACACCTGCTCGTGAAGAGGAATAAGCTTATTTTGAAATAGTTCTTTTTGGAGTTACTATTTCAGAATAACTTATTTCAAAATAACCTGGAAGTGCAGACGTAGCCTGAGAAGACTAAAGATTTGAACTGAGGGGACTGGTCCAGATTTCCAGGGTGAAATCTGTGTACAATGGACTGCAACATCCAGGAGCATGAGGAAAACTGCTTGATATAGTCATTGCCTGGTCTCATTGAGTTGAACACTTAGACTGCATGTTTACATCTTACTAGAAGATTTACCTGTTATTGTTCATGTCCTTAACTCAAATAAGTTTTGCTTTTCTTCATTTAAATCATCGTTCTCTCTGGGGTGGGCCTGGGGATGAGGGGTTCAGTGTGCAGCTTGCCCTGGGGAGAGAGGACAACCAAGGGGCAGACATCTATTATATCTTTCAGAAACATAGTCTGTGTGTCTGTTTGTCCCCCAGCCTCAGAACATGCGCCTTTCCCCTGACTGTGCCCCCTGCAACTACAGTGGCCATAAACAGGCACTTCTCACCTGGCCCCAATTGGCTACGGTGAGAGAGGGTTGTTCTTACTGTGAGTCAGTTGATTAATTTTTCAGCATCTCCCACTGTGAAGCTTGGAGCAGCAAGAGGGTGTGTGAGCTCCATCTAATTCCTCTGACCCTCTGTCCGGTGAATTCCAAACACTGTGGACAAGAGAATGAAAGGCTGTGTTAAGGCTGTTCCTCACTCTGGCACTCTGAGGCTGTGTCTAGACTACATGGCTCCATCGACGGAGCCATGTAGATTAGGGTTGTAGGCAAAGGGAAATGAAGCTGCGATTTAAATAATCGCCGCTTCATTTAAATGTAAATGTCTGCTGCGCTGAGCCGACAAACAGCTATTTGTCGGCTCAGTGTGCTAGTCTGGATGCTCCGCGGTCGACATCAAAGCCCTTTGTAGACCACCCCTGATTAGCTGTTTGTCGGCTCAGCATGGCAGCCATTTAAATTTTTTAAATTATTTAAATTGCCGCTTCATTTCCCTTTGCCCAATAAGCAAATCTACATGGCTCCGTTGACGGAGACATGTAGTCTAGACATACCCTGAGTGAAGAAGGTTGGGGGCTGCAAGAGATCTTCAATACTTTGCCTCTATAGGCTTCTGCTTAAAAAAACTCCCCAAGGTTACAGATTCCCTGGCCTTGGGAGATAGGCTGCCATCATCATGTGAATTAAGTAAAACCCTGAAAACCAGAAAGAAACATTGGAACTTCTTCCCAAGGGCTACTCCCACGCTCTTTTTCCACAAGAGAGCTTGAAAAAAGAAACAAAAAACACAGAAAACAAACTGTCTCTGATAGCTGACCTCTCAGGCTAGGCAGGCACACACAGAGACCTCCTATTATCTTCCAGGACACAAGAATCAAATCGCTGCCTTAAAAAAGGTGATTTTATTAACAAAACAAAAAGGTTTACTTGCTAATGCATACTTGGTTGCTAGGTGTTACAGAGAAAATAAGAAAAAAACAGGTCAAAACACAAAGAAACACAGTCTCTTTGGGCTGTAGTTTAGATATGGTGAATGTAAGACACATGGATTTCACACAGAGAAATTTAACCAAACAGTAAAATAAAGAAAACTACCCTGATACTGATTAAACATACATTTCCCTTTCTACTCACAATCCATATTGATCCCTACTTCAAGGCCCAGTCCATTCCCATATCCACTTTTTCTTGTAGGTATGGTAATTCCGTTTGATTACTTCATCTTGCTTCCTCCAGCTGCTAACTTAGAACTTACACAAAGGAACAGCAGCCAGGCATCTATATTCAATTTAAATTTCAACAGTCTTTCTCATTGGCTTTCCTGGCTCTCTGCCAATACACCTTAACTACCTAAGTTTAACCCTTTAGTCACCACGTGCTGGCTAGTACTTCTATCCATCACAGGCTGTTAGTCACACTGGGTAATATTCTACCAAGCTTCGTCATGATCATGGCTGGCCCAGTGGGGATGTAGCTATTCTGGTCCCCATCTCTGGCCTGTTGCTGCCCCACTGCAGTCATTCTACAGTATAAACTGTTCCAACTACCAGACTCCTCCCTTTCCATTTTCAAATTCCAAGCACATCCCATTGTCTTGGCACAATCAATTTGTTGGTCCTAGCTCTTACCGTTCAGGAGGAGTTCTTGAATAAAAGGATTCACAGACAGATGGATGGACACACAAACAGACAGACAAAGTTTTTAAAATATATTTGCTTTTGGTAACTGTCATGTAGCAGGTCCTTTTGACCACAGCCTTGCGTCTATTGCCCATGCTGCCACACAAAAGCCCCTCACAAGAAAAACACAGGCTGCTGAGGCGGATCCAGAGACCGAGCTTGAATTCCCTCAGGTGCTCAGCACAGTTCTCAGTGAATGGAACTGAACTTGGCAAACACCCGGGCCAGGAAGATAAGAGTAGGGAAAAAAGTTAGGTTAACGAGCACTAAAAACAGGACAAGATAGGAATAAGGGAAATGAGCTGTCATAATACACCAGTTAACAAGCACCTGGAACAGGGAAAGAAAAAACATAGCTAGCTTTCACGTGTGCTAGTCATGTCTGCATCAGGCACTGACCACAATGCCTTGAGGCAGACGTCATATCAAACAGGAAGGAACCCTAATATGGTACTGGATATCAAATCATAGTATCAACTAAAGCTGAACCCTAATATGGCACCAGATGTCAAAATTATAGTATAAAGTACCCTGAGCCCTAAGCTCGGGGAGGTTCCGTATCAAAAAATAGAAGGCACGTATCGTCCAGCCTGGCTGAGGGGTTGATCACCCAAGGCCACCTCCCACCCACCGAATCACGAAAGGGTGTACGAATATGGAGCATACATGTTGTTTTGTGTCTGTGCATCGTGATTGTTACTGGGCTTGTTAGTATTGCTTAATATATTATTTGTCAGCTTAGCAATAGTTAGTTGTATTGTTAGTTCCATCTTTTATAGTCAATACATTTGTTTTACTGTTTATCTTTACCACGTCAGGTTATGTGATACGTGTGGTAAATCTGATCAGACTTTGGAAGTACTTGTATATTCACTCTCCACTGATGAAATAGTGAACCAATTAATAAATTAGATGGTATATTTCTGAGGTATAGTGTTGGGGACCGGGGGATTTGGCTTTAGTGCCTTTCTCTGTATGATTTATGAGTGGCTCTGGGAGAATTCACTCAATCGAGCAGGGTGTAGGGTTTCCAGGTGTGATTGTGCTGAGTGATAACAACACCTGGAGGGGTTGCTGCTGTTCACTAGCAAGGCATGGTGAGAGGTAGCCCACATTGGAGAGAGCTCAGGGGGGCTCAGCTATTCCACACTGCACCCTGGGGATCCTGTCACGCAGACCACTTGCCTTTGGGCACTACCTGACTCTGACCTCAATCCATGACAGTTTCTATCTTCAAGTAGGATTTAATAATAATTTTCTCAGAATAAGTACAAGGAAGCAAAACAAATTATTAGAATGCTCCAAGTTTACTTCTGCTTTTTAACTATGAAGCTGATAAGTGGCACAAGGCAAATTATAAAATCTTTTCACAACTATTAAAGGGTCAAATAAAGAAAGGCACTCAGTCTTCTCAACTTAAAAGTAGAGCATGAGGAACCAATCTTCTCTGAGGTACAATATAGGTGAAAACTATAAATAAGAAAGGGAATGTAAAATCTTCTGTATTCATGCTGCTTATAGCAAAAAAAAAAAAAAGTGTTCCTGCTTTAGTTCCAATGAAAATGGCTGAACCTGCTTTTGATTTGATGACAGTAAAAGGTTCTAAGTGATATAAATTGGGTGATTTCATCTTCCAAGCATAGAGTCATCGCAAGTCTGGCTCTGTTTGATATGGTAGAAGCCTAAAAAGAGGCCCATGAATTAATCACTCTTGAAACTGATTCCTTCTCCTATCTGCCCCCACCTCCCTCCTCTTTGCCTCCAACTCAATGAAATTGTTGCTCATCAGGCCACTCTGTGATCGGCTCCCAATCAGTGAGGAGCTTATATATAAGGATCTTCACCAACTCTGTGTATTAAAGATTCCATGGGCTTGCCCCAGGCAGTAGATTATATAATTTTCCTGATGAACAGTGCATGCTTCTCACAAGCACAGCACTCCCTGCTATCCGCAGCTGATGGCTGCAAATCTATCCCAGCATCATCAGAGTCTTCAGGTGGACTTCATCAGTTGTAGTCATCTTATCAGCTCGGCACAGCCTCTCCTAATGGGTTGATAAATATTCTGGCATCCCAGTATCACTATCCAGAGATTTAAATCATACCCAGTACTTATTGCTGCTATTACTACAGAGTTAATGCCAATGACTCTTTTACTTATCTCTGTAACCAGAGACACTGAATAGCTCTTTTTATGTCTCCACTCCTGGTCTCTAAGAGCCGAATTCATACAGAAATATCCTATGAACAAGCGATGCAGTCAGTGTGAGAAATGTGTTCTCACAATCACGTACCTTTTCCCCTTAGGTTGCCATTTAACCCACTTGCACCTATTTCCTGACAAAGGTATAACTTGGCCCCAGTTCTGTGGTCTGGCCAAGTTGTGCTTGCCCCAAGGTGAAGAAGGGGGGTCATTTTGTCACTTTGGTGCACCATGAATCTTAGACTACCCAGATTGGGGCCATTTCAGCCCCTGGCCTAAGTCAGAGTCCTCTGAGTGCTCTGTCAGTGGTTTTCCACAGTTCCCATACTAGGACTTCCTCTGGAACCCTCCACCCACCCAACCAGGATGCAGCTGGGAACCCCTTCCCATTCAGCCACATGGAAACAGCAGGGTGATCATGGCCTATGATGCCTGTTTGGAGTCTCCTAGGTGAGAAGCCAGGTTCTCATGGCCCCAGCAGGGAGAACTCCCAGGTAGCTAATTAAGCTGCCTTGTGTGATGCAAAGCTGTCATACTGTAACAAGGAGTTAGACCCTTGAGGTGAAACCAACTCAACACAAAACTCACATTATTACTACTTACTTTTGCCTCATTAGTGGTTATGGTAGTTTTGGAGAAGGCTCATGGCCAGTTACAGATCTTTTTTTTTTTTTTTTTTTGCAAATTGGCTCTCAAACAGTACTGAAAATCTGAGCCCCCTCCTCTAAGAAGGTAGTGGTGCAATGGAAGAGACAGAAGAAATGTGGTTTTTGCCCTTCCCTCTTCACTCCACTTGAGCATGATAACAGGAAGACATGGACTGGCTGAAGAGAACAAGACTGGTGTAGAGAGAGAGAGAAATGAAAGAAGAAAAGACTGATTTAGTAAACTAGAAGGGAAATTGAGCTGAGGAAGAGAAAGAGGAGAAAGCTCAAGACATGGAGGGGAAACAAGAAAACAAGGATTATGCAAGAATGAGGAAAGAGAAATGAACAAAACCAGCAAAAATAAGGATTATTTTAAAAACTATTACTGCAAAATATAATACTAAAATACCACAATAAACCATGGAATCATTTCAGGTGCCATGCAGGGATGACTGACAGACTAATCAACTGCCATCTCAACAGGCAGGCACACAGAGTGACATGATATGTAGACTGGCAGGTTAATTAATGTCATCATCTCTGACGCAGCACTCAGCAGGACCCCTGAATCTGAAATCTGACTCCCAGACAAAAAGATAGTGAGAAATATTGCCCTTTACTGAGGAATGTGTTGCTATGTTTTGATGCTATGCTGCACTCTTGCTATGTGAAAGCCATAAGGATAGAATGTAGCTGAGTAGCTTCAGACTGGCCCAGGTGAGACCCTTTCATCTGGATCCAACCTGAGACTTCTTCACACCCAGCTCAGCATCCTCCAGCACCTCCTCTATACAATAATTTGCTAGGAAGAGCAGAGGTGCTACGCATTCTGTACACTCTTGATGCAGTTGGTTGGTCTTTCCAGGAGACGTTGCATGCTGGCCAAGAGAAAAACAAAACCTCATGGGACAGGGCATTGTTGCAGTTAGGGAGAACCTACAGAACAGTAGCTATATTACAGTTACCTCTTTTGAACATTACGTATAGACACATGCACACTAATTACATGGTCAGGTCCCTGCTACACCCTGCCTCCCCTGTCCCCCATGGAGATGGCGCTGGGGGAAACCAGCTCCTGCTCCCCCTCTTCCTGCCTCTGGTAGTAACAGCAAAGGGCGGGGAAGCAACTAGTTGAGGAACTAGTCAACTATGCAATAAGCTTTGCTTATCGGATAGTTGACTAGTCACTTATATTGCTACAGGCAGTTCCCGACTTACGCGGATCCGACTTATGTCGGATCCGCACTTACAAATGGGGCTTTCTCGCCCCAGAGGTCGAGGTGGCGGATTGCTACCTGCGAGCTCCGGGGCGAGAAAGCCCCGTTCGTAAGCTGCTCCGGTGCCCCTGGTCTGCTGGGGACCGTCCCCAGCAGACCACAGGCACCGGGACTGAAGCTGCAGCCGCGGCGGGGTCCCGCGCCTCTGAGGCTTTGCCAGAGCAAAGCCTCAGAGGCGCGGCACCCCGCTGCTGCTGTGGCTCTGCTCCCCGTGTCCCTGGTCTGCTGGGGGGGGACGCAGCTAGTGTGCCCCCCCCCCAGCAGACCAGGCTTTTGTTTTGGACCCTGGGGCAGAGCAGCTGGGGCGCTGCCGATTGGTCCTGCAGCGCCGCTCTGGGCACTACTGAACCAACCCGGCAGCACCCCATCTGCTCTGCCCCAGGTCCTGATTCAGCCGCTGCTGGTCAGTTTCAGCAGCGGCTGAATCGGGACGCCTGGGGCAGAGCAGATGGGGTGCTGCTGGGTTGGTCCAGTAGCACCGAGGAGCGGCGCTACTGGAGCAACCCAGCAGCACCCCAGCTGCTCTGCCCCAGGCGTCCCCAAGTCAGCTTCTGCTGAAACTGACCAGCGCTGACTACAGGAAGCCCGAGGCAGAGTTGCTCTGCCCCGGGCTTCCTGGAATCAGCTGCTGATCAGTTTCAGCAGCAGCTGACTTGGGGACGCCTGGGGTTCTTAAGTTGATTCTGTATGTAAGTCAGAACTGGCAGTCAGTTTCAGCAGCGGCTGAATCTGGACGCCAGTTCCGACTTACATACAGATTCAACTTAAGAACAAACCTACAGTCCCTATCTTGTACGTAACCCGGGGACTGCCTGTACTTTGCATCTCTCTGGGACACTTTATTTCAGGAAAATACCATTTCAGAAGGATTATGAACTTAAGTTTTTTAAAATGGATGCCTAAATTCCATGCACGGGACCACAAGAAAAGTGGCTTTTCAATGTAGCAGCTCATGTTGATCCCCTTTAAACCTAGCCTGAAATCAACCTTTTCTATGTCCATCATAGTCAACTTAAGCTGTGCTTGTAATTTCATGCAGAAGGTTAGTTTGAAGTGGGGAGAAAGCCGGAAGGATCTTGTAAGAACGTAAGAATGGCCTTACGGGGTCACAAGCAGCCCAATATCCTCTCTTCTGACAGTGCGCAGTGCCAGATGCCTTGGAGAGAAGGAATAGAACAGGGTAATTTTTCAGTCACCAATCCCCTCTTGTTCACTTCCAGCTTCTGACACTCAAACACTTCACATAACATGAGTTTGGGGTATATCCCAGAGAATCTGTACCAAATGTTTAGATCGGCCATATCTATAGCAAAAGTCAGATTCATTTGAAGTTGGGGATGGGGTGGAGGAAGAGTGGAGACTTTACACCCTCAGCCTAAAATACTGTGGTTAGCACTGAACTCTCCATAGCAGCAACTGTGGCGCCTTTTTACACAGTCAACGTGTTCCCACACTGGCCCAGTGCTATTTGGTCAAGTAAATGGCCCAATATTTGCACTTTCTTGCCCACCTGCTCAAGGGGTTCTGTCATTATTTTTGGTGCTACAATTCTTACTTCTTTTTTACCATTAGTTTTAGCCCTCACATTTCAATGTGGCTGTGTCTAGACTGGCCAGTTTTTCAAGAAAATTAGCCGCTCTTCTGGAAGAACTTGCCAGCTGTCTACACTGGCCGCTTGAATTTCCACAAAAGCACTGACTTCCTACTGTAAGAAATCAGTGCTTTTTGCGGAAATACTATGCTGCTCCCATTCAGGCAAAAGTCCCTTTTGTGCAAAACTTTTGCACAAAAGTGCCAGTGTAAACAGTTGAGATTTGTTTTGTGCAAAAAAGCCCCGATCGCGAAAATGGCGATCGGGGCTTTTTTTGCGCAAAAGCGCGTCTAGATTGGCCACGGACGCTTTTCTGCAAAAAGTGCTTTTGCGGAAAAGTGTCCGTGACAATCTAGACGCTCTGTTCCGAAAATGCTTTTAACGGAAAACTTTTCCATTAAAAACATTTCCGGAAAATCATGCCAGTCTAGACGTAGCCTGTGTGTTTGGGTTGGTTTCTTACTTTTCCCTCTTTGGTCAGTAAACTTTCTTTTAGACGGCTATGGTAAGCCTCTTTCTGTCTGTATATTATTTAATAATCATACCGGCTTTGTCTATATTTATGGCATGACACGTTCCCATTAGATTTTTGTCTAACATGAAAAATTGTCTTTCCACCACACTAGCATTCCCTATGTTGCCCAACCGGGATTTATTATCCCCTGATTTGCCAACTGACTTGGAACTATGATTGCAATAAAGAATTCAAACCCTGTGGTATATGGCCTGATTCTTTCCAGACCAGTCTTAGTTTCTTAAAGATGTCTTATAAAGAAACTATGCTCTTGTATTGATAGCACCTTTAAGACCCCCTCCTCCATTTTCTGAGGGAAGTCTTTACAATTCTTCTCTGGGCATGTACTGCCAGAATTGAGATTAAGATAGAAGCATCATATCAGCTCAGAGTAATTTTTGTTTGATTTTTGAATGTGATCCTTATTTTAGGCTCTCTCTCCAATGTAAACTTCTTTAATTCTTAGATTGTAAGAATTTAAAAACAGGGTCCATTTCTTCATCTGTGATTTTACAACACACAGCACCTCTGTGATATATATATATCAAATAATAATAATGATTCTTAGGATGTAGCTGTTTAAATTTGATTTGTCTTTTCTTTAACTGTCACCACTGTCTTTTCTCTCTTGTGCTAATGTTCACTGACAGGTGAATGTTGCATTTTGGAGGCATGAAACAAAGCAATATTTCCATTTTATAAAGACAATTTTCAGTGAGAGGAAAGCAATGAAGTGCAGCAGCAAAAACCAATCAGAATTTCTTTTACAATAGTAAACTACTGCAATTTACTAGGGGGAATTTTACTTCTCCAAACATATTTATATTTTTGCAGTTACAAGGGTTTTTTTAGGGACTCCACCATCCTTTTAATTTCTTAGCTACAATTTTTCAACATTTATGCCGGATGTACATTAAAGGGGAAAGTCAACTGAAGATACACAACTCCGGCTATGTTAATTACAAAGCTAGAGTCGAAGTACAGGTTGCACCAGCAAGGACCATGGATGTTGCTGGCCAGAGAGTCCCAGTAGCTGGTAATGGGATTCGCTGGGACCCCAGCAGTAGGAGGGCTGTCAGGAGGAGAGGCTGCCAGTAGCTGTGAATCCCCGGGCTAGATTGGCTATAGAAAGATGGCCATGGGCTGGACTGGCTGAGCCAGGAAGCGCTTGGCCAGATCGATCTTCTCCGTAGTGTAGACAAACCCTAAGATATCAAAACACATAGTCTGGCAAGGTGGTCACTGGGTGAAATAATACTGTGCATACTGTGTTTGTGTGAATATTTTCTTCTGGATGCTTTTGCAGCTCAAAGCATTCCTTACATTATTAGCATCTCAACAACTTTAACATCACAATGTAAAATCATTATTGGTCCTGTTTTCTTTTTCCCAGCAGTGTCAGACTTTTGCTATATCCCATTGTTTTGTTCTCCAGACATTCCACGGTCATAAATAATAGTCATGTTGATACTATACTGAGGGCACATGAATTGAACTGTAAGCAACCATTGTATGAGTGCATTAGGTTCTTTTTTTCTTCCCTGCTGTATGCTTCGGTTTGCATGTATTCCATCTGACTGACTAATGATAGGATTCTTTCCTTCACCTCATGAACAAATTGAATTTTCAGATGGCAGGTTATTTATTTATAGTTTAGAAATTCTCTCACTAGTCCCTGTTTCTTTTCACTAAAGATAATCTGCAAAATGTGAGATGTTCTAAAACAAAAGAGCTCCAAGAAGCCAACTAAAAAAATTCCAAATTCTAAAGTTACCCTTTATCTCAGCTACTCTGTGAGCTTGATTCTGATCTCACACTGGTATAACTTGATACTATATACACTATATATATTTTTGTTCGTCTCTAAGGTACCACAGAACTACTCATTTTTAAAGTTACAGACTAACACAGCTACCCCTCTGAGAATGGTATAACTTGAGTACAGGCAATCCCCGACTTACGCGGATCAGACTTATGTCGGATCCGCAGTTACGAACAGGGCTTTTCTCGCCCCCGAGAACACGGACTGTGGGACCTCGCGGTCCCGCCGCCCATGTACTCCGGGGCGAGAAAAGCTGTTCCGCGTCTCCCTGGTCTGCAGAAGAGGAAGACGTGGAGCAAAGCCGCGGAGGGGCTCGGGCAGCGGGGCAGCCCAGGCGCGCCTGGGCTGTCCCGCTGCCGGCTTCCCCCGAGGCTTTGCAAAGCCGCGGAGGGGCTGGGGCTGCGGGACAGCCCAGGCGTGCCTGGGCTGCCTGGCTGCCTGAGCCCCTCCGCGGCTTTGCAAAGCCTCGGGGAAAGCCGGCAGCGGGACAGCCCAGGCGTGCCTGGGCTGCCCGGCTGCCCGAGCCCCTCCGCGGCTTTGCAAAGCCTCGGGGGAAGCCGGCAGCGGGACAGCCCATGCGCGCCTCGGCTGCCCGGCTCCCCGAGCTCCTCCGCGGCTTTGCAAAGCCTCAGGGGAAGCCGGCAGCGGGACAGCCCAGAAGCGCCTGGGCTGCCCCGCTGCCCGAGCCCCTCCGCGGCTTTGCTCCTCGTCTTCCTGGAGACCCCCCAGCAGACCAGGGAGACACGGAGCAAAGCTGGGGAGGATGCAGGCGGGACCGTGGCGCATCTCCGCAGTCCCGCCGTCCGGGATTCCCTGGTCTGCTGGGGGGTGCAGCTAGTGAGCCCCCCAGCAGACCAGGCTTTTCTCGCCTGGGGTAGAGCAGCTGGGGCTGCTGGGTTGGTCCTGCAGCGCCGCTCCTCGGCGCTGCAGGGACCAACCGGGCAGCACCCCAGCTGCTCTGCCCCAGGTGTCCCCAAGTCAGCTGCTGCTGAAACTGATCAGCAGCTGATTCCAGGAAACCCAGGGCAGAGCAACTCTGCCTCGGGCTTCCTGTAGTCAGCCACTGATCAGTTTAAGCAGTGGCTGACTTGGGGACACCTGGGGCAGAGCAGCTGGGGTGCTGCCCGGTTGGTCCCCGCAGCGCCGCCCCTGCGGGGACCTACCCAGCAGCACCCCAGCTGCTCTGTCCTAGGCGTCCAGATTCAGCTGCTGTTGAAACTGATCAGCGGCTGATTCCAGGCAGCCCAGGGTAGAGCAACTCTGCCTCAGGCTTCCTGTAGTCAGCCGCTGGTCAGTTTCAGCAGCGACTGAATCTGGAAGCCAGTTCCGACTTACATACAAATTCAACTTAAGAACAAACCTACAGGCCCTATTTTGTACGTAACCCGGGGACTGCCTGTAATTCCATTGAAGTCAATGGTATTGTACCACCATGTGAAACAACTGTGAGATCTGAATCAAACCCTATATCTCTCAGTGCATCAATGAAGATGTATATGATAGATACAGCATTTTGATATGATTTCATGAACTGGAAGATTTTTAAGTAGATATGTAAATGATTCATATATTGTATTATACACCTATTCCCAACAGGGTTTAATAACTTTAAATCTCACAGTTGAGGAAGGGAATTGTTCATATCTTAAGACTAACACAAAATGTTGTATAGAATTGTAATCAGAGATATTAGGCAGTGCTAGCATGCATCTCTCCTATCTTAAATGTGGTTTCAAGGTTATGCAGCAATTGAAGATATCTACATTTCATTATCCAACCTTACAAAGAAATGAGTTATGCTGAAAGAGACACAACTTCCTTAGAATTCTTTTTTAAAGCCTTTTCTTCATGTAGCTCTGTTACCAACATCTTAGACATTTTATTTTAATTGAAAATGTCTTCTGTGTTGCAACTATTTTTGTAATACTATTAATGAAAATGGAGACAGACCCACTGACATTGTAGCATTTGCTGATCCATAAACACTAGCACATTATTCTGACAAAGTCATATACTGTGCACAGATGTCACTGCTAACCTGCTTGTTTTTCCTTTCCTTCCCTAAAGAAACAGTATTTGATACAGCTGAACATATAACAGTGTCTCCAGAGATATGACTGTTCATTTTAATGTATCATTTATTGCAATTATACATTCTTAGTATACGATGTCTGGCCTGATATAGCTATTATTGCAAGTGTGCATGCTTCCCATTGGCTTTATTGTTTCAGTTTATGCTCAGTAAAGTTAGGGGTGAAGCAAAACTCCTAAGAAGAATATGACTGTGTGGAGCATTCCAGATGCCCTGGTTAAGAGTACCACTAACTATTCCTGTTTAAACCCACTGCCCAGAGTCCTTCTGACCTTTGCCCTGCTCCTGCAAACCAGGATTACCCACTCTTTTGTGGTCTCCTGGGTTTCCATTCCGACCAGTAGTAGAAGAGTTCAAGTGAAAGCTCTGTGACTAGACATTATATAATGTGGCTCAGTGCTTACTCTCCCATTGGACCTGCCAGACCTATGGGGGGAATATCACATGAAGCTACTTTCCACCCCCTACATTGGATGACCAGCATCTATGCCTCCTTGGTCCATCAGGCATACCCAAATACAAGGCATTAGAACATTGACTCGCACACTAAATGCAGAGAGACCCTTTGTGAGCCTATTGAGTAACACATGCCAACATATCCCTTTCCTTCAAAGCAAGGACTTTATATATGCACAGCCACAGATGACCAGTTAACAGGAAAGTTACTGGATGGCTTACCCAAAGTCCAAACAACTATTCCTAATGTTCATTATATTGGAGCACTTTCTGACTATTTTAATTGGTTTTAGAGGGTATTAAACCGTCAGGCTAAAATAAGCTGCAGTTTTGTTCATTCATCTAGAAAAAATGTATTGCCAAAGAAAAGAAAACAAAAGAGCACCAGATAATTATTCTCATTTTACTGAACGATGAAAAAATAGTTATCATGAAATACTGTCAGGTTCGGTAATATTGTGACATTAAGAACATAAGAACGGCCATACTGGGTCAAACCAAAGGCCCATCTAGCCTAGTATCCTGTCTTCTAAAAGTGGCCAATGCCAGGTGCCCCAGAGGGAATGAACAGAACAGATAATCATCAAGTAATCCCTCCCCTGCTTCTCCCGCTTCTGATAAATAGAGGCTAGGGATACCATTCCTACCCATCCTGGCTAATAGCCATTGATGGACCTAACCTCCATGAATGTATTTAGTTATTTTTTTAACCCAGATAGGCTATGTCTACACAGCAGCATTATTTTGGAATAACATAGTCCGTGTCTACACTACAAGCAGTTATTTTGACATATTGTTAAAATAATGGCAAGCTGGAGGACTTCTTACTCTGACTCCTGTAATTCTCATTGTACAAGAGCAAGGGAAGTTGGAGGAAGAGTGCTCTTTCTTGGATTGCCTGTGTGTAGACAGCACCAAAAGCCAAAAATACGTTTTTTTGATTTAAGATACGCAATTGACATAGCTCAAGTTGTGTAGTTTATTTCGGCTTTAGCCCTGCTATGTAGACATGCCTTTAAAGTCCTGGTTTTCACCACATCCTCTGGGAAGGAGTTCCACGGGCTGACTCTGTCTTGTGTGAAGAAATACTTCCTTTTGTTTGTTTTAAATCTGCTACCTATTAATTTCATTTTGTGTTCCTGAGTTTTTGGAACAAGTAAATAACTTTTCTTTATTTACTTTTTCCATACCAGTCATGATTTTATAGATCTCTATCATATTTCTCCTTAGTCTCCTCTTTCTAAGATGAAAAATCCCAACCTTATTAATCTTTCCTCGTGACAGCTGTTCAAACCCTTAATCATTTTGTTGTCTTTTAAAAAAAATTTCCAATGCCAAGATATCTTTTTTTTAGATGAGTCAACCACATTTGCACCCAGTATTCAAAATGTGGCTATGCTATAGATTTATATATAAGGGTATGTCTACACTGCCACCCTAGTTCAAACTAGGGTGGCTAATGTAGGGTATGTCTACACTACCACCCTAGTTCGAACTAGGGTGGTAATGTAGGCAACCGGAGTTGCAAATGAAGCCCGGGATTTGAATTTCCCGGGCTTCATTTGCATCTTGCCTTTCACGAGGAGTAACGGTAGTTCAGAATAGGAAGCCTAGTCCGAACTATCTAGTCCGTGCCGCATGTAGCCGCGTGGCACGGAGTCCGCACTAGTGGACATTTAAAAATGGCGGCGCCCAGCAAGATGCAAATGAAACCCGGGAAATTCAAATCCCAGGCTTCATTTGCAACTCTGGTTGCCTACATTACCACCCTAGTTCGAACTAGGGTGGTAGTGTAGACATACCCGTAGTCATTTGAACTTGCAAATGAAGCCCGGGATTAAAATATCCCAGGCTTATGTGCATGTTCCCGGGCGCCGCCATTTTTAAATGCTCAGTAGTTCGAACAACCTGCTCGCGGCTACACGCGGCATGGGCTAGGTAGTTCGAATTAAAGCTCCTAATTCAAACTACCGTTACTCCTCATTGCAGGAGCTTTAATTCGAACTACCTACCCCGTGCCGCGTGTAGCCGTGGGCAGGTAGTTCGAACTACCGGGCATTTAAAAATGGCGCCTGCCCGGGAACATACAAATAAAGCCCGGGATATTTTAATCCCAGGCTTCATTTGCAAGTTTGAATGACTACATTAGCCACCCTAGTTCAAACTAGGGTGGCTAGTGTAGACATACCCTAAATTAGTCCCCATCATTTTATACATATAATTGGGATTATGTTTGCAATATGCATTACTTTGCATTTATCAATATTAAAATTCATCTGTAATTTTGTTGCTAGTCACCTAATTTTGTGAGATCCTATTGAAGCTTTGCTTTGGACTTCACTATCTTGAGCAGTTTAGAATCATCTGGAAATTTTGCCACCTTACTGTTTACTCCATTCTCCAGATCAATATGCTGAATAGAATTGGTCCCAGTACAGAGTCCTGTGGGACTATACTAGTTACCTCTCTCACAAATTGTGATAGCACCTGACAGTACAACATATGTACTCAGTATAATCATTTGTTTAAATCTAGTCCACAAATCGTCACAAGTGTTTCCTAACAAAACACAATTTAATGAAGCATGACAGATTGCTGTCATTACACATACTCATGCACACACATTATTGGTTCTCATTCTCAAAATGTTGTCTCAAAGCCACCTTAATTTGAATTTCCTCCATTGTGACCCTCTAATAGCTTTGGTGTCAGGCTGCTCAAAATGAGCAGCCAACCAATCTGCCACACCACTCAGTCCCTCAACAAACCTTTCATCTTCGATTCACAAATATTATGCAATATACAACAGATGGCTATTACCATGGGAATATGTTCCTCACTGAGGTCTAACCTGCCATAAAGGCAACACCAGCTCACCAGCTTTAGTCTATCAAAAACACATTTGCCAGTCATCATGCACCTACTCAGCCTATTGTTGAAGCACTCCCTTACTGCTGTCCAGGTTTCCTGGGTAAGACTTCATGAGCCATGAGAATAAAGAATACACTGGGTCTCCAAAGATCACTATGGGAATTTCAACATATGCACCCCCTGAAATTTTCTGGTCTGGAAGGAAAGTCCATGCTTATGGTTGGCTCTACATGCCTGTGTTCCTGAAGAAGCATGCAACATGCATCATCCCAGACCAGCATGATTTAATGTCAGTGAGATGGTGATCCGTAACCACCTGCAACACCATCCAGAAGTATTCCTTATTGAGATAATCTGTGGTAGGGTGGTCTGGTGCCAAAATGGGCATGTGTGTGCAATCTATTGCCCCTCCATTGTTAAGGAAACCCATTTCTGCAAAGTTATCACCATTTCATGCACGTTGCCAAGAGTCACAGTCCTTTGCAGCAGGATGTGATCAATGACCCTGCACACTTGTATTAACACAGCTCCAATGGTCAAATTTCCAGATCTGGCCTGATTCGCCACCACAAGTCACCAGCTTCCACAATGTGATAATCATAAGTTTTTCCATTAAGGATACATCTAGATTGCAGAGTTTTTCTGGGATACCAGAAAAGGAAGGAACGCGTCTGCTTTTTTGAAGAAAAAAAAATTCAGAAAAGTGGCCCCTTTTTTTCGGCATCCCTGTAAACCTTGTTCTACAAGGAAGAGGGGATATTCTGAAAGAGGCTTTCAGTTCACAATTTGCATATCTTTTTCTGACTTTTCTTTGTAGGCTAGACACAGCCTAAGAGAGCAGCACTCACTTTGGTGTCCATGGGCTGCAGTGCTGCAGCAAGCTCAGCACACAGTTTTTGTAATAGCTTCTCACAATGCACTGCTTCTACTGTCAACACAAGAGCACCAAAAGTGTGGAAAAGCTCTGCTGACAGTGGGAGTGAAGTGTGAATATGCAATAGTGAGATTATTGTAGCACGTTTTGGTCATCATGAAAGAGCAAGATTCTCTTTGTCTATCAACTGTTACTTTGTTCTAACAAGGATCTAAAAGTATGTTTACAATGATATTTAAACAACAGGCAGATAAGGCTCAAAATGAGGAACAAGTAAAGAAAATGGTGCTGGTTACTAAAATAGCTGACTTAAAGAAGGAGTCAAATATATTGAGGGGAGGGCCAAAGGGAAAGAGAATTTCCTTGTTAAATTATTACCACTCGAGCCCTGAGACCAAGTGTTCTATATTCATTGAGCTATGGTTTCTAACACAATCCTGAGCATTACTTTCACAGCTGTAGTCATATGCCAGAAGCCCCTAGATTAACTGTTGGAGTACTCTGACCTTCTCCCATTTTTAGGAAGTGACTGTGTGTTATTATCTCTTGCGCCACACACACTCTTGTGGAAGGTACAGTAAAACTCCGGTAGTCCGGCATCCAGTGGTCCGGTACGCCTGATGGTCCGGCACCAACTGCAACCCGGAAGTGCTCCGGCAGCTGCTTCAAGTTGTTAGTGTAATTGATTATCTGCGGCTGGATCCACAGCCGACAGGCTGTCAATCTACCTTTCCTCTCTACTGCCTGGAGGGGGTTAAAGATGATCTCTTGTGAGTTTCAGCAGCAGCCATTCACCTGCGGATCTACCCATTCCCACCGCCTCTCCCCCTCCCCCCGCCAGACAGTAGAGAGGAAAGGTAGATTGACAGCCTGTCGGCTGTGGATCCAGCTGGAGTAAGTGTAACTGATTAGAATGTCCTGAATGCGGCTGCCTGCCTCTCGCCGCCTCTCCCCTTCCGCCACTCGCAGGCTTTGCCTCCCTGCAGCAGGAGGGAGGGTTTGGCACACCTCCGCCCCCTCCCCCGCTTCCCCTCCGACGAGACCCGCCCCTGCCAGAGTACCTCCTGATAGTCTGGCATTTCTGATAATCCGGCACCACCTGGGTCCCAAGGGTGCCAGATTATCAGAAGTCTACTGTCTTTGACTTCTGGGCATTTCATGGCAATTTTCCTGGGTTTTTGTTTATTTGTTTTGTTTTGTAAAATGAAAATAACTCCTTTTTATGTAGCTTCTTATATCATGTTCTTTTGCTTGAAGAAAATATATCAGAATCATCCTGGGCTGGAATCTTCATGAAAATGGAAGCCATCATTTTGAGATGGCTTAATATTAGGCACAGAGTGTTTTGATAAATGGATATTCCACTACTCAACCCTATATTAATTCTTTAATATGTTGCATAGGCTCTCATTGAAAGTATATGTATCATCATTCTGTAGGAGCCACAAGATCCTGTCTGTATGCACATGCATGTGGATGCTTATCCTCCCCCATCTTGCCCAGGAGCATATATTTCAGGACATCTGACTTGACAGAGAATTTTCATATTCTCACCATAGACATGGGCTGGGTGTTCACATCATTGCCATTTGTTTTCTGTGTTGTTTTTCTTCTATACTCATCCTGACTCCTCTTTACCCTGGCACTGGTACAGATTTCAATTGAAGCCACTAGTGGATGAAGCCAAATTTCATCAATGAATACCTTCTAAAACCAATCTGTGGTTCTGCCAGTAAGGAAAATGGAACAGCAACAGCTGGAATGCCTGTCCAATTTCTTCTCCACCCCTTCTCACCCTTTACCAAAAAGCTTCACTTCAACTACTGCCAAACCCTGACAAGTCTGGAAGCAAAAGCCCCTTCATTTGGACTCCAGCACAGGTCTTCTATGCAAAACATTGCTGCCAAGCCACTAGGCCAGCTTTAGGAATGTGTTTTTAATATTCATTGTTCACTCTGTCTGTTACTGATGTGCGCAGCATAATTATTTTAATGTTTTGCACATGTGGTGTTATGAAATCTGTGCCTTTAAAGCTATGCCAGTTTTTTTCTCTGTAACCAAAATACAATATTTCTACCTATGATCCAGTTTGCCACACATTTTAAAAATATGTTATGACAAAGATTAGACTAGCAACTATGCAAGCAATGCAACCAAAGCAAGACTAACCTATTTTCTTCACAGAACAGAATTTGTGAGGAATTTCTTTCTTTCTTTCTTTCTTTCTTTCTTTCTTTCTTTCTTTCTTTCTTTCTTTCTTTCTTTCTTTCTTAGAAAGAAACAAATATTAACACACATACACAGGGAAAAATATAGCACACATATAGTGGAAAAATCATTCACTTCCATTGGCTGCTGGCTAGGAAACTGTGCTCTATCCTATAGGACTCAAATCTGGTGATGGTGACCCCTGCCACATGACCTCTGCTCTTGATTACAGCAATTTATAATATTGAGGGATGAAGTAATGCATCCTGAAAATCTTCAGCTGTCATAGAATGCAGCACAGGCCATCACAAGCCCATCATCCCATTGCTCTGCATTCTGCCTTGCATCCTCAGTGAGCACTGAGTCCAAATAAAGGTCTCCATTCAGATTCAAAGACCTTCACAAGATTAGATTTTTTCATTCTTAATAGTAACCTCCCATAACTCCCAGCAATGCTCTACCAGAACAATTGACTCTGACAGGTTTTACAGGTAAGCGTTAGGAAAGAATATATAGCTGCCCTTCCCAAACCGATTGTGAGAGGATGGAACAAGCCCAGGTTAAAGTAACCCATCCACTCTTGCCGGGTTTCATGGACAAATTATCAAGTCCTAATGATGAACAATATCAAAGGCAACCAGAAGCCCAACAGATTTGGCATGGACATCCAGCCTCTCTCCAGACACATAAAGAGTTCATCTATAATAATTGTCTTTGAGCTGTGCTGAAGCCTAACTGGAGGGGATGCAAAAAAGTCACACCAGAAAGAAAAAGTCAGATGACGCAGGCGGTGGCCACCCCCAAAGTCTCATTAATAAGATCATTAGCTTTTGTGATGGCAAACAGCTTCTTGAACATGGGGAGGCCACCATAGGCATAAGGTTATAAAGTATAAGAACCCACTTACACCCCTAGAATAAATATTAGAACTAAACAATACAGGTGGGTGAACCTAGGTGCTGTGGTTTGAGTCGGACAATTGCCTAACGCTTCACTTATTTATCTGTAACATATCCAGACCTCTTTGCTCTGGAAATCTCAGACGATCAATTTCCCCCATGAGATTTTCAGTGTGTCCTCATTCACATTGGGCAGGCTGGTCTTTCATGTTGTATTTTGATATTTCCTTATCCTCTCCTCTCTGAACGCAAGATGTGGGAAGGCTGCTCAGAAGTTAATTTAAAAGCTAAAACTGAACTCTTTTGAATTAAAAAAAAAGCATCAGAGTGGTTCTTTTATCAGAACTAGCTTATCCATCCCTAATTCACAAAGAGAGGTGGGACCAGACAAAAAAGTTTTGATCTGAATTTGAATGTTCCCAAAGTTCAGAGGTGTTAGGATCTAAGGTTTTGGCTCCAGCCCACCTGTGTCCACCACTAGCCTGTCCTCATCTCCTTCCCCCATTATCCTACATTTTAATTTCTGTCTAGCTCCCTTTTCACCTTCATCTTTCTTCCAAGATTAAAGCTTTTATATTATAAACATAATTCCTATAAGAGATAAGACAGTCCCCAGTATATCTTTATTAATCCTAGTTAAGATAACATTTTGAAAGCAGAGACGGAAAGAGATTTATAAAGAGCAAGAGAAGACAGTTGTAGATCAGCACAGCAGGGATGGAGACTGATACACTGTGTGAAATTGTTAACAAAGAAATGAAAGTTAAAAATGGCCTTATGAGTGAAATCCCAAACATAATGTACATGTAAGTGATTTGCTGAATTGGGGCCTAAATTATTTCTCTCTCTGGGTTTCCCAGCATGCCCATCTTTTTTTGTCCATTGGATTATAAACTCTTTGGGTCTGAGATTGCCTTCCTATTACAACTTATATAGTTTTGACTCGATCCACACAGATCTGCTTGCAGTATCAGGACTTTATTTAGTACTGAAAGTTTGTGGGTTTGATTCAAAATAAGGAAGGGATCTTTTGTGGGGGGCAGGTAGTTCATCGGTAGGCAGTGGGAAGCTTGAATGTTTTTTCAAGTGAGTGTGTGTGTGTGTGTGTGTGTAAGTGCCAATATGAATTTATAATACATTTAAAAAATGTATATAGTCGTGTGAAACAAGACATCCATGAATCACCGCACTATCTTCACAGATCCAGTAACCATGCTAAACATACCAAGAAATCTATTACTGTATATACGGATGCCATGGAGTATGTTCCAAGGAGAAACATACTTGATGGGAAACCCAACCTGAAAGGAATCCATCTTGAACCTACTATTCTGGCTTTCAAACAAACCCCACCCCCCAATCTCTCCAAGCTCACCACTTGCAAAGGCACACCAGCAGAGTGCCACCCAACCCTGCCAGAAAACCAGATGCAAAACCTGTAGACATATAATGATAGCAGCAGAGATCGATACCACTCACAACACACCTTTCATGATCTGGAGGTCCCACACATGCCTATCATAACAAATGTCCCAGTAGCAATTATGTGGATGAAACCAATCACTGCTCTTGAATGAATCCACACAGAAAAACAATAAAGACAAAAACCAACATCTGCCCTATGTGTGACCACTTTTCACATAGTGATCTCTCTATATCTGACCTCTCCATCAGCTAAGTAGGGCATCATAAGAACATAAGAATGGCCATACTGTGTCAGACCAAAGGCCCATCCAGCCCGGTATCCTGTCTGCTGACAGTGGCTAATGCCAGGTGTCCCAGAGGCAGTGAACCAAATAGGTAATGATCAAGCGATCTCTCTCCTGCCATCCATCTCCACCCTCTGACAAACAGAAGACACCATTCCTTACCCAGACTGGCTAATAGCCATTAATTGACCTAACTTCCATGAATGTATCTAGTTCTCTTATAAACCCTGATATAGTCCTGGCCTTCACAACCTCCTCCAGGACTGTCAAACTACTAAAAAGAAACTTTGCAATTCATAATTGTTTTTAAAAATTGGATGTTCAGTGAAGATACTTTTGCTCAGGTGTTAGTTTATGTTTGTCAGTTTTGAAATTTGATGTAAAATGCAGTTTTAGAGGCAGAACATATATACACCCCAGCCTGACTGTGAAGCGGTAAAATGCAACCCCAGTGCTCGGGCTACAGTGTGCTCCAGTAGCTGCCTGGGAAACCCTTATGCCAATGCCACACCCTGGGACACAGGACCAAGAGACCTACTGGAGGCTGTGCGGGAGCTTTGGGGATGGCTCCTACGAATTCTCCTCACGGTGCACACAGTCCAGGCACTTCTGCACATGCAGCCCCAAGGCAAGGCAAGGAGTGGCCTGGGAGCAAAAACCAGAGAGTGAAATGGGGACCATGCATTGCCCTGCAGAAAGGGGAGGCATCAGAGCTCCTGGCTCAGCACAGTCTGGGGAGGGATAACTCCCAACATCCTGGCAGCCTCCTGCCTGTCAGCGTAGCTCCCTGCTTTGGAGAAGTTCTGTACAGGAGCAACAGGGAACTGGAACCAACCCCATAGGAGGGACATTTGGGGGCTGGCTGCCTCTTGCTGCCTGGACAGTGCAGGATGCATGGGTGCCCCGGACACAACCCCAGGGAGGATGCGGGGGGGTCAGAAAGTGGAGCCCTGGGGTTGCATTTTACCATACAGCTGCCCTGCAGTGTGGGAGCATCCAGGGTGCTTAGAGTCTTCCTCCCTTAGCTGTGGGCTGAGCGGGGAGCTGTGCCATTCCCTTCCTTTGTAGGGCGGCTGCTGGGTTACTGACTAAGGCGCTGCAAAGGGAGGTGTGCTTTGCATTTGCAACAGAGTGCAATAGACTGCACCACAGATTGTCAGCACAGAAAGGCCTAAGAAAGTTACCCAGGGAATTCTGGGATACCTTGAGAGGACTTCTGGGACCCAAATCCTGCTGAGGCCACAAGCACTTAGGAAAGCAATATGGCTCATACCTCAGGTCCCAGCTTAATATGAGCTCACACCATTCAGGATCCTAGTACCCTCGGGCTGAGCCCCAGTTCAGGGCCATCCTTAGGCATACACGGCCTATGTAGCTATATAGGGTGCACATTTCTAGGGTCACCACTGGGATAAGACAGCAAGGCATGGGCAGTGCCGGTGCTGGCTCCGGGAGCCAGCTTCATCCCATCCTGATATACTCATAGGCTGTGTTCAGCTGCCACTCACTAGCTGTTTCCTTTCCACCAGAAAGGAAAACTACCACCCACTTCCAACTGGATATATAGCCATCCCCTGCTCCACCTCTGGCCCAAAGCTCACTCTGCTCCCCACTTGGCTCCTCCCACATTTTCCTCTGCTACCTCCCTGCTCCCTTCCCCCACTGGGCCCACTTTCCCCTATTCCTGCCCCAATGGCCACACAGCCCTGAGCACAGCACCCTCCCCTGCAGACGGCGACACACACATGAATGGGGTGCAGGTGCTCAGCAGTGTTCCCTGTAAGATGTAGGCTTATGCTCGAGCTGCATAGAACACCAGGAATGATAAGATTAGCCCTGCCCCAGGTTAACACAACTGGTGTGTGAATGCAAGGGGGCGGGGGGTAAACTTAAGCCCATGCAGGAACCCCAGCTTATATTGCTGTGTAGACAGACACGCCAAGTACATTTCCCATACCTGGAAAAAATGCTCTGTGTAAGCCTAGAAACTCGTCTCTCTCGCCACTAGACATTAGTCCAGTAAAAGAGTTTGTCTCACCCACCAGGTCTTGCTAATATCCTGAGACCAATACAGCCAGTGCTTTTTTTTTATGATGGTACTGCCTGGTACGCAGTACCAGTACCTCCAGACATAGTACCAGCACCTCCAGTCAGAGCTCAACAACTTTTCCCCTGGAGTACCGGCACCTTCCGCTCCCCCCTCCCCCAAAAGCACTGAAATACAGCTATGACAATCTTGCATCCACTGAACATTGAAGTCAGTTGTATTCACAAAGGACTAGATTATCTCCCTAGATTCACAGCTATAGATGCTTCTCTCTGGGCCTAACTGGGAATGAAGGGGTGTGGCTAGGACAATATTTGGCTCTCCATATCCATTAGGCACTCTCTTGCTCTGATCTGCTGGTCAGTCGCATGGAGAAAAAGGAAAGAAGAAGGGATTACTATACCCAGTGGAAGATTAGTCAATGGGCCATGCCTAGGGGCCTCCACCTTTTGGAGAGCATCAGAAAAATGGGCACCCCTCTTCTCAATCCTGCTCTCCCTGGCTCTCCTGCGGGAGAATGGGGGAAGCTCCCACACTCCAACCCAGCTCCCTGGAAGGAATGCTGGAGGCAAGAGGGGGGAACCTCAGGTGGAAGGGATCCCCACTTGCTCTGTCCCAGGGCCCTACAAACCCCTAATCCACCTCTGGCTAACCATGAAAATAAGTATCATAAATTACTCCTATTAATACTCCAGTGAGTCCTGGAATGTGCTGTTGCTCTTCCTGAGACACCACTGCCTTAACAACTCCCATTTTACTCTGGGCTATGCTTATTTGTTACATTTTACCTCTAGACTTGCCTTCGATTCCTGGTTGTGACTTTAGTCACTTCACCTCTGTGAAACAGTTCCTACAAATATAAAGCCAGACTACTTACCTCATGTGTAAAGCACTTGGAATACTAGAGGTGTAAAGTGGTTTATGAGAGCTAGTTACCAGTGTTTATTATAGCAAGACCCACTGGATTAATAAACTCAAACAAGTGAAATCAACTCCAAGGAGTGAAATGCCTCTGAAAGAGGTTTAGTGGTCTGCTCCAAAGAGGAAAAGGACAGACTGATCTAAACTCTTTTGACAGTCTGGAGAATGGGGGGGGGGGGGGGGGGGGGAAAGTCAATTACCCAGTTATTAGCCAACTTTCAGAAATGTGGAATGCTGAAGCTTGTAAAGTGTCCTAAAGAATCTGTATCATTTTGATGGCTTGATTGCTAACTCCAAATTTCCCAAAATGGGTAAAATAGCATCCATTTGAGAAAGTTGATCACTGGTAGCTGGTCAACAAAGTAGCAGATGAAATTCAATGTTCATAAATGCAAAGTAATGCATATTGGAAAACACAATTCCAAAAATATCTATCAAATGAGAACTAAATTAGCTGTTCGCACTCAAGAAATCTTGAAGTCATTGGTGACAGTTCTCTGAAAACCAACACTCAATGGGCAGCAGCAGTCAAAAAAAGCAAACGGAATGTTGGGAATCATTAAGAAAGCGATAGAGTACAAGACAGATAATTTCTTATTGTGCCTCTATAAATCCATGGGACACCCACATGTTGAATACTAGGTACAAATGTGGTGGTCTCATCTAAAAAAAGATAGCTTGGTATTGGAAAAGGTTCAGAAAGAGGCAACAAAAATTATTAGGGGTATGGAACTAGCGCCATAGGAGGAGAGATTAATAAAACTGGGACTTTGGAGATTAGGAAAAAGAACTAAAGGGGGATATGATAGAGGTCTATAAAATCATGACTGGTGTTAAGAAAGTGAGTAAAGAAAAGTTATTTACACCTTCCCACAACACAAGAACTAGGGGTCAACAAATGAAATTTATAGATAGCAGGTTTAAAACAAACAAAAGGAAGAATTACACACAACTCATGGTCAGCCTGTGGAACTGCTTACCTGAGGACATTGAGAAGGCCAAAACTATAACAGGCTTACAAAAAAAAGAGCTAGATAAATTCATGGAGGAAAGGTCCATCAATGGTTATTAGCCAGGATGGCTAGGGATGGTGTCTCTAGCCTCTGTTTGTCTTTAGCTGGGAATAGGTGACCAGGGATGGGTCACACTGTGATTACCTATTCTGTGCATTCCCTCTGGGACACGTGGCATTGGCCACCTTAAAGAAGACAGAATAGTGAATTAGCTGGACCTTTGTCTTACCCGGTATCTCTGTTCTTATATATGCTTCTTTGGCAGGAGTAGAAAAATAAAATAATAAAATCATTCACTTCATGGTGAAAACACTGAAAAGATTAAATAATTCTCAGAGGGTGAAAATTAACTTGATCTAAGTTAATTTTGTGTGGACAAAACAAATGGCACAGATTGTAGATGCTGTAATATGTTAAAATCCAAATGAATCCTATTTATTGGGTGATAATGTGCACTGTTTCTAGGGAATTTGCCTCATTTATTACTTTAAAATAATGTTGGCTCTTCTAAGAGAGAGTGATAGGAGTGGAGGAACTATCCATTTACCCCTCCTCACTCCCCCGTCTGCAACCTCAGTGGAATGGAGTCATTATATACAAACTGGGATTATTTTATCTGTTCATTTCATTTCATGGTATTGGACCTTTGTTAATTTTCTCTCCATGTACCAACAGGTGTCTTGTGCTAAATTTTTTACTCATCTGTGGTTATAAGAAGAAAGGTTTTCTTGCTCCATATCACTTAAGGCTGCTTTTTTACTTTGTATAGCAGGTATCCCCACCATATGACACATAACATTATTATTAAAACATATTGACTTTATGCCATAATTGTATTACAAAGTTATGCATAATGAATCCTTGGTTTTGCTCATTCAGTATCATTTTGTTGCTATCCTCTGTTTAGATACTTTGTGATGTTCACACAGTATTGCTGCCCATTTCACAAAATAAACAACCCACAAATATAGAAAAATACTTTTCTCTAATTTCTTGCAATTATAGTGACCTCGGGTATCACTTGCAGCAGGAGCATATTTGCACTATTACCCTGGGAGCACCTAGAACTCTGCAGTGGAGAGGGACTAGGGTCCCCGCATGTTAGATACATACGTCACACATAATAAAAAAAGACAGTTCTGGCCTCAAAGCACTAAAACATTTGTATTAGGAAGTGTTATTTTTAATCTGACACCATCCCTTTAGCAACCCCTTTCTCTTTAGCCACCCTTCAGAGAATACTAGATAGATAGGAAAGACACTATGTATTCTAAATAGCATTAGTTATTACCTTCCATCTGCATTATGCAAACTCCTTAGGCATTTCCACCAATGATTCACCCTGTGTTCTTGGTACAGTTATGCTCCACCTCTATTAGATGATCATCACTGCTCAACACATTTTGTATTGGCCCCTTAAGAGGCCATTTGAGACAGATTTCACTGTATCTCTGCTCTTTCATAAGATGATCATGACTATTTGTCTTCACTAGCAAGTTTACAGTGGCACCGCTATACCAATACAGCTGTGCCACTGCAACATTGTACATGTAGCCACTTTCTCAGGCTATGTCTACACTGTCATTTTTTTCAGCAGAAGATATGCAAATCATGCTCTAATTGGCATATCTTCTGTGGATCCTTTTTGTGGAAGAGGTTTTGCCGCTAAAAAGCCCTGTGTAGACGGGGCCATTTGTGGGAAAAAAAACCCCTTTTCACAAGATCCCTTATTCCTCAAAAAAATTAGATGTACAGGATCTTGCAAAAAAAAGAGGGTTTTTTCCGACAAAGGGCCCCATCTACACAAGAGTTTTGAGCAGCAAAACCTCTTCTGCAAAAAGAATCAACAAAAGATATGCAAATCAGAGAGCAATTTGCATATCTTCTACCAGAAAAAAATGGCAGTGTAGACATAGCCTCAGGTAGAGAGCTCTTCCATCAACATAATTAAACAATTTCCAAGAAGAGGTGGTAGCTAGTTTCTGTTGATGTAACTTACGTTGCTAAGAAGCATGTTTTTCCACACTCCTAAACAACATAAGTTACACAGACAAAAGGGCTAAAACATCTCTTTATTAGTCGTCAATGTTGCTGAAAAAAGAACAGAGAAACCTGAGTCAATCAGCTTATCTTTGGCTATATCACTAAGATCTGGCTGGAAAACTGTTGTTAGCCCAATCATTTTATAGTAGGCACTTGTTTCAGTAAGAGCAGAGGGATGCTCAGGGAAGTAATATATCTGTATTGGTCGTATCCGACCTGAACTGTAGGAAGTCTCCCACTGCACTCATAAATCCATTGAGCATGTCCATCTTGCATGAGAGTCCCAGGGTAGTACCCATGCTGGCCTATGAGATCCCTGTTTTGCTCTTTGAAGTTTTAATTGAGGTTTTGTCTATGATTGAAGCGGTTGCTGGTATCGCTAGTAAGTGGTAAATTATACTTGCAAAATAGCTGGTTTACCGCTACAGCTTAAGTCAGTTTCCTGAATGGAATAAGCTATACCAGCCAAATAATTCCTATATCATTGCCAGGTCATAGCCATCTTTCAAATAAAGGTCAGGGTGCCCTTCTGCCTCTTTTGGAATAGAGTACCAATTGTATGGATCCAGTTGGTTTCAGAATTCTCAAAGGTACATAATACCCAATTACTGGAACACACCTGCTGAATTAGTAGAATTGTCTACTTTGATCCTTGACTCCAGAGATGATGCCTCCTAAATAAATAATATGACCTTTCCTTTCTGCCAAATCACTTGTGTATAATATGGAAGGCCAATAAGAGATGTTAAAATGGTCATGGTGTAAGAACTTCTGAGGCCCCATCTCATGTCTGTGGTGGAAGTAAAGTTGCTTGTTTTGGTTTGTTTGTTTTAATGTGTCAGCCTAGCTATTGATATATCTGATGTAAGCATTTTAGTATACATTTCTGGACATTATCTATTGCAGTAAGTTAAGACCAGGTAAGGATGAAATCTTTAAATCAAATCTATATTAATTAAATTTATCTCAAAAAGCCAAGAACGTTTTTTGTGAAACCTCACTGAATTAATTTTCATTCGGTAAAATCAGGGGTAATTCAAATCCAGTGTCCATTTTAATTGAAGCACCAAAGGTCAGGAGAGGTTGGGTGTTTCATAAAAGATTTCAGTATAGTCCCATCTCTTTATGGGGGAAGAAAAAGTGATTTTGCGTCTGCAATATCTTACCAATTACACTTTGGGGTTTCAAAACCAAATCTATGGCTGCTTCAGATTCTGGCTCCATATTTCTGAACTATAAGAAAATTCAAGAGAAAAGATTCTGGCTTTGGCTCATTTCAAAAAATGATTCTACTATATATTTTCATGAACATAATAGCTGACATCTATTGCCTTCCACTTACCTTCACAAAGAATTTGAGTGCACCATTTTTGAGGATTCATAAAGTAATTATGATGCTAAGACATCATAACGTAATTATATTTATTACTGCTGCTTGAGGTTTGGAGACAGGATTCTCTGTCTTGTTCTGGAAACTGATCTGCACAGCACTTACAGATCATAAACCAGTGTTTAAGGTTAACTGCTCTAATTAAATCAACATCTTGAAATTGCCTTTTGAGGCTGCTTCTCCCCCCCATTAGCAGCAACAAGGCTGTAGGATGAGTATCATTAATTTTTTTTTTAACTAAAATTCCTGGGTTTAGTACTTGTTGGGAAAATGTGGTTAGGTTGCCATTTTTAATTGTGTGGATTTTCATCCCACTTTATTGACAGTATTACCAACAAAACAGAAGCTGTGCAAATACTTTTCTCACCAGTACTTCTATGGGTCTGGTTCATGGAATCTCAGTGTTCAGTTCTAATTCTGCAGTGTTACAGTTCTTAACAACTCAATGAACAATTTCAAGTTTTTTCCCAGGGACTACAACACTTAGAGGCTCATTATTGATTGGGGGACCTGCATTATAGAGTTCATCAGAAAATATAATATCCCTAGCAGGAGAATTGTTTTGGAACAGCCTTGCAAAAAGAGCAGTCTTTAAACCATGATTTGAGGACGTCAGTAAGGGTACGTCTGGGGTGTATGGGGTGTTCAGGGAGGGGTAGCACCTCTGGTGTAGGGGCATGTTGTGCCTTTTCAGGGCAACTCGTCCAGCTCTCACCTGTGGCTCCTAGTAGCTGTAGCATGCGCAGCGGCCACATCCCGGGCAACAGCTTCAACAGGCTGGCCAAACCAGGTTGAGAGTAGCCGTCAGGTCATTGACCTTCGGTGAGATAGGGACTTGTCTATCCTGTGCATGTGAAGACAGACTCCGGTGGATTGAGCGGATGAGATCTAGAATAGATCTAGAATAGATCTAGAATAGGACCAACGGTCATGAAGGTGGTTTCTGTAAGCGATGTGGTACACTAAGAGCACAACAAGACACAAAACATGCCCTGGTCAACCACTGTGCCCAGCCCATCTCCAACCATCTTGACTTTAGTCCTGCCATTGGAGCAAGATGGAATCTGGGAAGAGAGAGTGAGGCTGATTATGCGCACCTCTCCCTCACTTTAATCCAATTCACGCGCAAGTCTTGACATCTGACATCCCCTAACATCCGTAAACCTCAAAGTCCTGTGGCGACGGGCGAGCGACGAAGCAGCAGGTATGGATACACTGGGAGCTGTAGCCGCGGACCTGCACACAGGCGGCTCAGGTCTAATGGTCGTCTTCTTGCTGGCCGAAGCAACAGCTGGATTCGGCATCTACCTGAGTGACTGAGCAGCCCTCTTTAGGATCGCACTGCTCACCTCCGTAGCAAGAGGAAGGGGGTAGAAAAGGTGCCCTAAACATTATTTGCTTCACAGAACCCTGGCCAGCTTACCGCGGCTGGAGGGGATTCCAGTCGAACAATAAAACTTCAAACAAAACGCAAGGTGACACCACTCACTATTGGCACATAGAATGTACGCACGCTTCAAGACAACCCCTCAGCAGATCGACCAGAAAGAAGAACAGCCCTGGTCGCTAGAGAGCTCACAAGATTTAACATTGATATTGCGGCCCTGTGTGAAACTCGTCTAGCCAACGAAGGTCAGCTCACAGAAATAGGAGGCGGTTAAACATTCTTCTGGTGTGGACGCAGCAGTGACGAACGTCGTGAATCTGGAGTTGGCTTTGCGGTTAAGAATCATCTTGTCCGCAAACTTGCCAGTCTTCCCAAGGGCGTGAACGATCGACTCATGACACTGCATCTTCCACTACCGAGAGGAAAGTGGATCACTGATCAGCGCCTACGCACCCACAATGACGAATCCAGATGAAGTAAAGGACAAGTTTTATGAAGATCTCGATGCCCTACTCTTATCCGTGAAGCACACCAACAGGCTGATTCTACTTGGCGATTTCAATGCGAGAATAGGATCTGATCACTCTGCCTGGGATGGCGTCATTGGAAAAATGGAATCGGTAAATGTAACAGCAATGGCCTACTACTACTGAAGACATGTGCGGCTCATGATTTGATCATCACTAATACCATCTTCCGCCTGCCCACTCGCAAAAAGACATCCTGGATGCACCCACGCTCTAAGCACTGGCACCTCATTGATTATGTCATTGTGCGGAGGAAAGACAGACAGGATGTAAGGGTGACCAAGGCCATGCCGAGTGCTGACTGTTGGACTGACCACAGACTTATCATCTCCAAATTAAGCCTTCATATCAAGCTAAAGAGACGTCCGCAGGGAAACAAAGCTGTGATGAAAAAGATCAACGTCAGTAAACTGAAGAACCCCAACACAGCAGCTTCACTGGAAGAAGATCTTGACAACCAACTTTCAGAGCTGCAATTAGAGGAAAATGCTGAGAAGGACTGGGAACGCTTCCGGGATATTGTGCACTCTTCTGCAATAAAGGTTCTTGGACCCTTACACAGGAAACAGCAGGACTGGCTTGATGAGAACGATGAAGAGATTAAGGTCCTACTTGCTGAAAAGTATCGCCTTCACCGTGCTCATCAGAATGACCCGTCGTCAACAGCTAAGAAAAATGCCTTTTCATTCGCAGGATCGTACAGAGCAAGCTTCGCAAGATGCAGGACTCCTGGTTGAGTGCTAAAGCAGATGAAATCCAGAAGTTTGCTGACAGAAACAATGCCAAACGGTTCTGTGAAGCCCTTTGGGACTTCAGCCCTCAGGGAGCTCCCCTCTACTGGACTCAGATGGTGTAACTCTCATTACTGAGAAGACTCTGATTCTACAGCGTTGGGCTGAGCACTTCCAATCCGTACTGAACCGTCCATCCTCCATCAATAACGAGGCGATTGATAGAATGCCCCAGGCGGATATCAACCACAGCCTGGATGTCTCACCATCAGAGACTGAAACCTTACAGGCCATCAGCCAGTTGTCCAGCGGTAAGGCCCCAGGATCTGACGCGATCCCAGTGGAAGTCTATAAGGGTGGTGGTGCAGTGCTTGTCGACAAACTCACTCAGCTGTTCCAGTCCTTCTGGAATCAAGGATCTATTCCTCTGGAACTGAAAGACATGTCCATTGTACACCTCTACAAGAGGAAAGGAAATCAACAAGTCTGCGATAATCCTAGAGGAATATCACTGCTCTCCATCGCAGGCAAGATCCTTGCACAAGTGTTGTTGAATCGCCTGATTGACCACCTGGAACAGGGTCTATTATCCGAGACACAGTGCGGCTTCCGCAAAGAGCGTGGCACTGTGGATATGATCTTCGCAGCCCGACAGCTCCAAGAGAAGTGCCAAGAGCAGAATCGTGAACTGTACACCATCTTTGTGGATCTCACCAAGGCTTTTGACACTGTCAGTCGCGAAGGTCTGTGTCGCATCATGTCAAAGTTTGGGTGCCCTGATAGATTCATCCTGATGGTACGTCAGTTCCACGATGGCATGACGGCTCGTGTTCTGGACGACAGAGAAGCTTCAGAGGCCTTTCCCGTCACAAACGGCGTCAAGCAAGGGTGCGTGCTGGCACCAACCCTGTTCAGCATAATGTTTTCAGCCATGCTGTCAGACACCTTTCAGAACAGTTCCTTGGGAGTCAGCCTGAGATACAGGACTGATGGGAAACTGTTCCACCTGCGAAGACTCCAGGCTGTCACCAAGATAAAGGAGACTGTGTTACGAGACTTCCTTTTTGCTGACGACTGCACCCTGAATGCTGGATCAGAGCAGGAAATGCAAGCCAGCATGGACAAATTCGCAGGAGCATGCGACAACTTCGGACTTCTCATCAACATAAAGAAAACTGAAGTGATGCACCAGTCAGCTCTGAAAGCCCAACATCAAGAGCCCACTATCACAGTGAAGGGACAAAAGCTGCAAGCAGTGGACCAATTTACATACCTTGGCAGCACCCTCTCCCACGCAGTGACAATTGACATCAAGGTCAACTGCAGAATCGCCAAGGCAAGCTCTGCATTCGGCAGACTGCTGACCAAAGTGTGGGACCGCCATGGAATAAGCCTTGTTACAAAGCTTAAAGTCTATCGAGCAGTAGTGTTAACTACCCTGATGTATGCCAGTGAGACTTGGACTGTATACAGGAGGCACTCTAGACAACTGAACCACTTCCACACGATTTGCCTCCGCAGACTTCTGAGGATCCGGTGGCAGGACAAGGTGCCAGACACAGAAGTCCTTTTTAGAGCAGGCCTGCCGTCAGTTCACACCCTGCTGATGAAAGCCCAGACACGCTGGGCTGGCCATGTTGCAAGGATGCCAGACCATCGCATCCCTAAACAGCTCTTCTATGGTGAGCTGTCTCAAGGAAAGCGATCGCATGGGGGACAAAAGAAGCGATACAAAGACACGCTTAAAGCCTCTCTCAAGTCCCTGGATATCGACACCACCTCCTGGGAGACCCTGGCACAAGATCGATCGACATGGCGCATGCTGATCCACCAAGGCTGTCCAACATCTGAAGCCAGAAGGACAACCATAGCACAAGAGAAGCAAGCACTCCGTAAAGCCAGAGTTGCAAACGCTGCAACAGTGGTGCCTACACATGTCTGCCCGACATGTGGCAGAACATTTCGTGCCCGTATTGGCCTTATCAGCCATCTGCGGACACACCGTGGACAGCCCACAACTCGTTAGATGTCAAGGTCCTCTTCGAACACGATGGACGAACATCATCAAGGGTACGTCTAGACTACAAGCCTCTTTTGAAAGAGATCATCTAGACAGCCACAAGACTTTTGAAAGAGAGCACCCAGGCAATCTGGATGCTCTCTTTCAAAAAAGCCCTGTTTGCATTCAAGAACACCTTTTTTCAAAAGAGCTCTTTAGAAAAAAGGCGTTCTTCCTCATAAAAGCAGGTTTACCACTGTCAAAAAAAAGGCCATGTTCTTTCAATTTAATTTCGAAAGAACGCAACAGCAGTCTAGACGCAAGTGAAGTTTTTTCGAAAAAAAGCCACTTTTGATCAAAAAAACCCTGTAGTCTAGACATAGTCTAACTGAGGCAAAGGTTAGGGTCTATTGCCATAATGGTCTATTGGTGGCTGAGGTTCTTTGGCCTGCAATATATAGGAGGTCAAACTAGATGATCATAATAGCCTCTTCTAATCTTTAATGTCCATGAGGAGGAAAGTTTTCATTTCCAGAGTAACCTAACTGTTCCACTTCCTGTCTTGAGCAAAGAGCCATGCCCAAAGATACTTTCATTAGCTATAATGACATAAAATTGATATGATTTGATTTAACACTTCAGTAAGAGGCTTTCATATCTCATTTTAGCAGAGAGATATTGAAACATTAGTCATCTCTGAGCCTGAAAGCATTAACAATCCTCTTCTCTATGGCCTATTTGCAAGTCCATTAGAGTCAATTATTTTCTCTTAGACCTTCATTCAGAAAATCACCCCTACTGAAGAAAGTACTTGAGCACATGATGAACTTTAAACATGTGCTTAAGTTTCACTGCAGTCAGTGCTGAAAGTAAAGCATGGGCTTAAATTCTTTCCTGAATCCAGGTCTTAGATTTTTACCTCTAGATGAAATGGGCTGTTGCTTTCTGATCACTGTTAAAGAGAAGGGGTGGGGGAGGCTGATTCTGGTATAAATCAGTAACTTAATTAACTTAATTGAAGTAATGTAATTGAAATTAACAAGCTCTATTCACCATTGCCTCCTATAGTGATTTACTCTGATGCAAAATGAGTGTAAACATTATGGCTACGTCTACACTGGCCCCTTCTTCAGAATAGCCATGCTAATTTAGAACTTTGGAATAGGGAAATGTGCGGGGGGTTTAAATATCCCCCGCGGGATTTAAATAAACATGGCTGCTGCTTTTTTTCCAGCTTGGGGAAAAGCCGGAAAAGAGCGTCCAGACTGGCGCAATCCTCCGGAATAAAGTAGGAATAAGAGATCCTCCAGAATAGGGCTTTATTCCGGAGGATCGTGCCAGTCTGGACGCTCTTTTCCGGCTTTTCCCCAAGCCGGAAAAAAAGCGGCAGCCATGTTTATTTAAATCCCGCGGGGGATATTGTATCAGTCATGACTGTGAAATCTGTATTTCTTTACTGTTTTGCATTATGGGCCCTACTTGTCTGTTGTTTATCTGTATGGTCTGTCTGGTTCTTTGCTTGTTTCTGCCTGTTGCATAACTAGTTTTGCAAGATTTAATTCAGCTATGATTCAGGTATGATTAGTTAAAGAACTGGTTTGTACTTGGCTAGGTCTGGTAAAAAAAATAGTGTTTTGTAGTTAAATAATTGGTTACGGTATAGCTAAGCAGGACTCAAGTTTAAATGTAGAAACTGTGGTCCAAAGTAAGTTCTTTGGAACCTGACTCTAGGATACAGCCCCAGAGCTGCCGGACCTCAGTATCCGGTCAGATATATCATGCAGAACCTGGAGGAGTCCTGGATAATCTTATCCTGACTGGCCAGGAAAAGTTTATCTGACTTACTGTGAGTGGTGAACATTGTTGGTTTGGCCTGGATGCTCTTTTTTGGAAACTGTAAACAAATATAGGTTGAGAATATTACTGTGTAAGGTTCTTTCACTGGTAAAAGATCCCAAAAGCTACAGAAGGTTATGCCCTGAGCCTTAGGAACTGGGAAAGGATGGCCCTGAGTCCAGAGGCAGTGAGCTGTATGGGCCAGTGGTGTCCAGATTCTGGGTCTCTCCCCTGTCTCATCTGGCATTTCCACATACCTCCCCGAGCATCTCCTGGCCCCTCCTGACATCACCATCACCAGGTGGCTTCCCTCTGCAGCTCTGCACTGTGCTCCCTCGCTGGCCACTGCTGTGGCCAGCTACATGGGAGCAGCAGAGAGGGAAGGCTGGGGCAGTTGCTGCACCTGTGGAGGGAAGTGGGGAGGAGGTGCACAGTAGCTCTCTCTTGACAGGTGACTCCAAGTGGAAGGGGCTTATCCTGGCTGGATCTCCTGAGCCGCAGCCCTGCAAGGGACTTGAAGTGTTGTGCCAGGAGTGGGTGAAGAGGGGACTTCTTCCCCAGAGCTCAGTCTGGTTAGAGGGGAGAGGGCTGGGGGGAAATCCTCCCTCCTCTCTGGTCCCCAAAACTTGAGACAGCCTGCCTGAAGCACCCCAAACTCCCCGGCGTGGCCCCCACCTCTCCCCGCACTCCAAAACTCTACCCCAATGCAGAGACCATGTCCCAAACCTCCTCCCACACCCAAATTTCCTCTCAGAGCCTGCATTCACCGTGCACCCAAACTCCCTGCCACAGCCTTAGCCAGGAGACAGGACTTGGACCCATTCTGGGCACCACCAAAAATTATATAAACCTGCTGCCCCTGCCTGAACCCTAGAAACTGGGTATGGGTAGGTGCCTTTTTTCTGGACCCTTAGGAACTAGGAAAATGTGTGTGCCTAAATTAACTGGGCTTCACCTTGAGTTCACTGAAGGTTAAAAGTGGGATGCCCTTCAGTGTTTGGATAACACTACCAACCCCCTGGAGTGTCCTAAGAAATTAGGAAGTTTCCAAACCCACCTGGACATCAGAACCAGTTGACCTGCTAGAAGTACAGAGAAAACCCATACACCCCAGCAAAACTTGGGCAAGAGGGACTGACTGGTCACGCCACCAGTCCAGGTGAACTCTAATGCAATGCTCTGTCTTGCCAGAGGGGAAAATGTAGCAGTGACACACGAGCCCTCACTGTCTCTTTCATGAGCCTCTCATAGAGCATCAGGCTCCTTATTCTTGTCCCCAAGAGTACACCCACATAAATGCCTGGCAAACAATGGCTCTGTATCTCTTTCCTAAAATCTGTTCTGAGCAGACATAGGAAGGCATCCAGACATCCTTGTGTACGTGGATTAGAATTCATCCTTTAAACTGGGACAGTGTCCCAGCTGGTTTTACTGAAAAGGAGATTTCAGCTGGGTTTCAGTAAAACCCCAGGGACATTTTCTCACCCTGCAGTGCTTTCTGGCACCCATCTGTGCCCTGCATCCTCTGGCTGTTGTTTGTGATCAGCTGACAGGCACTAAATCAGCTCTGCAGCAGTGGCAGGCTTGCCAGTGCTGATGGAGAACAGACCTTCAGATACCATGGAGATGAATATGTTATAAAACATAGACAGACGGATTAGCCTATCAGTCTTGAGTTACCCTGGTCTCAACAGGAAAATAGCTCTTCAGCTTTACCACCCAAGCCAGCCTCAATCCTGGAAAAGGGAGAGGATGAGAGCACCTTGTGGGGACAGAGGAGAGGATACCTGAGGGAGGGGAGGAAAATTTGTGGAGAGAGAAGCTGTGGAGAGGAGGAGAATAAAACTGGAAGAAAGAAGGTGGCTTAAATGGTGTAGAAATGAAGGCTGTGGAGACAGCTAAATGAAATGAGGAAAAAAGATCTGTGGGAGAGGATTCAGGGGAAGAAATCTGGATGGGGTCAAGGGGGAAGAGATCTTTTGCGTGGGAGTGCAGGAGGAAGTTTTTAAAACAAAAAGCTATTAAAATCTCACTATCTGCACACAGTACATACATCTTCTACAGCTAAAAATAGTTAACAGACATGGAGTGAACACATGCAGTGCTGGCAGATATGCCCAATTGAGTGAATCACTTTATATATTATAATCCTTATTAAACAGGTTTATCCAGCAAAGAGTTGCTCACTTCATCTCTTCAACAATTTAGCAACCAGGGATCTGAAGACCCACTGTGCTTAGAAGGGGGCTCCAATTTTTATTTCTAACAAGGTTTCCAGCAGATTTTGACTGTTATCCAACTATTCTATTTGCACATTACCCCCTTTTACACTGAATACATCCCAGGGCTAAATTACGATTCCTGCGAGCTAGGAAACAAAACAGGAAACAATTTTGAGCTCCTATACTGTGGAGGGAAGCATGGCATTCCAGACAGCTGCACACACTACACTATTAAAATATGTAGTGACTGTGCAAAAGTGAGGGACCTGTGAATACATCTTTATCTTGCCAGACTGTATGGGAGACTTCACTGCTTGCTGCACCCTATCCCAGGAAACTGTTTTCTATGGAGAAAAGAGCAGCCATTTTGGAGGTCCTGAAATTTGGGACCAACTACTGCTATACCTGTTGTTTGCTGTATGAGAAGTGCAGCAAGCTTCAATGTGTTTTTCTCCTTCTGAGTCATTACATGGAATTCTCCATTTGTGGACAGAAACATGTAAAGAACATCCTTTCTTCTCTGAAAACATACTGCAATATATTATGCAGAACTGTGAATGACTAGACAGCATGTCATGGTTTGCTCAAAAGAATCTGGAATGGGCTCAACAAATTTGGATCCTATATTTTAATTAAAAGGCTTCTGAAACAGTTTTTCCACCAAGGAGGCCAGGTCTTACTATTACTGCTCAGCACTGAGAAAAAGCTTATGAGGTCTTACAAAGGATTGAGGAAGTGGACTATGTTGCCCCAACAAGAAAAAGAAAAAAACAAATTTACCATGTGAACCTACTGAAGCTCTGGAGATCTCAGGAAGGCCAATCCCTAGACCCTTCATATTTACCTGACTAGTTGAGGCCTGAATTGCTGTCTCCCATAGGCCCTACAGATATACCTATATAGATAAACTTTTCCACATGTCTGCAAAGGCTGGCCAAAAACCTACAGGAATATTTCAGCACTGTTTTTCTCACTCCTGAATCAGACTCACTTTTTGTTTCACCAGATGCAAACCAAGCAAAGCCCAACATTATCCAAAATGATTATGTATTCTGTATATGCTGTCTGAGTCACATAAAAGAGAACCAAAACTTTCAGAGTGTTTTTTTTTTTAGAAAATGTGTAATAATTTTATAGAAAATTGCCCTTCCTGGATATCACCAAGTATGAGTCTTTTTGGGAAGCTAGAAAACCTCATTTACCATCATATAAATCTCCCATTTCTACTCCAGCAGGGCTATGAAATAATATAAGTTAAATGTATAATGCTTTCAGGTATAGCAAAACTGTCAAGAGTGTACCTTCCCCATTATCTACCTTTACTAGGTGTAATTTTGGGATGGGAATGAGGACTGCTACATAAAGGATTGATTTTTAAATTAAGTTTCAAGAGGCTCAGAGACTAAGAATATTAGACTAAATCCTGAGATATGGATTTGCATTCAGATATTATTTCTCCTATTTGTTTAAAGTAACTTAGTCCAAAATAAGTAGCAAAGAAAGGAGATACGGTAGGAGCCAATAGTAAATTTACTACCTAACTTTTGTCTGAAAATAATGACTCAGGACGAGGAGGATTAGGTGGTGTGCAAGCAAGTTGGTTTCTACCAAAAACTGAAAGATCTGTGTCTGGATCTAGACAAGGCCACAGAGGTTAGTGGAAGCACAGCTTTTAATGGACACAAAGTATTCAGCTACTAAGGATGAAGAGAGGAGGCCTGGCCATATGTGTAACATTCCCCTACTGCTTCCACAGCACAGAACTGGCAGAAGTTCCAAAGTTCTTCCCATCTCTAGCTGCGGGAGGTGTGTGTGGAGGAGAGTTGTTTGATGGAAAAGAGTAGCAAGAGGGAGACTGAAATTGAGGACAGGGAGATCTTTTCACAAAGTGTACTTTCAGAGCACAAAAGTTAGCTCTCTATGTTGGTACAGTATAGTTACAGTTGGGTGAATTAACTAGTCTTGAAGAGCATGTGGGGAAAGGAAAATATGTGAAATGGCAGGCTTCATGTCTGCTATTCCAATCTTTAGTTTCGAGAGTTTTCAAGTGAGAAATGGGTATTTCTTTTTTATGTTTGTTCTAACATCTGTCACTGTAACTGAAATAGACTGTATTTCTATTCTGTTGTAAGCCTTTTGTGGAACATCAGGGCTACGTCTACACTGTAGCCTTCTTATGGAAAAGCATATGCAAATGAAACTCAGCATGGAATATTGCTCTGCTTCATTTGCTTAATCAATGAGCAGCCGTTTTTGCACAAGAGGCTTTTGCGCAAAAAAGAGCCATGTAGATGGCTCAAAAAAGAGCCATTTTGTGCAAAAAAAACCCCTCTTGCACAAGAGCCATTCTTCCTCAAAAAATGAGGAAGTATCCATGGTGTACAACCAGTTCTGAAGCAGTAGCCACTTTATTATCTACTGCTATAGCGAACTAGCCACACTGTTCAAACCAACTAGCCACACACCATTGGCCAAATAGTCACATATAGTTAGTGGGGCTAACATGTTAGACACCACGGCTGGTGTCTGTAAGAGGTCTCGGTGCCACTAGATGGGACAGTACATCACACTCAGAAGGAGCGTGGGTTACAGTAGCACAAGGGATGTAGTCCTAAGCAGGAGAAGCCCAGCTGTATGGATGATTTCCTGTTCCTCTGTTTAGCTTACTTAGAAGCAGGAATTGTGGGTCTCAAATCCAGGCCCACAGGTAGTATTCAGACCCATGGCCACCACCCAGCAGCGCACCTGCACCAACGAAGAAGGAGGCTAGTAAAGCTCTAGTTCAGGGGTGGCCAACCCATTTAACAAAGAGAGCCGAAACAGCGGCAGAAAAAATGCGATGAGCCGCACCAGAATTGTCAAGGGGAAAAAAAGGAGGCTGCCCCTTTAAGGAGCAAGCAAGCTTACGCTTTTGGCCATATCAGGCTCCCGTCGACGGCTGCAATCTTGGGCGCCATTTTGAATCACTGACCCACTGAGCAAAGGGGAGCTGGGGCCGGAGGAGCCGAGGGCTGTTTGGGGGGCGGGGTGCACATTTGGGGGGGGGGGAAGCCGCATGGCTGATACTACAAACATTGCCTATTTGCTTCACTCTTAAACTGTGCCTCCCAGCCAGTTCCTGTCCTGTCTCCTGATTTCCTGTCCCCACTCCTATGTCCTACCCCATCACTAATTCCAGCTTCAAATCCTTGGTTTAACTCCTGACTCTGGCTTTGATCCCAACTCCAGTTCCAGCTGCCAGATTGTAACAATTAGGCATGGCCACCCCTGCTGTGATTCCTTCACATGGAACCAGTAAGGACCCCTGGAGTACCACCAGTCAGATCCCAGGACTGGAGGCCTTTGTTAGAGTTGAACTTTGAGTTCTGGTGATTGCTAACAGGTCACTGAATAAGGGCTTGAACATGTTGGCTTCAAAGATCTCTGTGGACTGGGGTTTAAGACCCATGGACCCTGACACGCAGTAAACTGAATCTCCAGAGTCTGCTTAGAAGTTGCTGCAAACCAATTAAGAGAGACTCATAGAAGTGTAGGAATGGAAGAACCTCAATAGTTCATCTATTTCAGTCCCCTGAACTCACAAGGATGGACTAAGTAGACCATCCCTATCTAATCTGCTTTTTAAAGCTTCCAAATGACTGAGATTCTACAATATCCCTAAGCAATTTATTTCAATGCCTAAGTACCCTAACACTTAAGAAGGTTTTTTTGTAATGTCCAATCTAATCCACCCTTCCTACAATTTATGGCCATTACTTCTTGTCCTACCCTCAGGCTAGGTCTAGACTGCAAGCTGCTTTCCGAAGAAGCTTTTCTGGAAAAGATCTTCCCGAATTTTTTTTGAAAGAGCGTCCACACAGCAAAAGTGCAACGAGAAAGTGATGAGCTTTTCCAAAAGATAGTGTCCATGTTGAATGGATACTATCTCGCATTTAAGTTGTGATTAGTATGGACTGAGTGACTACCAGGGCACCTGTGTTATTTCCTGGAGGCCTCTTCTTTTGAAAGAAAACCTTCTTCTGCATCCACACATGCCTTTTTCCAAAAAAGCTTTTTGGAAAAAGACTTCTTCCTTGTAGAAAGAGGTTTACCACAGTCAGAAAAACCCCTTCATTCTTTTGACTTTCTGTCAAAAGAATGCAATAGCAGTGTGGACTCAAGTATAGTTTTTCTGGAAAAATGGCCATTTTTCCAGAACAACATTGCAGTGTAGACATGCCCCCAGAGATTAACAAAAACATTGTTTTCTCTCCATCCTCCTTGTAACAACTTTAATTACTTGAAAACAATTATCATGACCTCTCTGTCTTTTTTTCTCCAAGCCAAACAAACCCTATTTTTTTCACTCTTCCCTTATAGGTCATATTTTCTAAACCTTTAATCATTTTTGTTACTCTACTCGGGACTTTTTTCAGTTTGTCCACGTGTTCTGAAATGTGGCACCCAGAACTGGATATAATACTCTAGCTGAGACCTTATCAAAGCAGAGTAGAGAAGAATTACTTTTTATGTCATGCTTACAACACTCCAGTTGATGAACCCCAGAATGATTCACTTTTTTTTTGCAATAGTGTTACACTCATTACTCACATTTAACTAATGATCTACTATAACCCTCACATCCCTTTTCACATTACACCTTCCTAGGCAGTCATTTTGCATTTTATGTGCATATAATTGATTGTTCCTTCCTCAGTGAAATATTTTGTATTTGCCCTTATTTCATTCTGTGTACTTCAGATTATTTCTACAATGTATCCAGACCATTTTGAATTTTAAACCCATCCTCCAAAGCCAGGAGTGGGCAAAAGGGCCTCTGTGGGCTAGATCTAATTAGGGCCTTGCGGCAGGGGGAAGTGCACAAAGTTTCCTCCGCCCTGCCACCACCCTGCGAGGAGCATGTGGCACTTAGAAGTGCCTTGCACTCCTGTCAGAGTGGGAAGAGGCTTCATGTGTTCCCCCACCTTCAGGCCCTGATTGGCTTGTGGGTGGGAGAGCACAGGAAGTCTCTTCCCAACACCAGGGGCATGGGTGTTTAGTGGGAAAGGGGAGGGGAAAGAGGGCAAAGGGGCTCCCCCAACCCCAGACTAATCATGGTCTATGGGTGGGTAAGCCCAAAGCATCCTGGCCCCACCCCTTCCTTTTGAGGCCCCGCTCCTTCTAGTGTGGCCCAGGGCCACTTCAAAAAAATTTTAAATGGCCCCCTGCAAAAAATTATTGCCCACCCCACCCATAGCATTTGCAACAACTCCTGACTTGGTATCTTGGCAAACTTTATAAATGTACTTTCTATGGGTATGTCTACACTACCCCGCTAGTTCGAACTAGCGGGGAAATGTAGGCATACCGCACTTGCAAATGAAGCCCGGGATTTGAATTTCCCGGGCTTCATTTGCATAAGCGGGGAGCTGCCATTTTTAAATCCCCGCTGGTTCGAACCCCGTGCAGTGCGGCTACACGGGGCTCGAACTAGGTAGTTCGGACTAGGGTGCCTATTCCGAACTACCGGTACACCTCATTTCACAAGGAGTAACGGTAGTTCGGAATAGGAACCTAGTCCGAACTACCTAGTTTGAGCCCCGTGTAGCCGCGCTGCACGGGGTTCGAACCAGCGGGGATTTAAAAATGGCGGCTCCCCGTTTATGCAAATGAAGCCCGGGAAATTCAAATCCCGGGCTTCATTTGCAAGTGCGGTATGCCTACATTACCCTCCTAGTTCGAACTAGGAGGGTAGTGTAGACATACCCTATGTTATTTTATAAATCACCAATGAAGATATTGAACAGAACTGGACCTAGAATTAGACTCTTTATGACCCTCTTCCCAATGTATCCTTCTAACTTGATTGTGCACCTATGATAATTGCTGTCTGGAAATGGTTTCCCAACCAGTTGTGCACCCATCATATAGTAACTCAATCTTAGTTGTATTAGTTCCCTAGTTTGTTTATGAAACGTTTATGCGAGACAAAATCAAAAGCCTTACCAAAGGCAAGTTATACCACAACTACCACTTCTCCCTATCCATTATGCTTGTTAATTTGTCCAAAAAATAAGCAGTTAAATTGGTTTGACAAGAATTGTTTTTGACAATCCATGCTCACTGTTACTTATCACCTTATTAACTTTCAAGTAAATGTATTGATTATTTGCTTCATTTCTTTTCCAGGTACTGAAGTTAAACTGACTGGTCTGTAATTCCCTGAGTTGTCCTTATTCCCCTTTTTATAGATCAGCACTATATTTGCCCTCTTCCAGTCCTCTGGATTCTCTCCTGTCTTCCCTGAGTTTTCAAAAATATTCACCAATGGCTCAGGTATCTCCTCAGTCAGCTCCTTCAGTATTCTAGGACATACTTAATCACATCCAGTCAACTTGAAGACATCTAAACTTGTCTAAGTAATTTTTACAGTCATCTTTGTTGTGTATTAAGGTTACAATATGAGTATTTTTTGGTTAAACTAAGACATGCCACTGGAATGTTAGTGTTCACTGTTTCAGGATAAAGATTCATGTGGTGACCTATGTTATCTTTCTTACTGGTCTGATAAAACTGTGGAAGATAGAAGCCACTGGCAACCAAAAGAATTAATGTCTGGAATGCACAGGGAATCCAATTTCATGTCACAACTGCTGGGGAAAATACCTAGTGTCACCAATGTAGTTGCTTTCTTTCCTCTGTGAATTCAAGTACTTCATTAAATACAGGCATCATTTATATGTAGCATAGGCTCTGTGTTCTAATCTCTATGTATTAGTAAAGTTAACTACAGCTTACTCAGTACTGCTGTTTGCACAGCTGGAAATGTCAGATAGAATGAGCTCATCCTTTCTAAGACGAATTTAAATCTCCTGCCTAGTAGCGTCTTTCTTGTTTACACCTACCACCATTTCATATTGTTCACGTAACCATGGTTAATTTTAATGAAGTCATGCTTTAGGTGTAACCCTACAGGTGCATAAAATGCTGATAAAACCTCCTCAAATCATTGTCAAAACAGAGTGTTTATCTTCAAGCCACAGATTATATTTAATTGTAAGTAAAGAAAAAGTCCTTGAGATTTGTATTATAAGTCTGCTAGCTAAGGACTTATCAGATACACTATGGCTGTGTCTAGACTGGCAAGTTTTTCTGGAAAATCAGCAGCTTTTCCGGAAAAACTTGCCAGCTGTCTACACTGGCCACTTGAATTTCCGGAAAAGCACTGACGATCTCATGTAAAATCATCAGTGCTTTTCCGGAAAAACTATGCTGCTCCCGTTCGGGCAAAAGTCTTTTTCCAAAAGACTTTTGCCCAAAAGGGCCAGTGTAGACAGCATAGTACTGTTTTCCGCAAAAAAGCCCCGATCGCAAAAATGGTGATCGGGGCTTTTTTGCGGAAAACCGCGTCTAGATTGGCCACAGACGCTTTTCTGCAAAAAGTGCTTTTGCGGAAAAGCATCTTGCCAATCTAGACGCGCTTTTCCGAAAATGCTTGTAACAGAAAACTTTTCCATTAAAAGCATTTTCGGAAATTCATGCCAGTGTAGACGTAGCCTATGTGTGTTCCCATGGCCAAAACGATTAGAGCTTTTGATTAGACAAGGAATGAGTTTATTGTAATGAATAATAGGTGTCTGGACAAGAGCAGGCTGCCATTTGCTTGCAAGAAAAACCCAAGCAAGGCTCAGAAAGTTCTTAATGCTTACAGCAACAAAACATTAGGCTGCATTATAAGAGTTGTTCCACCAGATTGTTCTCTCTGTCCAGCATAAAACAATGTCAGTTATAAAGAGTAAACCTGCATCTCAGTTGAAAGCAACCTTGAAGATATCAAGTACACATTAACCACTGCACTGTATGCTACAGGCATGCTTAGAGAGACAATGTGAGAGAGACATAACTCCTCTATGGGGGTACGTCTAGACTACAGGGTTTTGTCAACAGAAGCTTTGTCAACAGATACTGTCGACAAAGCTTCTGTCGACAAAGAGCATCTAGACTACATTCAGTTCTGTCGACAAAGCAAGCTGCTTTGTCGACATAACAGTGTGGATGCAAAGGATGGTGTAGATGCAATAATGCCTTCTGTCGACAGAACTCTGTCGACAAAAGGCATTATTCCTCGTAAAATGAGATTTACCAGCGTCGACAAACTGCTGACATTATGTCGACAGAACTCAGTGGTAGTGTAGACGCAGGTTTAGTTTTGTCGACAAAAGTCCACTTTTGTCGACAAAACCCTGTAGTCTAGACACACCCTAGCAGAGACTGAAGGTCAGTTTCCCTCTGCCTGCCACCCTGCTATGCTGAAGAGGCTTCTTTTTAAGCCTCTTCTCCAACTGCAGAATGTCCAGCTGGCCTGCTTTGATGGGGCTTCTCAGAGTTGTTTATGCAGTAAGTGTTTATCCACCCCATCACACTTCATAACATTTACAATATTCTATTTTTGGCAGGATTTTTTAACCAATTTAGTCTAGCTCTCTGAGGTCTACAGGGGCTACAATGTTCAGGATCAAATCAAGTTTTCAGCTAGGTGGATAAGCAAGGTTGGGGGGGCAGGGAAGACTTTTTGTATCTTAGATTTGAGCCCCAATCAAGTTAAAATGTGAAGTACCTTAATATTCTTTACAACATTACTTAAGGAGAAACATACAAAATACTGGTCAATGCTATTTAGACTTGAGCACAGTTTTACATTTCCTGTAACCTGAGGAAGAATAATTCCCCTACTCTGTCTGAAAGCAATTTGCTGACAGATTAGTGATCAATCAGCAAATCAATACACCATCCTCTTCACCTCCAGTTTAAGAGGAATATTTGACAGCCCTTAAATAAACAATGCTACACTTTATCCTTCAAGTATTCAGAAAGGGAACATACTTTACTTGGGAATCATTGATTTGAAAAAGTCTGTTAGTGTCTCAAAGGAAACTTGAGAAAGTCCAAAAGTGTATGATCAGCATAGATAGCGGTGCAAGAGAACTGAGCTTCCAGCACCATGGAGCAAAATTATTAACCACCTCCTGGTATTTGTGGAACTGATGAGAACGAAGAAAGAAGATCAAGAAATATGGTGCAATGAATAATGTATGTGGGCACACATGTATTAGTGTTCTCCCTCAGAAAGTGACATCACTGCTTTTTTATTTAAATAAAATAAAGCAAGTAGATAAAAGATGGAAACTGTTAAATATTTGGATTTGATTAAGCATCTCACACTCTTATTTACACAATGAAAACATTGGTTTGGGTAGAAACACTGCCATGTGGACTGAAAAGTGGCTGAAGGACCACATAGGATGTACTTCAGAAACCATTAAGCCAGCAGTTTATTATGTCTCTGCTAAAAGCCTGCATCAAGAACTTAGTGATTGATGTATGTAATGTGCTTTCTTTAACAATCTTACTCTCAACCTTTTCTTTCTTTGTATTAATAAACCTTCATATTTTAGGATTGCCACAGCATGCTCATTTGGGTAAGATCCAAGGGTATGTCTAGATTGGATCCTTCTGTCGGCAGAGGGATGCATTTTAGGCCGGTCAACATTGCAAATGAGGCAGGGATTTAAATATCCCGTGCTTAATTTGCATAAAAATGGACACCACATTTTGACAACTCAGCACTTTGTCCTCAAAAAGTGGTAGTCTAGAGGGGGAATCTGTTGAGAAAGAAAGCCTTTTTCTCTGAAACCCTGAAAGGAGGTTTACAGGATCTGTCGAAAAAGGCTTTCTTTCTCAACAGTTCCCCCTCTAGACTGCCATTTTTTGCCAACAAAGTGCTGAGTCGGCAAAACGCAGCAGCTATTTTTATGCAAATTAGGCATGGGATATTTAAATCCCTGCCTCATTTGCAATGTTGACCTGGCTAATCTGCATCCCTCTGCTGACAGAGGGGTGAAGTCTAGACATACCCTAAGGAGTAATCTGACCTGGGAATGTGGCTGGTCCTTTGGACTGGGAGAACCTGTTTGGAGTTGATGAGATTGGTTTTTAATAACCTCTCACCTGTGGAGTTGGATGTCACACAGGTAAAGCTAGGTGTCAAAGGGGATTGTTTATGAGACTTCTTGCTGGCTAGAGTGGCAGTTGAAGTGCTCGATGTGACTGGTTTGGTGCCTTATTGAGGGGGATTCCAGTCTTGGGCTGTAAATAGCCCTGGTGCCCCAGAACACCTGTTATATTACAGGGGGCAGCTCTGTGCACTCAGAAGGAGCCAACCTGGGGCAGTGAGCGTGCATGTCAGATTCCCAACAGCCCTCAGTGATGCTCAGAATGCACCATGCCCCCCACAGCCCTCAGATATTTAAAGGTTCCAGGGCTCTGGCTGCTGCTTTGTAGTTGCAGCTGGGAACCCCAGGTCCTTTAGACTCACCAGATCCTGGGGCAACCATCTGCTTTGCCATACCCTATTCTAAGGGGATTTCAGCCAGACCATAGACTAGTCTGTACTCTGACAAAGTGAAAAACACTTATTGGAAAAGGAGTTTAGCGAAACACAAAATAACCAATACGTTTTTGAAAGGGATTGAGAATAAACTTTGTTTCAGAAGATGGAGAAAATAACTAGGGAACAGTGAGCCATTTCAGACTTGATTTGGACTAAGAAGGAGGCATTGGTCATGAATCTGAAAGTTGAAGGCAACATGAGTGAAAATGATCATAAAGTGATACATTTCATTATTCTAAAGAAAGAAAGGAGTGAGAGCAGCAGCAGCAGGACCACAGACTTCAAAAAAGTACATTAACAAACTCAGAGAATTGGTAGGTAAGATCCCATGGGGAAAAAATCTAAAAGTTCTGGAGAGGCACAGTAGTTCCCTAAAGAGACAGTATTGAAGTGCAAAAGCAAATTAGCCCAATGCACTGGAAAGCTTGGCAAAATAGTGAGAGGTCAATATGGATCCATCAGAAGTACTTTAATTACAAGTTGACCTTCTGTAGTCTGGCACCCTCAGGACCAGTGCTGAACCAGAAAATTTGCCAAACCACAGGACATCAGTAAGTGTCTAACAGCATTATCAACACTTCCACAGCTTACTGGGCTCTTAGAAGACATTTGGGGTAAATTTAGATGTAAATAACACAGAAGACTGAGAGTCAGGACTGATGGTTGTAAACAAACTTTATGGGACTTCAGGAAACGTAGCCACACCCATGATTAGTGGACATCCAGCTAACTAAAATCATACCAAACCATGGATGTTGCTGGACCGAGAGTGTTAGATTAGACAGCTTCAATCTATACTAGAAAATCAAAAAGGAATCCTACAAAGCATAGAATATGGACAAACTGCTAAGGATGAATACAAAAGAATAGCACAAGTCCATAAGGACAAAAAAAAATCACAAAGGCTAATGAGTTACACCTAATGAAGGACATAAAAAACAAAAAGAAGAGGTTTCACAAATAGATAAGAAGCAACAGAAAGATGAAGGAAAGTCTAGGTCTCCTGCTTAATAGAGTAGGAGAGCTAAAAATGGATGACATCAAGAAAGCTGCTTTGGTCATCATTAAAAAGGTAAATTGTGAACAGATGCTTAATACACTTGATATGAACAACCAGGAAAAGGAACATAAGTAATATAGGGAAAGACTACATTGAAGAATATTTATATAAGTTAGACATATTCAAATTGGAAGGGTCTGATGACATTCACCTTAGGGTACTTAAGGAACTACTGGAGTTTTCTCTGAGAGCTCACAGAAGATAGGGAAGGTCCCAGAGGATGAGAGAATGGTAAACATACTAGTCATCTTTAAAAGGGGGAACAAAAAGGACCTGGAGAATTGTAGATCAGTCAAGCTAACTTTATTCCCTGGAAAGATACTGGAACAAATTATATTAAACAATGAATTTGTAAGCACCTTGAGAATAATAGGATTCTAAGATCTGTCAAAAACAAACATGTCAAACCAACTAGATTTCCTTCTTTGGCTTAGTGGATGGGATAGAAGCTATAGACATGAAATATCTTGATTTCAGTAAGGCTTCTTAAATAGTCCTAACATGACATTCTGATAGGCAAACTACAAGTATATTGTCTGATTAATTACTGTAAAATGGGTGCAAAAATAGCTGAAAATCCCCACTCAAAGAAGGGTTATCAATGGTTCACTGTCAAAAAGAGAGAGCCTGGGATCCCAAAGTGGATCTGTTCTAGATGTGGTACTGTTCAATGTTTTCTTTAATGACTTAGTTAATGGAGAGGAGGCTATTATTATAAAATTTGCAGATGACACCAAGCTGAGGTTGGGGGCTGGGTGGGGTTGCAAACACATTAAAGGACTGGATTTGAGTTCAAAACTACCTTGACAGAAAATTGGTATGAAATCAATAAGATGAAAGTGCTATACTTAACCAGGAAAATTTAAAAAGCACAACTACAAAATGAGCAACAGGCTAGGTGGCAAGGATTTGGAGGTTATAGTGGATCATAGATTGAATACAAGTCAGCATATTTACATCTATATAAAGGAAAACAAAGATAAAATAATAGGCTTCTAAAACCAAGCGAATATCATTTTAGTAGGCCAAAATAAAGCAGATAACGGTTAGTAGGGTACAGTCCTAAGTGGCCAAAGAGCTGATAATTATTTGGGTTTTTCGAGAAAAGTGGTTAAGGCACATGACAACAGTCTTGAAGGGTGAACGTTCAAGTCTTGCCCAATTTCACGATGAAAGGCCACCTGCAGTTCATCCAACTTCAACTCGGGTACCTCATCCATTAGGGCACTCAAAGGCAGTCAGAGATGAGGCTGGCTTCATGAAACTGAAATGCCGCAATCAAATCAGCCCAATGAACCATTCACTTTGAGGAGCTTTGACACATAGTGTTCCCATCCTGCTCACAGAAAAGAGGAGACACTGTCCCTGCCTTTAAGGAACTTATAGTCCAGGATATACTAGAGTTCACCATTCTAGGGCAGCAGTTAGAGACATGAAGTTTCCTTTTCACCCTGCCTACATGGTATCTGTCAGAAGAGGGGAGGGAAGGATATTTAGGCTTTGATTATAATGTGGTTTCTCCCTATTTTTCTCTCTCTTTTTTGTATTTTTGCAGAGACAAGTTCTGATCTGTGCCCAGGCCCAAGAAGGAAAAATCCATTATTCTGCATTATATTGTTATAAATGCATGGGGAGTATGTCATATGGTTTTTCAGCCTGCATGGAAAGAAGTGAAAAGAGTTTTCAATCTTTTAATGCTGTGTGCTTGTGGAAGAGGCATTAAAAATGGTCCATGGGGATCCTATATTATTTGAGGGATTTTTATTTTTCAGGCCTGGTCAGGTTTTATGATTTGTGCATTTCCAAGAATGCGCTGCTCAAGCACTGAGGTTTTTAATGATTTCTCCTTATGCTATTTATCTCCCTTTTCCAGTTGCAGCGCATTTATCCTCACACAGACAAACGCATGACAGGAGAGGAGAGGAGACGTCAAAGAGATTCTGCCAAACAGGGGAATAAGGATTTTTTTTCTGAATGACATTTTCAAGAAAGTGCAAGGTTTTACTATGCACAAAAATATTAGCATTCCAAGGTAAATTGAAAAGTATGTGGCATTTGATGAAGTTCCACTAAACTACTTCACTTTGTGAGGAGGATTTGTGAAAATGAATGTTTGCCCTCAGAAAGCTTATATATTTTTTCCTTTTCTTTACCATTCCTTCTATTTTTCTGGTCACTGTCTTGCCCCACAGAAAATAATTTGCTCTTATTTGAAAGAAGCAAATGGAATACATTTTACCTTTTTTTTTTTTTTTTTTTTTTTTTTTTTTGCAAAATGCATATCTTTTTGTATTAGTTCTCACCAACTTCCAGGCTACCTGCAGTGCTCTATATCCATTTGCATCATCTCTCCATTGGAATAATCAAGTGTTCTCTAGAGATGGACAAAGACTAGAAATAATATTTGTGAACATATCTGCTGATTTGGAATACTTTCCCACAAACATTAAAACAGCTTTTTCCCAAGTGATTGGAGAGCTTTAATTTCTGCAAATACATCTACTTGTGCTCAAATAAGCATATTCACATATGATCATAATTTTCATCTACAACTACAACAGGAGCTTTGCTCCTACTGAAATCAGTGGCAGAAACTGACCTCTAGGCTACATCTACACTGGCAGCTTCTTGTGCAAGAACTCTTTTGCGGAAGAGTTCTTGTGCAAAAACTCTTCCACAAGAGAGTGTCTACACTACCTGTCCAACACATTATCAATAAACTACAGCCTATATTGGAACAGGATACCATACTCAAAGAGGCTCTGGGAGACAGACTCATAGTCTCCTATAGACAACCACCTAACCTCAAGATGATTCTTACCAACCACCACAGGACATACCACACTAATACCAACCCTGGTACCTTCCCTTGCAACAAACCCCGTTGCCAGCTTTGTACACATATTCATTCTGCTGATACCATTATTGGACCTAACCAAGAAGACATTCAAATCTGCACTTGAAAGGGAATCCTCTGAACTGGCATTCATGCTAAAATTCGACACCCTCCGCACCGGACTTAATAAAGACCCCAACTATCTTACACATTACAAAGATAGCTTCCCCAATTATCACCTCTAATACTATTAACTCACAGACATTTCCCCTTCCCCACCTCTAATATCATTAACTCACTGGCATTCACCTTCCTTCCCCCCCCCCCCCCCCCCACACATCCCCCTTCTGTTCTGTAATGGGATTTGTCCTTTTCATGTGTGTTCATTTTTTTTAAATTGTATCCTTTGGTATATATGGTTGTGACTGTTTTCTTCCATTATTTGATCTGAGGAAGTGGGTCTGGCCCACGAAAGCTCATCATCTAATAAACCATCTTGTTAGTCTTTAAAGTGCTACATTGTCCTGCATTTTGCTTACACTGCCATGTGCTTTTGCACAAGAGATGTGCTTTTGCGCAGGAGCATCCATGTCAGTGTAGACACTCTCTTCCGCAAGAAAGCTCTGATGGCCATTTTAACCATAGGGGCTTCTTGCGCAAGAAATTCATGTTGCCTGTCTACCCTGTCCTCTTGTGGAAGAGCTCTTGCGCAATAGGGCTTGTTCCTCGTGGGGAGAAGAATAACTCTTCCAGAAGAAGCCCTGTTTTACAACACTATACAGTAGAGTCCGGATTATACCTTCGGTAATCCAACATTCCGCTTTATCTGACATAGCCACAGACCATTGTCAGCCGAGCGCAGCGCGAGTATGCGGCCCCCAAGGCCAGCCGCCCTGTGCTGCTATGCCGCATGCAGCCTCCCCAGCTGAAGAGGCTCCAGCAGCCTCCCGCGGGTCAGAGCCTCCTGCCAGCATCGCTTGGTCCCCATCACTGCCTGGCTCCTTCCCTCCCTGCAGCTCCTGGGCACAGAGCCATTCTCCCGGCCCACGCCCGGGAGCTGCAGGGTGGGAAGGGGCCAGGCAGGGATGGGGACCAAGCAGCGCCAGCAGCTACCCCTTCCTCCCTGTACTCCCTATTATCTGACATTTTCGGTAATCCGACCACCTGTCGGTCCCATTTAGGTCGGATAATTGGGACTCTACTGTACTGTAAATTTACTTCTGAAAAAATGCTCATGCAGTGTAGACAGCCAGCAAGTTTTTGTGGAAGAACGGTTGTTCTTCCACAAGAAGCTGCCAGTGTAGACATAGCCTACCTAGAGTATAGTACTTTCACACATGCTAAAGTCCATCCCACATGTTTAACTGTTAAAGCCATAGGGACTTGAACACATGTGTTTTGTTACACATGTGCTATGTGCTTTGCTAAATAAAGATATGACAGAGGGTAGCCACCCTGCATCAGGCAAGAAGAGGTTAGAAGATAGCTTTAGCACTGAATCTATGAGTTATCCCAGTCTTGGGGAAGATGTTTTTAAAAGGGAAAGGGCAGGTCAGAGGGCTCAGCCTGGGGCAGTGGACAAGCTTCTCTTTCTCAGCAACCAGAAAAAAACAGCATAGAGCACCAGGCTAGCTTTGTAATCACAGAGTAGAGGACAGAGATGCTGGTGCAGCTCTTTATTTCTGACAGGTATGTCTACACTACAGTGATATTTCAAAATAGTTATTTTGAAATCGCTTATTTCGAAATAACGCATCTACATACAAAAAGCTATTTTGAAATAGCACATCCACTCTGAGTGGACTCTGAATTGCATTTAAGGCTGGCCAGAACCAGTTCCAGAAGGGCACCAGGTCAGGACTTACTGTGTGGGGCTGCTGCCTGAGGCTATCTGAGGTCTGTGCTTAAAGGGACCCCCCGGACAGCCGGTTCTCAGGTTTCCCTGCTTGCTTGTCTGCCTCGATGAGGGACAGCAAAGCATTTTATCTCTGCATGCTCTGGTTGCCCCACTCAGGACACCACAGCACTCTGCAACATGGAGTCAGAGCTGCCTCGGGGAACTCTGGTGCTTCTCATGGATGCGTTGTTCCTACTTTCTGCAGGCTGCCATCCGGGAGGTCCATCCAGGGGCTATCAGTATCCAGGAGGCTCTGTGGGAGAGCTTCTACCCTGAGGAGCATTAAGAGCCTCCCTGGTCTGCCCCACTGGGGGCTTGTGCCTCATTCCTCCGTCACGTCCTTCCACTTACGCCTCCCTAGCCCCCTTTCCTGATGTCAAATAAAATACACCTATTTTCAAAAATATAAACTCTGTTTATTTAACAAAACTGTGGGGGTATGAAACTCTGGGGAGACTGGGGAAAGGAGGTGGGAGAGGGGAGAAGAGAGGACAGAAGAGGGGAGGGGGAAACCTGGGAGGAGGGAGCTGGAAGGGGGAAGCAAGGGGAAGAAGGGGGAGGGGAAGCTCAGGGCTCAGGGTGGGAGTCTCGCCATTTAGGTCGGAAGGTTGGCCAGGCCAACCTTCTCCCAGCATGGTAGGTGTGGGGACCTCAGCTTCCTCAGGAGGATGGGGAGAATGGAGGTTGAGGTGGGGGTGTAGAGATTGAGGAGGAGGATTGTAGAGATTGAGGAGGGAGAGGGGAGAGGGAAGAGAGGGAGAAGGAGTGGGTGGAGGAGCGGGAGCTGGGGAGGCTGCAGGAGCTGGAGCGGCACGAGGCAGCATGCTCTGCACCAGGGTCTGCAGATGGGCATAGATGGAACAACCCTGGGCAAGCTTTGGGCTGTAATAGCCATGCCGCACTGAATCAGGTGCTGGTCTCGGTACCCCTGCAGTGTTGCGGTGGACCTGCTGAGCCCTCGGGTGTGGGAGGATGTCCTGGGCAGGGTGGTGCACCCTGCATGCGCAGCTGGTGCAGCTGTGGAGAAAGAAGAGAAGTGGTCACTTCTCCCTGGCGACACAGTGGGTGAAGCCCAGCCCCCCTCTATGAGGTGAGGATGACCGTGCCCTGCACCATCAGAGCCGATGTGCTTGCACAGAGGTCATGGTCGGAATGTCCAGCTAACCCCGGGAGTGAGAGCTGCCCCGAGACCACACCCATGCCCCTGTGCTATGTATAGTGCGGCCAAGGTGGGGGGGGAAGATGTCCTCTGCCTCTGTGCAGAGGGGGTTTGTGAAGGGAGGGCATCCTGCTGTGCCCCGCCCTGGGGTCAGGAGCATGTCAGGTCTCTTCACACACGCATGTGGCTATCAGGCCATGGCCCCTGTGTGGCACCCAGCTGGAGCCACCTGCCCAGGGGTGGCATGGCACATGCTCGCACATACAGAGGTTGCTGTGTGATCTATGGTAAGCAAGGCCCACGCATGCGGTCCCTGGTCTCCCTCCCTATGCCCACTCCCCCCGGGAAGGGAACAGTGATGGCACTTACATGGTGTGGCCTCCCCAGATGACCCTGGTGACTACACCGCTGGGACAGCAGTTCATCCACAGGGATGTAAACCCTATCTTAGTTGGCAGGTTGAGCTGACAGGAGGGCCTAAGGCCATTGTAAAATGTGTGTCCAATTGTATGCCTAATTTGAGTATCAAATTCCCATAATTGTTTGCACATATTCTTATTCTTAATACCTCATGACTAGATAAATGTCTGGTTGGCCATCGGATGCAGATTGTGAAAATTACACATGCAAATTAGACACACAATTGCAGACTCATTCAATGTGCAAACCTGGGTTTCCTTTCCTTTTAAAAATTGCCCAAGATGTACAAGTTATTTAAAAATTACAAATAGAAAGATATATATGAAAAATCGAAGATAAAAATATGTAACTAGACTAAAACTTAAGTTATAGAAAACATTCAAGTACTTATCTCCGCAGTACAAAGAACAAGCAGACATAGCAATAGGAAGTCCTAAGGAATCTCCTGGAATCAGAGCCCTCGGCTGACTACACATCCATGTGGTGAAAAAACTCTCTCACCTCTCACTACACTGTTAAGGAAGATGTATTGATCTCCTACTTCTATTTAGAGGTTCTTACTGGATGCATTGAAATCTCAGCTCAAGTTTGCTTCAAACACAGCAGCTCTCCTGAGTGATTTCCCCAGCTGTTATGAAATAATGTGTTTAAATGTTCACTTCAGGGAGACTCCAGACAATGGCAGTACGCCTCCCAGAATACAAATTCTATCTGGCTTTGATGTGGATCCCGAGAGCCTCCTTGAAACTTTCCTATGTCTGTTGTCATTGTGCTAAACTGTTAGTTGTCCTAATGTGCTACATAGACTGCTTTAGTCGTTACGATCCATCTCTCTCTTTGACACATTTTCCTCTCTAATTATTCCGTTTGTTTAAAATAGCAATTTGTGGCTTGACTTTTTTTCAGAGGTTCTGAGAAACCACAAATCCCATGGAAATTTACCATTCTCTCCAATGGGACCAGGAATTAGACATTAAATAGGATATGAAGGAGGAGTTTTGGGATAAGAAAATAAAATTACGATATACAAAACACTTTAAAACAGGAAGAATTGTGCTCATTTTACTGGCACAATAAAGCAAGGTGAGCTTGTTTCTGTTCTAATATGCCTTGATGTTTTTTCCTATTCTATTCTATATGCAGGTTGGCTTATGAGCTTACATGCGGCTCTTTTACAGTTAAAAATTACAAGTTGTGGGGGCTCACATGGGGCCTCACCTCCACTCCGTTCTCCACCTACCAGGAGGTAGCTCAGGACCTCTGCCTTGCGGCAGGATAGTGGGATGGGGTCTCTGCCAAGCAGGGAGAGGGGTCTTAGGACTTCAAACCAATGAGGTGTGGGCCTCCCACAGGGCTTAAATCCTGAGCCCTAGCAGTTGTGCCCCAGCACCCGAACTTTGGAAGATTGTCATATGTGGCTTGGATGGTAAGTTTGGTTACCCCTATTCTATAGTGCTATATTTTTAATAGATTGGAGCAGTGTGACAGTATGCACTCGCCTCACCTGAGCACCTCCTCTTGGCAGGGTGCAATCCTGCACTCTTTCCTTTCTCTGCTCCCCGTAGTCCCTGTTGGCTGTTCCCTGTATCAAGAGGTTCTTTAGTGGCTTAATCATTCAATTAATAGAGGGATAACCCCTTTTGCAGAGGTGGAGAGTTCTACCAGGGCCCTTGTTAATATCTGTAGTCCTATCTCTGGGCTCAGATGTTAGCCTCTTCTTGTCTAGCTTTAAGTCCATGCCTGCCCTGATACAGAGCACTGCCCCCAGGACTTTCTCCTTTGAGACTTTTTGACTTGCTTTAGTTGTTCTTTGTTGTCCGAGCTCTTCATCCAGGTCATTTTCTGGACCTGTTAAAATTCTCAACCCTTTTCTTGGCTTTTAATACAGAGTATTATCTCTTTCTACTCTATTTCCCAATCCAGGGACCCTATAGACAGCACCCACATGTTGCTCTTCCTTAATGGTTACTCCTGTTTCCCTGGGCTACTTTCCTCTCAGGTAGCTTGAAGTAGGTTCTCAAACTGTTTCCTGTTTGAGCGGGGTCTCTCCACAGACCTCTTTAAGTGTAAAGTTTCACAGCCTTCCAGCCCTTTTGACCTCTTCTGGTCCCAGCCAGCTCAGGCCCTGCACCTCCTTATAACTGAGCCTGTTGCACTCTGATTAGTTGCTTCCTTGCAGCCTTTCTAGGCAGGTCTGAAGGACTCAACTTCACTGCTCCTTTTCTAGGGTCATATGTGGTAGGAGTGCAAGACCTCCATCAGAGGATGTCAAAGGGCCTGTACATCCCATCACAAGCAGGCATAAGAGCTCTTTGAATTGATGTGACCATTCTACATAGTACAATTACTTTGTGTTCTCAGATACATCTAGCTCTTTTATATGCAATTTTGCAACCAAAAAAATTGCCATCACAACAAATTTTGGGCCAGATTCAATTTTCAATTAAAGATGTCCCAAATTTACACTGCTATATCAACTGAGGTCATGCTGTGACCCTAAGCTAAAGGGGGAGAGGGAAGTCTGTTAATAATCTTACTGTTTTCCTGAACTGGTACACAAATGTAGAAATACTTCAACAGACATAACATTTCTTTTACTGCTGCAAGAAGAAATTAATAGAATTTACTTCCTACAATATCTCAAAAGGCTCAGAGCCATGGTTTGTAAAAGCAATTCATGCCATCTTGAAAGATGAAATCCTGAAACATTTTACTGCTGTGAATAGGACCAAATCAGCCATTCATTGCACCAAGTAAAGATACGATATTGTAAACAGAATGATAAGCTTGGACACTGTTAGTATCGGGACAAAAGCTACAGACTATGACTCGGTTAATCTCTGTCATTAACAGTGATTAACTCACCTTATTAATATTAATATGATGTCTGAGATTTGTTTTATAAAAGGCTTAAAAAGTCATAGTGTAAGTTCACCCACATGCTGCTGATGCTTCTGTATCTTTGCCTGTTTTGCATCTGGTAGAGCAGGATGTTTTAGAGACCAAAGTGAAATTAAAGCATCTCAGATGCAGACATGGGAAACCTCTATGATACAGTGTATTTCCTTGCAGTTTTACTATTCTGCTCAAGACTTGTTCTGACACCTTCATCACAACCTATGGGACCCATGTTTAAGAAATTGGATATGCTCTCTAATCGCTTTATAATATGGTGCAACTCACCACCATGGCACTCTTGCTGGTCACTCAGGAATTAGCTTCGCTCAGCACAGGAACACACCCCTCCCCTTCCAGCTGGTGTCTCACCTATTATTACCTGTTTATGTATTAATGGTTCTGCCACCTTACATTAGGACCCAGCTCCCTACCAGATCCACCTCCCTCCCAGACTGTGGTGCCCTGCCACAGTGCCCCCATGCTCTGGGGTCCTCCCACTCAGGGAACCCTCTATACCCACCTTGACTCAGCGATCCTATTGCCAACCATCATCTAGCCCCTTATCTCAGGGGCAAACTGCAGTCTTAAATGGCACTCATCATAGGAAAGGGGGTATGGACCTGCTGCCTTCTCCTGCTCTGGCTGCCTCCTTGCAGCCTTAGTACCCTCAGGCCCTGCAGCTTGGGAATGAGGTTAGGACAGAGCTACCCAGCTCTGCCTGCCTTTCCCCAGCACTACTCCATCTCAGGAAGCTTTTGCAGCTTCCTTGGAAACCAGGTCCCTCCTGTTCTACAGCTAAAGAAAGAGTGAGAACTTTCCTCTACTCCAGGAGCCCTTATTTATACAGCCCCCGCTGGCCCTTAATTCTCTGCAGCCTCACCTGTGGCTGCCTACCACTCAGCCTCCCTAGACTGGTTTTAACCCTTGGAGGGTCAGTGAGGGGCAGATTCCCCATCACTCTCTCTCACTGGCTTTTGTTTCTCTGTCATATAAAAGTAAAAATTCCCAACATTATGATTTCCTTCTAGACCATGTATTTACGGTGAATGTGCTTGGAAATTACTGCTTCAAATGCTGAATGTGCTTGGAATGTAATCAAACATTTCAAAAGGGAAGATAAATTCTCCCTGGGTTCTGAAAAAAATCACTCAAAATACACAATGGGATGTCAGCTCTGACTAAGCATGTTATGCGGAAAGTTAGGTGTTATCGGTGATCTTAAATGGCTGACCTACTGATATGCATCAGGTTAAAAAGGCTGCCTACAGGATACAGATCCAAAGCCAACTTTAACAACCATCAGTTCTTACTGGATTGCAAACATGTCATTTATTTTAATACCGATTTTGATACATCTCAAAATACAAAATGTTAGATCTGAGCAGACATAGCCTAAGAAATCCTCTATTTAATGAATGTAGCATCTGTCAAGTCAGAAATTCTCTACCATCAGGTTTTTTAAAATATATTCATTATTAAAAATGATTCACCAAATAATTTATGCAAATAATTCCTAGCTTTCAGATTGTTTACAAGCCATTCATTGCAAGTATTGGATATGTGAGCTGTATCAGCTGGGCACATAAATCAATGAAAAAAGCGGCAGCCATGTTAATGCAAATACCGCGGGGGATATTTAAATCCCCCGCGGATTTGCCTATTCAAAAGTGCTACATTAGCATCCCTTTTCCGGAAGGGATGCCAGTGTAGACACAGCCGGGGAGCTGTGATCACTACAAGAGACTATGGAAGAAGTGAGCACAGTCTATTATAGCTGTTACCCCATCTCCCTCACTGCAGCACACCACACACCGGCTTGCTTGTTTGTCTCATCCAGCCATCACATGTTTTTTAAACAATAAGCTCGTAAGGGCGGGCACTCTCATTTACTATATGTTTATACAGAGTGTAGCAAAATAGGATCCCAATCTGGTTGTGGCTCTCAGGCATTGCTACAATGTAAATCTTAAAAAATAACAGTTCACAATTTTCAGGCACATTTCTTTACAGTAAAGCAATTGGCTAGAATATCTGTGAACAGTGAACACAAAAAGAAGCATGAATACAGATGAGATTAATTCTATTTTCACATGAGTAAATATTCATAGGAAAAATAATTTAGTATATGCCCAGTTTATATGCTTGACTCACAGAAAACAAAGCTAGCACTCTAGAGCCAAGAAATGACACACATACCCCAACCAGTTTTCCATTTTCTAAGCTGCTTCCATTCTTTGTGTATGTTTATATTAAGCTCCCAGTATGGTGTTTTTAACTATCCTATTGTTTTCTCTTTCTATCAGTGGTTGTCTGGGAATCCAAGAGTCTTTCATTTCTTGACTGACATTGTTGACAGTGGCAACAATCCCAGAAACATTGATGTGGCACATGACTTACAAGGAGAGGCTGAGGGAATTGGACTTATTTAATCTGCAGAAGAGAAGATTTAATAGCACTCTTCCACTACCTGTAGGTGGATTCCAAAGAGAGAGGTCTCAGTGGTGGCAGATGACAGAACAAACAAGCTGGTTTCAAGCTGCAGTAGGGAAGATCTAGGTTGGATAGTAGGAAAAGCTGTTTCACTAGGAGGGTGGTGAAGCACTAGAATGGGTTACCTAGCAAGGTGATAGAATCTCTATTCTTAGAGTTTCTAAGGCCAAGCTTGACATACCCTGGCTTGCATGATTTAGTTGGAGTTGGTCCTGTTTGAGCAGGGGGTTGGACTAGATCAGCGGTTCCCAATTCCAGTCTGTGGACCTGTGCCAGTCTGCAAAATGCTGGCTACTGGGCCGCAGCAGCTCTGGGGGCCGGGGTTAGGGTACACCACCCAGCACCTTCCCTCCCATCACAGCTGTTGGGAGAGGTGTGTCCTGCCCCACCTCTCAGCAAACCAGCACCGGGAAGGGACAGGGTCTCCTCCTGGATGCAGAAGAGTGGTTCGCTGCACAGCAGGAGGGCTACATGGAGCCACAACCCGGACAGAAGCACTCAGCTGATGGCTGGAAGGCAGATCAGGGCTAAGTGAGGGGAGTGGAGCAGGCACTAGTCTTCTGGGGGCAGCACTAGTGCTGGGGGGCTCTGAGGGTGAGAGGTGCTAAGAGTCAGGAGGCGGGCACTGGGAGGTTCTGAGCATGAAGCTAATACTGGGGGCCTCTGGGGTCAAGGCTAGAACTGGGGAGCTCTAAGAAGTGGTGGGCTAATACTGGGGAGTGCTGGGGTGTTTGGGGTGGGGAGCTAGCACTGGGGGGTTGTGGGGGTGGTGCAAGTAGTGGGGATGATACATGGGGTAAGGCTGGCACTGGGGAGCAGGGGGAGGTGGGTGAATGATCTGTGAGAGCTACAGGGCTGCTGCAAACAGCCAGCTTCAGCTCCAGTGCCCACCACGTGGAGACTGCCAGAGCTGAAGCAGGCTGTTCGCGGTGGCTGTGGGGGCAGAGGCTTTTGGCAGACTGGTAACATTTTATCTGCATATTTGTATAATGAATATACACATATGTATATGAAATGTTACTACTCCACCAAAAGTGTGTGAATGGGTTTGCCAGTCTGCAGTACAAAAAAGGTTGGGAACCACTCGACTATATGACATCCTGAGGTCTCTTCCAACCCTAATATTCTATGATTCTATGAAGGCTACAAGATGAGCCAGTGGCTAATAGCTATGCTATGATTACGCAAGTCACAAAACATAGCTTCTTGCTGCATTTTTAAACAAATTGTTCTAATACACTTTTTTTCTTTATCCTATAGCTTATGGATATCAGGCAGACACTGAAAGGTGGGAAGGGTTGCCTATGCTAATCTATCCTAGTTATGCCAATAATTTATCTGTAATGAAATCATTTATTGGGAGATCAGGAGAAATTTCAAGATTGGAAACATTAAAATCCATGGTGGGTGAAGGGAATTGGAACTGCTCCATGCTTCATTTGAGTGAATCTTTGCACCCTCCCCAATCTTTGGTTCTGGTTTTTACCTCCTGTTAGCTGCAAATTACTGCAAATTAGTGGTAAAATATTTATAAGCTACTCCCAGTATCAAAGATGCATGGGAATTTTATGAGAAAGTTTGGGTGCTGTCATCACCATAAGTTACACTGTTTACTTGACCTTCTCAGCATGATTCAGTATGTATCATGGACACAGTACAAAGAGTATTCACCATAACAGAAGGTCATGCAGTATCTCTGGGTGAGTCACAGACAGAACCATTTCCTATAGAACGTGTGTGCAAAAATGTGGATGAAAAGTATTAACAAAAAAAATTGATGGTTGAGGTTGTTGCTGAGGACTAACTGAAACAATTGTTTTAAGCTATAAGACAAAAAACCCTTCCTTTTGTTTTTCTGCTGGCTGTTCCTTGACTTTTAGAACTGAAAAAGGACTGAAGGCATTGGGGCACCAAGGGTAGAAAAGCAACAGTGAGAACTAGTTTCATAAAGTCATCTGTGCAGCAAAGACAGACTAGCAATGCTGGAAAATAAAGCTCTATAGAGACTATACCACCCTGCTGAGCCGTGAGAGAGGTTGTTGCTTTCTGTGGAGAATGAAGGAGTTATGTTTATCTAGCTATACATTTTAGAAATGTTTGTCTAGCCATCTGTGAGTCTGTTTATTCAAGAACTCCTCCGTAAGAGTTAGGCCCACCAAATTTTGGTATTCAACTTCCTCTTATCTTAACTCAAATGAAAGTTAGGGTTTGTGCCAGGAAAACAGGAAATCCTTGAAATGGGACTGTTTTCCATTACATGGAAAGGAGGGGGAAGAGAGAGCAGGGATGTGAAAAGCAGGGATACAGAGAGGAGGGACATGATACTAACAGTGGCCAATGGGGACAGTGAGCACAGGGGAGAGATATACTGCAAAGAAACCAGTAGAGGCAGTTGCACCACCAAGAGAGTGACCAGCAGGACTGGGGCTCCACCATCTTGCCTTCCACCAAACCAGGTAAGTAACCCTCCTGCCCCAAACCCTTTCCTCCTGCCCCCCAGCCCCCCAGCCCCGGCCTTTGGAGGGAGGAAGGCCCCTGGCAAATGGGGAGGGGACACAGAAGGTGTGGGGAGGATGCAGAAGACCCCTGGTGACTGGAGGAGGCAGAAGGTCCCTGCTGGCCAGGAGAAGCAGCCTTGGGGGGAAACAGAAGGCCCCTAGCAGCTAGGGAGGCTGAGGGGCAGGACAGAAGGCCCTGGGCAGCTGGGAGGGGAAGCAGAAGGCCCCTGGGGGCTGAGAGGGGAGGCAGAAAGCCCCTGGCAGTTGTGGGGGCTGGGGGAGTCAGAAGGCCCCTAGAGGCTGAAGAAGAGACAGAAGGCCCCTGGTGGCTTGGGAGGGGGGAAAAGGCCCTGCCAGCCAGGGAAGAGAGAAATACATGAGTCCCTCCTTACCCCTCCCTACTCCTGGTCTCCTGCCCTGTCCCCCACGCCCCACATACCCAATTCCCTGCCCTGATTCCTGTATCCACTATACCACTAGCTCCCTGCTCTGAAGGAACCAGACAATGCCAGGCATGTCTTCTAGTTTTTTTTATAAATATTACATGCCCCTCAGTTGATGTTTGCTATTAACGTCTTGCAATCAGACTGGGTATGTAAAAGGAGGTTATCGGCCTTGATTCCTAGTAGACTAGCAAGATTTACTTTTCCCAGACCTAAATTCAGGATCAGAGGGCAAATTAAAAAACCTTGGAGTAGGGATCTGCCTTCCAAGACCTCTTTTCCAAATCCTGTTATAGGGATGAGCCGGGGGGAGGCTGGGGATCAACAAGGGCCTATCAGTGATTGAAGCCACAGTACACAATGCAGAATCCCACAGGGCATCTGAAAACAGGCTGCTATAACTCACACAGAACTGGGGAACACAGAACAATGCAGAATTGGGCAGGCACAAAGGTAGCTTATAGCTGCCATAGTTCCCGGCACAGCTGGACTGTAAATTCTGTACTGCACTTAAGCGATGCAGCACGAGCTCTCAACCATTGTCTCTAGATCAATTCAGGCCACTGACTCATTTATTGTTCCCACTGCTGTACAGTCTGTCCCCAAGTTGCAAACGGTCGAGTTACGACCGTTCACATTTACGACCAAAGCTCCCATGGAGTGGTCGTAAAAGCAGTCCCCGAGTTATGAACGCGACCCGTGCTTATAAACAGCGCGGTCGCTATGTAACTCAGTGGGGTCCAAGTTACGAACAGATCGAGTTACAGCCAAGGGTTTGATCCGTAACTCGTTCATAACTCGAGAGGCTGTATTTCCCCTTTGCTTCTTGCCCTTAATCCTGCTATACTGAGTGGACAAGTGTGCTGAAGCACGACTTGCCGTCACAGACTGCACGCCCTCCAGCAAGTTCCAGCTAAGTATGAATACTGGTTAAAAGACAAGCAATAGCAGTAAGACAGGCGACAGGAACACTTAAATTCAACAGTAGCCTTCTGTTGAAGAAAGAGGGGAATAAAGCTAAGGAAATATAATGGAAACCTAGAAGGAGGAAAGATGAGGAGGGAGAGTAAAAGGAAGGGTTTTAAGAAAGGAAGATGGATCAAAGGGGCAAGGACAGGAATGAGAGATGATGTGAGGGAGAAGAAAGGGGAAAGGAAAAAGAAAACAAAATGAGAGAGACTCTCATATGTGCTCTCTTTTCATCTAGTTCTGCAATTCTTTCCTACATCTTATTTCCCTTTCTTTTCAAAAGTGGAAAATTTAGATCTCTTTAATTGCCAAACAAACAATGGCCTATATCCCTTGCCCCACACGGAGTGGCTTTTCTTTCTTCCAAAGAATGCTAGCAAATACTGTATAATGTTCAGTTTCTGGGACAAAAAGTTATTGTACTAATTACCCAAGACTTGAATAAGAGCTTATATAGAACTGTGCAATAATTTTTTTAAACCCATTACAGGAAGGATGTGGACCCATTGGAGAGGGTTCAGCGGAGGGTAACCAAAATTATTAGGGGGCTGGAGCACATGATCTATGAGTAGAGGCTGAGGGATTTGAGCTTATTTAGTCTGCAGAAGAGAAGAGTGAGGGGGATTTGATAGCAGCCTTTAACTACCTGAAGTGGGGTTCCAAAGAGGTTGGAGAGAGGCTATTCTCAGTAGTAACGGATGGCAGAACAAGGAGCAATGGTCTCAAGTTACAGTGGGGGAGGTCTAGGTTGGATATTAGAAAAACCTATTTCAGTAGGAGGATTGTGAAGTACTGGAATGGATTACCTAGAGAGGTGGTAACATCTCCATTCCTAGAGGTTTTTAAGTTCCAGCTTGACAAAGTCCTTTCTGAGATGATTTAGTTAGGGTTGATCCAGCTTTGGACGGGGGTCTGGGCATGATGGCCTCCTGAAGTCTCTTCCAGCTCTAGGATTCTAGGATTCTATGATTGGCGAGATAACATCTTTTATTGGGCCAGCTTGTCTCTCTCATCCACAGAAGTTGGCCCAATAAAAGATATTGCCTCACCCACCTTGTTTCTCTGGATGTAGACATACTGGTGGTTAACAAAAAACTAAGGGAAAACTGGATGACTTCATTCCTCGTATTTCTTCCACCCTCAAGATGTTACAAGATATGACTAAGTGCACTGCATGATGCTTAATCTTATTTGCATATTTTTCATCATTTTCTGCAAGGCACTGGAAAAAGTTTCACATGCAAGCCAGCAAATACTGCTTTCCTTTGAATGGATAACACATGTAAACTATTTAAGGTGTGTTCAAGGGCAGTTCTCTTCATTTTAGTCTTTCCGTTTGATTCTGGCTTTGAAGCTTCTGCAACCAAAATTGTAATGTAGGACATGAGAAGCTGCTGAAAATTTCATGACATTTGTGCTTGACAAGCATAAGAGGGTAGCTGAGTATGTTTGCTTACCTTGGATTAAACCCTATTAATGCTACAGTGTTATTATTATTTTATTTTTTTTGTCTGTGTGATTCATTTCTGGTTTACTTGTGGTGACTTGCAGAGTGGTTAATTACTGCATGGAGGTAAAAAATGATGACACACGGGTCATTTTAACAAAAAGATTTAGAGAGTGCAAAAAAGCCAGTTGTTAGATCTGGTTCAATTTTTCCAGAAGGGATACATTTTAATAGCATTCATAAAGTAGGAATATTTATCTTGAATTTAAAACATATCATTTTAATTTCTATTTTTAACCCAGACATGTAGTACTGGAGATTCTGACTAATTTCTATTTTGGTTACAATACTTTTTCTCCCATTGAATTTGGAAACAATTACGTTATTTTGTATGTTAATATACTATTTCTCAGATGTCGCTAATGAAATATGACAGTCTTATTGGCTATTCATGGTTTCATTGAATATTTTTTTTTATCATTTATCCCTTAGGATTTAAAAGATCCAAAAGGAACATATAGATGGTTCTATCAGGAAGAAGCAAGAAAAAGGTCTACAGTACATTGTTTTGCTCTGTTTCAATTGTACAGGCAGTCCCCGACTTACGCGGATCTGACTTACGTCGGATCCGCACTTACGAACGGGGCTTTTCTCGCCCCGGAGCTCGCGAGCGGCGGGACCGCCCAGAGCGCAGCGGTCCAACCACCGCGTCCTCCGGGGCGAGAAAAGCTGCTCCGGGTCTCCCTGGTGTGCTGGGGGGGACTCCCGCCGCCTGTGCGGCTTTGCTCCCGGGCAAAGGAGCAAAGCCGCACGGGCAGCGGGGTCCCGCCGCCTGTGCGGCTTTGCTCGGGTCTCCCTGCTGTGCTGGGGGGGACTCCCCCAGCACAGCAGGGAGACAGGAGCAAAGCCGCAGAGGCGGTGGGGCCTCTGCGCCTCCGTGGCTTTGCTTGGGTCTCCCTGGTCTGCTAGAGGGGGAGGGGGCGCAGCTAGTGCGCCCCCCCCCCCAGCAGACCAGGCTTTTGTTGCGGGACGCCTGGGGTAGAGCAGCTGGGGTGCTGCCGGGTTGGTCCTGCGTGGACCTACCTGGCAGCGCCCAGCTGTTCTGTCCCAGGAGTCCAGATTCAGCCGCTGCTGAAACTGATCAGCGGCTGATTCCAGGAAGCCGGGGGCAGAGCAACTCTGCCTAGGGCTTCCTGTAGTCAGCCGCTGATCAGTTTCAGCAGCGGCTGAATCTGGAGCCAGTTCCGACTTACATACAAATTCAACTTAAGAACAAATCTATAGTCCCTATCTTGTATGTAACCCGGGGACTGCCTGTATTACAGATTACAATGCTTGCAAGGCTACAGTAGCCTTAAAACTGACACATTGCCCATTAATTAAGGTTGAATCCTCATTATCTCTTCATGGTCACATAATGCCCAATGCTGAATACCTCCTGCAAAGTGCTGAGCACTACTATTTTCCATAGATTTATTTCATTGGGAATTTAGGCCACTCAGTATCTTGCAGTATCTGGCTTATGCGAGGCAGGTCACTGTAAGAACACTTCAATCTAATAAAAAATGGATTATATGCAAGAACTGATTGGAAGTAAGATTTCACTTCTCCAATATATGAAGCTTAGATGCTTGCATGCCTGAAAGCCAGTAAAACCCAGTGGGCCAAGAAAGAGGTTGAGTTACGAGTGCTGGGCAATGGTAACTAAGGGAAGGGGATTGTCTAAAATGTCTGAGACCCTGAACAGCTTATTTTTTTAATGGGAAACATAAATACTTGGGTTTGTGGGAGTAACATGGAGGTGTTGAATTTTCAGAATTTGACAAGAAAAATGTGTTCCTTGTTTAAGTGCTCAGACTCTTACACAGAAAAAGAAATGTCCAGTGAGTATATATCACTCTGTCCAGCTTGCATGCAATTAGCGAGGCCGGTGCACTTTGCTGCTGTGGACAAAGAAGCACTTTTATCCATCTTTTTCTGTTTAATCAAAAGCTTAAATCATGAATCTTGTTAACTGCAAAGACCCCTGACTTTTCATCAGGGTCTATTTTCATTTCCAAGATTTGACAAGTCACCATTGTGAGTTTTGGCCAGATCCTTAGCTGGGATAAACAGGCATGAAAATGAAGTCACTGAAGCTATTCCACTTCATGACAGCTGTGAATCTGACCCATATGCATCTGAAACTGACATCCTTTTATGAATTTGGGAAAGGTAAGGCTTGGGATTAGCAAAAACCTCAGTTTCAATAAGGTTTGGACTGGGTTTTGCTTATTTTATATATACAGCTCTTTCCCATTTCTCCTCCCCCACAACCACCACCACCCCACACTCATCTCTACCTTCTTTCCTGCATTAGGAAAATTGCCCAGTGCTGACACCTGTCCTCAGCAAGGTTGAACTGCCAGTTTTACAGGTTCATTTATATTCAATGCTTTTTATCTGACCAGTTTTATCTTCTTATACAGACATTTGTTCTCATCTCTAATTCAGCTTTGCTACTTGTCCATTGTAGACATTGAGTACTACTTATAAACTGTATATGGGTGTGTGCACACAGACACATACAGGGCTTTTATTTTTCATAAGCCATGCTGTTTTACTTCCTATGTGCCCCAGACCTAAAGGGCTTAAAAGAAAAAGAATCTCTCTCTGATCTTCTGATAAGAGAAAGGGGGACAAGTTAACTACTGCAGGCAGTTTCATTTATGTACATTATAATTTTGTCCCATTGCAGTTTGCTTGGTTTGTGTTGATTTTGGAAGTTATATGAATTGGTGCATATAATGTATTTATGAAAGTGGTATCAAGTATCAGAGGGGTAGCCGTGTTAGTCTGAATCTGCAAAAGCGGCAAGGAGTCTGTGGCACCTTATAGACTAACTTCGGTTAGTCTATAAGGTGCCAAGGGACTCCTCGCCGCTTATGAAAGTGGGTCACCCTAATCTGAGAGGTATATAGTAGACTGTGCAGATAATGAGCACAAATTCAAGAAAAGAAGTGAGGACTCTATAGAAGAAAACATAGACTCAACCAAGAACCCTGTCTGGAGCTGACTTCATGAGACCAGACCTCATAGGAGCAAAGTTGACTTTGTAGAATCATACCATGCTGCAGGTGGAGTTCAGTTTCCAGGACCTGGCAGTAGCAATCCTGGTAACACTAAATTCATTAAACCAGGATCAACAGTAGAAGACCTAGTGTAACTGGCTTTGCATAATCACCAAACCTTATAGCCAGGGATCAAAGATGGTTTAGATTTTGCTAAAATTTAGCAGATTGGCTGAGGAAAGTCACCTCCTGACACTCATTTCACCACATCTGAGACAATTTGCACTCATAAATGAAACTTACTGAGTGGTGACTGTGTGACAGGAGCTTCGGGTGCCCAAAGATTAGACAACACATAACTGGGACTGTAGGGTTGACCATATCTCTTATACACCATATCTCTCTTGGGTTTTGGTCATTTCATTTTATAAATTTGAATATAGTTTATCTTGGTTTTGTAGATAAAACTTATGGTTCCATGTTCCCAAGGATTCCTGTGTACTTGGGAAGAAACACCTGAAAAGATGACCAGAAAGATTTTAAATTTTAAGTTCCTAAAATTGGGGAGTAGATAAGGTTTTAGGTGGAGACTTGAGATGGTCATATTATAGAGCTCTTTTCGCCGTCTGAGGCAGGCCTTGCTGCTCCTGCCAATTACCTCTGTCAGAAATGTTAAATTCATTTCCTTTTTTAGATTTTGTTTTATTTCCCCTGTTTCCCACTCGATATGCCATATTTCTGCTTTTCTTGTATTTTGGCCCTATTTGTGTGCTTTTAGCTCTAGGACTGCTTGCGTAGCTGTCACTCATTTGACTAATGCTATTCCAAGGTTCTGGGCAATTCAACCTGTTATATTCAGGTGGTCCAACCAGTCCTCCATCATGATAGAGGGGCAACTGGGTCAGATCTGAGTGAATTGTGACCTTTGCACTAGGTCACGATGTGTAGCATTGGGAGGCAGGTCCAACCTCATAGGATAGGAGTAACTGTTGCTCAGGGAGTGAAGGGTGACCTCATTCTCCAGCTCTGTGTGAAAATTCATGTTGGACACTTTTTGTCAACTGGATAGCATGCTGAAAAGGTGCCACACAGATGCCAAATGGCTTCTGGAAGTGGCAGTCCCCTACACTCCCACCTATTAGTTCTGCCATTGACAGGAAGTAGAACCTGGGTTCTCTGACTATCAGATCAGTCCCTATCCACTGTGGGACAATACTTGATATATGTGAAAATTAGCACAGCTGTTACCTAGATACTGAGGCCCAAACTCACAAAGGTAATTAGTCTCCCTAACATCTATTGAAAGTAGGGAGCCTACATGTCTTTGAGAATTTGGACGTAGTGCTCTACTTTTCTGTAGCAAGAAACATAATATCATTTTATCAGTGTATTAATATTATTCATCTGTGATATTTAATCTGCTGCTGACAAAATATATTTTTAAAAAGCAAATAAGAGGTTTGGAAAAGTGAAATTAAGTAAATAAAATATGGGGTTTTATTATTCATTGGGTTTATCAGTTGTTAGTATGTAAAGTCATGGTTTCAAGGAGATTCTGATAATGAAAAGTGAAAAGGGAAAAGGACATTTTTGGTAGTTACACGGGAACAAAGAGAACATCAAAATAGCAATTATCTAGTAGATAGCATGGGTCAAATTTACCCTAATGGTTCAGGAAGTGCAAGCTGCATACCTTGGCAATAGCCTGACCCCTTGCATTTCAGTAATACTCACTCCCAGGGAGAGCGGTGATGTTTTCGCTACCACCAGGCCCACAGGTTCTGCCGGTTAATGGCTGTACAAAAGCCGTGCTAATGAAGGCCACTAATGGAATTTGCTGAATAACATCTGTCCTCATTACTCCTCTCATGAATCGGCAATAGTCACTTTTTAAATTGTTCTCACCATCTAAAAGTGCCCCGGTGGAACTAACATTGTAGGTACCTAATGCCACAATCCTCTTCCAAATCTAGCAGACTTTCCATGCCTAAAGGCTCTTGGACAGGAGCAGGAGGCTTAAAAACATTAATAATTACACAATCAAAGCACTGTACAGGTTGAACCTCTAAAATTCGGCAGGACCGTGGATACTGCTGGACCATAGAGCCCTGTCTGTACAGGTTCTGGGGCTGGTTTGGTAGAGGGTAGGAATGTAATAGTGTAGTCAATTTAATGATTAACTGATAAGCGGATGCTTATTGGTTAACACAATCAACTACAAACAACCTCTTACCCCACCACACTCCATCCCCTGCTCTGATGCCTTATCCTCCCTACCTGATGCACTTCTAATGCAGCTTCTAATGGTCTCCTAATGGTCTTCTAATGCAGAGCCACAGAGGAGGTATTTGTTGGGACCCGGCACAAGCCAGAACTGAGGCTGTCTGCCTGTGTGTGGCTCTTAAAGGCCTTCTAATGCAGAGCTGCAGAGGGAGTAGTTGCTGGGACCTGCTCAAGCCAGGACTGAGTGCTTGCAATGCAAACTCTTAGGGTATGTCTACACTACCCCCCTAGGGGGGTTAATGTAGTCATACGGAGTTGCAAATGAAGCCTGGGATTTGAATTTCCCGGGCTTCATTTGCATAATCCCGGCCGGCGCCATTTTTAAATGCCAGCTAGTTCGGACTGCGTGCCGCACGGCTACACGCGGCACGAACTAGCTAGTTCGGATTAGGCTTCCTAATCCGAACTAGCTGTACCTCGTTCCATGAGGCATACAGCTAGTTCGGATTAGGAAGCCTAATCTGAACTAGCTAGTTCGTGCCGCGTGTAGCCGTGCGGCACGCAGTCCGAACTAGCCGGCATTTAAAAATGGCGCCGGCCGGGATCATGCAAATGAAGCCCAGGAAATTCAAATCCCGGGCTTCATTTGCAACTCCGTATGACTACATTAACCCCCCTAGTTCGAACTAAGGGGGTAGTGTAGACATACCCCTATTGATTAATCGTGTAGCCAATACATTTTTTTGTTGACTAAACAATTAACAAATTACAAGCTTCTTAACATCCCTAGTGGTGGGGAGTGCAGCCCCAGCGGCAGTGGAGCCAGCGCAATGGGAGCACAGCTCAAATTGGCATTTCGAGCACCAGACAGCAAGGAGCAAGAGCACAGCCCCGACCTGGGCCAGCGCAACCAGAAGAGCAGCCCTGGCCAGGGCAAGCACAGTCTGGGAGCACAGCCCCACCAGGGCTGTAGGGCCAGCTGTGGGTAGGGGAGTCTTGACCTCCCCTGGTCCAGGAAACTCTGTAACTCTGAACCGGAAGTACAGGACCAGGGAGGATCCACCTGTACAAAAATGGACTATACCAAACGAACATTATCATTTCCTATGTTGCTAATAGGGAAACTGAGGCAGGAAGCTAACATGACTTACCCAAGGCCATGCAGAAAATCAATGGCAGAACTAGGATTAGAACACAGGACTTCTAGAATCCCTATCCTGGACTTAGTGCTCCCAAAATCCCACAGATATTGTTTGAAATAATCATTTAAAACGAAGTATTTCCTGTTAGTGGTGGTCCTTGATGCTGCCTAATAGGCTACAGTCAAATTCAGACCTGTGAAAAGTATATGGCCACTGACGGTGCCAGGTGTCTCCAAACTACAATTGGCAATGAATGGAGTTACTTTATCTGGGAATTGTAATTAATGAACCTGAAAAACTTTGGCAGCTCAGTTGTTTTCAGACAAGCATCCTAAAACCTGGACATTTACCCAATGATCATAGAAACTTTGCCAAAAGTTTCTAGAAATTAGGTGGAAATCTCATAACAAAAAGTTCTCCCAGGACTTCCAGTGTTTCCTGACTTTCTTCAGGGTACTAAGACCACATAAACACCTGTAGAAATTTGGTAGTTCTTTTAGTCCCAGAGAACTGCAAGCAGTATTAAAGTGTAAGAAAATATTAAACAAAGCAGTGTTTAAACCTGAAAAAAAGCTTCAGGCTTGATTCATTTGTGATTTGGGTGACAGTGCATGCTGAATGATATTATATGTGAACTGTTTAGGCTAGTCCTAATTATGTCTCCCTCGGGATGCTGTAGCAATCTGAATCCATTTTAAACAAGCTCAAGTCCTGGCATCAGCATTCAGCACCATTTACTTGGACCCCACAAAGGTTCTGAAATTCATCAGCAGGCTAGAATTTTGAATATGACAAGCTCCAGCTTCATAGGCAGTAGGGCTATTTCTACACAGCAGCTTTATTTTTGGAATAACTCACATATTCCAAAATAACATAGTCCGCATCTACACATAAGCAGTTATTTCGACATAATGTCAAAATAATGTCAAGCTGGAGGATTTCTTACTGCTACTCCTGTAACCCTCATTGTATGAGGAGTTAGGGAAGTTGGGAGAAGAGTGCTCTATCTTGAAATAACTGTTGTGTAGACAATGCCAAAAGTCAAAATAAGCTTTTTTGACTTAAGCTATGCAATTAGCGTAGCTCAAGTTGCGTAGTTTATTTCGAGTTTAGTCCTCCTATGTAGACATGCTTTAGGTGAACAGTACATTGCAGTCTTGGTCTAGCGCCCAATTGATGGGATCTATGTTCCAAACACTGCTATTAGAAAGGGTTGGATAGCTCAAAAATTTAGCAATAAACCCTGGATCATTTCATATTTAAGGTACTGCCTGAAATCCACCCCATATCAGAGCCGAGTAGAAGTCATTCCCATATGCTTGTTGCAGTTTTGTGAAATGAGTTTGTGGTTCAAGTACATTTTCTAATGGACAAATGGCCTTGAGTCAAACACCAACAAAATTAGCACTCAGGTAGCATTACTGAGCAGCCTCAGAAGAGAGGCCAAGAGTCTGAGTATGTGTGGAGCAATCTAGAGACCTTCCTGCTATTGAAGGTGGTACACCCAGGACAGGGCTGATGTTCACAGGCAGTGTTGGAAAGGGATCACTGCCCATGCTACACCTATTCAGCCACTAGAGAACTTTGTAGCCTGTTAATCTGACGCTATTCACTGAATTTATTTTATAAATGAAGACAATTTTAGGAATGCAAAGAGAATAAAGTGTAACTGTAATCTATTTGACACTGACACACAAATATAAATTGAAATAAAAATATAACCCCAGCTGTGAAATACTACTCAGACAAGCGCTTTAGAACACTAACACAACTAGGACTACTTAGATAGGAAAAGTAAGGGGAAATACAATAGATGTATGTAGCATAATGCATTGTATAGACAAGAAAAGATGGGCTCTCTTATTTACCTGTTCCCATAATTTATCTTAGGCCACAACGCAAGAACAAAAAAGCAGTTGGGGGATTTTAAAAGGTAAAATAATGAAAACAGATAAAAGCAAATACTTATTAAAAGTATTATTATTAAAATAATACTTTTGCACTTCTATAGCACCTTACATCAGACAATCTCAAAGCATTTTACAAACACTGATGAATGAAGTCTCTATTTTGTAGATGGGGAGACTGAAAAACAGGGAAGTGAAATGATTCAACAAGATAATTCATCAAGTATGTGCTACAGCTGAGAATAGAATCTGCGTTTCCTAATTCTCATTCTGAAATCTAAATAAAGGTCCAGAATTCCTTTTTAGATTGTTTATAGTTGAACCATGGAACTCACTGCAACATAACATTGTTCGAGCAAATAATTTAGAACATATTACCAAGGATTAGATGCTTATATGGATAAGATATAGTCTCAGGTCGCTGCTGTAAATCTCAATATACTGCTATATGTTAGTATGTGTACTATATCTATGAATATAGGAACAGCCATCTGATCCAGTATCCTAGCTAGAAACAGGCTGTGTCTACACTGGCATGAATTTCCAGAACTGCTTAAAACGGAATACTATTCTGTTTTCAGTTTTTCCGGAAAAGGAGCATCTACATTGGCAGGCTGCTTTTCCGGAAAAGCCCTTTTTCCGGAAAAGCGTCTGTGGCCAATGTAGACGCGCTTTTCCGGAAAAGAGCCCCGATCGCCATTTCCGCGATCGGGGCTTTTTTCCGGAAAAGACTACCGGGCTGTCTACACTGGCCCTTTTCCAGAACAGTGTTCCAGAATAAGGACTTATGTCCGAGCAGGAGCAGAATAGTTTTTCCGGAATAGCGGCTGATTTTGTACAGTAGAGCATCGTTGCTTTTCCGGAAATTCAAGGGCCAGTGTAGACAGCTCACAGCTTATTCTGGAAAAGCGGCTGCTTTTCCGGAATAAGTGGCCCAGTGTAGACGCTGCCCCAATGTTTCATGATTCATTTGCAGTAGGTATATGTGGAATAATTAATACCATGTATGCCACACATATAAGTATTATAAAATTGTTGGAGTTGGAAAGAGATCCATCATTATTCCTCTGAGTTAAAGACGACAGCCCTCAGTTACCTCCCTGCTTCCAAATTCCACAGAAAAAGAAGTGTTGTTTTCATCCCAACAACAATTCAATCCAAAAACAAGTTAAGCATTAGTGAAATGTACAATATGTTCCAAAGCAAATTTTAGCACTTGTATGGTATTTACTAGTAAAGAAGCAACAGAGAAAAAAATTAAAGTGTGTAATTAATGTTACAGTGTTACATTAACACAAATAATTTATTTGGCAGGTCATACAATTCACATACATATTTTATTAAAGTGTAAGAAATAATTTTTCAATCTGACCATGATCGCTCTGCATGCTTTGAAGTTTGAAAGCTGGCAGTATAGCCTATAAGTTTAAAGAATTTTAGAAAGAATTGTGAAGTTAAAAGGTACTTTTGATGTTTGGTCTTTCTTTTCTATCACAAGGGCATTCAATACAGCAGAAGAAAAGTAAGTAGAAAACATTAATGCCTAATACATTTTCATGGCAATCATGCTTATTTAACCCTTCCTAATCACTTACTATAAAGGGCTGAGGTAGAACTATTAATTTAGGGGTGGCACAAAGGTGACACTAAGAATTTCTGATTTTATTGCCAGAATATTCTTTCCTTAGGCACTTGTGCACTTTAATTGGGGTTATACCCATGTGCTAAGAATAGATCCCTTCAGCTGTTAATGAACACAGCAAAGTTTCTCTTAGGCTGTGTCTACACTGGGCCACTTATTCCGGAAAAGCAGCCGCTTTTCCAGAATAAGCTGCGAGCTGTCTACACTGGCCCTTGAATTTCCGGAAAAGCAACGATGCTCTACTGTACAAAATCAGCCGCTATTCCGGAAAAACTATTCTGCTCCTGCTCGGACATAAGTCCTTATTCCGGAACACCGTTCCGGAAAAGGGCCAGTGTAGACAGCCCGGTAGTCTTTTCCGGAAAAAAGCCCCTATCGCGGAAATGGCGATCGGGGCTCTTTTCCGGAAAAGCGCGTCTACATTGGCCACAGATGCTTTTCTGGAAAAAGGGCTTTTCCGGAAAAGCAGCCTGCCAATGTAGACGCTCCTTTTCTGGAAAAACTGAAAACGGAATAGTATTCCATTTTAAGCAGTCCCGGAAATTCATGCCAGTGTAGACACAGCCTTAGTGTTCCTGATTCTGGAATCAGACAATGCTATTTTTCTCTAGCAGCATTACTAGTATTTCTGACCAAAGGGGAACCATTTAAGATTGGCAAACACCAGACCCACCAACAGGGGGAGGGGGCAAAAAAGGGAGAAAGGGGTGTGTCACCAGTAGCACCCTTCCTGAAGACATACACACTCTCCCGATAACACAAGGAGGGAGAGTGAGCCAACCAACACCAGAGCAGAGCAAACACTGCCTGATCACTCTTCACCTCTGATACTACCTGGGGACAGAATCCACTCCAGTCAACAAATGGTCTGGTAGCACTTTATAGACCTGTCATCTGAAGAAGTGGGCTGTGCCCACAAAAGCTCATGATAAAATCTACATGTTTTGTTGTCTTTAAGGTGCTACCAGACTATTTGTTGTTTTTTAAGTTTTGTTTCATCACAGGGAGGGTCCTCAAGCTGCGGGACATGGGAGGGATTCCCTAATCTTCCATTTCCCTACCTGAGTCCCATCCTGGGGAGAAGGAACTCACCGGTATCACAGTCAGCACACCACTTCTTGTTACTTACCTTTAGTTGTGGGGATCCTTATTATCTCTATGTTCTTAATCCTTTGGTTTATCTTTCATTTACCTTGTTTGGAACTGTTGAATTAATACCCTGTTTATTTGCACCCATACTCTAGTTGGTTTTATATCTCCTAAAGGGGCTGACACAAACCCTGATAATAGAAGCAGGTATGGGTATGTCCCTGTAGACTGGTTCCCTTTCAGCCAAGTATACCAATCAACAGCTCCACTGCTTCTGGGGGCCCTCAGCCTGACCCCCCTCCCCCCACATTGCCCAAGGGCCCAGGAATTCTGTTGCCCTCTCTGCAAACCACGACCACTTTTGTCCAAAAAAAACATTTTAAAGATTCATTCCTTACCACCACCAAAAATATCGTACTAGACAACACATGTTACTGAAATGGAACACGCCTGTATGGAACAATGTGACAGGTAGTGGCCAGTGACATTTTCTTTTTCAGTGCTAATGGCAAGGTGAATGTGGTGCTCATAAAAGGAGCAAGACTGACAATGTTAAAAATACAAGCTCTTCCTTTGTCTTACTGTTTCATACTTGCTTGTAAAGTCTTCAAAGTACTTGGGTCTGTTTTCTGGCATGTACCTAAAGCAAAAGTGTTTTATTGTTTTAAAAAAATCAGCCGAGATTGCATTCCCTGTGTGTTGAAATGCCTATAGGGGTTTTCAAAGCCTACTGAACTTAATGGGAGTCTCCCATAGGACAGACATTCATTTTGTGACTAGAAATTAGTGCTCAGTCAGAATGTTCTTGACTGGCAACCATAGTAGGTGCTATTAAGCCAATTCCTTTGTGAACACATTTCATTTTTGACATAGGCAACTACAAGCCATGTAATTCTACACCTGACCTTTTCTGTGCTTTTTCCTGGAAAAGTCTGAACCTTGAGTAATGTAAAGAAGGGTAAGTGGCTAGAAAAGATGTTTCAAAGGGGTTTAAATAGAATGAAAAGAAGAAACTGAAAATGTATCAGCAGATGTCAGAGGCCCACTTTTTCCATCCTGCTTTACTGTGAGTATTGTTCACTTGAGCTCTCCCAGAAGCATCACAGATTCATGCCCTAAGTGTATGTTCCTTTCTATGCCGAATTCTGCCTAGTACTTAGTACGTCTATATTGAAGCACTATTTCAGGATACTTCCGATATCCTGAAATAGCATTTTCCACATCTTGACAGCACGCCCATTATTTCTAAATGTAATCGAAATAACAGGCTCACTATTCCAATGTCCTGGTAAACCTCATTCTATAAGGATTTAGGGACTTGTCGGAATAGTAGTCTATTTTGAAATTTGGTACTCTGTAGACAGTGTCAAATTTCAAAATAGACTATCTCGAAATAAACTTGAAATAAGGCACATAGCTTATTTCAAGCTAGCACCACTGTATAGGCACACCCTAACAGAGTGTAAGACTCACACATAAAAACATTTGACTTGATCCCTAAACGGCTGTAGTATATAACCCTGTTAAATATTTTGAGACTTGCAAAAAGCATATATAAAATCAATTACTCACAATAATAATTTCATAAAAGAGATTTTTCAGACGTATTGATTAAAATGTCTTCAAAACAGTTCAAATTGTCTGACCACCAAAGATGGGGTTTCAACTGTCCCAGCTGGTGTAGTGGTCTCTATTTGGCAGCTGTATTGTAATAACAGAGACGTTAACATCTGTAGCTTTATAATTATTTGAATTTTAATGAACAAGATGAATTAAATCTTTCAGCTTATACAGTGAACCAGCCTGAGCTCCTGAAAGATAAGAAATAAATTGTGCTTATTCAACAGCTTTTCCCTGTTTGGAGAGAGACAGAGAGGAAAAAGCCAGGTTTCAGTGGAATTTAAACCCTTTTGCTGTTTAAAAAATATGATAACGGTAATTACTGAATATGAGTTGTAGAATTAATTAGTGAGTTTGAGAACCGCTCAGAAATTAGGACACTGAGCATTTCCCAACTGCAGAAAGAGTGAGTTTAGTTAGAGGGTAGCCTGCTTTTGTAAAATCTTTTTACAGCATACACATATTTATAAGCAAATAATTTGTTTGCAATCATGATGATCCAAACAATAGAGTTGAGAGAACGCTTACTTTCTGCCAGCATGTATTTGTTTAGTTTAGTTGTTGTTGGAGCTTTTATCATTCTGCCTGCTATCTAAATTTCACACAAAAGATATTCAGATATTTTAAGTTTTCAAATACCCTTGAGAATGAAGGGATGGGGGTACGCTGGAACCATTTGCTAATAACACTGAGCAAACTAAACAAAATATGATAATAAATAGTAAAGTTGGGCCAATGTCCACTGTTGTCAACATTTCAGATATTCAAACTAGAGATGTTAAATACTTATCGGTCACTCAACTATTCTATAGTCCGCAGGGTGGGACCAGCAATCGATGCACCCACTCCCATGGAGCCCCCTGCCACTCCATGCTACTGCTTCTGTATCAGAGGCAACACCATGGGGTGCAAGGCAGGAGCTGGTCCGTGAGAGGAGCCAGTTTAAAAAACAGCACCCCTCATGAACCAGCTGCCTGTTGCCTGTATCAGAGGCAGCAGTGTGCAGTGCCATCAGCCCTTGTCCGGGAGGGTCTAAGCTCCCAGACCCAGTGTGAGCCAGAACAGAGATGGGATGCCTCCTCGCTTAGCTCCTAATACACTTTAAATGCAGTGACACAGAGGGGGTAGATCCCCGACCCAGCACAATCCAGAACTGAGCCAGGCTGCCTGCCTGCCCAACTCTTAATACACTTTAAATGCAGAGCTGCAGGAGGGATAGGTCCCAGACCTTGACCCAGCGCAAGCTGGGACTGAGCTGGGCTGCGGGCCAGCCTGCTAAAAAATTTACTTATGTGTGAGAGGGGGGAATGCTTGTAGTCTATAGCAGTGTTTCTCAAACTGTGCTCTGTGGAGCCCCAGTGTCCGCAAGCCATCTCCAGGGGCTCCATGAGGTTGACAAACTGGAAACATCGATAGAGACAACACATACAATCAGTGGACCGCTGGGGCTCTGCATAAATTTTTACGTATGTAAAGGGCTTTGGAGCCCAAAACGTTTGAGAACCGCTGATCTATAGCATTAACCGATAAACTTTTGCTTATCGGTTAATTGGTTAATCAGCTACACTATTACATCCCTAATTCAAACCAAAAGAATCACATCCTCTGCAGATTGCAAAACAGTGCGCAGTGTGTATATTCCTAAGAACCTAATTTTTTATTTTCACTTTGCATGTTTCTATACATACACATGTGTCCTGACATTTCTCTCCCACACACACACACACACATCAACATGGAAATCTATAGCGCTAATGCATAACTTTAGGAAATAGAAACTGCATTTGTATGTAGAAATTCCAAAAAAGTTTCAATAGAGTTATGAATAATGATTAAATGTGAAGAGTTCCACCCACTGTTGTTTTACTCCTGCTTTTTCAGAATGACTTAAATAGTATGTAATCAAAATATGTTCAGTTATGTTTCTTTAAACTACATGCACTTATTTTCTGTATTGGAGTTTTCAATAGAAATTACTCTCTCTCTCTCTCTCTCTCTCTCTTCCCTCCCCTCCCTTCCCCCCCCCCCCCCCCCTCATATTTTGGCTTTTTTTCCCTACCATATATTTTTCTTTCTCTGGAATTTTTAATGTGTTATACACAGCTGCAAAACTCTTTCATTCCTCTGATTTATAAAATGCTCTTGGAAGAGTGAAAGAGACTCTCTGTCACATACCTTTAAGTTTGAATATTTTGATTTCCTGTGTAATTTCAATTTAGCTGTGAATCAAAACCATCTACAGTAAACAGAAGGCGGAACTGGAGTTTGCTGATATTATGGTGTGCCAGGAACAGGAGCTGTTATTGCATGTCTGAAGAATTTTATATCCCTCTGATAGCTTGTATGCCATCTGAATCTTATTTAATTGTCTGTGACCTACCTGAAGCCAGAATCAATTTATATATGCAGAGAATCTTAATGCTAATAGCAAAATAGCCTTTAATGAAGCATAGCTTCAAAATGAAATAATTTCATGGAAACTGGAATGACGTTTTGGCCAAGTTTTTATTATCAGCATTGACTGACAATATAAATAAAATGCCAGCTAAAAAATTGTAGTCTTTAACATCTATATGTTTCAGCCTATATGTTGGCCGACTGACCTGTGCCAGAGTATTCATCAATGCAAAGCCTCAGTGTGGCATCCCCCTGCACCATGCCACAACTCTAAGCCAAAATTAACATCCTGGTTCAACTTGCTGTGCAAAACACAGTAGGAGGTCAGCATTAGAGCCGCATGATAAATTTGACCTAACATATAAAGTGAAACTAACAAGAATTTGCTGTTGGATGGTTTTATTCAATGGTGAATCGATTACTACAAATTAGAGACACAATAAAACAGGTCATTTGCGACCATCTCCTGCATATTCAGGATTTTCCCCCTGGAGACACTTTGGCTGCTCCACAGTTAAGGTTAAACAGTTTCCTTTATAAAGCCCTATTTTACATTCTTATAGATCTGTAGCTTAGGATACTAATTTTGCCTGCAAAATGGCTTACTTTCAAGACAATTAACCCAAGTTATTAACAGTTTTAAATTCTGGATTATTTTAGGCCCAACCCCAATTTTGTTGTTGCTAACTGGCATTTTTGCAAATCAAATTAGTGAAATCATGATTGGCCACTATAAGCCTGATAAAACTTCCACAGAAATCAGAGTTCCATCAGTGTGTGTGTATGTGTGTTTAGAGATATAAAACTTCCACGGGGGCAGGCATGCAAGCAAGACTGCATGCACACAGGCACATTGGGTTCTATTGTCTGGTTGTAGATTAGAAAGAACTGACCCCTGAGTCCTTCTATAGCTGACAAGTAACTCAAAAGTTCCTTGAACTCAAATGGTGTAACCCAGATAATTCTAAAGTAAAATTTTAAAAATGACAGTTGTAGGAAGGCGAGAGTGGACCCACTCTAATTACACATTCTGCGCTCTCTTTTACTATAGTTTAGCACCGAGATACTACAGTGCTTGGCACTCTTTCAATACCTTACATAAGAACATAAGAACCTTAGGCAAGCAAACTAAATTAAATAGAACTAAACACAACAACATTCTTTGTTGGCAGTAATAATGAAAAATTCTGTCACCAGAAAAATCAAGCATTGCTCAGCAGTAGAGAGGAAGGCAGAATTGGATTTCTAACTTTCTCATATTTACATCCTGGAACTTTGCAACTTGCTGTATCCTTTAAAAATCTAGTAAAATACTGTATCCAATATATAAGCAGCATCTTATAACTCTTTATAACTTTTCATTATATGAAAATATTTTTCAATATGCCAAATCATCTTTAAAAATGAAAGGCCAAACTCAGACTTGGAGTAAAACAACCTACTTAGTGGAAATATGTCTGCATGCCAAAAGCTGGGTGAGACCCAATTCATGCCAACTATGATGTTTTCCTAAGAAGTCATTTTTAGTAAGCTGGACACAAATAAAGCATCTGAACATGTTCTAAAGTAGTGATAAAACACAGGTCTTATTGCTATCTTCTCTCTCCATGAGCACTCAGTAACAGCACTCAGCAGAGAGTGCCAGCTTCATAGCATACTCTCATATTCTCCATTTCTTTAGAGACTGACATCTGCAGTTTTGATGCAGGTTGGAAATGTCAGGTCTGGAGGGACAGCTGAGCTAAGCTAGCTCTCAACCATAAATACACAAAGAAAACTAGCGTAAGTTGGTATTCTCACTTTGCACTCCCCTCACATCCCTCCAACCCTCTAAAACACACAGAGCAGAAAGGGACTTGAGCTATAGGACCGAGTTGAGTAGCATCTGACTAAGTTCTTGGCAGTTAGTTCTAGCGGGGGTGCTGCCTGGAGCCAGGGACATTGGCAAACGATGGAGATGTTAATGGCTGTGTGGAGGTGCTGAGGATTTAAGGAACGCCATGTTTCGAGAAGAATCCTGGGACTTCAGCAACTGATCTCACTGCCACTTCCACAGATAAACTCTGTATCTCACCCATAGGAAGAAAAAGGAGGAAATGGAATGAAAACTTGGGACATAATACATCTTCAACCTTACATAGGGACTATTGGACTCAGTTGTTAATGCTCAGATATCTCCAAATCGCTAACTCAAATTTAGTGAGAATTAGAGATGGGAAAAATATCATCTTTGGGTTGAGCATTTTGTCATCCCAGTGAGTATTTTATATATAACTTATGGGTAGCCATATGTTATTGAAAATAAAGAACTTTAATTTACAATGCTGCTAGCATGACAATATAATAATACTGTAGCATGGAACTGATTTCAAATAATTGTGCTGCTCTGCCTTTATTTAATGATTTAAAGTGCAGTTATTAGTGACTCTGTAACAATGCCATTTCATGGCAATTCTGATTATTTTTTCAGTGACTTCTGAATCAAATCTACTCAGTTTACTAGGCAAAAGATTATTGTTATTGCTCCCAGTGGTGCAAACTCTCACTTGTATCTGAAAAACAAATAAGTCTGCCTCTTGCATCATAACTAGTTGGGGGTAGTTAAGGTAAGCCTTCTCAGGGTCCAGCATTTGTCATCAGAGGGAGTCCAAATGCAGCAGTGAGTCAGAGAAGCAGGTGAATAGTGCTAGCCAGCCACCTGGTAGGCTGGGATCAGCTGTCTAACTTGGCTGAAAGATGAAGGAGGCAAGAGAGAGAGGAAGACAAGAATCCATTTTGCCAGGCAGGGAAGGAAGAAAGTAAGTATCCATTGTGGAGATGGGCTGATAAGGATACGAGAGAACAAAGGGCCCTACCCTTTTGGTTAACGTAGCCACAGTTTTTAGTTTGAGTCCACATCTGACTATCATCGGTAAGCACTGAGACCTGGAAATGGGCATTAGAGAAAAACCCTGAAAAAGTGATGTTTTGATTGGATAATAAAGACCTGGCAATCAGAACATAACTGACAATGCTGTTTAAGATAAAATCCAGTTAGCGTTCTGTAGCTTTGTTGACTCTGCTGGCTTCCAACACTGAAAACACGTTTTTCTCAGCTTCGGGGGGTAGCCGAGTTAGTGTGTACAGGATAAACTTAAAAAACAACCAATAGTCTGGTAGCACTTTAAAGACTAACAAAACATGTAGATGGTATCATGAGCTTTCGTGGGCACAGCCCACTTCTTCAGATGACCAGAGTATTGGATGTCCAGAACTAAAATAAATAGGGGAAAAGGAGGGGGGGAGAAGGAAAAAATGGGGAGGGGGCCAAGAGGCAGTGAATATAAAGATATCAAGGGCAAAGCCGAGCTGGAATGGAGCAAGAAAAACAAATAGTCTACACACACTTAAAGACTGGATAGTCAAAAGAGACAGATAAGAACCATTAGTACACAAGAAGATATAGCATGGATGCCCAAGGATCATCTCCACTGAGTAAGAAGGTGTCATTTTTATACAGTCACTTTTTTATACATTAGCACATATCAGTGGTAAATACTGATTATCTGACTATTTTGGGGACAATTTATACCTTTGGATAATCAAAGTTTTAGATAAACAACATTTTCTTTTTGTATGACTTTCCAAACCAAAGAGGTAGATATAAATATTGGGTAGACTAACAATTGGCAAACAGTGATTTAGATTATTCTGAATACAGGTTTAGCTGTATTATTGGTCATATATTGAGACTTACAGAAAACAACTGCTTTTCCATTACCAGAAATATATAAAATTATTATGACTAAAGTATTACCTTGCCTTTATGATTTTCCAGCTTTGGACTTCATTCCTAGTTGAAATGGGGGTTAGCAGCATTGGCTAGCAGGACCACTATAATCCAGATTTACCTGCTATTTGTTTTGTTTAATATTGTTTTACATATGATTCTCTCAGGAATGTTGAGCATTTCTGTGCCAATTTTACCTTCTAGCAATTAGATTTTACTTGAAGGGTGCCACAGAGAATTGTAAGATTGTATGTAGTTGTATAGAGTCAGTCTGATGCAGCCGGTGCCATTTATGTGTATTTTCAGTATTGCCCAGCTCATCAATTGAACAGTGAAATGTTTTTGAACAAGAAAAAGCACCTTTTTCTGCTACATACCATTTAATTTAGATTTCCTGTGTAATTACAATGTAGATGTGAATTAAAACCAACATCAGAAAAGAGATCTGGGGTTTCTGGCTTATTATGTTGTGCCAAAAATGGGAACTGTTCTTGCATTCCCAAAGAGAACTGTATATTCTATGACTATTTGTGCAGCACCATCTGAATCTTATTAAGCTGCTTGTGACCAAGTGGAGTGCCAACACAGCTTTGCATGCAAAGACTCTCAATGCAAGCAATAAAAAACCACTCCTACAACACACTTAGTGGTGACATTGTGGCATTTACTAGCATGGCTATCATTAATGGCTTGACAAAATTTTCTTCACATTTTTTAGCAACTGAACAGTTACTGTGAAAATTAACTTTGGCTAAAACTCACCATAGCAGGACTCAGCCCAGGAACCATCAATTCTCGCAGCAGTTAATCAGCACAGCCGGTAACCATTGTTTCACTTAGCACTTTCTCCCTGGAATGTTTAGCCTAGAGGCCACCATGGCACAGCCACTCCTACTTTTTATGGCACTAACACAGAAGTGAAGCCTGGCCTAGTCTTCTGCTTTGCTCATGAGGCAATTTATAAACAAAATCCTTCCAGCTCCCATAGGCAAAAAACAACAGAAGGATAAAAGTTTTCTTACCCTCTGCAAACATGGACTGGCACCATAGAGGTGTAGAAATGACAAAGTGCACAATCTGATCTTGTGGTTACCTGGAGCCCAAGAATCTCTGGGAAAATTTGATTCCATCTTTATTGATCACAGATATCTACAGCAAAGTGAGTTTTGCCTAATTGTTCCCCACCTCCTTTACTAGTATTGCTCATAATACCCTCAGCTTCCCATCATGACTACTAACTACCTCAAAGCATTGGGATCAATAGCACCATCACTCTTTATGATTATGGTATATGCACGTGTAGAGCAACAGGGAGATTAGAACCTATGATTTCTAGGGGTAAAGTCACGTATCTTTACAACATGAACTAAACACCAACTGGGTCTTAGGTAAGGCTGAAAAGCCAATTTCATTCTCTCTGTCAGTGGTCTCAGTGTCTTGGGGATACATACTGATGTTGTTTGATAGCTGCCAAGTTTGTTACATGAGTAACAGTCCTGTCTACAGGTAGGGCACATCCACACACTGGTAATGTTCTGAATTTGAGCAGCAAATCCCTTTGGAGAGGTATGCTAATCCACCAACTGCTAGTGGAGAAGGTTATGCAATGCAGAGTGAGTCCCCTCTAACAGTGTTCCACACATTTTTAGAGCTCTTCAAATCCTCAGATATCTGCTTTATATCACAGTGCAGATATCCACAGTTCATTTATGCATATGCAGATGCGGATGCAGATACACATTTTCCCTTAAAAGCCTTCAGAATTCCATATGCACACCTATCACATGGGAAAGTGTTTATGGACTCCAGGAGAGGGAAGGAATATGAACAGCTCCAATTCCACTTCTGCAAGTTACTGGCTTTTTACTCCTTGAAACAGGGTGTCCAGGAGCAGGGCCTGTGGAAGGAAGTCCTAAATCCCAAACATGTTCCTACTCCTTACCACTTTCTTCTGTGCAATTTGAGCCAAGTCACTTCACTTCTCTACCTTGGAGTGCATCTACGCAGCACAGTTATTTTGAAATAACCATGCGAGCATATGCACAGCAATTCCACTATTTTGAAATAATTTTGAAATAACAGAGAGCTTATTTCAAAATCTGTAAACCTCATGCCACAAGGAATGACGCCCATTTCGAAATAGGGTGTGTGTGGATCCAGGCAGCTGGAGTTATTTCGAAATAAGGGACCTGCAGGAAATCCCCCAACTGCTCTGCTGGCCACTCTGGCCACACTCATCAGGACTCTATAGTTCCTCTTCCTCTGCAGCCTTTAAAGCTGCAGGAGAACAGGCATGTGGCAGGAAGCTGGCCCTGACAGTTTCCAGCCACTCTGCTGCTGCCACAACCACTCCAAGGGCCAGCATGAGTGACCCTCAAGCCCCCGCAAGACCCATCCCCCACTCCTAGGGAGCAGTCTGATGGCTCCCAGGAGCCTGCCAGGTGCTGCAAGAGGCGCATGCTGTCCTGGTCTGGGGCAGAGATCCTAGCCTCACTGAGGCGTGGGGCAAGGAAGAAAACCTCCAGGATCTCCATACCAGATGACACAATGATGATATCTACTGCTGCATGGCCGATAGCCTGGCCACAAAGGGCCACATCTGGACCCAGGGGCAGGGCCGGATGAAAGTGAAGGAGCTACACCAGGCCTATTCCAAGGTGAGGAAGCACAGCTCCTGCCCCTGGGCAGAACCCCACTCCTGCCCCTATTTATCTGGAGCTGCACCACACCTTGCGGGTGTCATCACCCACCCAGGGGGCAGAGCCAGTCGTACAGAGGAGGAGGAAGAGGAAAACCCCGATGTGGCCAGCACCATGACCTCAGTGACACTGGAGCTGGTTCCTCACTGCCTGGATGTGTCCCAGTCATCCTCCAAGGCTGGGGAAGGATCATCAGGTGAGTAATCTCAAGCACCTGACACAGGCAGCAAAGGGCTGGGTGTGCTCCTCTTGTGGCCTTCTTGGCCTAGGAATCATGCTGCAGTCTGTGCACATGGATGCACGTAGGATCACCAGGTGTCTGGTTTTCTACAATTTTTGGGCCCTCTGTCGGGTAAAAAAATCCAGAAAATACCAGACATGTGCAATGTCCAGTATTTCCTGGATTTCTGGCTGGGCGCCATACGGAAGCCTAGCGGGGACTGGGGGAGTGGCTGGGAGGCAGGGCGCGATTGGCACTGGGAGCCCTGGCTGCGTCTGATGCCTCGGGGAAGAGGAGATGCCCTGTCCCTGCTCCTGAGCGTGTGGTGGAGCCGCAGCCGGACTCACTCACGCTTCTCCGGACTGTGTGTGGGACTGACAGCGCCTCGGGATCTGCACGTGGCCAGGTTAGTCCCGCCTTCATGTACTCCGACCCTTCCCGACCAGCTCAGCTGCTCCCAACCCCCTCCTGGTCACCCCTGCTTCCTGCCGGCTGGTTCTCCTCCTCCCGATCTCCCCGGGCCAGCCACGCTGCCCCCAACCCTTCCCCATCTTCCCGGGCCAGCCGCGCTGCCCCAACCCACCAGCCTCGCCCCCCAGCCCCACCCATCTCCCGCAGCCAGCCGCGCTGTCCCTTCCCTATCAAGTGTGTCCGGTATTTTTTCTAAACCTACCTGGTAACCCTAAATGCACGTGCAGCCCCAGGAGGTTGCACCACAGCACCCCTGGGCTGTTGCTCACAGGGCCTGGGGAGGCCAGCTATGCTTCAGACACCCAGGTGGGAGACCCTCCCTCCAGAAGCCACCATTAAAAGGAGGCCGGGGACATAACCACACACACATACACACACACACACACACAGAGGAGTGCTGCACACCACACACAGGCATGCCTGTACGTTCAAGGCAGAACCCACTCCCCGGAATAGTGCTGCCAGCTGCAGGTGCGACTGCTGCTCACACACCGTCTCTCCCTCTATTTCAATGTATTTTTTTGTGTACAGACGCGCTATTTCGAAATAAGCTATTTTGGATAAAAATTCTGAAATACCTTATTTTAAAATAAGCATGCTGTGTAGGGTACTCTCAGAGTCTGTATATACTGGAGGGGGATTTGGTGAGATGGTTATTTGGAAGGGGTAATTTGTTTTTTGCACAGGTCTAGTTAAACTGATGCAGCTGCAGTAGGCAACTTTGTTAGTGCAGCTCTGTTAGTTTAAAAAAATAACAAGTGCGTGGGGACAAGTTCTCAGCATCCACATCCTTAAATTGGGGAAGATAATAAGGGATTATGAGAATACATTTGTTTGAACAGCAAATTTAGCAAGTATTCTATCTCTCTAGCTATTCCTACCACACTTGAATTATCCTTTGTTCCCCTCCTCCCTGCACAGTGAATTGGAGCATCTGGCCCATATTACTGAACTGTTAATTGTATTTCTTGGCATGATAAGGTGCCAACATGTCTTGGTCTGAACATAAACTTTCAGAGGGAAAGCTTTAAAAATGAGTAGTCCTGTGGCACCTTAGAGACTAACAAAAAAAGGAAATCTGTCAATTGTAGTGCTGGAGCTAATGAGCCTCATTAGCACCGGCACTACAATTGACAGACTTTTTTTCTCTCTTCCCCTTCTTTTTCTGTTATAAATTCTGGGTTCCCATTTTTTCCACTCCAGCTCATCTGAGAAAATGGGTTTTGCTATATCAGGACCACTCATTATTGGTATAAACATAAGTAATGTTCATAGAACTTTTCATAGAGAATTGTTTCCAAATACATCAGGCTACACCAGAGCACACACGTAAAAAAACAAATTAGTCAGTCTGAGATTTTTTTGCATGAATGCAATGCAAGATAATATATGAAACTGTATTATCAGAATAACACACCCATTCCCACCAGCATTTCTTATTCCATGTACTCAGCTACAGAGCGGACAAGAACTCGTACCATGGATTGCTACAAGAATTATTATGTCAAAGATTAACAGCTCAGCCGTACAGAAAGTCTTAACAAAATCACAACTACACCCACAGTTTTCTATTTAAAATATCATCTACCAACAGTGACCATTGAGGGGTATCAGAGATGCTACAGCTTTCTCCTATATTTACAGCAGAAAATAACTCCAGTAACTGTGTGGCATGTCTTGACAAATACTCCACATTTTTGTGGGAGCCACCATACAGGTCAGGAAGAATGTGGCCAGATCAGAAATTTAGAACATGTTATTTGTTCCTATCTAATTATCAGTAATTTTTGGTCTAAGATTCAGGATGTTGTGTGCAATAAATTTGGTAAAGAATACATTCTTAAAAACATAGACACAGTTCTTGGCTTGGCCTCTCTTTCTGTCTGGATCTGACTAACACTCTAGAACCAAATAGATTAGTTATTTTAATGAAGTGGAAGAAACTTTTCTTTTGCATGAAGTTAAAACGATGTCCCAAATCTGAACAATGTCCGAAATGGAACCTTTGGCTTGAAAATGGGACTTTGTGTAATGTTGGTCACAGCTTGTGTTTTCAGACATATTACACAGCACTGAACTACCAGTATGATATGGAAAAGGATTATCCAGACCTATTTCCACTAAAAATGAAAACAGTACATATCTAGTGTCTTGAAAATATTGCTAGTGGGTTTTGGCCCAAATCTCATCATTAGTGTGATGCCTGTGCTTGTTAGAGTTGCAAAGAGTTACAGGCATTTGTATCTTATTGCATGAGTCTTTCTGTTTTAACATCTACCTATATGTGTATGTGTATTATCAGATAATGCGCATAGGGTTGACAAAAAATGTTCACATAACAGTGCCCCAAAAATTGCTACATATCAAATCGAACCCCCACTTTTCTACAAAATACCCCAATGTTCATTTATTAGACCATACTGACTCCCACTGAGTAGAAATAGCAAGGATTTTAAACATTACCTGATAATTTCCACTAATTAACCAAAAAATTGTTATTCTAAAAGTCCATGTTACATAAATGTTAAAAGAACATAAACAAAGGATTGGCTCAGATGAAATTCTTTTTAAACTGACCTGCACGCATGATGGGCTTCTTTCCTCTTTTAATTTTTTTAATACGAATCTGATAAAAAGATTTGTAGGGAATGAAATCATTAAAAAGTGTTCCAATAATATGGGGGGCTAGATTGAAATAAGAGTTAATGATGCACTTAACTCAGCCGGTGGTGCCTCTGTACTGCAGAGATCTCAGAACAGGATGAGTAAGCAGTGTTGCCGAACACAAAGAGCAAGTTGAGGATGGTGTTTCAGTATTACCTTTGAATTTACTTGCAACTGGGGTTCATAGGATCACAGAAATTAAGGATGGAAAAAAACTATTAGATCATCTTGTCCACCCTGCTGCCAATGCGGGATTGTCCCCTAATCCCTACACTATATTTTCAAGAGCTTTGTCCAGTATGTCAGACTCAATGGAATTTGAGAATTGTTGCTTGTGGTTTCAGACGTCCGCAAATTTTCCAAAAGCTCAATCCATTTTTTTAAATTTGAGGCTTGTATGAGTTCAGCATCAATTGGCATTGTTTCTCCTTGCTTAGAGACTCCTGGCCCCCATCAGTTAGAATAATGAACTACACACCATGCTGATTTGATGACAAGAACAGAATTCTCAGGTTAACTTTTAATACAGGAATGGTCTTAGGTTTGTGCCAAGCATGCATCTGCACAAGGCCTCTGCATGTTGGAGGACTCCCCTGTGTTGGCTCTCTTTCTCATTATGCATTTGTCACCTTCCTTCCTCATTGATCTGTCAGCATGACCCCAGTCTTGAAAGGAGAATGTATAATTCCAAACCTCACTGACATTAATGCATTGATTCCCCTCTCAGATGTTATCTCAAGGGTTCAACACAGACACACACTCCAGGTCTAAAGCTGCCAAACTTTTTTTTCCCATATACATAATAGGAATAGGATTGTCATGACAGATCAGACCAGTGGTTCACGTCACCGAGTATCCTGTCTCTGACAGTTACCAATACCAGATGCAAAGTGCAAAAATCTTTAGGGGGAGGTTTGCAAAGCAGAACAACTCCCATTGCTAATCCACAGGAGCTGCATGCCTAATTCCCTTACATTCCTTCCAAAATCATAGCTGTAATGGACAATGATGAATAACCTGGACATAGAGGAAGTTACTTACTAAACACCATCTGCTAATAGCTGGCTTATGCCATAAAGCATAAGAATTTATAAACCTAATTGACTTTTAATCACAAGTAATGTAATTGTGAATATTCACATTAGGCACAGAAATGTCTTTTACTTTTAAAAATTATTCTGTTTTCTTATCGTCAATTATATCTAGTGGCAGAAAGTTTTGCAGGTGTGTTTTGTTGGTATAGAAGTATTTCCTTTAAATGTTTTCAATTTGCTAGCTTTCAGTTTTATTGAATGCCCCATTATTATTGTGGTTTGAATGCCTGGTATGCCATCTTTTTATCATTCATTTTTGTGTGCATCTATCTGTTTCCTGGCTAAACAGTCCAGGCTATCCGAGACTGGGGCATAGGCAGTTAGGCCTACTAGTTACTACAGGGCTAGTGCTATGGAGTCAATGGGTGGTCATGGGGCAATGGTCAACAAGCAATGGCTGGAGACTAGGTCCACAGCAATGGCAAGCCAAAACTCTGCACAATTGACCAAACAACTTTCTGAAGCAGTCTCCTAGATTAATTAGTGGGCATGAGCCAATCAGAGACCCACAGGGTGTTTTCACTCTGGTCTCTGTAGCATTCTTTGAATATGGCTCTTCATAGCCTTCTAAGAAGTAATATGGGATAGGTAAATTCTGAACTGCCCTAGGTGCTCTAAACATGGGTTCTAGTCATACAGAATCCTACTTAGTCCTACTGCTTCCTCTCTAAATAGTCCTGGTTTTTTCACTCTCTGTTTAAATGAAGATATTGCCCAGCTGCTAATAATTGTGATCTCTTGCCTCTGACCCCCTTCTATTTATGCTATGACTTTTTTGAGTCAGGGTGACCAGAATTGAACACATGAGGATCTATCATTAATGTATATGAGGGGGTTAGGATTTTTTTCACTGTTCTTTTCTTTCCAGATATTGACATAACTTAATATTTTGGGGTTATTTGACCACTATTACACACTCAGCAGAGGTTTTAATAATCTCTCCTCAATGACAATGAGGATTTTGTGCTTTGTCTACACTTAAAATGCTGCAATGACACAGTTTGTGTAGACACTACCCACACCGATAGGAAGGATTGTCCTACTGATGCAAGCAATCCATCTCCCCAAGCGGCAGGAAGTAGGTCAAAGGAAGAATTCTTCCACTGACCTAGCACTGTCTACACTAGGGTTAGGGGTTGTCACAGCTACATCTGTCAGGGCGGTGGATTTTTTTACGACCCTAAAAGACATAACTATATTAATCTCCACTTGACAATTTGTGCCATTACATATAGAGCCCTGTGCAAACAAAAATTTCTATGTGTGGATGCAGATATCTGCAGAAAGAAATCAATACCTGCTAATCTGCTAATCTCTCAGTGTGCACCCAGTATGCAACCTCTCCTGCAGCCAAAGGAGAGGAACATGGTGCCACTCCTCCCAGGAGCCAGCTCCCTGCACCACAAGTTCCTCTCAGCCGTGTGGCTCTACCACCACCAGCCCTGCCCCCAGCCACATATCCTGGGGGTCATACAACCCCACTGGTGCCTGGGCTGGGGTCAGTACAGCCACATGGCTCAGAAGAGCTGCTGGTATGGGGCACTGACTCTAGGAAGCCTTTCCTTTGGCTGTGGTATGTCCTGGGAGTAGAGCCCTACAGATTAGTGGATACCAATTTCTGTCCATGTATCTGCAGGTAGATGTTTGTATCTACACATGGCTCTCATCATGTATGCTCTTTTCCATTGGACTGCCTTGGACCAGATTTCCATTTTCTGAAGGATAGTTTCTTAAATTATGAAGTTTGCAGCTGATACCAAGCTGGGAGGGGTTTCAAGTGCTTTGAAGGGTAGAATTATAATTCAAAATGATCTGGACAAACTGGAGAAATAGTCTGAGGTAAATAAGATGAAATTCAATAAGGACAAATGCTAAGTTCTCAACTTGGGAAGCAATAATCAGTTGCACACATACAAAATGGGAAATGACTGTGTAGGAAGGACTGCAGAAAGGTTCTAGGGGTCATAATGGACAACAAACTAATATGAGTCAACAATGTGACACTTGGAAAAAAAGGAAACATAATTTGGGGATGTATTAACAGGAGCATTGTAAGCAAGACACAAGAAGTAATTCTTCCAATCTACTCTGCACTGATTAGGCCTTAGCTGGAGTATTGTGTCCAGCTCTGTGTGCCACATTTCAGGAAAGATGTAGACAAACTAGAGAAGGACCAGAGAAGAGCAACAAAAATGATTAAAGGTCTAGCAACATGATATATGAGGGAAAAGTGGAAGAATTGGGTATGTTTAGTCTGGAAAAGAGATAATTGAAAGAATCGGATATGTTTAGTCTGGAAAAGTGAAGGGATATGATATTAGTTTTCAAGTACCTAAAAGGTTATTACAAGGAGGATGGAGTAAAAATATTTTCTTCAGCCTCCGATGATACAACAGGAAGCAATTGGCTTAAATTGCAGCAAGGGAGAGTGGACATTAAGAAAAACTTTGTCAGGGTGGTTAAGCACTCTAATAAATTGTCTAAGGAAGTTGTGAGAATCTCCATCAGTGGAGATTTTTAAGAGCGGGTTAGACAAACACCTGTCAGGGATGATCTAGATGGTGCTTCTTCCTGCCATGAAAGCTTCTTAAGATTCCTTCCAGTTCTATGATTCTTTGACTTGAGTAACCTCTTGGGTCTTGCCCATTTCATTGTACTGATTTTTTCTTGTCTTCATGCTTCCTTCTTTGTTTAGGGGTACAAATACCTGTAGTGACTCTGAGATAGTCTGCTTAAAAAGTATCCAGATTGGATAGGGAGGTGGGGGGAGACATTGACTTCTTTATTTTTTTCAAGTTTCCTCATTAATTTAATTACCTGTATGCTATTTGTAAAAAATCCCACATTCAGCTATTTTTGTAGAGGGACAAACTTATATTTGTAACATAAAATGCCATTATAATCTAGTTACTGCATACTATATCTTAAAATGGAGAGAAATCCATCTCCATGCTGGAGAGGGAGCTGCAGATATTGTTTACATGCAACCTGCTATAAAGGAGACGCACATACTCTACACTTTCTTGTGGATACCTTACTTTTGTTCCTTCTTGTTTTGTCGCTCTCTTAATATCATTCTTGAGTATTGAAAGGAACAAGAAGTGTAAATAACATGGATTTGCTAATGGAGACCATCACAGGCCACAAAATTCTGATTCAGATCTGAAGTTCTCTTAAAATCTTGGATATGTGGATCGATGGCTTTGATATGGTCCGCTGTGGAGGAAAGGACTCATTACAAGTTAGGCTTATTGGTAGTATCTGTTTGTATCTGATGTTTTAGTTCTGGTTGATCTCTCTTCAAAGCAACAGAGTCACCCAAATAGAGCTATGCAAACAATTCACGGATAATGTAGGCCTCTCATTACAGATTGCTCATGACTCTTTAGAATGTATTCATTAGCTGCAGTTATTCAACAAATAATTTTTACAAATCTATTTTTGGGTGGCCTAACCTAATTTATAAATTACTTCTACTTCTGCCAAAATTAGCTTGTTTCATCCCAACATGAATTATGTTTTGTTACTGGATTACTTTCAACTACATACCCCATAATTATGTTCCTCAAACATATTTTTCCAATATCAGTTTGACTAAAACTTCACTCAACAAACATTCACAGTGAATTAAAATGAGTTGTAAACACAATTAAAGCAAAAAATGTTTAGAATCCATGTAATGTTCACAAATAAGTTTCCTCACTACTCAACCAGCTTTACTATCAAATACAGGCAGTCCCCGGGTTACGTACAAGATAGGGACTGTAGGTTTGTTCTTAAGTTGAATTTGTATGTAAGTCGGAACTGGTACATATTGTAGGGGAAACTCTAGCCAAACATTTCTCCAGAGCTCAGTTTTATTCTCCCACACCTCACTTCCCTCAGTCCTTTATTCTCAAACTGAGGTGTCTGCTGTGAAAAGCCGCTCTGCGTCTCCCTGGCCTGCTGGGGGAGGGGGCGCTAGCTTCGTGTCTCCCTGGTCTGCTGGGGGGAAGCAGCTAGTGCGGGGTTGCCTCAACCCGTTTGTAAGTAGGGATCCGATGTAAGTCGGATCCATGTAACCCGGGGACTGCCTGTACAGCAAACTACTGGATTTTTATAAGACCTCTAATGTGAAATATATTTTATTTCCTCCCTTTGATTTAGCCACTCATATGACACTGGGTCATTAAAAAAACAGCACTGAAGATTACAATTTTTAGAAAAACATATCAGTGAACAAAAAATGTGTTCTGAGATAAAACTAAGTAAGGAAAAAAGTTCTTTTGCCAGGTGTAAATATTCATAAAAGCCCTTGAAAATGTGTAAAATTAGAGAAGAAGCAAGACAGTTCTCAGAGAGCAATAGTACAGTTTCCACAAATTGTTTACATTAATTCGTTGAGTCCTGTGTGGCAATGATGAAAACTCCCTGTGTTTCCTAATTGATGGTGTCTGAACAAAGGAAAAGACATCATCTGTCAAAATGAAATTTATCATGTCTTTTTTTCTATATTTCCTAACTGGCTCTAATTCAACAAATAACACAAAACATGCATACACAGTCTGGGAGCCAATGTCATGCAATATAAAACACTTTCAAGAAACGCATTTTACTACCATTTTCTGTTATACCAGCATAACTACATATCAATGATTGATCATCCATTATCATCTGCAATGCCTAATGATAAGCATGATGAGCTGACATGGAATTTCATGCTATCTGCAGGTTGCTTTGTTTGTGTTGTCACCCAGAAACACTTCTGCTTATTGTAATGTAGCACAGTAATTCATCTGCAGCACACAGTACAAGCCAAAAAGCAGACATTCCATACAATTATTCTTTTTAGTGATAAGTACTGTAGAGATTATTTTATTTCATCCCCCCCAAAAAAGAATTCTCTCTCTCTCTCTCTCTCTCTCATACACACACACACACACACACACACAAATGTCCATGCATTTATATGGTATGAATTACTTCCATGTTAAGGTTAAAACAAAAAAGATATGAAATGTTTAGGCTTCTATTCCTTAGTTTAACATGTTGTACCCAAAAATTAGTGCAACCTCAAATCACACTTATATGTTTGATACATTCACAAAGGGCCTTTCATTTCATTTTTCAAATAAGCACAGGATGTGACAAAGAATACATGTTAAACCATCTGTTTCGACCTGCATGATTATGCTACTATATTTACATCTATCCTGAAAAATTAATGATAATTAATTAATGCTAAATAAAATTAATGATATTTGAGCAATAAAGCATTTCTTAGCCAGCAGAAAAATGCATAAAAGGAACCAATGGCTGGAGCTTAAAGCCAGACAAATTAAAATTTCAAACAAGGCACAATTATTTTAAGAATGCATGATTAGCAAGTGGAACAAATTCCAAGGAAAGTGATGCTTTTTTCATCTCTTTAAGTCTTGAAATCATGATTTGGTGCCTTTCTGGAAGATATGCTCTAGTCAAACACAAGTTACTGGTCTCAATACTGGAATAACTGAGTAAAATTCTTCATGCTGTGTCATACTGGACATCAGACTAAGGATGTTAAGGACAAGTCAACTAGTCGACTAGTTGATTTCCCCACCACCAGCACCACCTTGCTGCCTCTATCAGGGGTCCTTCTTGTAGGCAAAGGGTAAAAAGCAGAGCAAATTAAAATGCCCACAATTCAAAAATTAAATGATTATTTCTTCTAGGAAAAGTCCTTTGGCTATGCTGAAATTCAGTAAATTGCTCAGAAACAAACAGTAACATAAATATCTGAGGACCCTAGAACCTTAATGATACCCTTTGTCCAAAATGTCCAGAAAGAGCATATTCAACCATCACTGTCTCAGCCCCCTGCCCTGGCTAGACCATCACTGAGGCCCTAAATACAGTGCTTTCTTTTCATTTAAAGGAATTTCTTGTCCATCAGAATGCCAACTTGTAAATTCTTAAGAATCTCTGGAATTCATTTTCATAGACTCATAGGACTGGAAGGTATTTTAAGAGGTCTTCTAGTTTATTTTCCTGCACTCATGGCAGGTCTAGGTATTATCTAGGCCACCACTGACAGATGTTGCCTAACCTCTCTTAGGCCGTGTCCAGACTCAGGGGTTTTTTCGGGAAAAGTAGCCTTTTCCCGAAAAAACTTCCCCTGCGTCCAGACTCAAGCCGTGTTCTTTCGAAATTATTTCGAAAGAACGCGGCTTTTCTTTCGATGGCGGTAAACCTCATTTCACGAGGAAGAACGCCTTCTTTCGAAAGTTCCTCTTTCGAAAGAAGGCGTTCTTCAATGTAAAGAGGCCGTCTTCGAAAGAGAGCATCCAGACTCGCTGGGTGCTCTCTTTCGAAAAAGCGGATTTCTCTTTCGAAAGATCCGCCTGCAGTCTAGACGCGATCTTTCGAAAGAGGCTCTTTCGAAAGATGCTTTCGAAAGAGCCTCTTTCGAAAGAAGCCTGCAGTCTAGACATAGCCTTAAAAACCTCCAATGATAGAGATTCCACAACCTCCCTAAGCCATTTATTCCAGTGCTTAACCACCCTGTCAGGAAGTTTTCCTAAAGTACATCCTAAACCACCCTTGCTGCAATTTAAGCCCGTTGCTTCTTGTCCTATCATCAGAGGTAAAGGAGAATATTTTCCTTCCTCATAAAAATCTTTTACAGAAAATTATTACATCCCTCTCAGACTTCTCTTCTCCAGGCTAAATAAATCCAGTTTTTTGCAATCTTCCCTCACAGGTCATGTTTTCTAGACCTTTAATTATTTTTGTTGCACTTCTCTGGACATTCTCCAATTTATCCACATCTTTCTTGAAATATGGCCCCCTGAACTGGACAAAATACTCCAACTAATACCCAATCAGCAAGGAGTAGAGTATAACAATTATTATGTCTTGCTTACAATACTTGTCCTGCTCCCAAAATAATGTTTGCTTTATTTTTGCAACAATGTTACACTGTTGACTCATATTTCACTTTTAATCCACTATGAGCCATCATATTTCAGCTTAAACACACACAATTCATAGGATTCGTTCGTTTTTGTTTTGATCAATAATTGGATCTGACATTTCCATGGCACGGTATGTTTCAAACTTTGGTTGTGGGGCCACTTTTTTTACTGAACGTGTCCGTAACCAGGGAGCCTTACAGCTCCTATTGGCTGCAGGTTTGCCATTTCCAGCACAGGGGAGCTGTGAGGCTCTGTGGCTGTGGACACATTAAGAAAACAAAATAGTGAGGGCCCACCAACAGCTTACTCTGGAGGCTCCATGACCCATGTTTGAAAAATTCCGCTATAGTAAACCTTTATACTACCAACTAACCTCATCCAGGCAAGAGTCTTTACCAGAAAAAAAAACTGTAGTATCCCAAAATTACAGGTTTCTGAGCAGCAATCCACATTCCATTTCTCCCCACATGTCAAACATAAAGTGGAGAGTGCAACAGGAATACGAACTTCCCCAGCACTAGGGTGGCAGTATCCATTACCGCTGAGGAGGCTTCCTCTAAAAGTTTGTATTTTTCTTTCTCTGCCCCAACAAATATTTTCAGTACAAGGCCCAGTGATTGCTGTGGAGCTGTGGGATCATTTCTTCTGAAAATCAGGCCAGTTGATCCCAAAAGTAGTAAATGGCAACAGCTGGGAAGAAATCAATGCCTTCGAATTCCCAGCTACCAGATTAAATTAATCCCTGGTATTCTACCATTAACTGATCTTTAATGGAAAAAATCTACCCAGCACACAAAAAATGGAATGAACTGCAGTATTTGTAGAAGGAGCATACATGATGAGTTTGAAAAATGAAATGTTTGCATAACTTTAAAGCAGTGGTCACCAACCAGTAAATCGGGATCTACTGGTAGATCTTGGAGCCACTGACAAATGATCCTGACTGTTTTGGGCAAGAGGCAATCAAATGCAGCACTTCAACTGCCCCTCCCCCCACAGTGAGGTGTACAGATAGTTCGGATTAGGAAGCCTAATCCGAACTATCTAGTCCGTGCCGTGTGTAGCCGCGCGGCACGGGGTTCGCACTAGCCGGCTTTTAAAAATGGCGGCGCCGGCTTTATGCTAATGAAGCCTGGGAAATTCAAATCCCGGGCTTCATTAGCAAGTTCGGTATGCATACATTACCCCCCTAGTTCGAACTAGGGGGGTAGTGTAGACATACCCACAGTGTGTAGCAAGCTCTTACAGAAGTTTGTGGGATGACATCCATAGGGTTGCCAGGTATCCGGTTTTGAACTGGATAGTCTGGTATTTAAGCTTTCTGTCCAGGAAAAAAATTGAGAAAATACCGGACATATAAATGTCCGGTATTTTCTAATTAAGTTTTATTATCGTCATGAGTATCAGTACGTAGTTGCATACCGCCTGGCTAACAGACACGCTCACACTGCGTGAGCGTGTCTACCAGCCAGGTGGTATGCAACTACGCAGTAGAGAGGAGAGGGGCAGGGACTGGGATGGGATGGAATCCCCTGTACACCTCGCTGGGACAGTGAATGGGATGGGCAGCACCCGGGATCTGTATGCGCCCTTGCCAGCCCCGCTCCCCCCAACCCCCTCCCGGCCAGCCCTGCTTCTCTCCAACTGGTTCCTTCCCCCGATCTCCCCCGGCCAGCCCTGCTCCCCCCGACCCCCTCCCAGCAAGCCCTGCCCTCCGCCGGTCGGTTCCCCCCAACCAGCCCTGCTCCCCCAATCCCCTCCCGGATAGCCCTGCTTCCCGCCAGCCGTTCCCCCCCCACACACACGTCTCCCCAGACCTCCTCCCGGCCGGCCCCCAGCCGCCCCCACATCTGAGATCAAGTGTGTCCGATATTTTTTTGAAATCATCTAGTAACCCTAGACACCCAAAGGACATCGACCAGCTATAACAGCTCAATCACCATGCTGTCTGTCTTTGCACTCTCTGTGCCATCTCTCTAGTGCACATCCTTGGGGCACACAACTAGCAATCTTTTGCCAAAGTGAAAACATATCATTCATTTCTACTCTTTCATTTCTCTCTCTTAGCCAGATTCATATCCATAACAATAGTTTACCTCTCATCCAATGACTATTTAGTTTCCCTAATGGACTCCTGGGGGGACTTTGTTAAAGGTTTTTTGAAATTCCAAATAATTATATCAGACATTTTTCATTAATCCATTCCTATGTTAACATGCTCAAAAAAGTCTTCTAGATTAGAATGGGAAACTGGTATCTGAACATAAGTTAGCAGTATCACAGAACAACACCTTTCAGACTGCTTACGTTATGCACTATTTTGTATTTAATTAATCACTAATAAAACAATCTTTTGTACCTTTTCCAATTTGGTGTATTATGGAAAGAAGAATAATGGTAATATTGTTTGCATTTTCTTGAAATGAGTCCGATATGAAGGACTTTTTAGAATGAAAAATTGTGAAATGTACATTTAAAAAAATCAAAGGTGAAGAACAATTTTAATTTTGTCCCGTAAAAATCTTCATCTAACCAATGTCATCTTTATTAATTTTTTTTTCTTCCATTCCATTCTTCCCCACTTTTTATTTTTATTTTTTTGGGACAGAGCCCAGGGCCTTTGAATGCAGAAAAGATAATGGTTTAAAATCAATGTTCACAGACCAGACAGCTAATCTGAACTTAACCAAAAAGTCAATATTTAGCTGTACTTTATCAGTGAACAAATGTCAAGTACAGAGGTAGACATGGACAAATTTCCAACTGATTTCTCTTTTTTATGCTTTGGTGTTCAAAACTATATGGAAGAGTTTCAACATCAGATAAGACAAAACTGCCTTTGGAAAAAATAACATAAATGACATACTTAGTGCAGCACAGACTAGAGTTTATTTAATGAAAACACACGTTAAAAATCATTCTAATCTCTTCTCACACATTCCAGTGGTCACCTTCCAGGCTGTGTGATGCCAGCAGTTGATATTGAATGCTGCAGGCAGGCTTTAAGAGATAGTAACAGGAAATGTCTTCTTGCTGAGTGAAGTTGTAATTTGTTGCCACCCAAAACAATTGACATAAATCATTTGAATTCTAAAATTGCTAAGGGTTTTAATACACAAGAGAGGTGCTGACTTGGAACAGCATGGTTGTGCAGAGTGAGTTCCCAAAATAAATTTGGGTTTTGGGATTAAACTCTAGCCTTTAAAGCAGTAGTCTCCAACCTTTTTAAGCACAAGATCACTTTTTGAATTTAAGTGCAATCCAGGATCTACCTCAAGACAAATACCCTAGCCCCGCCTCCTTTGTGCCCCTTCTCTGAGGCCCCACCCCTGCTCACTCCATCTTCCTTCCCTCTCTCCCCACATCCTCCATTCCTTTCACCAGACGGGGCAGAGGGTTGGGGCACAGCCTCTGGTCTTGGGCTAAGGGATTTAGAGGGTGAGAGGGGCTCTGAGCTGAGCCTGGGGCAGGGGATTGGGATGCTGGAGGGGGTTCAAGGTACAGGATCTGTGAGGGAGTTTGGGTCCAGGGGGCTCAGGGCTAGGGCAGAGACTTAGGATGCAAAAGGGGATTCATGACTGGGGCAGGGATTCGGAGCTGGCTCCAGCTGGGCACTGCTTACCCCAGGTGGCTCCTGGGTGGTGGTGCAGCCCTGTTATTGTGCCCCCCGCTCCATTTTGTAGAGACAGAATACAGAGTGGGAGAGGGGCACCCTGACATCAATGCCCCCTCCTCTCCCTACCCTGCTCTGCACAGCAAGCGGGAGGCTCCTGGGGGAGGGGAGGCAAGCTGTAAGAAGGGCAGGAGATGCACAGCTGTGGGGGGAGGGGCAGTTGAAGTGCAGTACTTGATAGCCTCTTGCCCAAACCAGTTAGGATCACTTGTCAGTGGCTCCAAGATCTACCAGTAGATCCCGATATACTGGTTGGTGACCACTTGTTTAATCCATGTGTGAGAAGCTATACTGCAAAATGTCATACCTGTGTTACTGTGTCTTATTAGTGCTGCGCGCGTGTATGTGTGTGTGTGCGCGCACACGCTAATTCAAACCCTGGAAGATTGACTGTGGCTGCTTCGATCTTATCTGTACTGTAGACATAGCCTGAGGGAGCCCCCAAAGACCACAAAACCAGATAAGGATCGAAGGTGCCTGGCCAGGTTTATTGTCAAATGAAGCACGGTAATAGTTGTCAGTAGATTCTACAAAACCACTATACATATGTACCCCCTGACAGTGGACATAGCTCAGTCAGTGCCACTGTCTCCTCAGCTGGACAAGGTCAACTCTTTGGGTTACACTTTTATACAAACAAACAAGTTATACATCATTCCTGATATATTAGGTTGCCACCCCATGTACATTGCCTGGTACATGGGGGTTCAGTCACTATCTAACATGATGTCAGTTTCGATCTTGTCCTGAACCTGGGTTGGTATGTTCTTATTACCTGTGGGGTGTGTGTTGGTACTAAGCTGTTTCTTCATGAGGTGTTTTGTTATGACCCATCTGGAATATATTTATGGTCTGTGCCTAGTACCTTTTAGGTGTGAGTGTTTCTGTAATATCAACCGTGTTCTTGCCAACTTCCGTGAGCAGGACTTGCCTGTTGCTCACAGCTTAACTCTGTTTGGGTATGTCTACACTACAGCGCTAATTCGAACTAACTGAGTGGACCCTGAACAGGGCTTAAGGATGGCCGGAAGCAATGCCGGCAGGGCATCAGAGGAGGACTTAGAGCGTGGAGATGCTGTCTCAGGCTAGCCGAGGGCTGCGCTTAAAGGGTCCCGACCCCCACCCCAGACAGACAGTTCTAAGGGGTGCCCCGCTTGCAAAGCAGTACTGGCTTGGATTGCCCAGAGTACCCACACTGGGCACATCACACCACTCGGCCATCAGCCCGGCTGCACTTGCCGCAGGCTGCCATCTGGGGAGAGGGGGCAATCGGGGGGCTGCAGGAGAGCTTCCACCCCCAGAAGCCCACAGAGCCAGCCCAGTCCTCCCCATCGGGGACTCGTACCCCATTCCTCCCTCACCTCCTTCCACTTACCCTTCCCTATCCCCCCTTCTTATTGATGTACAAAATAAAGATAACGTTTCTTCCAACATTGACTCTGTCTTTATTGAACAAAACTGGGGGAGACTGGGAAAAGGAGGTGGGAGAGAGGAAGAGAAAGGCTGGGAGAGGGGAGGGCAACTAACATGATCAGGGGTTGGGAACAGGTCCCAGATGAAGAGAGGCTACAGAGACTGGGACTGTTCAGCTTAGAAAAGAGGAGATGGAGCGGGGACTAGTAAGAGAAAGTTGTTCTTGACAAAGCAAATAGTTAACCTGTGGAACTCCTTGCTGCAGGAGGCTCTGAAGGCTACAACTAGAACAGAGTTTAAAGGGAAGTGAGATCAAGTCATGGAGGTTGGGTCCATGGAGTAGTCTTAGCCAGGGGGTAGGAGTGGTGTCCCTGCCCAAAGTTTGTGGAAGGCTGGAGAGGGATGGCACGAGACAAATGGCTTGGTCACTGTCTTCGGTCCATCCCCTCCAGGGTCCCTAGGGTTGGCCGCTGTCGGCAGACAGGCTACTGGGCTAGATGGACCTTTGGTCTGACCCAGGACGGCCATTGTAAGCTCAGGGCTCAGGGTCGGGGGTCTCGGTGGACCCCCTTGATTTTCATGCCAACCTGCTCCTGGGTGGCCAGGCTGGCAGCTCTCCTGCCGTAGACGGCCACTTTCCTGTGCCTAGTGCGGAGATCGTGGACGAGGTCCACGATGTCCGCACTAGCCCAGGAAGCTGCCCGCCTCTTGCGGTCCCGGGCAAGCTCCCGGTAGCCGCCAGCCTGGTCCCGGGAAGAGGGGGTGGGCTGGGGGACATCGGGTGGGTGGCTCTGTGCCGTGCCAGGTGCAGGGTCTGCTGGCTGGGTGCTGGCAGGCTTGCACCTGGCACGGGCACCGTAGCCAGCCCGTGCCCCTTTAAGGGGTCTGGGGCCGGGAGGGGGGGCATAGAGTTTCCCTGGTGTAGGCCAGAGTGGCCACCAGGGAAACCTGGGGAGGGCTAGCCTCCCACTAGTTCGAATTAAGAGGCTACACACCCCTTAATTTGAACTAGCTAGTTCGAACTAGGCTTAATCCTCGTAAAATGAGGTTTTCCTAGTTCGAACTAAGCGCTCCGCTAGTTCAATTCAAATTCGAACTAGCGGAGCGCTAGTGTGGCGGCTATGAATGTTAGTTCGAACTAACGTCCCTTAGTTTGAACTAACATTGTAGTGTAGACATACCCTTTTATATTAGCAAAGTCTTGACCATTGCTGTCTGGGCCTCAGGCCTCAGACCCAGCGTGTGATACATAGGTTTATGTTTCAGTCCTTATCTTACTACAACCCTATCTATACTTCTTTGTCACTCTGACTCAGGAATATTTTTGTTCAAACTTTTCAGAGGCCTCCTCCTAATTTGTGCCCAACATTTTGTAGGGTTCCCTACATTTGCTTGTTCAAAAATCTGTATTTTCTTTCAAAAATCTGTATTTTCTGTTACCTATTTTGTGCACATAATAGCTGGTCCATGCTTTTAAGTCATATGCATTAATAACCAGTTCAGTTTAAGAGGCCCTTTGAAAACTACTACCCTTTATCAGATAAAATGCACAAGCTATTGTGACATTAATTTCTGTTCTAGGACTAATTTTAAACAAAAAGAAGGACATTGCTGAGTGTAACAGGCTGGGGACTCACCACCATGGGCGCCTCCTTTAGGTCACTTGGGGGAATTAGCTTTTCAGGCCTGGTGCAGCCCCTTCTGGCTGGTGTCATGTCTGCCGTTACCTGTTTTCCTCTACCTCTCTGTATTAGCACCTAGAGCTCTCCCAGACTGTGGCATTCCCCCCACCTGGGTACTGCCCTATCACAGGGCCCCCACACTCTGGGGTCCTCCTTGACTGGTTACCCCAAACTCCCTATACCCACCTTGCCTCAGTGACCCACTGCCAGTCTTCATCTAGCCCCTTACCTCAGGGGCAAACTGCAATCTGAAATGGCCACTCTTCATTGGCAAGGGGGGGTGAACCTCCTGCCTTTGCCTACCCTAGCTGCCACCTCTGCAGCCCTAGTATTCTCAGACCTTACTTTAGGCCCTGCAGCCTGGGAGCTTGCCTGGCCAGAACTTCCCCAGCTCTCCCTGCCTTTCCCCAGCCCTGCTCTAAGTCAGGAAGCCTCTAGCTTCCCTGGCAACTAGGTCCCTCCTGCTCCCCAGGTAGAGCAAAAATTAGTCTCTCTCTGCCCCTCTAGGAGCCTTTATTTATACTGTCCTCAAGTAAATGGGCCCTAATTGGCTCATTCCTGCTTCCGTTGCTGGCTTCACAGCTCCACTACTCCACCTCTTAAAGGGCCACCTCCACACCTCTGAAAGGGCCAGTGCTAGGCAAATGCCCTCTCACACTGAGCTCCAAATCTCCATTCTTCTGACATGAAACCATAAGTAAAAACCCCAGCTTTATCACTTGAATGGGCAGATCCCGATTGTTTTGGAAAACTAAGAATAACTTTTGAAAAAAAAATTCTCTGGAGCTCCATTGTATAATTCATGTATTCTCAATTGTTTTTGCGGAGTGCCCTTTTCCTCACGGCATTTGTGTTTAGTAACAATTTCATAGCACTCAATGATAAAGCCATCTGGTACACAAATTCGTTCAGCACTTTCAAGAGTGAAAATTTTCCTTTCCTTTTTAACTTGTAATTAACAGCCTAAGCAGTTGTTTTGTAATTTGCAGCATAAAACTAAATCCATTATAATGTTGTCTTTTCATTATTAATTAGGAATTTAAATGTTTTTATAACACCAATGCTTTTTACAACAAATTCTGATGAAACCACCCTGGCACTTGTGAAAGAAATTAAATGGATTCCAATGGTCCTTGGAAAAGTTACTAGGGCAAATTTGTTCTTAGAGAAAGCCTACTGAAGTCAGTGATGTTATACGAGAATTGAGTTTGACACTCTATTTTTAGGGCTTGTCTCCCCTTACTGGGAGATTAATGATACAGAGATTGATCTCTTGGGGTTCAATTTAGTAGGTCTAGTAAAGTCTCACTAAATCCAGTACTCCACTGGGTCACGAGCAGTAAGTGAAATTTGACCTAAGGTACATTGACTCCAACTACGCTATTTTCGTAGTTGGTTTTGCATATCTTAGGTTGACATTCTCCCCTAGTGTAGACCTGGCCTTTGTTTCTTGCTATCACATATTTCCTTTTGGAAGCTTGCCATTTTACATCCATGACTATATTATGTCCTTGCAAGATGTTCCTAGAGGATTAGGTAAGCATTTGGCAACTAAACTTTAATAATGTTAAGTAAAGAACCACTTTTATACAGTTGCCCATGTGCTATGCCATGGTTAAGATATCAAAACAATCCTTTTTATAAACACGCTGTTCACAGACTTACATTTAATCGCCATTTAAGTTGACTTTCTCCATGGTTAGGCCCTTCCTGTACTTAGTATTTATTTAAAGTTTGAGAAAAATCTCTATATTCATTTTGGGGTTACATATGAGTGAAAATATTATATACTTTTCCCCTTTGTATAAAAACTAATATCTATTTTAAAGAAACCTTCAGCAAAAAGAGCTGAAGCCTGAAACTGGACTTCATTATAGTGAAGCATGCATGTTACTCCGTTTGAAAACAACTGGTTTTGATTTTACAAATGACATACAGGGTGGAGTTGAGAGGTGTGCACAACTTATCCTTATCCACTTATAATCCTGACCCCCTGTTTACCAAAGGATGGAGAATGAGAAAAGGAATGAGAATTACACCGAAAAAGGAAAGGGCATGAGCTAATTGGGAAGCCTTGGGAGAGTAAGAGACGAAGAGAGGTGTCGGCAGCAGAAGGATGAAGGAAGGAAAAGGAAGAGATGCTAATTTAGGGTAAGTTACTTGGAAAAGGGAGCAAAATGCAGGACAATGTAGCACTTTAAAGACTAACAAGATGGTTTATTAGATGATGAGCTTTCGTGGGCCAGACCCACTGCCTCAGATCAAATAGTGGAAGAAAATAGTCACAACCATATATACCAAAGGATACAATTAAAAAAAATGAACACATATGAAAAGGACAAATCACATTTCAGAACAGGAGGGGGATGCAGGGGTGGGGAAAAGGAAGGTAAGTGTCTGTGAATTGATGATATTAGAGGTGGGGAGAGTGGGATGTTTGTGAGCTAATGGTATTAGAGGTGATAATTGGGGAAGCTATCTTGGTAATGGGTAAGATAGTTTGAGTGTTTGTTCATTCCTTCTCGGAGAGTGTCGAATTTTAACATGAATGACAGCTCAGAGGATTCCCTTTCAAGTGCAGATGTAAAAGGTCTTTGTAGCAGAATGCAGGTGGTTAAGTCATTGAGAGAGTGTCCTTTCTGGTTAAAATGGCAAGAAACTGTTTTTTCTTTGTGATCTTGTCTGATATCTGTTTTGTGGGCATTAATCCTTTGGCGAAGTGTCTGAGATGTTTGTCCAATGTACATAGCCGACGGACACTTTCGGCACATGATAGCATAAATTATATTTCTGGATGCACAGGAATATGTGTTCTTGATCTTATAACTCACTAGGGGTATGTCTACACTACCCTCCTAATTCGAACTAGGAGGGTAATGTAGGCATACCGCACTTGCAAATGAAGCCCGGGATTTGAATTTCCCGGGCTTCATTTGCATAAGCCGGGCGCCGCCATTTTTAGATCCCGGCTAGTTCGAACCCCGTGCCGCGCGGCTACACGCGGCACAGAGTAGCTAGTTCAGATTAGGCTTCTAATCCGAACTAGCTGTACTCCTCGTGGAATGAGGAGTACAGCTAGTTCAGATTAGGAAACCTAATCCGAACTAGCTACTCCATGCCGCATGTAACCGCGCGGCACGGGGTTCGAACTAGCCGGGATTTAAAAATCGCGGCGCCTGGCTTATGTAAATGAAGCCCGGGAAATTCAAATCCCGGGCTTCATTTGCAAGTGCAGTATGCCTACATTACCCCGCTAGTTCGAACTAGCGGGGTAGAGTAGACATACCCTTGGTTAGGTCCAATAATGGTATCAGCAGAATGAATATGTGGACAAAGCTGGCAACGGGGTTTGTTGCAAGGGAAGGTACCAGGGTTGGTATTAGTGTGGTATGTCCTGTGGTGGTTGGTAAGAATCATCTTGAGGTTAGGTGGTTGTCTATAGGAGACTATGGGTCTGTCTCCCAGAGCCTCTTGGAGTATGGTATACTGTTCCAGTATAGGCTGTAGTTTATTGGTAATGTGTTGGACAGGTTTAAATTGGGGGTTGTAGGTGATGACAAGTGGTGTTCTATTGTTGGCTTTCTTGGGTCTGTCTTGAAGTAGATGGTTTCTAGGTATTCGTCTGGCTCTTTCAATTTGCTTTTTTATTTCTCTGGGTGGGTAGTTGAGGTTTATAAATGCTTGGTAGAGATCCTGAAGCTTCTGGTCTCTGTCAGTGGGATTAGAGCAGATGCGGTTGTATCGAAGGGCTAGGCTATAGACGATGGATCGTGTGGTGTGTTCTGGATGGGAGTTGGAAACATGTAGGTAACTGTATGAGTCGGTGGGTTTTCTGTAGAGAGTGGTGTCTAATTTTCCATTGTTGATTTGTACTGGGGTGTCCAGGAAGTGGATCTCTCGTGTAGAATGGTCCAGGCTGAGGTTGATGGTGGGGTGTAGGTTGTTGAAATCTCTGTGGAATATCTCCAGTGGGAGAAGAGGGGATGAAAGGGAAGTGTAGGTCTCACTGCAACATACATTGAGTGCAGGTGGTAGTAACAGCACCTGCCTGCTGCACCCAATCCTTCCCTCAGGTGAGAAAGAGGAGATCCTGGAAGTGATTTTTCCCATGCCGAACCTCATTAGGTGCAGCTTGTAGCTAATCATTAGTGTTAATGATGGAGCTGCTTTCAGCTCTGAAGTATACTTCAGCAGGCCTTGAGCCTCCGCATGTCTTGCTTCATACCTCATACTTTTTAGGCTATTTGCTTGATCCACTGCTCCAATTGTTTTCTCTTACATCTTCTGGCTCAGGGCCCATATCCCTCTCTAGTAAGGTTCCTACCTCTGAGGTCCAAAAAAACAACAACCCAGGACATCCACGCTCTTGTGGTACAAAGGCCTCCCCCCACTCCACCACATACACCACTGATACCACCACTAGGCCACTGTCGTCCCATCCTACCTCAGGCAAGGGCACCAGTATGCACAGGCTCCTTCTCCAGGACTTCTCAGTCACCAGCCTCACCAAACAGGATGCAGCACCAGCTGGATCCACCCAGCTTCCACCCGACAGAAACCCCCAGAATCAGTACCTGTGCAATGGTGATTGGGCACTGCTGGCCCCGAGTTCTCTGTCCTGCTCATTGCTCCTGAGCCACCCTATTCCTAGCGCTCCTGGACATTCCAAAGCCAGTGTTGCCTCTGTGGAGACACCGCTGCTCCACTACTGCTACTAGGGACTGGGGAGCCAGCAGGGGTGTGACTGACCAACGGGGATTTTGAATGTGCTAGCAAGACTTCCAGATTTCCAGGTACAGCTGCGCTGCCTTAAAAAGCAATAATCTGGAAAACTCAGGACATGAAGCAAGCTTAATCCTAACCACTCCCTTATTTCATTTCTTACATATCACTCTGCAATTTTTTCCTAAGCTTCTGAGTCTGTCTCCCATTCCATTCTACAAATACTTAACTCCTGGTTCGTTCCAGAGGAAAACACTGTCAATAGTGAAATGTAGATGGCACCAATGCCAACACCAATTGGTATCTAATAGGGACCGCACCATTTTACAGCCATCCTGCTGGATTTTAATGAAAAAATCCAGAAGAAACATTAGGCCATGCATGCTCCCAGAAGGAGCTTCTCAAGTCCCTAAGGGTATGTCTACACTACGGGACAAAGTTGAATTAAGATACACAACTTCAGCTATGTTAACTGAGTAGCTGAAGTCAAAGTAGCTTAACTCGATTTTTGGCGCTGTCTACACTGCAGGGAGTTGAAGGAAGAACACTCTTCCTTCGACTTCCCTTACTCCTCGTGAAATGAGAATTACAGAAGTCGGAATAAGAAGCCCATTATTTTGAAATAAATAACTAGCTTGCTGGGTAGATGCACATTCTGTTATTTTGAAATATAGAACTACTGTTAATACAGACAGCCTCCCTTAGAATCTGATTAATTCATGTTCTAGTGCAGGTCACAGCACAGGGACCAAAGGGAGATAGCTTCTACATCCTTTGACTGGGGCATAAAGAGCAGATTAGGGTGTCCCTCAGAGTTGCCCTAGTTTGCACCTCAGCTCTCATGGCCCCTGCAGGCCCTGTAACATCTGGCCAATAGCTAGAGCACAGGAATTCCCCAGCCACATACTCCTTCCCCTCATTCACTGCCTGCACAGGGGGCTCCTGCTGGTGAGAGAGGGGTCATAGCATTGGGAAAGCCGGCTCTCCATTTACCATAGAGTTACTTACTCCTGGAGCCTTCTCTGGTAGGCATGAAGATGCCATATTGCCCCTCTGAACTAACCACAGGGAACCTATGGAATAGGCCATGAAAACACAATGAGATTGCTAAATCAGGAATTCAATGCTTCCCCATCTAATTAGGGTAGCTCAATGGTTTGAGCCCTAACCTGAGCTATTGGGGCCTGGTTTTCTGCATTGTTGAATGAATACCTGTAGTACACAGTGACTGGGTACTCAACGCTTCTGGAAATCAGGCTCTTTGTAACTAAAGTTGGAAACCCAAAATTAGAGGCCACTTTTGAACATTTGAGCCATTGTGCAAAGGCAGTATATTTATGTGCTAGTAATAGTACTTTAAAGAAACTATCGGCAGTATGTGTTTCATTAGCTAGATAGCTCATCAAGAATTGCATTGTATTTTGAAAAAATTAAAAAACAACAAATAGTCTAGCAGCAGCTTAAAGCCAAACAAACATGTAGAGAGTATCATGAGCTTTCGTGGGCACAACCCAAGAAGTTCAACCCAGCCAACTTCCTGGGTTGTGCCCGTGAAAGCTCATGATACCATCTACAAGTTTGTTTGTCTTTAAGGTGTCGCTAGACTATTCGTTGTTTTTTAATTGTTTCCAGTTACAGACTAACTTGGCTACCCTTCTGAAGCTCTTGTATTTTTATTAATTCATTATGGTTGCTCTATTTATATAAACAGGAACTGGCAAGAGATTAGTTCCTGGGGAATGCTTTATATAGGATTATTGGTAATGCTAGAATTCATGTCAAACTCAACTTTTATAATACTGATAATACAGAACATATACTGTGCAGTTTTTCCAACAGTTAAGCAATATATTCCCAGCAAAATACTAAAATCCCTAATAAGCAAGATTGCATTTACAGAGGCTTAATTTGTATGTGATTACTCTCTTCAATGATAAGGGCAATTATTTAATATTCACCAACAAGCGATCCCAATAATTTGCATAGGATGTCAGGACATTAGTGTGGGCTGGCTGACCACAGGAAGAGAGGAAGTTTTCTGTCATCTATAAATAAATAATCAGCTCCTAAATCAGACTATAAATTGTAAAATACTACATCTAAAATCATTCATCTGTACTCCCATAACCCTGAGATACCCTCACTAACTTCCTGTTTTATTTTTCATCAAGTTTAAGTTCTTCATTCTGAGGTTCTGGGTTCTCAGTAGTACTGTTTGCCAGCCCATATTCCATCTGGTACCCCTGATTAGGCACTATACACTCTGCTAATGGCTTCTGCCTCCATTAATCCTTTATCTTATTCACCATCTCTTGTCTCCATGTCTTTTCTCACACTGCCCTATGCCCAACACAGCCTCCTTCACATTACAGATTAGTAAATCAGGAAATCAGCATTTAATTAGGAGTTGAATGATATAATAAATTTCAAATTGTGATTTAATATTATTGGAATTCAAACCATTTCAGTTGCTGGGAAGTACAGAGAGCCTTTTGAGAATGACATATTTGAAGTCTCAGTTGCAAGCAAATGGAGAATATAGAAAAAATAAAATCTGTACAATATCTGTATCTGATTAAGTGGATTCCAGTTCACAAAAGCTTATGTCCAAATAAATTTGCTAGTCTTTAAAGTGCCCATAGGAGGACTCATTGTTTTTGCTGAAACAAACTTACATGGCTACCCCTCTGAAACTGATAATACCTTGGTTGTTCAAAGACATCCCAGACATAGGATAAAAAAATAGGCCTACAGAGCTTATTTAGACTATGTGATCCCAATGTTTTAAAATAGCTGTGGAGTAATTTAGCTCTAAATTTCTGTAGCGCACACATCATGTCATCTGAGTGTCCCATGTGTCATCACAGTACACTTGAAAGGTGGGAAGTAGTATCATTCCTGTTTTAGAGATAGGAAACTGATGCACAGAGAAACTAATATGTAGAATTTTCAAGTGGTCATCTGGGCATGCAGCAGAGATTTAACTTTTTCTAGGACATTTTGGAATGTACCATTAATCTGGTGCAGGCATTCTGAAGGTGTCAAACGTCTGCACTATTGATCATTCATGGAGACCTGAGGGTACTCTTATACCTTTTCCATCAAAAGTATCTAATTCCTATGGGGGGGGGATAATTTTTCATTTTAAAAATAAACAAAATTCAGTCAAAAACAGAAATACTTTGGTTTGGAAATGCTAACAAGGTACCTAGTGGAAGTAATAATTCAGATATCTTTTGCCCTCATTCTCCTTCATAGGTCCGCTTCCCCAGCAAATTCTCTCATAGTACACAGTGGTGTGGTGCATTATGGAACATACAGTCTAACAAGAAAGCCCAGCCCAAAGAGACGAGAACATGATGGTATCAAACATTTCTGCAGTATCTCACCAGCATTATCCTAATCAACATTTATCATTTTTCAGCTGAAAGATTTCAGTCAACAATTTTGGGGGTTGGCCCAAAAACTTTTGGTTTTCAGTTTTTCATCTACAAATCAAAAATTTTTCACCATGGAAAAAAACATTTCTCAAAAAGTTCTAGTTCCCATATTTAATTATCTCACTTCTTACAAGTGCCTCCTCTGGACTGCATGGTTTTTTACTATGATTTTCAAATTCCAGTGCAATCTTTCTTTCAGAAATTGTTTTTAATCGTTCAGAACATACCAAACAAACTGCATTAGCACATCTTTTCAATATTCAATCATTTGACTGGCTTACAGTCCTTTTACGTCCCTATTTACAGCTTGGGCAACCTGTGACAAAAAGGAAGAACCAATCAATCATTCAAAACACAGTATTTTAAAGAGTTTAGGGAAGTGTATTATAGTGCTATTTTTCTCGGTTACAGAAGGCAGGGAAAACATGAACCAAGGATGCCACGTCATTTAGTAGTTATATGAACGAGCCAGGAGCCAGAAAGACCTTGGTTCTTGTTCTGGTTGAGCCAAAGAGTATAAAACACCCAAATACGGTATCACCCAAAATAGATTAGCCTGCTGGATCAGAGGACAAGAAAAGAGAGAAAAAAATCAACTTGAAATTCAGAGTTCTGTTTGAGACAAGAGAGAAGGAGCAGGGGTATTACAGGAGAGTGTCAGGGAGAGAAAAAAAAGGATCTTCTTGGCTTAGGGACTGGCAGGGCAAGAGACATAAGCTGGCAATGCATTAAAAAAGGGAGACCTGAAAAGGTTTAGTTCAGTAATTCTCAAACTTCAGCTGCTGAAAAGCCACATCAGCATCAAACAGGAGCCTATTGTAAAAGTAACATATTAAGTACAAAAACTAAGATACTTTCACTTAGTATCCTCCATCTTCTCTGCGAAGGCAGATGCACACTTCCAGTAACAGGAGCAAACTTTGAGGAAGAGATTGTTCCCTACCCTGCAGAAGTAGCCTCTTAGCTCTGGTCTACACTAGGACTTTATTTCAAAATAACCTCCCAAGGTAGAATTTATAAGTGGAGGGTCCACAGTACCAAGGACATTATTTCAAAATAACAGGCCGCGGAACTCGAAATCTGTACTCCTGCTTTTCATCAGGTGTACAGCTAATTCTGAAATAGTTATTTTGAAATAATGGTAGTGTGGATGGGCCAGTGCCGCTACTTCAAAATAATTACTCCTCAGAGTAATTTGAACTAATTACTCCCCAGAGCTTTCTGGGGCTCTAGGTCTGAGGTAGTGATCCACAGTAATGGAGCCTGCCTTGGACTAATTTCAAGGCTTCCCCGTAGTGTGGATATGCTGGCTTGATTTTGTTAAATCAGGAGTTATTACATCAAATTTGGTAGTTTTGAAATACTTTTCTAGTGTAGATGTGGCCTATAGTGGGTAGGAGCCCAGGCCCTGGAGTTTTCCCTCCCTCCCCATGCTACTGCTTGGCCTTCAAGATTGAGGAGAGAAGTCACTGAATCAGAAGTCGCCCTATTGTTATTGGCACTAGTCTGTGGTGGAAGGGAAACTGTCATGTCAAGCCCCAGAAGTCAATCCAAACTGCAAGTTCCTCTGCTAACTGTTTTATTACTCTAATAGAAAGCTGTCATGTTTCTCATCTTGAGTCTGGTAGGCAGGGAAAAAAAACTACTTCTGTCAGAGTCACTCTGTATCCCAAAAGTGAATTACTTCTGTGTGATTGCTGCAAAGCCAAGAATGCTTTAACTAAAACAACTACCTGCACATCAGGAGTTTATCTAAAGAAAAATAAGACTTTGTCCTCAGAGTTGAGTTCAGAGCCCTAAAATGCATTTCTCTCTGTACTGGAATCAATCATTTTTTATCCGACAAAAGAACTGCAGATTCACGGGATATTGCCTGAAGAGTCTGGAATGGTTTGTGATACTTACAGTAGTTACCATTTACCAACAGCTACTGTACTGTAATAGGTGAGATAATGATAGGGACTGATCTAGAGATGTGCTGATCAACTACAAGCCTCCTGTAGCTCAGTTCTTCTAAGAAGTTTGCCATTTCTGTATTTCCTAGTCTAAATGTAAGGAAATACTACTGATCTCAAATAGCACAGGGTGGTTGCCATTAAAAAGCCAGCATTGGCTAACAGATATTCATTATACGAAGAGCTGCCACTGAACCCATTTGAAGACAGTACCGTAAAATACAGTAATGCAAACAACATTTATTGTTTCTTACATTACTGTCCTTTCCAAATACAGCATGAACAAATACAAAATGACATCTGCAAGCAAGGGAGAAATTCACTTACTCCAGAGAAGACTACTCTGAGGGCAGGGACTATAATAGTAGAGATTTAATCCTTTCTCGTGACAGTTTTATGACTGTAATTTTGTTGTTGGAATCTAATGTTGTCTTGGTTATTATTAGATTTTCTCCAGAGTCCAGGCAGAATTAAATGTGTTCAGTAGATATGTTATCCCAAGTTTTAAATGGACTGCTCTTTAGGGTTGTTGACACTTTTTCTTAAACTAAATGTAATCGGTCTACAAAAAGTCACATTCAATGTGTAGATAAGTTTTGTATGGAAAGAAGTGCTCTCTTCATTCCATTGTAACAAGCAACCCTCTCACCTTTCAAATCCCTCCTCTGAACATACTACATACCAGTGGTAATCTTCCACCTGCTGATGTGCTAGTTAATACATTTAAAAGGGGGCCACATGGTGCTTCTTGTGTCTGAGCTGTGGTCTTTCAACCCATGGGAGGAGCATTTGGTAGGAGAGCCCAGGCCTTCCCACTTCACCGGGCTCTGGCCCACGGCTGTAAGAGCACTATCAAAGGTCTGACACACAGGAGTACTGTAAGGCTGTCCTCCCTGGGCCACTTCCTACCACCTCACTGTTGACCAAAGTTTGCAGTCAGTGGCAAGGAGATGGGAAGGGGATAAGCTCACCACTGGGTACCTCCTTATAGGCATGCTTGGCCTGGCAGCTCTCTCTGGGCAGCAGCTATGTCTTCCTGTGACTGGGCCTTCTGGCCAGGTCAGTCCAAAGTCTCTCCCTTGAAACAAGGGGAATTAACATAAACTGAGTTAAGATGAGAGAGAGGAGGAAATACCTCCTTCTGAGAGTAGATCTGAAGCAGGTCCTACCTTCCCTCAGAAAGAATCATTGGATAGATGTAGCGGGGAGAGATCCTATCTTTCCTGGGGAGCAATGAGTTGCTGGACTGCCACCAAATGAACTTTTCTACTCCCTTTTAACTCCTTCCCCAGTCTGTGCATCTCTTTCAAGTGTGGCAGGATTGGGGAGAAGGCTGGCTGAACTCCTTAAACCTTTGTTGCCCTATGTGGCTGTAATTGCCTTATGTCGGTAGTGATCACTAGCGTTTCCAGCTGTCTAGCCAGCAGCAAACAGGTCAAAACCCAAAAGCAGTTCTGGTCACCTAAGCACCAGAAAAAAAGTGGCAGTGGTTGAACCTAGCCCCAGTGCCCAGCAGGCAGAGCAAAGCAGAGTGAGAACAGAGAACAGCAAAACGGCAGTTGGATTTACCCACAGGCCACAGCTTCCAGCAGATGAGCAGCAGAGTGAGAGCAGAGGAAATCATCTGTGTGAAAGCAGTGACTCCCTGTGCTAGCTGCTGAAATCACTATAGCAGGACTGCTGGTCGAGCCCCAGAGCTACTTACAAAACAGAGATCCTAATTTTCTTGGGTTCCTGAAAGTACAAGCCGTGAGAGAGGAAGTTGGGGACCCACAAACTGAGAGCAAGAGGTAACAAATTACATCAGCCATTCAGGGTTCACTTTGTCTGGCACTGTGACTTATGCATCACGAGGTAAACGGTAATAGAATGTGTAAAATTTTAAATTGTCCTAGTTCAGCCTTTTCTTTCCCTTATCTCGCCTACCCCCAATGTTCATTTATTTATATCTCTGTGCTTGAGTAGGTACAAATTTGCCTAGTAAATGATCCCAGAGGGTTATAGGTTCCCAGATTACTGGGTAGGGGCTTGAGCCAAAACTGAAGAGAATCCAATTAAATAAGGACCAAGCCCTTGTCTCTGCCACCATATTGCCAGAAGAGTTACAGGAGAAAGACTGGGGGCTTAGGAAATTAAATGTTAGGTCCATGTCTGTGTTCCATAAAGTACCATACAAAATATCAGCAGCAAATATTAAACATTAATTAGAAATATGGAAACAGCTTAGAAAATGTTGCATGTTTTACTGAGGGCTACTGATAATACAATAACAGGTTACAGTGCTTTTAAGGCACAGTATTGAACATAATCATCCCAGTGAGCTATTGTATCAGGAAGATACAATGTGTCCCAGAGCTCCATAAAATGCATGGAGAGCACATCCACTACACCCCTTTATGGAGTACCTTCTGCCCTGTATTACATACCAGTTACCTCCTCCCTCCCTCCCCCCCCGCACTGGTTGGTATGTAGGGACTGAAGCCATGGTCCTGACTCCTGCCAACTTATCTCCTCCCCATATGGGGCAACAGATTTCCCTCCGGAAATAAGAATAAAACAATTTTGTACACCCTGAGCACAGGCTTGCAATTGCACCTGGCCCCTATATGGACTACCCACGAAGGGTGGAAAGGCACTGTACCAGTTCAAGGGCCACAGAAAATCTAACCCAGCCAGGGCAATAATTTTTAAAGGGGGCCCATTTTTAAAAGGGGTGTGGGAAAGGGTGGGACTTTGGAAGGGACATGTCCAGGAGACTTCTTGTGGTCTCCCCCACCTTGATTGGCCTGGGGTGGGGGAGCACAAAAAGTCTTCCCCCTTCCTCCCTAGCCCTCCCCTCCCTAGAGGGAAATGCCAGCAGTTTTAAAACAGCAGAAGGAGACCTCGTGCACTCTCAGGGTATGTCTACACTACAGCACAAATTTGAACTAATTTAGTTCGAATTACTTAATTCGAACTAAGCTCATTCAAATTAGCGCATCTAGACTTAAAAAACTAGTTCGAATTAGCGTTTTGCTAATTCGAACTAGCATGTCCACATAGAGTGGACCCTGAACCGAGGTTAAGGATGGCCGGAAGCAGTGCCGGCAGGGCATCAGATTAGGACTTAGAGCGTGGAGATGCTGTCTCAGGCTAGTTGAGGGCTGTGCTTAAAGGGACCCGACCCCCACCCCAGACAGACAGTTCTCAGGGGTTCCCTGCTTGCAAAGCAGTCCTGGCTTGGAGTGCCCTGAGTGCCCACACTTGGCACATCACAGCACTCGGCCATCAGCCCGGCTGCACTTGCCGCAGGCTGCCATCTGCAGGGGGGGTCAATCAAGGGGCTTCAGGAGAGTTTCCACCCCGAGGAGCCCGCAGAGCCAGCCCAGTCCTCCCCATCGGGGGCTCGTACCCCATTCCTCCCCCACCTCCTTCCACTTACCCCTCCCTATCCCCCCTTCCTGATGTGCAAAATAAAGGACACGTGTGTTCAAAAATAGAAACTCTCTTTATTGAACAAAACTCGGGAAGATTGGGAAAAGAAGGTGGGAGAGGGGAAGAGAGAGGGTGAGAGAGGGGAGGGCAACTAAAATTATCAGGGGTTTGGAACAGGTCCCATATGAAGAGAGGCTAAAGAGACTGGGACTTCTCAGCTTAGAAAAGAGGAGACTGAGGGGGGATATGATAAAGGTCTATAAAAGCACGAGTGGTGTGGAGAGGGTGCATAAAGAAAAGTTCTTCATTAGTTCCCATAAAAGAAGGACTAAAGGACACCAGAGGAAAGGAATGGGTAGCAGGCTTCAAACTAACAACAGAAAGTTCTTCTTCACAAAGCAAATAGTCAACCTGTGGAACTCCTTGCTGCAGGAGGCTGTGAAGGCTACAACTAGAACAGAGTTTAAAGAGTAGTGAGATAAAGTAATGGAGGTTGGGACCATGGAGTGCTATTAGCCAGGGGGTAAGAATGGTGTCCCTGGCCTCTGTTTGTGGAAGGCTGGAGATGGATGGCACGAGACAAATGGCTTGGTCATTGTCTTCGGTCCATCCCCTCCAGGGTACCTAGTGTTGGCTGCTGTCGGCAGACAGGCTACTGGGCTAGATGGTCCTTTGGTCTGACCCAGTACGGCCATTCTAAGCTCAGGGCTCAGGGTCGGGGGTCTCAGTGGACCACCTTGATTTTCATGCCAACCTGCTCCTGGGTGGCCAGGCTGGCAGCTCTCCTGCCCTAGATGGCCACTTTCCTGTGCCTAGTGCAGAGGTTGTGGATGAGGTCCACGATGTCCGCACTAGACCAGGCGGGCACCTGCCTCTTGCGGACCTGGGCAGGCTCCCGGGAGCTGCCAGCCTGGTCCCGGGAAGAGGGGGCGGGTTGGGTGGCAACGGGTGGCCGGCTCGAGCCGTGCCAGGTGCAGGGTCTGCTGGGCTGGGTGCTGGCAGGCTTGCGCCTTGGCTCGGGCACCATAGCCAGCCCGTGCCCCTTTAAGGGCTCCGGGGCTGGGAGGAGGGCAGAACAGTTTCCCTGGTGTTGGCCAGAGTGGCCACCAGGGAAAGCAAGGGAGGGCTAGCCTCCCACTAGTTCGAATTAAGGGGCTACACAGCCCTTAATTTGAACTAGTTAATTCGAACTTGGCGTTAGTCCTCGTAGAATGAGGTTTACCTAGTTCGAATTAAGCGCTCTGCTAGTTCGAATTAAGTTTGAAACGAGCGGTTTGCATGTGTAGCGCCTATGAAAGTTAATTCGAACTAACGTCTGTTAGTTCGAATTAACTTTGTAGTGTAGACATACCCTCACTGACCACAGGCCAGTCAGGTCCTGGGGATGGGGGAGTTCGCAAAGTCTCCTAACCTTCACAAGAGCACATGCCTCTGGAAGGGCAGGGACAGCACACAGGGGAGATTGGCCTTGGGGCGGGCAGCACACAAAGCTCACACCCACCCACCAAAGGCCCACGGCATCTTGAAATCAATATTGGCTGTTTTAAAACAGATGGTGTGTCTCTCCAGCCACCATGTACGCTTGATTGGCCTGGGGCTGGGACAGTGGCAGGACGGCCATGGACCAGATCCACTGGCTTGGCAGGCTGGATCTGGCTCATAGAGGGCCCTTTGCCCACCCTGATCTAACCCCATAATAGCCTGTGTCGTGGTGGGTGTTTAGGTTTACTTTGGGTTTTTTTGTTCGTTTTATTACAAGGTAGTGGCAGATGGCTCACTGGTCTGACTTGACTCCATAGACAGTATGGGGTAGGTGGAGAGCTCTCTGATGCATAATTGACATAGCTATTGAAGACCACAAACTGAGATACTGAAAACACTAGATTATTACATGTCTAGCCTTCTTTCTATCCAAGGTTTTCTTCTCTATTCAATTCCCTTGTAAGCTATGAACCATTCAGACAACACTTTTTATATCGCTGAAAGCAGATTTGATTAATATGACTTCTTTGTGAAAATCTGAGAAGATTAAGGTGTGTTGATGTAAAGAACATATGCCCTTTCACAACATGACATTCCCTAACATTATACAGAAGTCTGCAGATCCTTCCAGTCATTATATTGTTCCCACTAGCTGCATCTAATAGGGGGAAAAAATCTATCTTCTGGGAATTACATTTCTCACAGTCTAGTTTCATTCTTATGTGTAGGTCAACAAATCTGCAGCTGTGTATCAATGTCACTTGGTTACCAGAAGAAAGACCACATTGCAAGGAAGCTTTTGCAGATTGTTTTTTTTTCTTTGTGTTACACGGGTTTTTTTTCTGATGTCACCTTACAAAAAAAAATGTAACATTGGACAGATGTCTTCTATGTTCAATGAAGCAAAATTCCAAATAAATGTTTACAGGCATTTCCATTAACTGTTTTCTTTCTATACATCCCAGAATGTTATTAGCTGAGCAAACATCCTTCCAAAAAATCAGTGGGGAAAAGTCCAATTTGGTATTGGTTCAACATGGTTTCTCTATCTTCTGTATCTTCTTCTTACTATGTATTTATGAAATATCTGTCTCTCTGTCTATCCATCCATCTGTGAGTCCATTTCTTCAAGAACTTCTCTTAAATGGTAAGAGCTAGGACCACCAAATTTGGTATACAGCTTTCTCTTATACTAATGTAAAGCAAAGCCAGGGTTTGGTTGTGCCAGGACAATGGGATGTGCCTGGAATCTGATTGTTTCTCATAAAATGGAAAGGTGGGGGGTCTGACAGGAGGGACAAATATAGTGCAGAATGACCACAAGGTGGCAGCAAAGGCCAGGAATGGAGAAAAGGACAGCTATTCTCTTATATATTGCAGAGAGTTTGTCTGTTTGTGTGATTTGTCTGTTTGTGAGGTTTGGCTCAGTCCTGGTATACATCAGTGGCAGAAAAATCACAAACCGATGTGCCTGCATACCCAGAGCTAGCCAATGAAGCCCCAAGGTGGGTGATACTGATGATGCAGGAGGAGCAAGACTCTTAGGGGGTGGGTTGAGACAAAACAATCACAGGAAGCCTCATCTGACATAGCTTTATGAAGTCTCATCTTCTATTTAAAGTTACTCACCTGAAGGGGAATCCTCATTTAGATGCAAAATCTCTTTCTAACACAGGAGGTGCATTTTGCAGCCTCCTGTACCAGAGAAGAGGATTGAGTTTATGCATTATAGACTCTAAGGGTATGTCTACACTACAAAGTTAGTTCGAACTAACGGACGTTAGTTCGAACTAACTTTCATAGGCACTACACTAGCACTCCGTTAGTTCGAATTTAATTCGAACTAACGGAGCACTTAGTTCGAACTAGGTAATCCTCATTCCACGAGGATTAAGCCTAGTTCGAACTTACTAGTTCGAATTAAGGGCTGTGTAGCCCCTTAATTCGAACTAGTGGGAGGCTAGCCCTCCCCAGGTTTCCCTGGTGGCCACTCTGGCCAACACCAGGGAAACTCGTCTGCCCCCTCCCGGCCCCGGACCCCTTAAAGAGGCACGGGCTGGCTACAGTGCCCATGCCAGGTGCAAGCCTGCCAGCACCCAGCTAGCAGACCCTGCACCTGGCACGGCTCGAGCCACCCACCCGATGCCCCCCAGCCTTCCCCCTCTTCCCGGGACCAGGCTGGTGGCTCCCGGGAGCTTGCCCGGTACCGCAAGAGGCGGGCACCCGCCTGGGCTAGTGCGGACATCGTGGACCTCGTCCACGACCTCCACACTAGGCACAGGAAGGTGGCCAGCTAGGGCAGGAGAGCTGCCAGCCTGGCCACCCAGGAGCAGGTGTGCATGAAAATGAAGGGGGTCCAGTGAGACCCCCGACCCTGAGCCCTGAGCTTACAATGGCCGTCCTGGGTCAGACCAAAGGTCCATCTAGCCCAGTAGCCTGTCTGCCGACAGCGGCCAACCCTAGGGACCCTGGAGGGGATGGACCGAAGACAGTGACCAAGCCATTTGTCTCGTGCCATCCCTCTCCAGCCTTCCACAAACCTTGGGCAGGGACACCACTCCTACCCCCTGGCTAATACCACTCCATGGACCCAACCTCCATGACTTGATCTCACTTCCCTTTAAACTCTGTTCTAGTTGTAGCCTTCACAGCCTCCTGCAGCAAGGAGTTCCACAGGTTGACTCTTTGCTTTGTGAAGTACAACTTTCTGTTATTAGTTTGAAGCCTGCTACCCATTCCTTTCCTTTGGTGTCCTCTAGTCCTTCTTTATGGGAACTAATGAAGAACTTTTCTTTATGCACCCTCTCCACCGAACTCCTGCTTTTAGAGACCTCTATCCTGTCCCCCCTTGTCTCCTCTTTTCTAAGCTGAGAAGTCCCAGTCTCTTTAGCCTCTCTTCACATGGGACCTGTTTCCAACCCCTGATCATTGTAGTTGCCCTCCCCTATCCCAGCCTCTCTCTTCTCCTCTCCCACCTCCTTTTCCCAGTCTCCCCCAGTTTTGTTCAATAAAGACAGATTCCATTTTTGAACACAATTGTCCTTTATTTTGTACATCAAGAAAAGGGGCTAGGGAAGGATAAGTGGAAGGAGGTGAGGGAGGAATGGGGTACACGCCCCCGATGGGGAGGACTGGGCTGACTCTGCGGGCTTTTGGGGTGGAACCTCTCCTGCAGCCCCCCGATAGCCCCCTCTCCCCAGATGGTAGCCTGCGGCAAGTGCAGCCGGTCTGATGGCTGAGTGCTGTGATGTGCCCAGTGTGGGTACTCCGGGCACTCCAAGCCAGGACTGCTTTGCAAGCGGGGCACCCCTGAGAACTGTCTGTCCGGGGTGGGGGTCGGGACCCTTTAAGCGCAGCCCTCGGCTAGCCTGAGACAGCATCTCCACGCTCTAAGTCCTCCTCTGATGCCCTGCTGGCACTGTTTCCGGCCATCCTTAAGCGTGGTTCAGGGTCCACTCTGTGTGGACATGCTAGTTCGAATTAGCAAAACGCTAATTCGAACTAGTTTTTTAGTCTAGATCCGTTAGTTCGAATTAACGTTGTAGTGTAGACGTACCCATAGGCTTTAAGGTCAGAAGGTACCATTATGATCATATAGTCTGATCCCCTGCACAATGCAGGCCACAGAATCTCACCCACCCACTCCTGGAATAATCCTCTCACCTATATCTCAGATATTGAAGTCCTCAAATGATGGTTTAAAGACCCCAAGATGCAGAGAATCCTCCAGCAAGTGATCCGTCTCCCATGCTACAGAGGAAGGCAAAAAACATCCAGGGCCTCAGCCAATCTACCCTGGAGGAAAATTCCTTCCTGACCCCAAATATGGTTATCAGCTGAACCCTGAGCATGTGGGCAAGACTCACCAGCCAGACACCCAGGAAAAAGTTCTCTGTAGTAACTCCTATCATCCCACCATTGGCCTATTTACCACCAATAGTGAAAGGTCAATTAGTTGCCAAGATCATGTTATCCCATCAAACCATCCCCTTCATAAACCCATCTAGCTTAATCTTAAAGCCAAATAGGTCTTTTGCCCCCACTACTTCTCTTGGAAGGCTGTTCCAGAACTTTACTCCTCTAATGGTTAGAAACCTTCATCTAACTTCAAGTCTAAACTTCCTGATAGCCAGTTTATATCCATTTGTTCTTGTGTCCACATTGATATTGAGCTTAAATAATTCCTCTCCCGCCTTTAAAATATATTTAAAGAGAGCAATCATGTCTCCCCTCAGCCTTCTTTTGGTTAAGGTATGAAATGCCCTTTGCTAGTGGTATGCTTCAGTGTCAACTGGCTAACAATGTCTAAAATAGCAGACTAGAAAAATAAATTATTATGCATCAGAAGATATTAATCTTAAAAAAGTGTAGGTCAAATTGTTACTTATGAAAGTCTAATAGCTCTGACTAGAATCAGTCATACTGAAAACAGGCACGTGCAAGTGCCCATTATACAGCTCTTTTATATACTACGTCTACACTGTAGCCTTCTTCCGCAAAAACATATGCAAATGAAATGCAGAGTGAAATATCGCCACAGTTCATTCGCATAATTAATTAGCAGCCACTTTTGCGCAAAAGGGAGCTGTGTAGACAGCTCCTTTTTGCGCAAAAAACCCCTCTTGCGCAAGAGCCGTTCTTCCTAATTTTTTCAGGAGGAATGGCTCTTGTGCAAGAGGGGGTTTTTGCGCAAAAAGAAGCAGTCTACACAGCTCCTTTTTGCACAAAAGCCTCTTGCACAAAAGCGGCTGCTAATTAATTATGCAAATAAAGTATGGCAATATTCCACTCTGCACTTCACTTGCATAAGCTTTTGCGGAAGAAGGCACAGTGTAGACGTAGCCTCACAGTGCTCCCATTCCTCATCTACAATCTCTAACCCGCAAACTATCCCATGCCCAGGGCTCTCCTGACCAGAAGCTTCACATAAAATCCTGTTTATAAGACCAGTTTATAGAACTTTACTCACGTTTCACATCCCCATATTGATTAAATCTACTCACAAACAGTCTGTCTGATACTAGCTTACATACCTTTACTTGCTGAAGAGTTAGTGCTTCACATTGCAGTATAAATGACCATGTACTAGAATGTTGCCTTCGATAGTATTCTCTATCGAGTGAAATCATTTATAAATCACACCTTTAAACACAGATTTACAAATCAGACTATGGGTTATATGCAATGGGTTTGCATGATTACTGCTAGCGAAAGTTGGCCTTACATGTGTACACTAGCCATCACGCCACATGGACACTTGTTTGCTCACCAACTTAAACTAAGCTGCATTTTTTATGCAATGCAAATGTAGTGATACTTGTGTGACCAGGATAAAACTGCTTAACTCATTTCTTTTTCAGATATAATTCTCAAACAGGTTTCTATTCAAAACAAACAATGCTATACATGATTTCATCACAAATAGTTCTTATCACCTGAAGGATCTGCATTGATGAAAATCAATGTTTTGGGACTGCAGACTGTTTTTTTCACTAGGAAGTAACCCTGTGTGCTCAGCAAAACATATTGCAAGTCCTTAGGTTTATAGGCCTTGTAGGTCTATGGCTGAAGGGAATTGATTGTTTTAAGTGTAAGAGACTGGTGTAGGAAGTTATAAAGCCAGCAGGGACCATTGTGATTCAGAAATTCAGACTAGATAATAACACAGGCGATAGGACTTCCCTGAATTAATTCCTGGCCTAATTCCTATACTGTATTATGTGTACCACTCCTGGTACATGAGCTCGATGTGACTAGTTTACATCACAACTATTTTCTTAAGAATGTGATACATGAATCAAGCTTGAGAGCTGTTGGAGTACAGGATTTTTTTTTATCATAGACCTTTCATGCGCAGGGTGGTTCTGATGAAATCCAGCACACGACAGTAGTGATTGGAATTTATTACCCTGTTTGATGGTCTCAGTGCAGTTCATAGTGGACAAATGTCCACATCACATAAAGCACCACTGTAACTGACCCTAATTGGGTCAGTTACAAATTATGAATGGACAAAAACGTGATTTTTTTGTTGACACAGTCCTCTTCATCAGAGTTAAGTGTACTGCAGGGAAGTTTGCAGCACAGCCTATGATGAACTTGGTATGTGCATTATTGGAGAATTTCAGTATCTAAGGGCACATCTACACAGCAGGGCAAAAGTAGAATTAAGATACCCAATTTCATCAATTGAGTAGCTAAAGTTGAAATAGCTTAATTTGGCTTTTCTCACTGTCTACACAACAGGAAGTCAAGGAAGAGCACTCTTCCTTCGACTTCCTTTACTCCTTGTGAAATGAGAGTTACAGGAATCAGAGTAAGAAGTCCTCCAGCTGGACATTGCTTTGAAATAATGGCTTGCTGTGTAGATGTGCTCTTTTTTTCCAGAAGAACACTGCTGTGTAGATGTAGCCTAAGTCTGCTAAACCACTACCCTTCTACATACGAAGTACTAAAAATTTATTTAAAAAAAATAACTAAAGTTCCTACCTGGTTTGTTAAGTAAGTCCCTGAGCTCTTTAGGTTAATGAAATGTCTTGCAATAGTCTTCTTGCTAGGTGTCAGAATTTCAGTGCAAAATTTCACCAGGTATATGAAATATAAAAATTCTACTCTCATTCAGCTGGGCCCATAGTACTGAATAAATATGGATATTTTGATTTGCTTGTAATTCTAAAATTACAAGGGAGGAATTGTTTTGGTTCAAAGCAAAAATTAACTTTTTCAAACTTTTTAGCAAATGAAAAAGTTTAAAAAAATGTTTGGGTCAAACAAAACATTTAGTTCAACCCAAAATGAAGTGTTTTGATTTTGAGCATTTGTACATCAGTTTTGTAAAATAAAAGTAAAAGACATTTCAAAAGGAAAAGTTGTTTCAAATCAAAATTAATTTCACTTCAAAATGTCAAAATGAATCATGTTTATTTTATTAGTTTGAGAGTATGGAAGGAATTAGGTTTCTTCCAAATAAAAAAAATTAGCAAAATTGACATAAATTCACATAATGTTTTGGTATCACCAAAATCTTTATTTTGTTGTTGTTGTTGTCAAAAAGTTTCAGTTAAAATATTTCTCCAATCTCTATTGGCTTCAGTAAGACTGCAAAAGTGTAAAATAAATAAAATGTGGCCTTTGGAATTTGACGTCAGTGTTCCGCTGGGAGAGGTTTGAGCACTACCCTATGCAGTCCCATCTGGCTGCAACCAATCATTGTAAAAGAAAATAATTTTGCCTCTTTATTAAATATAGTCCCTGAAAGGCATAATATTTGAGAACTGAAAGAGCATTTTATAATAGTAAATGTTTTGGTAGGAGGCTAGATAAAGTTCATATTATTTTGATTAAAGACCCCAATCAATGAAAGAATTGTGTGTATCCAATATGTCAGCAAGTAAGAGCAGCTAGAGAAAAACACTCTCTCAATATTTGAACATATTTCATTAATAATGATTCACTGCATCTATCACACTCAGAAAGCCTACCTTTGTATTTTGTAAGACATCAATCTTTTCCATGGAAGGGGGACAGTAATGGTATTCTTGCAAATGATATGATATGATGCCACCTTATGGTTGAAATGTGTACAAAACTAGGAGGCTGCTTAGCTGATTAAAACTTCTGTTAGGGTAAGAAATTACCTGTAACAATTTTTTTAGAATATTAAGCTTAGCTGGAAGGTTCTGTTTTATTTTGCTTAGTAACTTACTTTGATCTGTCTGTTATCACTTGCTTATCCTACTTCTTATATTTAATACAATCACTTTTGTTTATTAATAAACTCAGTGTACATACATGTAATGGGGGGATAACAACTACACATATTTCTCTTTTATTGATGAAGGAGTGAACAACATATGAGTTTGCTCTGTGTAAAATTTTGATGCAGAGTAAGATAGATTTGTGGGGTTCTGGACTCATTGGGACTGTGCTCCTGTGTATGGTGTCAAGTCCTTGTGACTGAGCCTTCCCAGAGCTGAGATGCTCTCTGTGTCTATGTTGCTTTGCTGTGACTGTGATTCTAACTCTGTGCCTTTGCTGGGGGAGATCAGAACTTCTGGCCCAGAAAGACAGGGTGGTGGGGTACCCCAAAGGGAAGGGAGACAGGCTCAGACATATTTCAGCACATTAAGTGACAGTCTTGAGGGGATCTCTGTGACTCAGCCTTTCACACAGTTCTTTTGCATCTGTACCAGCTCAGTGCCCTCGCTACTTGTTCCATGGCTTCACAGTTCGATAACCCTGGTTATGATTTTTCCTTCCAGAACTCCTCCCCCTAGAGGAGGATGCCCTCCACAAAAGGGGCTAGGGGCTGTATTGTTTTACCAGGGAACCTCTATGGGGCATAAGGGAGATGACGTGTCCCAACTCATTGACCACCTGGTGACTCCCAAAAAATTCCATATTCCCACCCTAGCCAGTTTCCATCCGTTCTTACACAGAGGTCCCAACTGCCTTCTGAAGCATCCTCTGTGGGGTTTGGCAAAAGAGGAATGGGGCTGTGGAGGGGGTGCATGCATTCCCACACTGTCCCAAAGATATGAAAGCAGGGGAACTCCCTCAGTGTGCAAAACCCTGGGACATGATCTAGCCCATAGTTAGTATGATGTACTTTTAACACTTTAGTGTAACAAATATTAAAATTGCCCCTAGAAGGATATAAATTTCTGAATAAGCATCTGAGATTTTTATTTGCTATGAGAGTAAAACAGAGCAATGATAAGAATTACTATGCCACATAGCTACAGCATTGGAGGCACTGTAACAATTACTGGTATTTATGCAATTGATTTTCCTCAGTGAATTTTTATGAGTATTTCACTTCATAACCACATGCTTTAGACTCTGTCAGTAAAAATGCCAAAGCCTTCTGTCAAAGTAACGTGACACTGTTTTGCTGCATTTTTACTTGAAGTGGAACGGTACTTTAGCAAGTCTGAGAGGATGACTATTTTTTAGGTAGCCTGGGAATGGTTTCAATTATTTGAGGCTGTGGTTTAATCCATCAGTATGCTATTGAACCCAACAGGGCTGGCAGAGCCAGCAAATTAGAGGAATGTTTCTGAGGGATGCTTCAGATGCTGGCTTAAGTTTGAATAAGCTCTCCATGTAGTGGACACTCATGCTGTGTGTAATGGATGGAAACTCAAATGGTTATTGTGGAACTTAAGGTACCAAAACCATAAATTTTAAACAAAAAGGTGTAAGGTTAGATTAAGGTATTTAAAATAATATTCCATAGATGGTCTTATTGTTCCAGATGTATAAAAGTTAAGCTTTGGAAGCCCTTTACTGACATGAATAAGGCAGGCAGCTTGTAAGGTGGTGAGGTACTGGACTGTGAGGGCATGTCTACACTACTCACATTATTTTGAAATAACAAGGTAAGTGTCTACATAGCAATCCCGTTATTTCAAAATTATTTCAAAATAAAGGGTTTCTTATTCTGGAATAATAAACCCTCATTTCACGAGGAACAGCGCCTATTTCAAAATAGTTATTTAGAAATAGGGTGTGTGTAGACAGCGCAGCCCCAGCCCGCCTTTGTCTCTGCACCGCCTGTTCCACACGCCGCCTCTGCTCTTTGAAGCAGGATGCAGGTAATTAAGTCGTTGAGACGACGTCCTTTCTGGTTGAAATGGCAAGAAACTGTTTTTTCTTTGTGATCCTGTCTAATATCTGTTTTGTGGGCATTGATCCTTTGGCGAAGTGTCTGAGACGTTTGTCCAATGTACATAACAGACGGACACTTCGCCAAAGGATCAATGCTCACAAAGAAAAAACAGTTTCTTGCCATTTCAACCAGAAAGGACATTGTCTCAACGACTTAATTACCTGCATCCTGCTTCAAAAGCCTTTTAAGACTGCACTTGAAAGAGAATCCTCTGAACTGTTATTCATGCTTAAATACGACACTTTACGCCTGAGTCTGAATAAGGAATCTAATTACCTTACCCATTACAAAGATAGCTTCTCCAATTATCACCTCTAATATCATTAGCTCACAGACATTTACCTTCCCCCCGCCCCATCCCCCTTCTGTTCTGAAATTTGATTTGTCCTTTTCATATGTGTTCATTTTTTTTAATTGTATCCTTTGGTATATATGGTTGTGACTATTTTCTTCCACTATTTGATCTGAGGAAGTGGGTCTGGCCCACGAAAGCTCATCACCTAATAAACCATCTCGTTAGTCTTTAAAGTGCTACATAGTCCTGTATTTTGTTTCAGCTACACCAGACTAACACGGCTACATTCTATCACTATTCCTATAGCTTATTCTGAAATAAGTGCATAGTGTAGACGTATCCAAAGTGAACGAACCTGCTTTCTGGCCTTGGCTTAGTCATTAACATGCTGTGTAACCTTAAGTCACATCATCTCTTTGCCTATTTCTCCTTCCACTCTTTGTCTCCCTTGGCTATATAGATTAAAATAACTTCTTCAGGATGAATTTTCCCTTGCCATGTGTTTGTATCATGTCTAACATAATATGGCCCTAATCTTGGCAGGGGCCTCTAGGCTTTACTGTGATAGTAATAACATGAATAACTGTTCCACACAGGAAAATGCATCCACTGAATGAGCGTTGTAGGGTCATGTACTGTAATAGCTTTTCTAAAGTACTATCCCGAGTGTACTGTGATTGCTCACAGAATTTCGCTCCCAAGCTTGCAGACAACATAGCAGTGTTTAAAATGCAAATGTGCATATATGTATATGAGGTGATCTGCACTAAATCACTTTGGGTTTGCTCATTACTATGCTTATTTATGCATTTCCAAGTGCGGTATATGGCATGGCTTGCTTCTTCTGCTTAGAGGTTTTAAAATAAATAGTCACAGAAAAGTTAGTAGAGCAATGAATACCCCTTGAATACAACAATATACATTTAGTTTAAAATAATTAGTCTTTTCATATTTGCTTAAGTGAGACCACAGCAATTTACAACTCAGTGGAATGAAACTGGAACCTCAAAACAGTGCCCCAAATTCATTGCTGGTGTTAGTAAATATTGGCTTCCATGAAGTTACACCAGAAAATAATTTAGTCTAGTAACTTCATATGACTATCAACCATTTAGTCTTTGGAAATGTGTTCAAAAAAGAAAATGCCTTTCATATTGAAAGCTGAAGTGTATTTTGTCTTTCAATCTTCGTAACCCAGGTTTTGATTCCATAAACTCATGGAATCAAGAAGTACAATGTAAGTCAATAGGATGACTGTCTATGAATAACTCATCGGACTAAGGCTAACAGGATCAGGCCCCCACAGAGTTAGGACACCCTTAATTTTATTTATTGTTATTAATTTTTGTTTGTATGTTTTGTTTTACCTTTAAAAATAGAAAATTGTAAAGGGTCCGGAACTTCGTAATAATGATGGGGAAAATACTGAACTTTGAATAAAGGTTAGAAATGAACCAGAAATGAAAGGACAAATGGCCATGGGAGAAGTAACTAAAAAGCAAAGACTAATAAAAACAATGTAAGCAAAAATAGGCAATGCCAAAGTGACACAATTATTTTTTAAAAAAATCTATAAACACCCAAAAGAATAAAAAGAAATATTCTTGCTGTGCTTGACCTCACACTATATGCATCTTCAGTGCTACCTACGGTGTGAAAAACAGAGCTGGTGCATAATTGCAGGAATAAGGACTTTTAGAATATAAATTCTTTAAGGCAAGGAGGAATTATGTTGTCTTATGTATTTGTGAAGCACCTGGCACATTTTAGGGCACAATCAAACATTAATTAGGAACAACATCATAACATTAATATGCCCGAGTACAGGATCTTGCCTATTGCAGTGACCTTTGCTTGCCAGTCCAAAGTGGCGTGTAAACAAATAAATAAAAAAACTCTATGTATGGGGGAAATAAATTCTCTTCTAACCCCTATGGTGATCAGTGTATTCTTCAAGCTTGTCTCCTGGCCTGTGCCTGTCAGTTTGTCTGGCTAATAAATAAGGCGGAGGTGGAGGGATAGGAGTCAAGTCTCCTCCTATTCCTCATTTTCCCTTTGCTACTTCCTGAACTCACTTGCACACACAAGAGAGTACAGGTTGAACCTCTCTAGTCTGGCACTCTCTGGTCTGGCAACATCTGTGGTACAGCATGATTATAGTTAGCCAGATGTCCCAGGGTGTGGACAAGTTTCCCAGAATTCCATAAAGTTTGTTCACAGCTACCAGTCCTGGCTCTCATTTTTCTGTGTCGCTATCTAGCTCTAATTTACCCCTAAATGTCTTCTAAGAGCACAGTAAGCAGTGGAAGTGTTGGTAATGCTACTAGACAATATTGATCTCCTGTGGTTCAGCAAATTCTCTGGTTTGGCACCAGTCAGGTCCTGAGGGTGCCGGATTAGAGAGGTTCCACCTGTGTACAGTATTGCATGAATCATCCCTGCTATCTTCTCCTGCAGCTTCAGCCTCAGCAGCCCTTCCTCAAATGATCATAGGGCAGTAAATGTGTCAGGGAATAACTACCCCTATTCCTCTGTTGGGCCAAGTAAGATGAGGGACAACATGATTTGCTCTCAGTCCTTATGGCAAGCTCCCAGTTAAATCAATGTTACACATACAGTTAGGTATTCGTCTGTTTTAAATATGGCTTCTCTTTATGGGGGGCGGGGCAGGGGGGAGAGAGTAAAATCAACAAAGCAAATTTTCAGACACAAAAGTCATTAAATAATTTTTGTTGAAAAGAAGTTATCAGCATGAAAGGACTCAAAAGAGACTGGAATTAGTGAGTTCATTAAGAAGTCATACACACAAACAAAGACTGATTTTCTCAGAATGTTTTTCTTAAACTGGTGAAGTCAAAATAATCATAAAGAAGAAAGGGAATATATGGCATCTGAATTAATAGGCATTAAGCACTTAAAACAGGAAGCTGCAGTAAATGTGCAAGTTTATATTTTTGAACTTTTCCTTTGTATCCTTCCTCATTTTTATTCATAGGGCAGTCATCATTATTTGCAAACAAAGATAAACAATATTTCCTGATGCTGGAAAATCCAGCTGTAATTTGCTGATGCATAAGCCTTCTTTTTAATATGAACCACTTGACATTTTGTTAAACTGGCAAAGTAAAATGTTAAACCAAGAGAAACTTGCTTTGTCTTGGGTTTTGTTCCAAACCTAAAACTGAGACCAGAGTCTGAGAATGTTTTAGCCAATCCATGCGGGGAGTGGAAGTAGATCAACTTTCAAAAGAATCTGGAACAAGTTGTTTGGTTGGAAACTATAGAATACAGGTGAAACTCAACCATTTCAGATGTTTCATTCTGGGTTTTGAAGTTCAAAATTCAAAACCCCCCAAACTAAACCAAGATTCATACAATCATATTGGTGCATCCAGTTACCGGGCGTGTGTGAAGAATAATCTAATGAAACATTACCAAAATATCATAATGTTCATTTCTAAAAGTGAACATATAAAAATTAGTCAATGCAATCATGGGATTTAAGTCTGGATTAAGTTAAATTATGTTTTAAGGTACAGTTCTACTGATTCTTTTACTGAATCAAGTTAGGATGCAGGTGTGGATTCCATTGCACTGGAATCTCCCAAACTATTTTTTCTAAAAATCTTACCCCAAATGGTAGAAATCACTGAGATTAATTATTTATACAGGATTCCACTGCATTTGGTATATATATATATATCTCTCAAGAGCAAACTTTTGTTTTGAAATACTGGTCATATCTGAATCAAGAAAATGTCGTGACCAAATTTGGGTCTGACTCAGATCCAAAATGATGTGAGGGTGGGCTAAAACCAGAAAAAGGTTTGAGAAGTGTGTGTTAACGTCTCAGTGAATGAAAACACATAGTTTATCTATGTCATATCAGCCTCATACAAATTAAAACTTTTCAGTTAAGCATTCTATAATCATTTATTTTCTTGCTCAGCAGAATCATCAGTGAAATAGAACAACAGATAAATCTATTGTCACTATTTGCCAATACATGCTTGATGTATGTGAGCCTGTCTTCCCCTTACCCCCATACACCTGACTTCTGAGTTTGTAACACATCAGGGTATGTCTACACTACCCAGCTAGTTCGAACTAGCGGGGTAATGTAGGCATACCGCACTTGCAAATGAAGCCCGGGATTTGAATTTCCCGGGCTTCATTTGCATAAGCGGGGCGCCGCCATTTTTAAAACCCCACTCGTTCGAACCCCGTGCAGCGCGGCTACACGGGGCACGAACTAGGTAGTTCGAACTAGGCTTCCTAGTTCGAACTACCTAGTTCGTGCCCCGTGTAGCCGCGCTGCACGGGGTTCGAACGAGCGGGGTTTTAAAAATGGCGGCGCCCCGCTTATGCAAATGAAGCCCGGGAAATTCAAATCCCGGGCTTCATTTGCAAGTGCGGTATGCCTACATTACCCTCCTAGTTCGAACTAGGAGGGTAGTGTAGACATACCCTTAGTTACTATCTTTATACTACAGGCAGTTCCCGGGTTACGTACAAGATAGGGACTATAGGTTTGTTCTTAAGTTGAATTTGTATGTAAGTCGGAACTGGCTCCAGATTCAGCCGCTGCTGCTGAAACTGACCAGGGGCTGACTACAGGAAGCTGGAGGCAGAATTGCTCTGCCCCCAGCTTCCTGGAATCAGCCACTGATCAGTTTCAACAGCGGCTGAATCTCGAGCCTGGGACAGAACAGCTGGGCTGCCAGGTAGGTCCCTGCAGGACCAACCCGGCAGCACCCCAGCTGCTCTACCCCAGGGTCCACAACAAAAGCCTGGTCTGCTGGGGGGGGGCGCGCTAGCTGCGCCCCCCCAGCAGACCAGGGACACAGGGAGCAAAGCCGCAGCGGCGGCGGGGTGCCGTGCCTCTGAGGCTTTGCTCTGGCAAAGCCTCAGAGGCACGGGACCCCGCCGCCGCTGTGGCTTTGCTCCGGGTGTCCCTAGTCTGCTGGAGACGGTCCCCAGCAGACCAGGGACACCCGGAGCAAAGCCGGGGAGGCGGAGGAGTCCCGCGCCTCTGAGGCTTTGCTGTGGCAGACCAGGGGCACCCGGAGCAGCTTTTCTCGCCCGGGAGGTCGAGGTGGCAGGACCACTGCACTCTGGGCGGTCCCGCTGCCTGCGAGCTCCGGGGCGAGAAAGCCCCGTTCGTAAGTGCGGATCCGACATAAGTCAGATCCGTGTAAGTCGGGGACTACCTGTACTAACATAGCACAGCAGTACTTTACCTCTCACCCTATGTTTTTGTTTTCTTATTTCTGGTTTGGGACAGCATAAAAGGCATCTAAAAATCCAAATAAATCGTATCACTTCTTTCTCTTTCAGACACTATTTTGTTGACATTTTCAAAGAATTCTGATAGATTTGAGGGGCATGATTATCTTTTTCTGAAGCTGTGATGGTTTGACTCTCTCAGGTCCTTATAGGTCAGGGGTGGGTGAATGAGCCTCTGTGGGCTGGATCTGGCCCACCAAGTGGGTTGATCCGGTCCACGGAAGCCCTGCTGCTCCCACTTCGCCAGGTCAGTGAGGGCCTAGGGACCAGGGAGTGCATGGTGCTTAGAGTCAACCCTGGGAGCTGATTCTAAGTGCTATGTGCCAGAGGGCAGGGAGCGAGAGACTTTTCACAATCTCCCGCCCCCAGGATCTGATTGGCCTGGGGTGGGGCGAGTGCACAAAGTCTCCTTCCACCCTGCAACAGGCGAGGCACTTCTAAGCACTGTGCACTCTTTGCAGGACAGGGGCAGGGCAGGAGGAGACTTAGCCTGATTGGCCTGGAGAAGGGGGACAGAGGAAGTATGCGAAGTCTGCTCCCATGGCCATCGGTAGGGGCACCAAGAGGGAACTGCCAGCTGTTCAGAGCAGCTGGTGGTTCTCTCTGGAGGGGCAGAGGGGCAAAGACCACATGCACTCCCCCACCCTCAGAGCAATTAGGGGGCTGTGAGCAGGGAAGCACTGAAATGTCCTGGCCCTGCCAGGGTGCCAAGATTCAAAAGGAGCCAGCATTCACAGGGAGCAGGGGGCCAGACCAGAGGAGGGGTGGAGGCACCGTGGGGTCGCACCTCCCGGAGGACTCCCCGAGGCACCCCCAGCGAGACCCAGAAGGGACGGGGCAAGGCAGGCCTCCTAGCATGGTCCGGTCAATGGACCAGGCAAAGAGGGAGGAAGCAGCCCAGAGCAGGGCATTATAGCCCATGGGCTGGCGCGTTTCGGCGGGAAGCCCCACCAGCCTGACTGGACCTAAACAGGTCTGCATCCTTAGGGCCCTGGGCTGGGGTCCATGAGTGAGGGTGGGCCTGGACCCCCCTCTCCCCGCTGCCGGAGGTGGTGTGAGAAACCCTGGGCACATTTGGGTCAGGCTGGCCCACAAAAGAGGAGGACTAAGACGAGGAGACTTGGCATGGGTCGGACTCTTGTACCCGCTTGGGGAAAGGGTGGCGGAAAGTAAATAAAGGCACAAGTGGGCTAACCAGGGTCTGCACTTGTACACTGGGGAAATGTGGTATTATGTATGTAATGCAAAACAAAATTAAAATAGCACATATGTATAAACTATGTATTGTTTTGTAAGGTGAAACCCTGGCCACTACTGAAGCCAATGGCAAAATTCAGATTGACTCCAGTGGGGCCAGGATTTCATTCTTAGTGTTCGCTTAGGCAGCCATTCTTACTTCTATTTGGAATCACCTATCAGAATGGTTCTCATATTCAGACTGACCTGAGCATGCTACCATTTTATAAATATTAAATAATAACAATAATCTAAAATGTGGCTGTCAAGGCTGTTCCCCACTCTGGCATTCCAAGTGCAGAAGATGAAGGCTCACAAGAGACTTTAAAATACTCTGCCACTAAAGGCTTCTGCTTAAAAACTCCCTGAGATCACAGATTCCCTGAGCTTGGGTGGTACACTGCCACCATTCAAATGCAAAAACCACTTTGACAATCCAGGAAGACATACTTGGGAATTTATTTCTGTGGGGTACCCCAAAGCTCTTTAACCCTCCTCCAGGAGAGAGTTTGAAAACAAACTGTAATTCCTAATAGCTGACCTTTTAGTCTCAGGTATGCGCACATAGAACCTCCTGTCTTCTAGGACATATAACTCAGATCAGAGCCTTAAAAAAAGGTGAATTTACTAACAAAACAAAAAATACCTACTTGGTAAAGCATACTTGGTTGCTAGGTGTTACAGAGCAACAAAAAAGAGTATATTAAAAGCACAGAGAATTACTTCCCTGGGATTCAGTTTAAAAATTACAGTGTATGGGGAGAGATACCTTGTGCTGCACAAGGGACCAAAAAAATAAAGGAAATAAACTGATTGTATCTAACTAAACATTTCCTGTTTACTCAGATATCTGTGCGCCAAGGTTTAGCCTTTCCTTAGACATGGATATCACTGGAAATTCTATGCCTTGCCCCTGACTTAAATCATCTCTTTGCTATCACCATGATCTGTCTCTTGTAAGTCTACTGTTGAATCCACTGGGGTTATAAAAGAATACTGTTCAGGTATCTGCTACTACACCAGTAGATCTTTGTCTAGCAAGCGAACGTACATTTGGATCAATCAGAAGAATATACATTGAAAATATATTGGAAGAAGCAAAGACTTAATTCCAGAAGCTGACGAATGAAGGCACTTACATTGAACCGCTAAGTGAAGGGGACAAAAATACCATGTGTCTGTTAAGCTAGCTCAAAAAGTATACAGACTTGATTCTTACAAAGCTACAACTTCTGGATTCTACTCAACCTCTGAATAGCTTTTACAGACGTCCATCTTATAAAACAGTCATGGTTGAATAGAGTGAGGTACTAGCTACCTGAAGAGCTCTGTCCCTGAGGTGTGCACAAGACTTGACTCCATGTTCTTGTGCTGTGTGTCTCTGGTCATTCGATGTGCCATACACATCACAACTCCCCACCCTGATCTGAGTGCTGTGTATGTGTTTTCTCTTTCATTCCCCCTGCGAGCTGTCAGCTCCCTGCTATGGTCACAATACTGTGTGTCTGCATGCAATACCCAGAACCTGCCAGTTTTCAGTCAAACTCTCTCACTGCTGCATGCCATTGCAATAACCAGAGTCTTGTTGCAGATAAACAGCATCCACAACTGAAAAAAAGATGAATAGTTGTACAAATAGTGAAAGTTGGATAAATTATATCGGTTTCATATAGTCTGATATCAATGATAAAACTAATGCCATTAAGGAAAAAAAATTTAATTAAATCTGAGAGACGCTCCTGAATCCTACGTATATATCATTATAAAAAGCATATGCTGGCATTCAAGTATTTAAATGATAGGTCTAAGTTGTGTTTTACATCAACAGGCAACCTATTGCATTGATGGACTCAATTGCTTACTCTGAATATGATTAATTCCAGAGATGTATCATCTTTGCTTCTAGTGCTAATGTGCATTTTAATACTGTCCTATCATAAAAACTGTCAGAAATTGTATTAATACATTCACTTATTTAGCAGTTACAATATGAACCTGCTAAAAACTATCAAGAAAAATTGCATTTATATTTTATATCCCTCCAATGATAGACCTATTTTTATATACATTCGTTTTATTCTGGTAGTTGTTTTGTGATTGTGGAATGGGGATATAGAAAAGAAGACACAACCCTTTGCAAAAATAGCTTTTTTTTAAATGTTTTTCCTACTTTCGTTCCAAGTGACTATGCCCGAATAAAAATAAGTGGCTGAAAAGATTTCTATACGGGCAACTGGAGCACGAGTTTTAATTCGAACAAAAGAAATATTACAGAAGATCTGCCTGTGAAAGCAACAAAAAGTCTGTGAGGCTCAAGAGACCTTTATTATCTTCTTAAGGGGCCTGTTTAGCACTGGCATAAAAAGAGAATGTATATACGCCAACATTTTCATAGCAATAATTATTTCTTCTTGTTAGTTTTCCTTCTACTTTCTTCCCTGTGCTGTTTACCTTCTTTGTAATATGTAGTTACAAAATATTTCTTGAAACGTTGAATTCAAAGTATGGAAATTCTATCTTTCTGCTTTCTCCACTTGCCAGCATGTGCTCTAAAATGCATTTTACCAACACTGAGGTTTGTTCCAAATTTAGTTGGCCAATAGAAACTGTAGTGTCAAGAAAGAATACACTTTTTGTTGGAGATAGGGTTGCCTGCCCTCTAGCTTTGGCCTAGAGTCTCTCAATTAAAGATTAATCCTTAATTAAAGATTATGTCATGTGATTAAATCTCTAGGAATATATCCAACCAAAATTGGCAATAGTAGTTGGAATGCCTTGCTGGAGTAATTTCTATGTGTGACTAATCTTTCTGTTGTGATTTGGTATGTAGTCTGGGAAACAGAGTAGGGTGGAGAGAAGTTTTAATTCCTTCACTGAATGACTTCTTAAACAGTGTGGTGGCTTTTCCTCATCACCTGTTACAGGAGCGGAAAAATCCCAATCAGAAACATGATCCAGACTTGTGGGACAACTGCCTCCCAGCCAGACGGGAAAGAGCTAAGGGACGATCACTGGACACCTGGGGCTTACGACTAGGCAGGGGAAGGGCTACCTAGATTCTCTTGCAATGGAAATCCCAGCAGTTCAGCGCTAGCAAACTGAGCCACAAGAGTAGAGGTAACTCCTGTGATGACCCTGTGGAATAAGGACTGTTTGTCTAGACAGGTAGCACTGAGGCTGAAGTTCCAGAAAGGGACCAGGCAATGGAGGAGAGCCACAGGGAGCAGGATAGGTTTTCATGGGGATCCATGAGATAGGGCCTATAAGAAGCAGGGAACTGAAGTGAAATCCAGGAAGAACTGTGAGTTGAGCCCCCAAGGGCTGGAGGATGTTCTGTTTATTTTGGTACTTTGAATACCATGGAAGGGATTGAAGCTTCAACATCTGATGTGACTTGTCCAGAGGGCTACACCACAGGTGATCCAGGCTGAAACAGATGCCTACTGGAGATACTGGAGCAGAGGATATCTGCAGTATTATTCTGTTGCCTGGGCATAATACATAAAATACAAAATGGAGTCTGAGGAGTTCTCTTTCCCTCAGAGCAACTTTCCCGCCAAAAATCAGGTAAAGGAAGGCTGTGCACTCAGCACTAAACCTGTGCACTCAGCCCCAAAGACTGTGCACACCGCCCCATTTGCCTGCGGGCGCATCCATCTTTTGCACATGGCACTCAATTCCTTATGCACCCCGCTCTAGTTCTCTGCACCCCTTTCCCTCAGTGTTTTCCCACCTTGAAGTGTTTACAAGCCCTTGTCAAGGAACACTCGTGTTCTTTGGCTCCCCTCATGTCCTGCGTGTGCGTCTATGGTTCATCATTCCCCTGTGTCATCGTCTACCCTGAGGAGGCCAAGGTTCCAGCCTGCAGTCTGACAAGATTACCCATTTCTAGTGACATTACTTGGAATAAGGGAAGCCTTTTCCGTTACCACTAAGACTTTGGGACTTATAAATCGTCTCGCTTACAGGATACTTGGACAGGATCCAGTACTCCACCAAGCGTCAGCCCGCAGGAGGCGAGGACTCGGTTGTGATATCCACATCAGAACCGGCAGTGGACATCCATCGAGGGAACGCTCCATTTGTCCTACCTTAAGGCTTTACATTAGCCGCAAGGTTGCAGGTCACGGACATCTAGCATCAATTGCCACTTGTGAATGTAACGTATGACCTTATGTATGTGGGACTATCCTATCTTCTTCTCTTCTAGGGTTAGGGTGGGACTGTTGATAAATTGCCTGTTGTTTGCTGATGTTTGATCTTTACCTTATAAAATACATGGTTTGGCCCTAAATTACAGGATACCAGGCCGAATCTGGATTCTGTGGGTGGGCACCTTAGGCTTTAATTAAATTGCATAGCCCACAGCACAGCAATTGTTTACCTCAGCTCTCCGGGTAACAATTTGGCGACCATGGCAGGATGTGGTGAGAAACAAGGATATGTCTACACTACCCCGCTAGTTCGAACTAGCGGGGTAATGTATGCATACCGAACTTGCTAATGAAGCCCGGGATTTGAATTTCCCGGGCTTCGTTAGCGTAAAGCCGGCGCCGCCATTTTTATAAGCCGGCTAGTGCGAACCCCGTGCCGTGCGGCTACACGCGGCACGGGCTAGATAGTTCGAACTACGTAGCCATTCCGAACTATCCATTCCACGAGGAGTACAGATAGTTCGGAATGGCTACCTAGTTCGAACTATCTAGCCCGTGCCGCGTGTAGCCGCGCGGCACGGGGTTCGCACTAGCCGGCTTTTAAAAATGGTGGTGCCGGCTTTATGCTAATGAAGCCCGGGAAATTCAAATCCCGGGCTTCATTAGCAAGTTCGGTATGCATACATTACCCCGCTAGTTCGAACTAGCGGGGTAGTGTAGACATACCCCAGCTTAGGTCTGCTCCCTAGTTTAAAACTGGCATTGGGGGTATATGATCATACCAGCACTCCGCTTTCTCTCTTAAAAGATCAAATAAGATAAATTTATAATTTGCAGCAACTAGCAGGAGCAGAGGTTAAAAAGGTATCTGCCCTGCAAGGAGGGATTCCATCTGGAAAGCAAGAGAAAAGAAATTTTGAGAAACCTTCTCATATGTTGTGGGGAAAAAGGGATGAAATCTTTGCAACAAGGAAAGTCCTGGCACAGAGGCTTTCAAAATACTTACCTTGGGATAAGGTAAAAGCCCTAAACACTGATTCCATCTTTACTGAATTAATATACTGGGAAGGAAAGACTAAAGCAGATGCTAAGGCAAATGGAGAGATGCCATCTTGTGCGGTAGTTGCGGAATGTACTGCGCCATCTTGCTGTACGGAATCGCCATCTTAGGATGTACAAGAGGGCAGCCATTTTGAAGGTCGTGGGAACCAAGGTTGTGGGAACCCAGACCGTGGGAACCAGGAAGCTCAATACTGAAGGTGCCAAGCTTCCCAGCCCCGAGAGATGGAACGGATTATTCCAATTACATTTGACCTCTACGGAAGACCAACAGTAGACATCACCTACAAAGGGAAGTTTGGGAGTTTTAAACAACGAGCATTGGTGGGCACAGGGGCCTTCACCAGTCTCATATGCACCAAGCAATTACCTAATATGAAGAGCGTACCCGGGGATTACATCCAGACATTGCAATCTTATAACGGCAAGAGAAGTGCTACATAGTCCTGTATTTTGTTATAACGGCAAGACATCTTTAGTACCGTTCATCACTGGAGTCATTTGTCAGCTGGGATCGTTACAAATTACCAATGCTATTGGAATACAGGAACTGAACTGCACAGGAATTACGGGCATGGATTTGATACAAAAATTTGGATTAATTGTGGATTTACCCAATCATTGCATGTACAGAACTAGTGAAAGTAATGATGTGGGAACAACGATATCTCCTACCCATCAATTAGGATCGATAAAAGCCTGCCACAGTTTTCCAATGCCCACTTGGGAACCATCCATACGGACTATTATTGATCAACATCAAGAGGTGTTTACACCACATAAATTAAGTTGTGGGAAAGTGAAAACATCAGTCAAGGTATCTGGACTGGACCCTAGGCCAGTGCACCAATATAAATTTCCCAAAGAAGCAAATGAGAGAGTAAAAGACACAATTCAGGCCTTGTTGGCTCAAGGGATCATAGTAAAGTGTGAAAGCCCTTGAAACTCTCCCATTTGGTCGGTGCGGAAAGCCGATGGGAAACCCTGGAGACTCACCATTGATTTTAGGGAATTGAATAAGGTAACACCAAGGTTAACTCCCGTAGTAGCAAAATACCCTGAAATAACAGCGCAAATTGCAAGTGAGGCAAGGTGGTTTTCAGTTAGAAATATCAGTAACGCCTTCTTTTCGATTCCAATGACTCCAGAATCATGGTACAAATTTGCCTTTATTTATCAAGATCAGCAGTACGCATTTACAAGGGTGCCTCAAGGTTTTTATAATGCATCCACTATTTTCCATAAGATCGTGTCTAATCTATGGAAGAACAGTAAATTTGCAGAGCACATTGTTAGTTATGTAGATGACATCTTGATTACAACCACCAATCGTGAGAAACATTTGGAAGTGTTAGAAGAGGTGTTGAGACTCTTGAAAGAAGCAGGATTCTTAATTAATCCATCCAAGGCCCAGTTGGTCCAGCGAAAGGTTACTTACTTGGGGGTGGAGCTAGGAGAAAAAGGAAGGAAACCACACCATGAGAGGATCAAGATGATAGCCAGTCTTCCCGCACCGACGGACGTCCACTCATTACGGATATTTTTAGGGCTCCTTGGGTTCAGTAGAGACTTTATTGAGAACTTTGGAGCCAAAGCAAAGCCCCTATATACACTGCTTAAAAAGAATCAACCATGGTAATGGACCTCAGTTCACCAAGAGGTGTTCAAGCAACTAAAACAGGCGTTAATGGAAGCCTCAGCTCTAGCTTATCCCAATTCATCTAAAGAGTTCTACATGCAGTTGTCCACCAATAAAGATGGGATTGGAGCGGTCCTTATGCAGAAACGAGGAACTTCCATTAGACCTGTGGCCTATGGTTCCAGAACGTTGTCAGAGACAGAGCAGCGATGTTCCACCTGTGAAAAGGAAGTACTTGCCTTGGTCTAGTCCCTAAACCACTGGGAGTACCTTATAGGGATGGCACCTATTGTTTTGAAGACATGTCATTCCCCAGGAAGGTACATTATTTCTGGGCATGCAAATAATGGTCGAGTAAGCCACCCTCACCTCGTCCAATGGACCTTGACATTAATGAACCATCCGATTGTGGTCGAACATACTAACACGCCAAGTATTGTCCCTGCAATATTATGTCAACCAGTAAACGGCTCAGAACAGGAAGATCATGAGTGTTCTATCCCCGATGTCCGGCCTCTGGAAGTGATGTCTCCTTTCATTCTACTAGAAGGTTATGATCTCGTCCGGAAGAATGCCCCAGAACATATATGGGTGGTGGACAGGAGTTATTATCAGAGAGAAGGAAAATTAGTGACTGGAGCTACAGCCCTACATGTCCAATCCAGAAAAGAAATTTTGAGACCCATCAAGACTATGTCTGCACAGGCTGCAGAAATTGTAGCCATGATACTAGCCTTAGAAAACAGCGATCCTGGCATGGACATCACTGTGTGTACTGATTCAGAGTGGGTCCTCAGAGCACTAGTAGATTGGATGATCATCTGGAAAGAGAGAGGGATGTACACAACTAATAATAAGCCGGTAGCCCATGCATTGTTGCTAAATTATGTATGGAACTTAGCCAAGATGCATAAAGGGAAAACCTATGTATTTAAGGTGAAAGCACACCACAAAAACCAAGTGGAAATATCCAAATTTAATAATGAGGTGGATCAGCTAGCAAAGACCTCAGCTTCATTACCTCTGGATCGAGCCTGCGAAATGAGGACAGAGGAAGTGGTACATGAAGTCAAACAACCTAAAGATCATCAGGATGCGAGTGTTACTATGGACCTGGTGAAAATGCAGACGATGGATAGAGAGATAACTCTAGCAAAGAAAGGGAAATATAGGGATCGTGGGATATTTGTCCATCCTGGTGGAATAATAATGACACAAAGACAAGAGACAGACGACGTCCCAGTGATAGTGTTACCAACTGTCCTTAGGCAAGAACTACTCGCTCTCTCCCATAATCAAGGGCATTTTGGGTGTGAAAAGACTATGGATCGATTATCCACAGTGGCTTGGTGGCCTAATATGCAATCCGACGTAGAGCACTTTATTCAGAACTGTTTAACTCGTGCGAAAAACAACCAAAAATGGACCGCCACTGTAAGCCAATCCGTCATCAACCAATCCATGGACCTTGGTATCGATTGCAAATCGACTTAATCGGTCCACTTCCAAAAACAGCAAAGGGCAATTCATACTACTTAGTAATAGTAGATCCATTTACTAAGTGGATCGAGGCAATACCCACACACGAAACTGCACGGCAAAGACCACCACCAGAGTGCTATTGAACGAGGTATTCGCCAGGTTTGGGTTGCCCCATGAAATAGATAGCGACCAAGGCACTCATTTCACCAGTGACGTTGTGAAACACTTATGCATAGCCTTAGGGATCAAACAACGATTCCACATAGCCAGACACCCTCAATCATCAGGGTTAGTTGAAAGATCAAACCAGATGCTAAAAACAGCACTAAGAAAGGTGATTGATTCATCAGGGAAGAGATGGGACGAACGCATCCCACTGATACTTATGGCTATCCGCTCAACCATAACTGCAAATGGTTATTCACCCCACGAGGCGTTACTGGGAAGGTCTATGCAGAAACCAGAGTTATGGTGGATACAAGGAGGGGTACCACCCGATGAATTTCAACCCAGGATGATGACAGATATCTATATTCAGAAGATCCTTACAGCCGTATTGTCCATACAATACAACGTAGCGTTGAATTTAAAGAAAAATATGAAGAAAATGGACCAACCATTAGGAAGTCAACTGTGCATGAAAGAATGGGAAATAGGAGACCAAGTATTATATCGGTATATCAGTGAGAAACATCATCCCCTCAGCTCAACGTGGATGGGATCCTGTTTCATTATTGGTAAAGCAGGACTTACTGTATACCAGATAGAAATAGCAACAGGAAAGCAAAAACTAAAAAAATGTTTTCATAGTTCCCAGTTAAAGAAGTGGAAGCCTGGACATCGACAAGATCCTCCTCATAACCCTTTGAAAGATGTAACTGAAGTCAGTTAGCTAATGTTTGTTTTCTTCTTTTTCTTTACAGAACAACATGGACACTGTTATACTCTTGATCTTATATTGTATCCAGATGACATGGAGTCTGTTGTTCCTGGAAAATGACTATTGGAGGTGTACAGCTATTGATAAGCCATTAAGTGAATGGAACATCCCAAAAACTTCCTCCATGATCACCAGAAGACAGGGGAAGATACATCTAGAACAATTTAAATCACAGGACCTAATCATGTATGCATTTATGGCAGAGGGAAAGTGTTACTTTAAAGTCATGGATGAAAGATCAGGGTATCCAGAACTAACTTTTGCATCTACTAAGCAGTCTAAGAAAATCATCTTGAGAACACTCAACTGGTTCGATATGGATCTTAACCCCCATGGAAGACGTGACTGAGGAGTAGACATAGAGCAAGTTGGATGCACAGAGAAACGACCAATAAGGTGTCTTGTTAATTGTATACCGCTTATCAGTAAATGGGACCAAACCAAATGTGTGTTTATGGACATACTAAGTCCCACAGTCATAAAGCTCGGACCTATGAACATCTCCATTCAAATAGTCCATATGGCAACAGGCATGGAAAAAAGTGCCAGTAGTTATTTATAGCCCTAATGGTCAGAAGATCTCACCAAATTCATTGTGGAATGCATGGACAAACAGCCCAATCCAGCACCCACCATGAGTTGATATATTGCAAGTGAGAAAACAGGAGGAATATGGTCGGCTATGGATACCATGGTGACGTTGAAGTGAAAGCAGAAGCTTCAGGCATCTGGATTGTTAGGGGACCATACGAAGTGGTATACCAATTAAAAATCACGGTAGCTCAATCACCTACTGTCACTATTATAGGCCCATACGTAATTAAAAGGGACATTGCTAAAACGATGATGATAGAACCGAAATAGTCTGTAAAAATGATAGCTGAGCCTATGCAAATTACTACCAGCAAAGTCAATCCAGATTGTCAATCCTATGTTATCCCTATGTTGAATGGGTGGAATAGATGATTAAACACATCCCATACAAGATGCACTGCTAGCTGTGGATAAGCTGCAGTTGGATATTACTAGGCTGCTACCATTATGGATTGCCATTCAAGAAGCGGATAATTTACTTCTCTTACAGACCATGGATAATATACAGAGCAATGTGTCACTCGCTCTAGCTTGTATCCAAGCTCAAACAATTCTGATAGATATCGCCAAGGACATCTTGCATGACAGTGCTAGTGGAAAGGTACCTGTTGAACTTTCAAAATTACTTCAGCCTCATTTGAACGAGTTTGAAAGAAATAATCCTGAATGGAGGTCGGTAATTCACACCAAATATGATTTGAAGGAAGAACAAATGTCCATCCTTATGATGCGAGAGGCGCTTAAGGAATACATATATCCTATTATACCTATTGGGATGTTTGTAAACCATTCCTTGCTGCTTCCGTTGCCAGATAGATTATGGGCATATGTAAAGGAAGAGGATTCTACACTGAGAACTGTAAACCTACAGGCATGTGTGAAGCAGGTCAGTCTTGGATACACATGCACCACCGGGTTATGGGAGTATGATAACATCTGTTTTAATCCTGATTTTGGAAAGTGTCACTACGACCTGCATCCCTCTAGTGATAACGACAACCATTCTGTCGTGGTTCAGATAGCAGACGGGTGTATATGCATTCGGAGTTTGTGCTCCCATTTTATGGTAAATACATATTATAAAGTAATGAATCTAGGTACTTCCAACCTATGTTTATGTAAGGTATTTCACATACAAGGATGTGATATAGAGGTGACCTTGTCCGAACCATCAGAGGAGCAATATACTATTAATTTGCATATGATAAGAAATATCAAGCCTGTAGCAATTGGTCCTAACTTAAACGCTATGAAATCTTTGTTCCATCACACCGAGCTTATTGGTCTAGTAAAGGAAATAAATGAATTAGGAAATAGGACTGGGATAATTATACACCACACTGTTGACAAAATCAGTGAAGATAGAAAGAATGCAAAGACGAATCTAAATATAAACGCAAATACAGATGTACCTGTACACCATTGGTGGGATGTATTTTCTTTTTTAACGAGATGTCACCGCTAATTAGTTACCCCATGATCATTAGTTTTGCGTTACATTTTTGTGTCCTGATATACGTGACTGCACTGACTATGGTTATGTGTAAAATGGCTAAGTATGAAAATCACAATGCTAGGAATACTTCTGTATTAGAGAAGGAAACAGCTTGATACTGTTAATAATGTTACCATGTTGGGTACTTATTTTGTATTATGTTGTAATTGCAACTGTAAACTTTGGAGTGATGGTATGTAACATGTTCAAGGAGGGGAACTGTTGCCTGGGCATAATACATAAAATACAAAATGGAGTCTGAGGAGTTCTCTTTCCCTCAGAGCAACTTTCCCACCAAAAATCAGGTAAAGGAAGGCTGTGCACTCAGCACTAAACCTGTGCACTCAGCCCCAAAGACTGTGCACACCGCCCCATTTGCCTGCGTGCGCATCCATCTTTTGCACATGGCACTCAATTCCTTATGCACCTGGCTCTAGTTCTCTGCACCCCTTTCCCTCAGTGTTTTCCCACCTTGAAGTGTTTATAAGCCCTTGTCAAGGAACACTTGTGTTCTTTGGCTCCCCTCATGTCCTGCGTGTGCGTCTATGGTTCATCATTCCCGTGTCATCGTCTACCCTGAGGAGGCCAAGGTTCCAGCCTGCAGTCTGACAAGATTACCCATTTCTAGTGACATTACTTGGAATAAGGGAAGCGCCTTTTCCATTACCACTAAGACTTTGGGACTTATAAATTGTCTCGCTTACGGGATACTTGGACAGGATCCAGTACTCCACCAAGCATCAGCCTGCAGGAGGCGAGGACTCGGTTGCGGTATCCACATCGGAACCGGCATCGGACATTCATCGAGGGAACGCTCCGTTTGTCCTCCCTTAAGGCTTTACATTAGCCGCAAGGTTGCAGGTCACGGACATCTAGCATCAATTGCCGATTATGAATGTAACATATGATCTTATGTGTGTGGAACTATCCTATCTTCTTCTCTTCTAGGGTTAGGGTGGGACTATTGATAAATTGCCTGTTTGCTGATGTTTGATCTTTACCTTTAAAAATACCTAAGCTTTCCGGGTAACAATGCCCTGATGCACACAACAACAAATCACCCTTATTGTATCATAACAGATTCTAACTGGCCCACAAAACTACAGGGAAAAAATGTGTTCTCACTTGACAGCCTTGCTAAGTCAGACTGTTATTTTCTGTATCCTACATCTTCCCAATAAATAATAAAGTTCTACAGTTCAAGCCTCACTGACTAGTTTGATAATATCTGAAGCAGAATAAAATCTAGCTTGCTTTTTTTTTTTTTTTTTTTTTTTGAGTAAGTTGCTGGGGCTGCAGAAGGTGCTGACTAAATAAGAAAGGCATATCTGAAGGCCAAGCTCCACTACCTTAATCCATACGAGTAGGCCCTTGGAGCTTATGTGCCTCAGCTTTCTCAACCTGGAACCAGTCCGGGGGAGATCACTGAGAATATGCTTTTAGTCAATGACCACATTACCCAGATCACTCAGGCATACCCTACTCGCAACCAGCAGGCATCTACTATAGTCAAGGTGATATAGAAATAGTTTGTCTGACACTATGACATCCCTAAAAGGATACATGCAGGCCAGGAGGAGAAATTTTGAAAACAATGTCCTTTTCCAGCTCTGGAAACTGTTGGGAATGTCAAAGAGCAGAACTAAACCCTATCATCCTCAAGAGAAAGGAACCACTGAGTGGTTCAACCAAACATTCATGACAAGGGGTTTGACTACACTACGACTCTGCCATGTCGAGGGAACGTGTTTGCCCTTCCACCTTTTTTTACGGAAGACCAAAAGCACTCTTTTGGAAGCCCCTGCATTCCTCATTCTATGAGGAAGAAGGGGGCTTCCAAAAGAGAGTTTTTTTCTGACATTTGGCCCAGTCTAGACAGGGCACATTTCGGAAAAGCCTTTTCTGACAAACAAATCAGAAAAAGGTACGCAAAATGCACAGCGCATTTTGCGTATCTTTTTCCGACAAAAACTTGTAGTTTAGCCGTACCCTACGCTGAGAATAATGCACCCTGACCAAAAAGATAAACTGGAAAAACTACATTGAGCCCACAGCTCATGACTAAACTCATACCCACAATAACCTATGATATTCTCTTATAACAGATTACATTTAGGTTTCTGTAAATGTTTAGGTATAAATTCCTCAGTTGGTCTAGTATAAAGTTATACTCGACCTGTCAAAATGATACATTATGGGCAGAGTTCTTCACTCCAAGCTAGGCTATAGAGCCCTTATCTGCACTGCACATCTCTACTGAACTGGCCCATCCTGTGTACTGAACTTTCATTAACATCAGGAAGGGTTCAGCATACAAATGAGCATAGCATATACAATAAGGATCTGTACTGTTGCTCACAATATTAAACCTCAGCCATTCTTATTGATTCTTTGCTATCCACCCTTATTGAAGATAAGACTAAAATTGCTTGCAGACTTATTTAATTATAAAATAATAAACTAAGGACAAAAAAGGAACCACGGAGACATCAATGGTTGATATGAATGCCACAACATAAAAATGGTCCCAGTTTCTGAGGAGCATATATTGCTGCTTCAGTTTGAACGGACAGAAAATGTGTTTTTAAAATGCAAAATAAAAAACAGCATTTTTTCTGTGAAGGTGAACTACAAATTTTAATAATTGAAAATGAGATTATGCCATTCAAAATTGGAAAGTTTGGCAGTAAAAATGTTAGGCTGAGATTAAGTCAACAAAATTAATCACTCATGACCCGGATGGAGCAAAAGGGTTGGAAAATGCTACAAAATGTAAAGCTATTCTGAGCGAAGGGACTTAGGGAATTCATTTTAATTCACCACAGCCAAGTTCAAATACAAGCTATGCCTTGTTATTTAACCTGTGGTATTATTTTTCCTATGGCCCTTTACATCTGACAAAACCATAATCACATACAGCAGAGTTTTCTTTATTTGAATGTGATGGGATCAACTGAACCCAATGGCTCCCTGCTGGAGACCTCAAGGCTCTACCACTCCCATCCCAGGAAGGGAGCAGTAGAGAGGTCCTCCAAGCAGGCTACAGTAACTGCATGGGGAGCAACCAATCAGGGCCCAGGAGGCACATATAAAAAGGAGTGGCAAAACAGAGAAGGGAGAGTTGGTAAGACTTGTTGATCTGAGTTGCTACTAGGAGCTGGAGGAGAAGGACGACATTCCTAATTGACTGAAGGAATTGCAGCAAAACAACAGCTAAGTGGGGTCAGGGACTGGGGAGCAAGAGGGTCCTGACTAGCTGCTTGGACTGAGCTAAGAACAATTTGTAAGTAGGGACTGGGGGAGCACTGAAGGAGCTCCTGGCTGGCTGCAGGGACTAGGTGAGATCTGAGCCGGAGGAGGGCCCCAGGAAAAAGGGAAGACCTGGGGATACAGCCCCATACCAGGATTGAGATTACTTAAACACAGAGCTCCAGGCAGAGCTAGAGAAACTGCCTGAGAACCACTAGAAAGGGGCCCAGAGAATACAGAATATGGTTACACACAATGAGAGGTGGTGACCCAGGAGAGCAGGGAGTAATGGATAGCAATTGAGTAATGGAGGTTCTTGGTCTCCAGCCACTCCCTCACACTGGAGTAATAGAAATTTTATACTATATTCTCATGGCCCTCTCCTGCTAAGCTGACAGTAAGCTCATACAGTAATACAAAAATTGTGTGTTATGAATTGCACTAATCCCTTTTCTCCCACCTACATCTATTAAGAGACTGGAAACCATCAGCTTTATCATGCTCCCAGCCCAAGGAAGTCCCAGCATCATTTGCAATTCTTGATTTCAAAAATAAAGCTGATTAAAAAAAACATTTACAAAGTTGAGATTTAATCACCACCACCACCACACACATGCAGACCAAAGAAACTGCATCCATAGCTAATTAAAGTTTTGGTGCAAGTCAATTCAATCTGGCACATGGGATCAGATCGCTGAAACTTGCCTTCCATCGTGCTGGGTAGATATACATAGAGATTCTCTCAAGGCAGAGATGTAAGGGATAGCAGAGTAGACATGGGCATCAGGACATGGATGTGGTGGTGCAAGTGTGTGTGTGTGGGTGGTAAGCTAGGGAGCATGACAACCTAAATTCGTAGGTTTCTAACTGACTGTCTCATCGTTAGCTGGGTCCCTTACCCTTTGATGGGGGTTGGACTCCTTCCAGACCTCAGGGCAGCAGGGGGAAATGAGCATCTGCACCCTATAGCCAGCTCCAGCCTCGCATCCTATAGCCAGCTCCTGTTGTCCCCGTGAAAGGCTGACACCACTGAGGCTCTTCTGTCCCAGACTTGCACCATGCAGGAGGCACAAACCCGAGTCCCTGCCTGTCTCCATTTGACAGGGACTTCCAAACCCAGCTAGGGTGCAGTCAAGTGGCTACTGAAGGCAAAGTCCTCAAGGTTGCTCAATATAGAGGCTGCTTTGGCGAGCAATGCCTGCCAATGGGGGAGGCAAAGAGGGCAACTGCCCCAAGGCCTGGCAATTCAAAAGAGCCTAAGGCTTCCAGCCACCACCATTGCTGCAGCAGCAGCAGTCACAGCCCCACACCGTTTAAATTGCCACCAGAGCCCCATGCAGCACACTTCAGGCCGTGCAGAGGGCTGTCTGGGGAGGAAGGGCTAGCCCCATCTCTGGCCCTCACACCCAAGTCACCAACCCTTCCAGAGTCATAGAGCCGGGCTCCATCCTGCCTTACCCAAGAGTCCAGCAAGTCTCTTGGCACCACTGGCTATACCAGAAGGGCCAAGTGCAGGCTGTGGTGCTCAGCCCAGAGCAGCAAGCCGGATGAGACTCCTGATCTTGACCAGCATGAGTCCCTGGCACTGTACTCCTCCTTGTCTACCTCCACCATTCCCCCTCACTGGATCATGATGGAGGGGAGGCTGTGTCAAATCTCAGTGGGATTTGCACTGTATACCCATGCATCAGGTCACAACACTACACACAAAGATTTTCGAACAAGACAGAGGGTTGCCCAAGTAAAATTTGAGCCAGTTACATGGGTTTGCAGTACCACTCATATTTGTGGCAAGTATGAAAAAGTTTCAGAGAGTGCTGACAGTTGCTGCTGCCACAACAAAATCTCTGCCTGCAGTTTTCTTACTGCCTTAGAAATAAAGTAATGTCAGGCCACTGGACTGACCTAAAGATTGATATTAACATTTAATACCCCTCATATATTAAATCTATTAGAATGCATACTTTGGTTTGAAATAGCTTTGTTTCCCACATTTAATATAGAGAGGCATACCTCTCTCATAAAACTGGAAGGGACTTTGAGAGGTCATTGAGTCCAATTATGGCAGGACCAAGCACCATCCCTGACAGATTTGCCCCATCTCCCTAAATGCCCCCCCCTCAAGGATTGAACTCACAACCCTGGGTTTAACAAGTCAATGCTCAAGCCACTGAGCTATTCCTCCCCCTTTAAAAAAGTATGAATATAGACTTATGAAAAAGCCCTACAGACTCTAATACAAAAGGAGAACCTTTCTACATAGTTTTTAAACCAATCTATAGAAGAGATTACATTCTACAGGATAGTTTAAAGAATAGCATTCTGAATTAAAGTATGTGCTGGCTTCTGTAAAAGAAACACACTGGTCTAGATCAAACAATGGCCAGATCAGTTACAGCAACTTGGATGGAAGTGCTCCTATGTTGGATGGAAGACTAAAGCTTTTACATATTGGGACCCAGGAGCTTGGGCTTAGCCAAACTGTGCTTAGAATACTTCTCTGCAGATGGAGTGGGAAAGGGTGCATCCAAACCAGTGCATCCTGCAGTTCATGGGGAAGAGCAAAAATGGTTGCTTTGTCACTGGGATGTTCTCCGAGGATACATGGATTTTCTCTTATACTGAGGTTGCCTATGGCAGAAGAATTCCTAAAGAATTTGGCCTAGTATCTTTCAAAACAAGCTTAATAATTCAGACTTACCCTTCCTGCTTCCTGATCCTCTGAGATGGCTCTCAGGTAACAATGAGTGTGTGATTGAATTGACATCCTAGATATCATTTAAAGTGCTAACTCAAGACTTAGATACTTGGTTAAGGAAGCATTTTAGTCAAGAAACTTTAACATCACAATCTACTGAGGCATGATTTAATAGTATTAGAAGTGGAAATATTTCTCTCTCTCTCACACACACACACACACACACACACACACACACACACACACACACTTTTCCTGTTGTAAAAGAACAAAGGGAAGGTAATCTGGGATGCTATGGAAGTAAAGTTGTGAATTTTCCTAATCTTTTCTATGTATATGAAAAAGGAATCTGTATTTAAGACTGACACAAGAACTGTCATTTCTTTTCAAGAAAACAATCTAGGAGCCAGGAAGAAAGCTGAGTCTAGGGGATCTATTCAGAAAGCAGGAAGACAGGGAAAGAACTTGCTTCCCCTGAGGAAAAGCAGAGCCAAACTGCAGAAACAACCTCTCAAGGAATTTTCTTAAAAGTGATCGTGGGTGTAGTCTGGTGGTTTACACAAGTGAGGGAGTGCAGAGAAGCATGAAATGTGTGAAACAGATTAAAACCATAAACTAAAACCTATAAAGGAGAGCAGGGCTTAGAGAGCCAATAAGATATGTTCTATTGTTTTTAAGATCCCCAGAAAATATTTATGTTCAAGAAGATTTAAAAAATACTTTACAGTAATTTTAAAATTATACTTAGTTGCTATATAAAATTTTACAGTTGTGTTTACTTATGTGTGCGGAGCCAAATTCAACACACTTACTTACTCATATTGTGCCAGTAAGGTCAGTGGAGCTACACCCACTTGCACCTGGGCTAGATTTATACCAGTGCTCTTCGATGGGGCATCAATTCTCTTTTCAAAATGGTTTGTGGTTCAGTAAAGCATTAATAATAAAAACACATAGGTCAGTATTCTGATCTTTCCTGTAATACAATGAAACTCTGTGTATAGCATTTCATCAGCCTGCTACAATTATCTGATTAGGACAGAGACGCTTCCCTCAGCACTCCCCTTTTCTTCCTCAGGCCGCCAATCCTCTCACTTCCACCTGCTTTGCCCAATCCTATTGCCTTGCACCCCCATTGTTATCAGCCTCAACACTCCATCCCACAAATATTTAAGTGCCTTTCTCCATCCTACATGTGCATGCCCTCACTACACTGCTCCACCAAAATGCTACTTTCTTAATTCAGATCACTCCCAAGAAACCACTTCTTCCACAGTGTCTACACTAAATAAACCAATAATATTCACTATTTTTCATCTTTACCTAACTGTCTATAGTCATGATAAAGAAACCTAAGGGACTGCCAAGATGTATAAATCCTTTAAAATCAGTAAATGTATTATCAGATTATTACCCCTTTACCTCCTCATCCCTATTTTTCATCCTCTTAATTCATATCATGTGTACAGTGTGGGTTGTAAGCTCTTTGGAACGTGGGTCATGTCTTTTGTGAAACACGTTTGGGTACTATAAAATATTAGCATTGTCACTCCTCCTACCTTCAGCACTATTCTATTCAGGCTAAGCTCAGAGCCAGTGCTCTGAGCTAAAGATTCCTTCTCTCCCTGGGAAGCTGCCCAGACTTCACAACTTTATTACATCTGTCAGCAGCAAACTTTAAGAAGGTAAAATAATAGTGAGGGAATCTTTGTATAGATATGAGCTAACTCCAGCTGGTGGCAGTTCTCATCCTGTCCTGTGTTCCTTCCAAGTGAAACATTTTTTAAAACAAGTAATTTCAAGGTGCATAAGGCACACACCAAAATAAATGTTTCAGGGCAGTAAAGTCTCAAGCAATTTTACATCCTTTTCAAAATGAGGCAAATATAGTTTTACCGGTTTTTTTGCTTTGCTGTGAAATAGCACACAAGAGAACCATTGTAAGGTTCTCAGCAGAGTCTCTACTAGGCTCCTTCCATCATCTCAAAAAGGATTATTAATAATTAACATTCTTCATAAAGATACCACTCACAGAATTTCCATTATTGGATCTCAATTTTGCAGCATGAGACATGTGGAATTCCCCTACCTCTCAGATTTTCAGCCTTCTGAGGCATTTGCAGTGGAACATGAGTCCTTTCCCCAAGTTCCATTCCAGCTTCCAACACTTCTTAATCATTTCCTGTGTGATGGTGATCAATACAGGGGTTCTCCAAGAGAGCAGGGCACTGGCATTTTCTGTGGCTTCTATAGATCTTTCTAGGATGTTGTCTTACCTCAGGAAGCTCTGTCATGGCATTCACTGAGTTCTCCTTCTTCAGTAGTTTTAATTAATGAGTTTACAAATAGTGCTGAGCTGTAGGTTTTAGATTTCATTTGTGGCTTCCTTCAAAACTCTACAGGCAGTCCCCGGGTTACGTACAAGATAGGGACTGTAGGTTTGTTCTTAAGTTGAATCTGCATGTAAGTCGGAACTGGCATCCAGATTCAGCTGCTGCTGAAACTGATCAGTTTCAACAGCGGCTGAATCTGGACGCCAGTTCTGACTTACATACAGATTCAACTTAAGAACCCCAGGCATCCCCAAGTCAGCTGCTGCTGAAACTGATCAGCGGCTGATTCCAGGAAGCCCGGGGCAGGGGCTTCCTGCAGTCAGCCACTGGTCAGTTTCAGCAGCGGCTGACTTGGGGACGCCTGGGGCAGAGCAGCTGGAGTGCTGCTGGGTTGGTCCAGTAGCGCCGCCGCTCCTCGGCGCTACTGGACCAACCCAGCAGCACCCAAGCTGCTCTGCCCCAGGCGTCCTGATTCAGCCGCTGCTGAATCTGACCAGCAGTGGCTGAATCAGGATGCCTGGGGCAGAACAGCTGGGGTGCTGCCCGGTTGGTCCAGTAGCGCCCAGAGCGGCGCTACGGGACCAACTGGCAGCGCCCCAGCTGCTGTACCACAGGTGTCCGGAGCAAAGCCATGGAGCACGGGGGCAGCGGGACAGCCCAGACGCGCCGTGGCTGTCCTGCTGCCCTCGGGCTCAGTGGCTTTGCTCTGCTTTGCTCCCCGTCTCCCTGGTCTGCAGACTAGGGGGACGGGGAGCAAAGCCGCGGAACACGCGGGCAGCGGACAGCCCAGACGCGTCTGGGCTGTCCACTGCCCGCGTGCTCCGCGGCTTTGCTCTGCTTTGCCCCCCGTCCCCCTGGTCTGCAGACCAGGGGGATGGGGGGGGCAAAGCAGAGCCAAGCCGCGGAGGACGCGGCCAGCTGACAGCTGTCAGCTGACTGCGCGCTCCGCGGCTTGGCTCTGCTTGGCTCTGCTTTGCCCCCCCCTCCCCCTGGTCTGCAGACCAGGGGGAGGGGGGGGCAAAGCAGAGCCAAGCAGAGCCAAGCCGCGGAGCGCGCGATCAGCTGACAGCCCAGACGCATCTGGGCTGTCAGCTGGCCGGGCGCTCCGCGGCTTGGCTCTGCCTTGCCCCCCCCCCCCATGCCCCTGGTCTGCAGACCAGGGGGACGGGGGGGGGGGGGAAAGCAGAGCCAAGCCTCGGAGCGCGTGGGCAGCGGACAGCCCTGTCCGCTGCCCACGTGTTCCGCCGCTTTGCTTCCTCTCCCTGGTCTGCTGGAGACCAGGGAGAGGAACGCACCGTTCGTAACTGCGGATCCGACGTAAGTCGGATCCGCGTAACTCGGGGACTGCCTGTAGTTGTTTTCCGAGTTAAGGCAGTTGCTCCCTAGTTTGTTTGCTTGTAGAAGTTCGGTACTCTGTCTGCAACTTCTAAAACCAGTGACTGTGTCCTCACCACATTAATCTGTCGGCAAAGGTGGAGAATAGTTGCTTTGTCCAACCGTCAAGTTAGGCTTGCCTTGCTGTTTTTAGTGGATTTAGGACATACATGCATGCATGCACTTTCTCAGAGAATCATCTGTGCCGAAGACTCTCTCTCTACCTGTGTCTCATGACATAGCACTCATGGAGCCTTCTGGCTGGTGGAGTCCTATGTCCCAGGAAAGCATCCTTCTAGCAGAGGGGAGTCCTTTGGATAGTGCTTCCTCAAGTCCCACAAATTAATGTTCTGTTGAACGCGTGAGTTGGCTGGGGCACTGAAGTGCTCTGCTCAAAGTCAGTACTTTGCCCATGACCCACCATCAAACTTCATTGCTTATGTTGGAGCAATGGCTGCAAACTTTTGTGCAAAGTTTTCTGGGACAGAACATGCTCACCACATTGGCAGCCTCCTCTTCCTAGGCCCACAGACAAGCAAGGGTATATATGACCCTGATTATCCCTCCATAAAACCTAAGCACCTGATTCATTGGGAGCCCCATGAACTTTAACGTCAAGAACTGGAATAATATTTAAATAGGCATGGTTCCTGGGCTAAGTGCACTCTAATTTCAAAAGCATAAAGTAACCTAGGAACCTTCTGATCACAGGATTAACTAAATAATGTGATGGGGAGCAAACACAGAAGTCCCTTTGGACTTGTTCCCGAGTGTGCTGATCATGCCACCCACCTTCTTGCTCTCTGGGGTTCCCCAACACGCTGTCCTGCTGTACCAGATCCTCTGGTTTCCCCAGACAAGGCACAGAGTTGGGGTAACCATTTGTCATTCCCCTCCCCCTACAGCAATGGAGACACTGAATCACTCCAGCTCTGGCAGGACTCAGTTCTAAGGCTCAGCCAGAAAGCTAACTCCCAAAAGGGATCAAAAAACTCACAAATCCATCTTATCTGTCTTAGAGAGATATGCATAGTGGTTTCTCTCCTCTCTCCTGACAGGTGATTATTATTAATACTGGGCTTGATCATAAAAAGAAGTTTTTTATTACGTATAAAAAGGTAGAATTTAAGTGGTTGCAAGTGAAAACGGTTAGCTTACAATAAGTTACTGCATTAAAATAAATAGAAAACTCATAGCTAGTTCTAATCCACTAAGAAATGTGTTACATGCAAATTCTTACCCTAAACAGTTGTTCTTATTATAGAAGCTTCAAATCAGAGTTGTTCTTTTACTCTGATTTGGGTCTAGAATATTTTAAAAAAAATGTATCCTCTTATGGTGTGCCAAACAGCTTCCAAAGCCATTACTCAATTTTACTCGACATTACTTTCAAGTAGATTACTCGACTACTCCCGTCCCCCTACCTTGCTGCCTCTGTATCAGCTAGGGGGAGCCAGAGCTGGGAGGAGCTGTCTCCGTGGTGCCACCTGCCCCCGTCCCCATTGTGCTGCTGCCTCTAAAAAATGTATTGACTATACGATTAGTGGATTATCTGCCTCTTAACTTCCTTAGTTTGGCATCTCCCCTTCCCAAGAAAAAACACCAGGTTCAAAATGGATTCCAGTACCAGATGGCATGGTCACATGTCTAACACCAATTGCATTTTGGGCTTACAGGACAAACAAGGCCATTCACAAGGTATTGTTTTGAGTATGGAATCATTAAGTACCTGACATATGACTAATGGTCCTCATGGACACATTTAAAACTATAAATAGATTCCTATTTCTAACTTCACATACAAGAATGATACATTCATAAAAATAGGATATACAGATTAAGCAGATTGTAACATTAAAATTGATAGGTTACATGAGGTATTTTTTCTAAAGTGTCTTCGAGTTATGCATATTCACATTCACAACCCAATTCAAAGGGACCGTCACAAGTAATTAAACAGTTTTCAGCTGCATGCTCTCCATGCACTGAGACCCTGGTGAAATTTTGAGATCATACTTGTCTCTAACTGAACCCAAGTTCACACCATCTAGCACTGTAAAAATGTTTGGATTTTTGGTGATTATGTTTCCTCAAAGGTCCAACTGTTAGATCTCCACATAACATCGACCGTAGAGTTTGATACAACAAAGAATGAAGGCCAACATCAGCCCTTCCTACTTCACCCCCAAAAAAGTATAGATGCTCTCTGAGGGAAGGAGGATGTTTCCATACTTGCTCTAGACACACTATAGAGATGGTTCCTATCCTTTAATATATTACTCTTTTTTCAGAAATTCAAGAATGTGTGCCTCTCTGTACTTGGACCTACCCATATACTCTAGGATATACAATACAGTCCTGTTTATTCAAATTCCCTTATCCAAAAGGACTAATCATTCACATTTACAGTATGTCTCCCCTGTGTCCTCTGTTCATTAATTACCTACTAATAACTTCTTAATTATTCTCTAAAGCTAATCCTTAGAAAGATGGTGCTTTGCTCTAACAGATGCTACAGGAAGCCACTATACCTGTGAAACTGTGGCTCAAAAGACCACTTCTACTTATCCAGATACCCAGTTATCCAAAAGAGTTGTACATCCTCCAGGCCATTTGGATAAATAGGAGCATAATGTCATTATTTAGGAGGCGCCGGCATCATCTTGGCACTGAGATATGATTTTTCAGAGGAATCTTTGACTGGGCAATACATTTTCCATGACACTGGAGTAACCTAATTCATTCAAACATTTCTTGAAGACCTAGTTCTATGGCACTGCTTGTTCGATGGCAGTAGTGGCAACACCTCAATCAAGGACTTAAGCTGTTTTATTCATTTAGAGGATGAGTTTGAGCTTATGATGCCAGACCGACACCCCCCCCCCCGGTCAAACCAATCTTGCTTGCCCTCTGAGATGTCTGTATACAGGGCAGAGAAGGAACAATACAAAAATCATCATAGCCATTAAGCTTTGATCTGCTTTGATGCGAGATCAGGATATGCGAGTGTTCTCTGACTCTGAGTAACGATTAAGGCAATAAACTGAGCTCGAGGCTGCAAGAAGTGCCCGGCTGGCACCCATGTTGATTCGAACACATAGTCCCTGGGAGAGGAATTTCCCACTGAGAAAAAAAGAATGCCCACTACTTCCAATTTAATCCTCTCTACTCTCTCTTACAAGTGTAAATTAAGTTCACAACTCCCTTGTAAGAACTGGTCTCACAAAAGACAGACCAGCACCATTTGGCATCACAGATAAGAAAGAGAAATACGTGACCCACTGGGTATAAAGGTGGGTACAGCAGCGCACTCACTTTTGAGTGTCAATCTACCCTCTACCTGCTGGTCGGGTTAGGTGTTTTGACCTCCCGAGGTTCCACGGGGATGCCCACCTCGTATTTTCGTCTTTCCAAGGAATTGAGGGACCGATCCTGGCCTGACACACTGGGACCGAGCGACGCAGAAGGGGGTAAAAATTGTACCCGTATGTGTCCTTTTGCTTTAGTGCATGCATAGAATAGAGCTTTTTAAAGATTAAGCTGTCATTTGGTACCATTATTCTCTATTTTCTATCTTTATTTTCTTTGTAACCATTTTTTTTAAGATCTAGATAGATAGATAGATACACATATGCACATATACACACACATATATATTTGCCAGCAGTTAAGAAACAGAACAATAGCTATTGCAATCATATGATTTATAAGCTTCCTCAATAAACCTGTAACTGTTTAAGCTTTAACCTGACTCCTTCAGTTGCTGTAACAGAACCAGGCACAATTTAAAAGAACTTCAGCCGGTCTTAAGGGACAGATATAGGGAGAGCTTGGGCGTTTGGATTTGTGTCACTCCCAGGTGGCAGATCCACTGGGGCACCTTTCAGTCTTTCCCTAAGGCTGCCCGCTGCGAAGGAATTATGAATTCTAGCAGCTGAAATCTAAGGTGTTATAAGCTCTCCCTGTAAACTCACTGGGTGCCCGTCAACCTCCTCCAGGTTGCCCGCTGCAAGGGATTCCGGTCCCAGCAGTTGAAGTCCTGGGTGTATAGCACATACACACTGCCCTGACCATCAGCTGACAGCTTATTGTCCTAATAATTTGTTATTTTATTTTAGATTGGCAAAGGAAATAATAGCTGTTTTACCATGTCTCATTCCAATTTTTGTTCTCTGTAAATGTGTTACAGTTCCTACTATTGCCAGATACTTTCACAAAAAACATCCCAAACATGGCATGGAAAAAAATTGTTTGAGCAAAACAAAAACAAAACAAAACGGGGGACCAAAGTTGTTGAGCAAAAAAAAAAAAAAAAAAAAAAATCACTGGACCTTTAAATACCCACACTCCCCCCACCAGCTACAGCAGGGGAAGAATATGTGTCCAGTATTTTCTGGTTTTTTTACTGGACAGGTGCCATAAATACCAGAGTATCCAGGAGAAAACCAGACACCTAGAAACCCTAGTTCTTTCATTGGCAAAGAGATTCAATATGAGAGCAATATTTACTTTAAATTATATTTGACCCAAGAAATACAAATACAGTTTGACATTTTGTAGTACCTGTTTTCCAGCATTCATTTAAAGTTGATATTAGAGCCATTAAAATCATTATTTGACACATTTTAAAAGCATGGCCTATGCCAACTTAATATGTTGTATGTTTTATCAAGTTAACAGTAATGAAAAACAAATGCATGGCATAAAAGCTACTGAAATTTCCCAAATATTTATGCCTGCCTTGCTGATCTGCAAGAACTTTGTTTTCTAAACCCCATCACTGAAAATAACATCAACAGAAATAAAGTTACAATTTGTGGGGTGCCCACCTAGGGCAACAATACACGGTACAGCAGAGGGGCCAACAGACTTGCTGGGGCCCTGGACAAGGTGAGCATGGGGCAGAGCCTGGGTGGAAGGGGCGGGGCTGAGGCAGCCCTCAGTACTGTGCAGAGCATACTGTGCCCACCCCAGCCAGCCCTCACAGCTTCCCAGAATGCACCACATAGCACTATAGCAGCAATTTATTGGGCCCAGGTCTCCAACTACCAGAACTCCTGTGGTAGCAGGGTAGGGGGAGGTCAAGAACCATGGGCCTTTATGAGTCACTGGGCCCCAGAGCAACTGCCCCCTCTAACTCTTCCCCTCCCCCACTGTTCAGCAAAGAGAGATTACCTTTGATTTTTAACAACAGATAATGTGTTTCTTTCAGAGGAATGACAACACATTTTGCTGCATATGTTTATCACCTGTCCCTTAAAGGAAGGAGCTAAGGACTAACTTACAAGTTCTGACTCCCTAAATCTATACTAGGGCTTAACTTCCAATCGTAACTGTTTTGAGCAAAACAGATGCCAGGACCAAAACAAGACGAAAGCAGGGATCCAATCCTGTATTTTTCATGGTGAAATTCTCCCATTATGCTCAAAAGGATCTGGACCTAAAGTTTTATTATTCTTATGGTGAGATATACAAATTCCAAACTGGGTCCAAAGGGATTAAAAAGGCACTACTGGGCTCAAGTGGCCCCACCCCCACCAGGCTTGCAGAGCATGCGCCAACTGGACGAGCAAGTTAAAAGGGAACCGATAAGTCCAGGCAAAGAGCGGTGGACAGCTACAGGAAAGATGAACCCCTCTCCTGAAAACCAGACACAAGTTTGAGCTTGTGAGGGAACCACAGAGGAGTAAGACTCCCTGCAATGCCTTCCCTAGCCACCACCACCCCCTCTCACAAATTATAGATCTTCCAGAACCCTGCTTCTTTGGATAATTTCTTTGAGTGACTCACTGGTTGCAGAAGAACCATTTGTCCCAGCAGCTCACCATCCAGCATCAGTGACAATTATTGTACTGAATGATGCCCACAACACCAGACTCGGGGCAGTACTGTCTCAAGAATTCAGAGGAGAAGAGCATCCCATCCTCTCAGTAGAAATTTGTTCCCTGGGAGGTGATAAACTCAGTCATCAAGAAAGAGTCACTGGCAGTAGAATGAGCTGTTGATGCCCTGCAACATTACTCATGGGGACAGCCCTTCTGCCTAGTATCAGACCATGCACCACTCCAATGGATGAACCTCATGAAAGACCACACCCTGCACATCACTCAGTGGTACCTCTTATTGAAACTGCATTCCATCATGCAAGCAAAGAAAAGAAAAAAGCCAATTTCTTTTCAAGAAACAGAGGAGATCTGGTTTAGCTCCCCACTACCACAACTCAGGAACTGAGGGAGAACCCCATGCTTGGCCTGAAGGGGTTGAAAGGCAATATTGAGATCAGAAGCGCCTCTTCCCGCCTACTCCCTTCAGTCTGCCAAGCATGTCTTGACTGGAGGAAGAGGTAAATCAGAAGCATAGGCAAAGGCTGGTGGACAGACTGGAGAGAGGAACCTTTCCCTAGGAAACAGCCAACAAGTTGAGCCTGAGAGAGGAATACAGACCAGGTAAGGCCCCCAATGCCTTCTCAATGTCTTTGAGAACTCATAGGTCCAGCAGGGCCATGCTCCTTTAAATTCCTTTTTTGTTGAGCAGCTAACTTGTTGGGAGTACAGGGGCCATGCTTTAAACCTGTGGTGTCAAACAAGCAAACCACTAGCCACATGTGGCTTTTGGCCAGTTGAGTGTAGGTACTTGGCTATAGCAGTACTGCTTCAGAACTGGTCGGATACTAGGGATGTGTCTAGACTGCATCCCTCTGTCGGCAGAGGGATGCAGATTAGGCAGGTCGACATTGCAAATGAGGCAGGGAGTTAAATATTCTTTGCATAAAAATGGCCACCACGTTTTGCCGACTCAGCACTTTGTTGGCAAAAAGCAGCAGTCTAGAGGGGGATCTGTGGAGAAAGAAAGCCTTTTTCAACAGATCCTGTAAACCTCCTTGCAGGAGGCATAAGGGATCTGTCGAAAAAGGCTTTCTTTCTCAACAGATCTCGCTCTAGACTGCCGCTTTTTGCCAACACTGTGCTGAGTTGGCAAAACGCAGCGGCCATTTTTATGCAAATTAGGCACGGGATATTTAACTCCCTGCCTCCTTTGCAATGTCGACCTGCCTAATCTGCATCCCTCTGCTGACAGAGGGATGCAGTCTAGACATGCCCTATGGCTAGGGGCGGCCCGTGAGTATAGGCCAACTCGGTGGTTGCCTAGGGCACTGCCTTCAACGGGGCGCCCGATGATGATGTCACGGGGTGCCCAATGATTACATCACGCCATTGACAGCCATGCAGGCGGGGGCGCCAATCGCGCGTTCTGCCTGGGGCGCCAGCTGCTGCAGCCGGCCTTGGGCCACTCCTGCCTATGGCTCTAAACTTAAGGGACCTATTGATAGAAAGTAGCGCAGGGAAGCAAACTTGGATTAGCTGCAAAAAGGACCCTGATAACATTGCTTCCTATGGGGACGTAGGCGGGGACCAGCTGAGGAGAGGGTTTGGGTCCCCTTACAATACCCTCTTAGCATATCTCTACACTGCAACTAAAAGACTGCACAGCTGGCCCATTCCAGCTGACTCATGCTTGCTTGACTTGGGCTAAGAGGCTATTTAATTGCAATGTAGATGTTTGGACTCAGGCTGGAATCCACTGGAGCAGGCCAACCATGGAACTCCTATTGCAGTACAGCCACATCCATCCTGACGGAGGGGCAGCAAGGCAGAAGTTGGATGTGCTAACCACTAGGACACCTGGCCCTGTGAGCACCTATCATAATTCCCAACAAGGGAGGAATAACTGTAGAAACACAGCAGAAAAATAAATAAGCTTTGATAATTTAACTAGAAGTAATCTTAATGTTCGGAGCTCTGGTCTGTTGCCTTATTGACATCCGTTCCTGACATGACTCTACAACAGCACTATCTTCAGACAGAAATGCCTAGAAGACACAGGTCTGAGCATATTCTCTGTGGAAAATCTACATCAGTAAGCAATACTTCTCTTGTAAACATTTAAACCTATACTCAGATAAAATGTACATTTCCCAGGACTCTGAGAATTCAAGATCAAATTTAAGTCCCCAAACTCAAGCAGATACCTACCAGAATTTTGCTTACACTTCATATTTAATGTATATATACACCTCTCTCAGAGCTGGAAGGTACCTTAAGAGGTCACTGAGTATAGTCTCCTTCCCTCACGGCAGGACCAAGTACCTTCCCTGACAGATTTGCCCCAGATCCCTAAATGGCCCCCTCAAGGATTGAGCTCACAACCCTGGGTTTAGCAAGCCAATACTCAAACCACTGAGCTATCCCAGTTAACCAGATTGTAACATCCTAGTTTATCAATTAACCAGTTAAACTTTAGGTTTAACAGGTTAAGTGATTCCACACCTCACCCCCACATGGAGGGGCTGGCAGCAGGATCCAGCAGCCCCATGCATAACAGGGTTGGCTCCCACTCCTGACCCTCCCATGCACAGATGGCCAGCTCCTGTTCCTGGCCTCCCCCACATGTGGGGTGGCCCTTCCAGCCCCCTTCTATGCAGGGGAGCTAGCTCTTGACCTCTCTGGGGCTGGAGTAGCCCTCTACCCCTAGTGGGCTATGGGTGGGAGGCTATTCCTGGGTACTGGTTAATCGGTACTTGGTAAGTGTCATCCAGTAAGGGTGATGCTTATTGGATAACCAGTTGACCGGTTATCCATTCACATCACTACTTAGAATCCAGGATGTTTGGCTTTGTCTACAATGCTGAGTTTAACGTGACAGTATGGTCATGCCACAGATGCTGCGAAAGTCCTCTTACAGCATGGTATAAGTAGACCACCTCTGCGAGGGGAGTAGCTAACAGCACTGGGAGCCTGTCAACAAGACAGGCACTTTATAGTGCTGTAACCTGTTGTGCTTGGTGGGTGGGATTTCACACTCCTGAGCAAGAAAATTACAGCACAGTTAAGCGGCAGTGTAGACCAGCCCTTACACCTCACCCTCTTCCTGCAATGGAGAGAGTGAAAAAAATAGATGTTTACAGCTAGTTAAAGCAAAAGCATTAGAAATGTGATCACGGGGTAAGAAACATAGAAGCATACATATGTAAATATTTATAAACCCTTAGACTGTATAATTATGTGGGGAAAATATGTCTTTATGCACTTGAAATAAAGAGAATTACCCGTTCTTAAAAATCAAAAGGAGTCTGTATTATGTTTCAAGAAATAATGCCACATTCTCTTTCTGCATTTAGGAGCTCTCTCCTTAAAGTATCTATGATTTGCGCATGCCAAGTGCATTTGTCCTCATCCGAGACAAATCTGTATCATTTAATGAATCATCTGTTATCCAATCATTAGGCTTTAATGTTACATTACTTTACCAATTGCTGTAAAGGAAACTTCTCTTCTCAGGGTGTCTATCAGATTTAAGCCAGTTAGATTTAAGTCAGCTCTTCATATTCTTAGATTTTTATAGGCTTACAGGGGGATATGCTATAATATAGAATACACCTATGCCAACCCTTATCTGTGGACCTTTCAATGCATTTCTCAAGGACAAAGGCTCCTTAGAGCATACCTATGCATGATGAGATGAAGCAATGTAAAGAAATAATAGAATATCCCACTTTAACAAGGGGCTCCTGCAAGAACTTCAATGGGGTTCCAAAAGGATGCAATGGTTTGCCCGTGCTATGCCAGTTCCAGAATCAAAGGTATGAATCATCTCTTGCTCTTGTATGGAAGAAAGGGCAAATGGTATACCTGACTTATCTTCTCTATACCATTCATTATTCTACATATCTCTAATTGCTCCTCCAACTGGAGTCCTCTCTGAACAGTCCCACTTCAATATCTGATATCTACTACCTTCACAGTTGGTAAGCAAGACACCAAACAGCACTCCTGGTCACCCCATAGCACCCCACTAGTGATAGCTGAATTTTTAACTTATCCTTAGCAAGCAGTGCTAAGTAATTACCAATTATTTTGAAATATGTTTCAGAATAATGAAACAGGACATTTTTTTCAAGTTTTTAAAATTTCAAGGTGTGACAGTATTTTCACAGGATTGTGTCCTCTTGATTAATCACCGTGCACTATGTAATTTTTCCAGTTTAGCTTCAAATCTTTTTTTACTGAAAGCAAGGACACCAATTCCATAAGTGTTGAAGTCATAGCTAGCTTTTTGCAGTTCCTTGATTCTGTCTGTTATAGTACTGATACTTACATCCAGAACCCAAGAAGTTTCAGCTATTTGTTTCATGTGAATATTTGCTTGCAAGAGGCAATCTATTTTATCACTGAACTTCTTGGATGAAAGGAAGAGCACTCGTGGATATCTAATAAATAATCTATCCACCTCTCTTTCAGTGCACCCAAGAGATAACAGTTTCTCTTTAGCAATTGTTAAGTTTTTTTTAATATATTCATTAGATAAGTCCAAAATGTCAGCTCCACAGCCATGTAGCAGAGATAGTAATTCCTCATTGCTCAGATGGAAAGAGGATTGCAGGAACTCAACGTTTGCTTTCACTTGCTTGCTGCTCCGCAGGAGAATTAAGACATTTTTAGAAATTACATGCTTCACAAAATCATTTGGGTTTTTACCACCTAAAGATAAACAGATCTCATGCAGGAGGTCAGCCATCTGAATGTTCAACTCCACTCTGTTAGAAAATGCCCGTGGTGCTCTGGTCAAGATATTGCAAAGGTCTTTAGAGGTTAGCCCAAGAGAACTGAAGAATGTAATATTTTTCTCCATATTGATGTTATTACAGGAACGAAAGAAGGACTCAGGGGAACGTGCCAGAATATTTACAATTTCCAAGTCAGTCATCAAAATACTTCTCCAAAGTTCCCAACGTTTTTCAAGAGACTCGTAGGAGCGTGTGATGGCTCGTGGATAACGTGAGATGATGCTGGCAATGATTTCATTAGTAGCCCCTTTGCTTTGCAGAAATTGTTCGAGGTCCTCTTCATTTGTAATCATCTTCTTCAGAACTCCAGGTTGTCTCCTTCTCACCATTTTAACATCCACTCCCATGCATGCCAGTTTGTTTATTAGGCTGCCATTCTCCTGGTAGGACTCTGCAGCAGCACTCTCTAACTTCAGACAGAAGTGCCTAAAAGACACTGGTCTGAACAGAATCTCTGCTGAAAATCTAGTCAGCCAGAAATAATTCATATTGAAAAGTAGTGAGTTTTTCGTCTGTAATAGCCCCCTGGCTGCCATAGGGATCAGCAACTGCAAGTATCTCTGCAATACAGTATATCCACTGTTTATCATCTGAAGGAAGAAAAACACAGCCATAATGCACAATTATTCAACTCTGAATGAAGAATATTTGTTTTTTAAATTGTTATAACTTAAAAATAAAAACATAACCTGCCCAAGTAGGAAAATCTAACTATTCGGTTAAAAGATATGGCTAAGCCCTCCCCCTTTAAAAATTAGCAAATTCAATATTCTGTCTAAAATTCGTTCATTTAAAATTCTGGAGGGAGGCACACAGAAGTGTACAGGGTTAGTACCATGAAACCAGAATAAAATGTTCAATTATATTAAAGGAGTAAAATTCAGGCTTCCATCTCTTGAGCATGGCACAGGCAGCTCAGATGGGAGGCTAGGATAGCTTTAAACCACCTTTGCCCTAGTTCTGGACTGCTGTGGTGTTCTACTCTGCTGAAAGTGTCCTCCCCTTCTGCCATAACTCAGGAAGCCCTGAAGGTCTGTTTGCACTATGGTAGACTCCCTGGGCAGCAGTACTGCTCAGAATTTCCCGCATGCCTCAGCACTCCTCTCCCTGCCACTGCGATTTCCCCAGGACAATGCCTTATCCATGGGTTTGAGAAGGGTCCTTGGAGGACAGTCTACAGCTGTCTCCTTCAGCTTTTGTTCCAAAGGAGCTCTTCTCCCAGGTGGATCTGGGGTCTTTTTACACTCCTGGGGTCCCTTTATTCAACACAGAAGAAGTAGGCACAGGAGTAAGAACCTCACTCATGGCAAATATTCAGCAAGAAAAGTTTTCATAACATTGATATCTTATGACATTCAACTCTGTCTCCTTTCATGATTGCCAACATCTGCAACTGTACTTCATGGCACAGTTCTCCAATCCCTGTGTGTATTCTGGTTAAATTCATATTGCGTTCTGGGTTGATCTACCGTATTTTTTTCCCTCTCACCCTCTCAGGGCAGTTAGGAGTTCCCCAGACACTTCTGGCTGTCAAGAAGGAACCCCGAGGGCTCCCTTTCAGATGTCATTGCAAAGGTCAGAGCTTCAGACACTGGAAGGAACAAGCATTTCAAATGCAGGAAAGAAAAATCTTTGGCATCACAATGCAATGGGGAACATTACCAAAAAACAGAGCTGTATTGATCATTCGAGGGGGTTGAGGCTAGTAGATTTTGTGACCCTTGCAGGAGGCATAAGGGATCTGTTGAAAAAGGCTTTTTCTTAACAGATCCCGCTCTAGATTGCCACTTTTTGCCAACAAAGTGCTGAGTCAGCAAAACACAGTGGCCATTTTCATGCAAATTAGGCACAGGATATTTAAATCCCTGCCTCATTTGCAATGTTGACCTGCCTAATCTGCATCCCTCTGCGGACAGATGCAGTCTAGACATATCCCTAGAGACAACTAAGCAAAAGGAAAAAGAGAAGAACCCTGCACCTAAGGTCCTATTTTAACAGTGTGAGTAGGCAGGAGAAGCACTAATGCCACCCCCTTAATCCTTTCACCCAGCTCTGAGAGCAGCCCACGGGCCTCTGTCAGTGTTCCCTATTGCACCATTGCTGCCAATTATGGAAAGGCAGATGTCTTTCAAAGGGCTGTTCTAACAAGGACAAGAGAAGTGCTGAGGCAGCCCTAGGAAAGATCAGAGCCTGGGTGGCTGGATTCAAGCAGCTGTCAAAACAGCCATAACCTACTTCCCTCCCACACACATCACAGTAGCCTAAACATTGCTCGTTCCTCCACATACCTGTTTTGGAGACGGTTAGAGTTTTCCAATCCTCTGCTAGCTCAAATGCCTCCTTCACTAATTCAGGGGCATCAAATCAAGATTTATGCAGCTGGACTTCCTCTTTTTAACTCCTCCAAAAGCCCCACCCCCCACCACAGTCGGTCATCTGAGAGGAGCTCTCAAATACTCCTTTGTAGCAGCAGCAGAACTTTTTAAAGGGACCTTAAATGTATGTATGTATATAACTTGCCATATTTTGGGCCGTAACTGGTCCTAAACCTCTTTTAAAAACAAAGTGAAGGTCATAGAACCTATTGAAGGTAACCACCTTTTAAAGAAAACTCTTCATTTCATAGCTACCCACGCCTCCATAATTGCTTATCTGAGTTTTAAAAGATTACTAAGATGATCAGAGGAGATCATAAAAACTCAAAAGCAGAGTACCAGAAAGCAATAATAAAACAGTAATACTTTGTATACTTACCCAATGTCTTTTACTGAACACTCAAAAAGCTCTAAAAAGAAATTATGCCTCACCACACTGCTGTGAGATAAGTATTTTTACATCAGTTTTATATCTGAGTCATCTGATGTACAAACTGGATGATGGATTTGTTTAAGGCCATACAACAAATTAAAGGATAGCTATGAAAAGACTCCAGCAGTATAGTACTTACTTTTCATCCTGTACTTTCACAATTTGGTCCAAAACTTTCTTAGCAAAAAAATTTCACTCTTCCCCCTTCTTTCCTTTCTCTTTTCACTATTTCACTTCTCTTTCTCTTCCCCTTTTGATTTTGTCCGTCCATTTATTCCTTCTTAGATGGCATCAAGGTGGTTTTAATTTAAACTGCCATAAATAGTGGTTTTGATATCTGAATCTAATATAGTTAAACATATAAAAACGAATTTAGACTCTAGCATGACTCACCATTAATTGTAGTGGCTCAGCATTAAACCTTGAGTGTGTGCAAACAACCTATTGGTATTTCTCTTTACCTAGGTCGCAATCCTTTTCCACTCACTGCAGTAGGAAGAAAAAATGTAAATCAAACGGTCAGACAAAGTTACATAAATTAACAATCCAAGTCAGTCCTTAAAACAACAGTAAATATGAAGTCACTAGCTCAAGCAGTAGCTTGTGAGCCTCTGTTACATGGAACAAGATCATCACATTATAGTCTGGGCCCACACAAGGGGCAATGAACTGTTTTGTTGCCTGTGGAGTAGCCCTGTAGCCAGGGCTGATTATTTGTGGGGCCTAGTTCAAATGATGCGCTGTGGCCTGGGATGCCACACACCGGTTCCGGGGCTCCAACTCTGCTCGTGCGGGATTGCACCAGCTGCTCCTTCAGTAGCAGAGAGCTCCTGGGACACCCTCACCACTGGCACCTGCAGCAGCCTCTACCTCTTTTCCCACAGGCAGGGAGCCCCGCGGCCTGCCATGCAAAGCTGGCACCTTCAGGGTGCACCTCAAGTAGGACAGACGGTAGGGATGTCAACGTACAGTTGATTATACAATTAACCAATAACCCTGGGCTTATCGGTTAATCCTAGTGACTACATGCTCTTCCCCTCCCGCCCCCACCTTGCTGCCTCTGATACAGAGGCAATGGGGGAGAGGAGGCAGGCAGGCACCAGTGTTCACATGGAGCTGGCTTTTAAGCCAGCTCCCCACGAGCACCAGCTCACACCTGCTCCTACTTGCCACCCCTCGTGTAAATATGTAACCTCTAAAATTTCCAGCAGTTACAAGTTTACTCAGATACCTGATAGGGATATTAACGAACAGGCAGGGCCAATAACAAAGCATGGGGCCATGTGTGGGGGAACAGAATGCACACACCTCTCGCTGGCCCTACCCTAAATCTTGCCAGCAGCAAGATTCAGACATGATTAGACAATTAGAAAACATGCTTTATAGTGACGGATTCAAAAACTTAATCTATTTATCTTAAAAAAGAGAAGGGTAAAAGGTATTGATTATAGTCCATAATTATCTACACAGGTAATAAATGGGTGGAATTTGAAACTAGATACATTCAGACTGGAAATAAGGTGTACATTTTCAATGAAAGTCATTAACCATTGGAATAATTTACAAAGGGTCAAGATGGATTCCCCATCACTGACAATTTTTAAATCAAGCTTGGCTTGTTTTTCCTCTAAAATACATGCTCTAGGAATTATTTTGGGGAAGTTCTGTGGCTGTATTGTACAAAAGGTAAGACTAGATAATCACAGTGACCTCTTCTCACCTTAGAATATATCAGGATGTAGTGGCTCTTGGAATGTACTCATAGTCATGCTACAAGATTTTTTATTCCTTCTTACTTGTGTGTGCCAACACACAGGCCAGGCTACAATATGGTTCATAAAATCGGTTTTATAAGAAACCCACATTAATACATAATAAGTTTACAGAAACAACAGAATATAGCTTTAAGAATCAGACCCAAAGTCTATTGGACTCAAATGGAGTTTTTCCCCTGACTTTAGTGGGCCTGAGATCAGACCCCATGTTTCTACCAACATGTGAAATACAGGTGCACTTTGAATCTGAGTCTGCTATAAAATGTTTTCTTGTTCATTTGGACAATAGTACGGTAGCCAAATCCCAGAGTTCCTTAGATAAATGTTGATGAGAATCTTTCTGTTCTATTGAGAAATTTTCCATTAAAAATTCATTAGAGGCTCTGTCACTTCTATATTCCAATATTATTATAGCAGTGAATGAAGATCAGATACAGAACTGTAACTAATGATTACATTTCTCATTTAACTGAGAGAAATTATCTTGGAAGGAAAGTCATAAGGATGACCTCCAATGGATAACAATCTCCACACACCTCTGCAACAAAGGAATATAATAAAATTTTATTTATTAGTAAAATGTATTTACAAGTAAAATTTTCAGGCTAACAGATTTATTTGTAGTTCTTTCAGCAATTGTGCTATAAATAAAAATAAATATTCTATTATAGCCTGTATTTTTCAACCACGTAGCAATCCACCAAACCCCAGAACATATAACAGACAGCGTTCCCCTAGCAGTTAACTATCAAAAGATCATTTTCAGGGATAGAGAATTTGCCACAGCATATCAGACCATGCGTGTATCAAAATCCAATATGGTAGCACCAGAGAATATCTGTCTCTTAAAAGGAGGGCAGCCACGACTTATTCTCATCCATGTCCACACCCACTGAACCTGTGGAGAAATACATTCCTTATCCATGTTCTGATCAGCTGATGCAATGAAACAAGATTTGGCAATCTGTATCTTAGTATGAAGCAAAATGCAGGACTATGTAGCACTTTAAAGACTAACAAGATGGTTTATTAGATGATGAGCTTTCATGGGCCAGATCCACTTCCTCAGATCAAATAGTGGAAGAAAATAGTCACAACCATATATACCAAAAGGATACAATTTAAAAAAATGAACACATATGAAATGGACAAATCACATTTCAGAACAGAAGGGGGATGCGGGGGGGGGGGGGGGGAGGAAGGAAGGTAAGTGTCTGTGAGTTAATGATATTAGAGGTGGGGAAAGTTAGATGTCTGTGAGCTAATGGTATTAGAGGTGATAATTGGGGAAGCTATCCTGGTAATGGGTAAGATAGTTGGGGTCTTTTCAATCCGCACCCCCGGAGAGTGTCGAATTTTAACATGAATGACAGTTCAGAGGATTCCCTTTCAAGTGCAGATGTAAAAGGTCTTTGTAGAAGAATGCAGGTGGTGAAGTCGTTGAGACATAGCGAAGTGTCTGAGACGTTTGTCCAATGTACATAGCATTCCAGAAATATAATTTATGCTATCATGTGCCGAAAGTGTCCGTCTGCTATGTTCATTGGACAAACGTCTCAGACACTTCGCCAAAGGATTAATGCCCACAAAACAGATATCAGACAAGATCACAAAGAAAAAACTATTTCTTGCCATTTCAACCAGAAAGGACACTCTCAACGACTTCACCACCTGCGTTCTTCTACAAAGACCTTTTACATCTGCACTTGAAAGGGAATCCTCTGAACTGTCATTCATGTTAAAATTCGACACTCTCCGGGGGGGGGGGAGGGGGCGGATTGAACAAAGACCCCAACTATCTTACCCATTACCAGGATAGCCTCCCCAATTATCACCTCTAATACCATTAGCTCACAGACATCTAACTTTCCCCACCTCTAATATCATTAACTCACAGACACTTACCTTCCTTCCTTTCCCCCCCCCCCCCCCCGCATCCCCCTTCTGTTCTGAAATGTGATTTGTCCTTTTCATATGTGTTCATTTTTTTAAATTGTATCCTTTGGTATATATGGTTGTGACTATTTTCTTCCGCTATTTGATCTGAGGAAGTGGGTCTGGCCCACGAAAGCTCATCATCTAATAAACCATCTCGTTAGTCTTTAAAGTGCTACATAGTCCTGCATTTTGCTTCAGCTACACCAGACTAACGCGGCTACATTTCTATTACTGTATCTTAGTATGGCGTTTTTAGGATGCCACTCAGCAAATACCTATTACTTAAAATTGAACTACCAAGTACTGATGGGATAAAAATGTATTGTGCAGGTACCTAATTGTGCTGGCTATCATTTTGATACAATTTAAAAATAACTGATCACATCAAACTTGGGTGGGACATAAGGCTGGGGGGGGTGGGAGAGAGAGGATTGCAAACACTGTGTAGGACAGAATTAAAATTCAAAGGGATCTTGATAAATTCAGCTATAGACAACAAAATGAAATTTAACAAAGACAAATATAAAAAGCTACACTTAATGAAGAAAAACCAAATGCACAAATACAGAAGGGGGGGGGGGGAATTCCTGGGTTGACAGCAGAACTACTGAGAAGATTCTGGGGCTAATGTTTTTGCTCAAGAAATCTTTTGCGGAAGAGTTCCTGCGCAAAAACTTCTTATGCAAAAGCATGTTCACACCTCAAAGCGCATCGCTTTTGCAATGTGCTTTTGCGCAAGAGAGCGTCCACACTGCATGGATGGTCTTGCACAAGAAAGTTCTGATTGCCATTCACAGAATGGCCATCAGAGCGCCTGTGCTTTTTCGGATAGGCTCTTTTTGTGTAAGAAACCCCTGCGGAGTGTCCATACATGCCTTTTTGTGCAAGAGCTGTAGGATAAAAAGGAGTTATGCCTCATAGAAGGAGGCATACCTACACTGCAAAAAGCCCTCTGTTCTGTCAATTGACTGTAGATTTTCTTGCGCAAAAATGCGCTTGAGGTGTGGATGCTCCGCGGGTTTTTGCACAAAAACCTTGTAGTATAGACGTAGCCTGGGAGTTGTATGTGAATCACAACCTCAACATAAGTCAGCAATTTGATGCTGTTTAAAAAGTTTTGGTTGCATTAATGGAGGCACAGCATGCAAGTCATGGGACCCGATAGTACCACTTTACTCAGTGCTGGTTAGTCCTCAACTGGAGTACTCTGTCCAATTTTCATCATCTCTGTATAGAAAGAATGTAGAGAAACTGGAAAAGAGCCAGAGACGAGTAACAAATATGATAAAAGGGATGGGAAACAAGCCATATTAGCAAAAGCTGAAATTGGGTATGTTTAGACTGGAAAGGGGAGATTAAGGGAGGACACGATAGCAGTCTTCAAATACTTGAAAAGTTGCCATAAAAAAAAAAAAGAACAAAAAGAAGAAAATTTCTTGCTAGAGAAGTGCAGGACAAGAGACAATGGATTCAAACTACAGCATAGCAGATTTAGATTAAATCTCAGGAGAAACTTCCTGAATGGAAGACAATAGAACAATGGAACAGACTGCTTCTTCATTGGAAAAACAACAAGGATTCATGAGTTGTATTCCACAAAAGCTTATGCCCTATGTCCTAATAAGTGTATTAGTCTTTAAAGTGCCACTGGTTTCCTTGTAGTTTTGCTGAAACAGACTAACACCACTACCTCTGTGAATTCTTCATTTGAGATTTTCAAAAGGAGGATGGATAACCATCTGTCTTGGAGGGTTTAGACACAACAAATCCTACATCTTGGTAAGGGGTTACATTAGCTAACCCTTGCAGCCTCTTCTAACCCTATCATCCTATGATCCCATCCACAAGGGCTAAGCAGCTATGTGTTGAAGATCAACTTACCAAGAAACAGCTTTAATTTTTATCCTGTGATACATAATTTATTAAAATTGGTTATGTCTTGCAGCACCAAATAATTGATCCAATTTAGAAACAGAAATGTATAGTAAGTGCATATGAAATGTGATTTAATTTCAGGAATTAAAATGTAATAATAATTACGGCAAAGTTTATTTTACAAGGGATGCTCAATCACAATACCACTTTATTAAAGAGGAGTATGTTATGCCTAGTACAAATTTACTGAATTATAGTTTTAGTACAATACTACTCAGCTGTGCCAGTCAGCAGCAGGGATCCAGTGTGCTGCACAGTCTAAGAGGCAGTTTCTGTCCTGAAGGACTTGCAATCAAAGATCCTGGACCTGGAAACAGCTGCTAACAAGTGCCCCTTTTATAGATTATGCCTTTTTAAAATATTTCCTGTCCCTAAAAACATGCATTTTGTCTGCCCTGACTTGTATGATAAGAGAAGAAGAACTTTCTTCCAAAACAACAAGGGACATACCATTGCACAGCTCATTTCTTTTTAAAAACATTCTAAGCAATAATTCTCCCTCTCCCTTCAACGTCCCCTAACTAAGCATCATCCATTAGGATACTTATTTCACATTGCTCAGCATGAGATCTTTGCCAATACACACAAGATCTAGTCAAATTTCAAGCAAAAATTCAGACTAATGAGTACAGTTGAGTATCTTTAGAAACCCTATTAGAAGGACAAAGTTAATATATAATTGATCTAAACCCTCTTGGTGGCATTCAGCATAACAGAATCAATCCTCAAATTGCTCGCCCGTAAGACCACTTTGACTTCCCTTTAGTTTTCCTAACTATTCCTACTGGACAAAGCAAATATTTTCATTTTTAAATACCTTGTGCTTTCAGTGCATACTAGCTATCTTCTTTTAATTAAATAATTTCACAGCAGTTTCCCTATATTTCTTGTTTCAGCTTTGCAATTTGCATACTAATAGCAGTCACATGAAAAGCGCTATAGCCAAGATGTATGGTGTTTTTCGTTCTGTAAGACTGAAAAAAAACCCTGCATCTTTCCTTAGGAACCGGTGTTGTCAGACTAAAACATAGAACTTACCATGCCGCTGCGGTTCGGAGCTTTCTTCCTCATCGCAGGTTAAAGTTGAAAGCTAACAAGGAGAGAACAACAGTCAAAGCTAGTAAAGAATAACACTTCATATTTAAAAGGATTTGGTTTTCGTTTTAGTGCTGCCACCTACCAGATCCCTGTTTTCACTCACTTTAGTTAAAGTGAATTGCTGCACCAGGAGGTGGCAGTACAAGATAACATAACCATGTAATTTCTGAAGCGGTATGGAGGAGGGAATCATCCACGCAGGATTCATTGTGAATGCAGCCGTTTACAACTTAATTTTTTTATCCTGAGGATCAATGTCTTAAGGAACTCTCAGAGGGATAGCCGTTTTTGTGTGTATCTGCAAAAACAACAAGAAGTTCTGTGGCCGCTCTAGGAGTAATGGATTTAAGTTGGACTTAAGCTTTCAAGGGTAAAATCCACTTTGTCAGATTCACAAAGTGGGTTTTACTCACAAAAGCTTATGCCCAAATAAATCTTTTAGTCTCTAAGGTGCCACAGAACTCTAGTTGTTTTAAAGGAACTCTTGAACCCTTTTTACTTAAAACATATGTGGGCTATTACTAAGACATGTTACAACTACATGTAAATAAATTGTGTTGATTATTCATTAATTTTAGGTTTTATAAGAAAATGGAAGACTACTTGTTTATAAAGCATATTTAGACTTGATCCTTATACAGGCTTTCTGTCATATAATTAGAGGTATCTCAGAAAACAGAGAGATCTTAATGGCAGTGTCCTAATTGGTCAATTAGTATATACAACAAAAATATCCTTCATAAATATAGACTTAAAATTAAAGGCAGTGTAAGCAGATGCAGCTTGCAACTCTGTTGCTTTCAGAAGGGTTCCATACATTTATTTGAGTCTGATTTTGGTTCTCGATGTTTTTATGGAGAGTGTACAAAAGAAAGTGGACTAACAACCTTCACAATGACAGATATCTGAATCGTATCCAAGTGAGTCTTAAAAATGCATGTGAAATATGGAGCAGAGACATTGCCATTGATCTTCATATAGCACCATCACATTGCTTCCCGGAGTAATAGTTTCATTAAATGGATGGGTGAGGATTCTAACATTTTGGAAGGATATAGTAGAGGTTTTCAAAATCATGACTGGTGTGAAGAAAGTAAATAAGGAAAAGTTATTTACCTGTTCCCAAATGAAATTAACAGGTAGAAGGTTTAAAATAAACAAAAGGAAGAATTTCTTCACATAACACAGAGTCAACCTGTGGAACTCCTTGCCAGAGGATATTGTGAAGACCAGGACTTTAACAGGATTAAAAAAAGATATAGATAAATTCATGGAAATGAAATTCATGGAAACTAGATTCATCAACAGCTATTAGGATGGGTAGGAATGGCCATCTGTTTGCGAGAAGCTAGAAATAGGTGACAGGGAGGGATCACTCAATGATTACCTGTTTTGTTCATTCCCTCTGAAGCACCTGGCATTAGTTACTGTTGGAATACAGGATACTGGGCTAGATGGAGCTTTGCTCTGACCCAGTATGGCCAGTCTTATGTTCTTATGTCTCTTACATTATTTATTAAGATTGCCACATGACCGGGGTTTTCCAGGATTGTTATTTTTTGAGGTAGCTTTCCCAGGAAACCTATAAGGGTGCTCAAACACAATACACTGTCCAATTTTATGGGCTTGCGATCATCCTGGATGGCAACCCAGTGCATTGTTGTCAACACATTCACATTGAGTACCAATTTTTAAAAACAAATTCAGCTAAAATAAAGGTATTTTATTATTTAATTTTAGCATAAAGATAGATCCAATGTGTCAATTTTTTATCAGAGCAGTAAAGTGTAGCAGTTTATTAGGATTAATCTTGACCCCAGTGCCTACCCAGATAACTAACCTTGGTACATATGGGCAGCTGTCTATAGCTGCTGTTTCCCCCTCAGGACTGCAGTAGCCTGAGAGGTCCATATGGGGAAAATGACTGATGAATACCCACACTGCTTGGCCACTGATCCACTCACTTCTTCTCTGACCCATTCCCTAAGTACCTAAGTTAAGCTTTGGATTCTTAACCAAATACCTACCAGTTCCTATTGGACTAATAGAGGATGGCATGTAAAGCCTTATCCTTTACATGTAATAATTTAATTCTGAAAAAAACAGAGCTCTCCATAGAATGCACTGCTTTAGAACCGACTAATTCTCATAATTAAAGTAATTCTATTCTCTGATATATTTTCGGACAGTCTGACACATGACAGTCTTCTCCATTTCAGCACCTACAAAATTTACTAAGGGTGCATCTACACTGCACCGTTATTTCAGAACAACAGCCATGCGTCTACAATGCAAGCATCTATACAGCAATTCCAATATTTTGAAATAACATTGAAATAATGGATGGCTTATTCCAACTTCTGTAAACCTCATTCCACAAGGAATAACTTCTCTTCCTAAATAGCTATTTTGATAGGGTATGTGTGGATGCTCCACTGCTACTATTTTGAAATAGCTCCTCACCAGGGCCATTCTAAGTAATTTCTCCTTAGTGCTTCCTGGGGCTTTAATTCGAGGTAGTGCATCTGCATTAGGGAAGCCTGCCTCAGACTAATTTTGAGACTTCCCTGTAGTGTAGACATGCTATTTCAAAATAAGCGTGCAATGTAGATGTACCCTAAGAGTCACTGTTCAGGAATTCTAGCTTTTCTGGATTTCACTGCCATGGGTACGAATTCTAGGTGACGTAATTTCTCTTCTCACTGGAGCTGGATTTAAGGGTAAATGACCGTTCTTGGGGGTGGGCTTGGGAGGTGTCGGGCCCAGAATGCTGCTTTTGTGGGTAGCAACAAAAAGGAAAATAGAAGTAAAATGTTTCAGTTATTCCATATGTGGATCCATTTTTCTAGAGTGTCCATATTTCCCTATAGTAATAGAGATGTAGTCGTGTTAGTCTAGTCTTACTGAAACAAAAGACAGGACTATGCAGCACTTTAAAGACTAACAAGATGATTTATTAGGGGATGAACTTTCGTGGGCCAGACCTACTTCCTCAAATCAAATTGTTGAAGAAAATTGGCATGACCATATATACCAAAGGGATACAATCAAAAAAAGAGAACACATAAAATTGACAAATCATATTTTAGAACAGAGGGGTGGGAGGACAAGTAGTGAGAGGGGAAGGTTAGTGTCTGTGAGATACAGATATTAGGGGTGATAATTGGGGAAGCTGTCTTTGTAATGGGTGAGATAATTAGCATCTTTGTTAAGGCCCATAAGTAAAGTGTCAAATTTAAGCATGAATGACAGTTCTGAGGCTTCTTTTTGAAGTCTGGAATTAAAATCTCTTTGAAGCAATATGCATGTTTTAAGGTCACTGAGAGAATGGTCAGTCTGGTTAAAATGGAAAGCATCCGTTTTCTCTCTGTGAAAGACCCTGATGTCTGTTTTATGTGTATTCGAGAGAAGTCTGAGGGGTACATCAACACAACTGAAATTTGGAGAAAACTGAATTTTTGTTTTAAGTTTTACAGCATTTTATTATGTTTGTACTTTTTACACCCAAAAATTTCATCACCCACCCAGTGTCTATGAGATAATGATATTAGGGGTGATAATTGGGGAAGCTATCTTTGTAATGGGTAAGGTAGTTAGCATCTCTGTTAAGATGCATTCGTAAAGTGTCAAATTTAACATGAATGACAGTTCTGAGGTTTCCCGTTGTATTCTGGTGTTAAAGTCTCTGAAGCAGGATGCATGTAGTTAGGTCATTGAGACAATGCCCAGTCTGGTTGAAATGACAAAAAACTTTTTTCTTTGTGAAACTGTCTGATGTCTGATTTGTGTGCATTGATTCTTTGGCAAAGTATCTGAGAAGTTTGTCTATTTGTATTTCCCTATGTTGAGTATGGGACATCTAGTAAAATTACTCGTATTCAGGCTAGTTAAATGGCAGTCAGACAGAACTGTGCAATACAAACGGTCAAATTAGTATCAAGTTGACTGAGTCCCTGTTAAACACAAATAATGTGTAGCTGGATTCTTTGTATTTATCTTCAAAGCTTTAGGGTTCACATGGGGAGAAGGACACACACACATTCCTGTACACCTCTCTCAAACTGCAGGGTGACTGACCGACACAACCCTCTCTGGCCTCCATTCTCCAGCCAGAGTGGGCCCTCAAGACAGACCCACCTGTCCTGGTACCTCGATCCTTCTCTTCCAAAGGCAACACATGGGAGCATGCAGGGTCACTAAGAAGGGATGCACTCCACTGGGGAGGGGGGGAAATATGGAGGAGCAGTAGGGAAAGGACAGCAAGAAGGGGAGCATGAAAAGGACTGATGGGTGGGCAGCAGAGACAGCAAGTAATTGGCTGTCATCTGGCTCCTGCTCACACTCAGCAGCCACTGCTGCTCACAGTGCACAGTCAGTGCCTATCAGAAATGGGGGACTGGGTGGGGCCCTGCTGGCTAAGGGTGGACATGCAGCAGGGGCTACATTGGTGCAGCATGGGAAAAGTGGGACCCATGTGCTGCAGCTTTGACATGCCACCAGCCTTCCATGCCCACCTCTATCACCACCCACTGGACCCCCTACTCACCACTGGCAAGCAGGGATCTGGCCAGCAGGACCTGCCACTACTTTTGAAGAGAGAGACAAATTGTCCCATATTTTCTATGTTTTAAAGAAAAACTCCCAACACTTGCAAAAGGGCTTAAATATAGTACTGTCCCTTTAAAAACTAGGATGCCTGGTCACCCTAATTTTTCCATTAACCTCCTAGAATGTTCTGAATGTTTATACAATCTCATGGAATCTTGAAATGGTACTCAGAAGCTTAACAAATGGAGATGGGACCACCAATGATTTTACTTGCCAGGGGTGTCATTTGGTCTAAGGCTAGTCTTGCTTCTCAATTCTAGTATGGGCACTTTAATCTGCTGTTAAGCAAGGTCCACAAACATTTGGAGGGAGGCAGATTACACTGGCAAGTATTTATTCTTATAAACTGGTACATTCCCCCCAAATTATTGGGAATCACAGGTTTTGAGATAAAGGTTATAAAGGTGTCATACTAAAACCAAAGTTTTATATTCCACTTAAAATGAATAATGATCATAGAGAAAAAATACAAAAGGACGAAGACAATATTGCCTTTTCAGCAATATTATACCTACATTTACATTAAACATAAAAGAATCTTATTCTGAATATTTAAAGTAAGCGGGGACAATTGTGTACACTTCAGACATACAGTGAAATGTAAGTATACTATAATATTTTATATATTCCATAACTGATCTGAGATACAAATTGAACTCTTGTACATAACTTAATCAGGAAATATCAATCAGGTGTTTCAGAGTCACTTAATTAATTATCTGCATTAGTTGTGGACTTACTTAAATTACCTCCCTGATATACTATACTTGAGAATAAATTATTCATTTTACCAAACTTGCTACATTGCAGGGGATCTTGATCTTCTTTTCAGCTACAGTATTCATATAAAAGAAGTGACAATATTTGTCTCTTTGATGAAAAGATGAGGCATAATAATCAAATATGTCCAAAAAAAGATATGTAGAGTTTACAATCTGTCAAACTATAAGCTGCACAACTCCAGGATCCAGAAAACAACACCACTCTACTTTAGGGGGTATGTATTACTGCACTATTACAAGAGGCCTGTGCTTCATTCCATTTGCCTCAGTCAGTGATTAATAGCTTTACAATCAGAGATAAGCATGTTGCATGTTCAAAATATAAGTAAAATACTTTAGTATGTTTTGGCTGGTGCATATTTGAGGCGTGTATCAAACATGCTTGTTATATTTGACTTTGTGACTGTGCATATATATATAGCACGCAAATGTGTAAGTGTGATTATTTTTTGATAGGTTTGCATGTGGTGTATACGTATTCTGATGCATTTTGGAGCACTTTATAAAAGGACTTGGCAAAATTTAGTTTTACAGATTAATATTTATTAATTAAAGTAGACCTACAATGGATGGACCTATACAGTGTTTTCATTGTGTATAGGTCACATGAACTTGAATAACTTACAAGGCCTTCAATTAAAATACAAAAATCTATACTTTTTTAAAGCTGTTCTTCCAAACATTTTTTCCCCTAGTGACATTATGCTTCATAGGGAGAGATGCTTTTCTATTTAATTTTTAAAAGCAAGAAGTAGGTAAACAAAACAATGAGTATATCTACATTACACCTTGAGCAACCTCTATAATAGTTATTAAGGCCCAGATCCTCAAAGATATTTAGTCTCCTAGCTTCCACTGTTTTAAAGGTGGGAGCCTAAATAACTTTATGGACCTGGGCCTAAGCCTACTTTGTAACTTTTTCCTTTCAGCGGGATTCATAAGAAAACTTTCCATTCTGTCTTGTTTCTTTAAATCCCCAAACACTGCTCCTTCCATTCTCTCAGCTCCCTACCTGAAACTTTACCACTAACAACTACTTTTCTGCAACTGCATTTTGTTGCTGCTTGCCTTTGAAGGGCACCCTCAGAATACCATGCAGAAATATCTCTTAACAGAAACTGTATTTCAGCAAAGACCGGGAGTAGGGGAATAGGTGTCTACACAAGATGTTTACAGTATTGCCTAAAACACTTTCCTGTGGCAACCATGGTGACAGAGCAGCACACAGCATTCCCAGATAAAGCAAAGTTCACCTCAGCTGCAAAGCTGATGGTAAAGGGCTACATAGGGAGCAACACTGTTGTAGCAGACTGTGGCAAGGTCTGAGGTGAGGTATTCATCAAGTTAACCCTTCATTCTTTGCACTTCTCTTCTTATTCTTATCAAAGTGGAGACGAGTAATAGGCATTTATGGCACTGTGACAGCTAAATACTACTAGCCCTATCCTGTTCTCTCTTCTAAGCTGAAGAGTCCCAGTCTTTTTAATTTTCTCTTCATATGCTCCTTTTGAAATTTAATTGTAAACTTCTACCGGTGTCAGTGGAAGAAGGCGGTCCTGATCAAATAATGTTTTGGACACTATCACTTCTCACGTGTAGATATCTCAGAGCTCAGTAGTATCTGAGCTCCTTAGCTTTAGGCTTAAGTGATATATGCATCTGTTTAGGTCCCTAAAGTTCCAGGGACCTAATCTGTTAACATGAGCATCATCCTCAGTTCCGGTTACCCATCTCACTCTGACCCATCTCACTCTGACTTCATCACATGGTGCCAGAGGTTGAATTCCCTAACTACCCTCTCCAGGTCCCTAGCTAGAAAGAGGTGTTTTGGTTCTATCTTCTAGCTTGCCCCCTTCCTTAATAAGGCATTATCAGAGGAACCAGGCAAAGTCTCACAACTAAGCGAATGGGGAAAAAAGGAAGGCAAGAGACAGCAGGAGGCAGCTCAGAGGAAGGGTTTAACTGCAATAGAAAAGTGGAAGGACTTTGACGTAAGTGGAGAAGAACCTGAATAGGACTGGTGATGTTGCTTTGGACAGAGCCACTCAAATCCTAGAGCAATCCATGCTATTCAGAGTTAATGCCGTGCAGTAGTTATAAACATTGATTTCCAAGTGTAAACAATTGTACTGTATGCAGAGTTGAGGCCAAGCAAAAATGCCATTCCCTCATATTTTGAGGTATTTCAGATCCAAAACTTAATGTTGTGGCTTCGGCCATTTATAATTGTATTTATGCGAATGTTTAAAATTAAAAACATACTTGTTTATGGTATGTGAGTTCTGTGGAGATTAGAAAATTAACCAAAATGTTTAAATTCTCATGGCTTTGGGGCTCCTTAATCAAGGAGCACCTCAGGTGAACCAGTATTAGTCACCCTCACAAAACAGATAGATATTACTTGTAGCTCAAATACTCATACCTTAAATGGCCAACAAAGCTGCACCCCAAAGTCATCTGGCCACATATGAATTTATGAAATGGGAATTTAATATAACTAAAAATATTGCTTGTAATTTAATTAAATGCTCTCCTACAACTCCATACCCCACTGTTAGCATTGGCTTCCAAAGTTTGGAGAAAATGTAGAATTATAGGTTATTCCTTTAAAAAAAATGTCCAATTGTCATTGCCAGAGTGCGTACAGTTTGTGGGTCTAATTTTCATCTCACACTGGTAGCAATAGGAGTTAATCAACTGAAACCACTGACGTAATGCAGGTGTGAAACTGGTATGCCAGAAGAAAATTAGACCTGTGAGCTCTTATTAAGTGACTTAATGGGTGAATGATAGGACTTTAGGGGCTTTTAAATATCTTCTAAGGGTATGTCTACACTACAAAGTTAATTCGAACTAACGGACGTTAGTTCGACTTAACTTTGATAGGCACTACACTAGCGCTCCGCTAGTTCGAACTTAATTCGAACTAGCGGAGTGCTTAGTTCGAACTAGGTAAACCTCATTCTACGAGGACTAAGCCTAGTTCGAACTTACTAGTTCGAATTAAGGGGTGTGTAGCCCCTTAATTCAAACTAGTGGGAGGCTAGCCCTCCCCAGCTTTCCCTAGTGGCCACTCTCGCCAACACCAGGAAAACTATTGCCCCCCTCCCGGCCCCGGACCCCTTAAAGGGGCACGGGCTGGCTACAATGCCCGTGCCAGGTGCAAGCCTGCCAGCACCCAGCTAGCAGACCCTGCACCTGGCACGGCTCTGCCAGCCACCCATCTGCTAGCCACAGCACACACTCCATGGAGGAGGAGGCGGCTAGAAAAAAAAAACCAACCCTGAACAGCCAAACACAAGCTCAGCACACAGCAAGAAAACCCCAAACACACACTACAGACAGCCACTTCCCTCAAGGGTCCTGTATTAGCTTCCTCCTTTATCTGGAGAACTCCCTCTCCAAAGTCCCTGTTAACAGCCTCTGTTCACAAACTTTTTTCTGATTGTATCTTTACTTCAATATTTTCTTGATTTAGTTTTTTACTCCATTGTCCCCTTGTGACAATCAGGGTCTAGGTCTCTCCTCACAGGAGAGACTGGGAAGTTTGAACTCCAAAGAATAAGCAGATGAATAAACTAATTATCTACTATGATGTTGTGCTATTAAAAATGCCAAGTAAACTCTCTTATGAAAACTTGTAATGCTCTAAATTTAATGATCATTGAGATGTGTATACAGACTATGCCCATCTTTTACAGACTCGACCTGTATAAAATAATATTTAATTGACTTTAACATTGGCATCCTTAATTTGTTTTATCTCATTTATTAGCTGCCATTGTTGCAAGGGGATGTGGATTGCAACTGCTTTAAACACTAAGGAGATGGGGTCACCACATGGGAGTGTAAAGGATTTTTTATTCAACTAAAACTGGGAGGGGAGGGGAATCTCACTCATACATTCAATCACACTTACAGACCCAGGCAGGATGATAAGGCAAGCAGAAGGCAGTTCATATTCTTTGATCTTCCCAAGTTGACTCCTAAGCTGGTCCGCTGGCCAGGCAATCCGAGCAGAGGGCGTTCTGGGAGGCTCCACTTGATGGTCCACAACCACTGTGTCTCTGTCTCTGTCTCTGTCCCTCTCTCCTTCAAGGATCAGCCACATGCAGCCTCTGAGTCTGGGCCTCTTGGGGCCGTGTGCACTCCCTGTTGCATTGCTGTTTACTCCTGCTGTTTACCTCAGACATTCTTCTGCACTCACTCAGGGAAGGGATGGGGAGTTAACAGACAACACTCGAACAGTTTAGGGAACCAAATAACGTTTATAGGTGAGAAAGAACAACCACCATTTTAACTCTCCCCTTGCTCCTCCTTTGCCTCCAACAGCCATAACATATCTTTTCCACAGATTAAAGTTCAGAAAATTTATATTTCTTTGTTCCATACATCAGCTGCTAAGAAAGGATATTATGAAGACATTTGCGATTCCTTTCCTTATTGGCTAAACGTCAGGACATAATTCAGTGTGTATGTAATGTGAATTTGAGTATCTATAACAGGCCTGGTCAAAATACAACCCCTGGTTCAGATCTGGCCCACCAAGCCACCGGATCCAGCCTGTGGAGGCAGCAGGGACCCCCAGGCAGGCTCTCCTGCTTGCCCCACAGGCCCATGCGCCTTGCAGAAACAAGGCTGCCGGATTTTGTCTCTGTTTTAAAACTAGAAGGGAAGAGGGAAGGTCCAGGAGCCACCTCGCTCCCAGCACAATCCCATTTGCTGGTTTCTGGCCAACAACCAACCAATGGGAGCTGCTTGTTGGAATAACAGGCAGCCAAGAAGAACCACACCCCCTCTCCGTTGCTCTGTTATTCATGAATCACATGGCCAGGGAAGCAGGCAGGCTGGTTGGGAAATGTTTTAAGCTCTGTAAGCAAGCAGGCTGGTTTGCGTGCTGGCTGGTAAGTCCTCTGGCCACAGCCTGCCTCTTGCACCCCTGTCCCTCCCTACTTCCCCACTCAACATACCCAAACCCTCTGTCCCCCTCTTGCACCTATACCTCCTCCCAGATCTGGCACCCCAATCTCCTGTCCCAGATCACAATCCCCTTCTAACCTAATAGAAATGTAGCCGTGTTAGTCTGGTCTAGCTGAAACAAAAACAGGACTATGTAGCACTTTAAAGTCTAACAAGATGGTTTATTAGGTGATGAGCTTTCGTGGGTCCATCTTGTTAGTCTTTAAATAAACCATCTTGTTAGTCTTTAAAGTGCTACGTAGTCCTGTTTTTTGTCCCTTCTGCCCTAGGTCACATCCCAAACCTCTGCACTCCAGTCCCCGCCCTAGGTCACAACCGCCTCCTTCACGCAAAGTCCCTCCCAAACTCCAGTCTCCCTCCTGCACCCAATTCCTTACCCCAAGCTCCCCTCTGCACCTAACCTCCATCCCACACCCCGCATCTCCTTCATTAATATCATGGAAGAGTGCATCCCTTGGCCACTTTCCAAAATCGTGGAGTGGCCCCCCGTCAAAAATTATTGCCCACTCCTACCTTATCAACTTGTATTTGTACATGTGTTTTCATAAAAGCTTGTTTACATTTCTGAATTGTAAATAAAATATATAATTTTAAAAGAATGTTCAGTACCCAGAATTGGCAGTAGGATAGAATTTATCACCAAACAGGATGTTTAAAAATATCTAATGTTGAAACTGCTCCTATTTTACTGCATGAGGAAGAACACTATTTTCTATATTTTAATTTAATTTATCAAAACACATATTCAGTACTTAAGGAATTATTTTTGCAGGAGAAATCATTCTATAATTTATTTTAGAATTGAAAATCACATTTACCAAACAAATCTTATTCCTAAAATATACATATTTTTCTGTAGAGGAAAAAAAAACATGGACAAGATGTCTCTCTCTCTCTCTCATACACATATGTGTCAAACTATTTCTATAAACAATGTCATTCAGAACGGCTTTTTTATTTAATCATATCCCAGACAATGTCTGATTTCTATATTATTTACAAGAATGTTATTGGCTTCAGTAGTTTTCTCAGAACATATCCTATAAAATCAAATAATGCAACTGATTTGCACAACTACATCTTCAAAAGCAACTGCTGTGTATTGTCTCTGTCTCTGAGTATCAATTATCACTTCAGGAAATTCTCTATTGTATGCAGTAGCATCTAATTAGAGTCTATTGCTTAAGAGTACAAAGAGAGGATGCAGAGTGTACTGATGTTCCTATCAACGAAAAAGATTTTATTGATTCTTAAATTGTAAGGGAACTATTTAAGAATACAGCACACATGAAACTCTTATATTGATTCAAAGTAATAGCTAAAACCTCTTTCAACAAGGCATTCCACTTATATCTTGCTGATCCCTTTTAAAAATATTAAATATTTCAGTTCTGCATGTTTAACTATGCTGTAAACAATCACTCCAGACACCTGTGCAATAAGGAGGAGTACTATGAACAATAAATCCATTTTTACTTCAATGCAGTTCCCACAGAAGTCAGTGAAACTTTGTTTGCATGGTTGATTAAAAAAAAATGTCTACTATTAGGGTACGTCTAGATTACATGCCTCTGCCGACAGAGGCATGTAAAATAGTCTACCCGATATAGTCAATTAAGTGGGGATTTAAATATCCCTGGGTTCATTAAAATAAAAATGGCCACCGTGTTGTGCTGGCTCAACTGATTGTCGATACAGCGTGCGAGTCAAGACGCGGATCGGTCGACAATGGGAAGCCTTTGTTGACTGCTCCTGTAAACCACGTTTCACGAGGCATATGGCAGCAGTCAACAAAGGCTTCCCTTGTCGACCGATCCGCGTCTTGTGCTGTGGCCAGAAGACTTACCAGGCAGCACGCAAACCAGCCTGCCTGCTTGCAGAGCTTAAAACATTTCCCAACCAGCCTGCCTGCTTGCTTGGCCATGTGCTTCATGAATAACAGAGCAGCGGAGAGGGGTCGTGGTTCTTCTTGGCTGCCCAATATTCCAACAAGCAGTTCCCATTGGTTGGTTTTTGGCCAGAAACCAGCCAATGGGATTGTGCTGGAAGTGGGGCACCTTCAGGGCCTCATGTTACCCAGTGTCCGGACGCTTGCTTGCTGCCCTGGCTGGCAGCTGCCCTGTTGCGCAGCACAGCCAACCACTGCATGCCACCTTAGGATCAGCAAATTCTTTGGCCGGGCCTGGGTAGAAAGGCTGGCATTGACCTCTCTCATCTGGTAAATTCCCTGGTTTGTGACCAGTCAGGTCCTGGAGGTGCAAGACCAGGAGGGTACAACCTGTATTAACTAATCACAGCATACTGCTTAATCTTGAGTGACCAGGTACTGATGTGCCCTAATGTTTCATTACCATAACCAATAAAATCATCTCTCTTTATTTATATATATATAATGTCCTATGGTACAACAACATGACATGATCATGTCAGCGTCAACAGGCTGGGGGCAGGGGGTAGGCAGAGCTGAAGCGGAAGGAGTCCTGTGGACAACATGGTCCACAGCGGCAGGATGTGGCAAGCTCCCCGCTCACCCTGCTGGTGGCTTCCTTGCTTCTACCCCTCCACCCAGCCCCCTCACTCACCAGCTCAGCCCCCTGCAAGACTGGAGCACCAGCACTGGCTTCCTGCAGCATGGGGGGGAGGGAAGACCAGAGTCTCCACGCAGGATCTAGCTTTCCAGATCTGCACACATGTGTTTCCCTTCCCCCTCCCTCAGCCAAAAGCAACCGGTCCCCCACCCCGTGGTCAGCACCACCCCATGCTGAGCCTGGTCTCCAAACCAAGAGCCAGCCCGGCTCACACAGGCTGCCTCCTTTCTGCCCCCAGGCCAGCTGAGGCTCACACAACTGGGAAGCCAACTGTGGCAGAGGGAGTCAGGGCTGCCTACTCCCAGAGAGAGGGGGTTGGTGAGCATAGGAGCCAACAGAACAGCCCCCTAGTGATTCTTTACCAAACAAAACCTATTAAAACGGCTGATGCATGAAATATACATGATATGAACAGCAGACATGGAGCCTACTCTTACAAATATAGGCATCACCTTTGCATGGTACATAATGCACAAATACCTTGCCGACTTGATTGTTAGGATTTCCGGGACAAACACCGCACATGGCATATAGAAGGCGGGCGGGGGGGATAGACAATTTGCAATGTAACATGTTCCCATCATTGAATCAACTTCAGGAATAGGTAACAAGGAAACGTTCCTCTTTTTAAAGGTAACATTTGGAAAAACAATATTGCAAAAATAAATACTGTAGCAGCATTCAGTTTGCAAACACTTAGTCCGAATAAAAAATGTACTTTACATTTTTAAAATGACAATAGGCATCCCCCAGCGCCAGTGTGTTGGGGGAAGGGCAGTGTGTCATAGGGAGCGGGTTCGCATTCCTCTCCCAGGCGAGTGAGTGGGGAGGGGAAGGTGTCCGTGTCTCTTAGAGGAGAGGGGGGAGATCGGCCCCCGTCAGTGGGCGCGAGGGTCGGGGTCCCGGCCTGTCAGTGCCTGGGGAGGGGGCAGGCGTCTCGGGGGTGGATGCCTGCAGATGGGGGGCGGGGCATGGGGGGTCCCTGGGAGGGCAGGAGTCTCGAAGGGGGCGGTCAGGAGCGTCACGCCCCCCTGTCCTGCCACGGCTCCCGTTATCAGGGCGGCCCGAAGGGGGGCGGGGCTCTCGGCCGCACCTGCCAGGAGCAGCGGGGCTGGGCGGGGAGGCGGCGGCGGCGACGCGGACGTCACTTTCCCCGGCCGCGCGTGGTTACGTGGAGCTGAAGATGGCGGCGCCGGTGGGTCCGCCACGGAGGCTCCTGGCGCTGTAGCGGGGCGGGCCGGTGACGCTCTGTTCTCTGCGCAGGGGCCATGGAGGACGAGGAGCGGCGGAAGAAACTGGAGGCCGGGAAAGCCAAGGTAGGCGCGGGGGCTGTGGCGGCCGGGGGAGGGAGAGGGGCGCGGTGGGGAGTAGGGGCGCTGAGGGGCGGGACGGAGCTGTGGGGGAGGGGAGGGGCCCCTGGGCGAAGCCAGTCTCCCAAGTAGCCTGGAGGGAGCACACCCCGAGGAGCAGGGGTGACTCTTTCACCAGTTTTATTCCCACCTGTATCTAGTGTGTTTCCCTGCTAACGAGCGCGCGGGCAGCCTGGGGGTATTTGCGGGGGCTGGGCTATGTTTGATAGCAGTGGGCTCCAGAGCAGGTTCTCTTTTACTCTCCCTGTGTGATTGGCTTGTGACAGCTGTGAGTGGACAGCGCATGTCTTGCAAGTGCCACAAGTGCCAGCAGTTACACATTGAAAGCCAATGGTATTTCTCCCGAGTGAAACTCTGTACGTGTGTTGGTGTCGTTTGTGAATCTGTATAGCTTCAGTGGTCGGGGTGAAATACTTCTTCAGTTCCCCAAAAAGGTATTTGGGGATGAGGGAAACGAAGTTTACAACATACAGTTAACCTGATGCACAATTTGCTACTTGGGATTTTAAAGCAATGTACAAATTCATGGAAATAACTTTTTTTCATTTTAAGAACATCATGTTGTGTCTAATACTAGAAAATAACATTACAATGCAGTGTGTCTAATGCTTATTTCCCAAATTGTTCCCATAATCAGATGGTGGTGTAGAATGTGCAGGACTCAGGGCAGAGCCTTGGGGATGTGGCGGGAGGTCGTGCAGGAAGGAGTGAGAGAAGGCAATGCAAGAGTGAGGGTTGGGGGTTCAAGAGAGGCTTAGGGCAGGATGGGGCCTCTTATCTTTCACCCTTTCATCACCTCTGGATGCCCATCCCCTTGCCGGGCGGGGGAAGTATCTTTTCTCTGCCTCTCCTTTCTTCTCCCTTTGATTGTTTCCTGTGGCTTTGTTTAGTTCTGTCCTTTCCTTGACTTCACTTGAAGGGTTAATGTAACCTACACCACCTTCTAGTCCTCTATGGGTGAAAACTAAAGGAGCCCTTCTGTAGGTGCTTACTTAAAGACTTGATATCTTACATCCCTTAAACATTCCTCTGAATTTTACATGCTGTAGCTATATAAATAGTTGTAAACTAAGTGCTGAGGTGTGTTAGAGGATTTTTAGTTGCTTTTCTTGTTACTTATGACTGTCTTCAGACATGAAGGTTGCAGTGTAATTGTATAGTAACCTTTTTGCTATATATTTGCTCATCAGCCTTCAGTACTGTAGGTGAATTACACTGTTTAAATGCTCTGAACACACAACTACTTTAAGTGATAAATGTCTAAAGTTTCATAGATGCTTCTGTGAGTGTGAAGTTCTGTAAAACTCTTTATCTTACAATAATGAAACTACCTCTCAGAACTGGCTTACACTGGGCATTTAGGTCGAATTTAGCTGCATAAGGCTGATTTTTTTTTAAACAGTGAGTTCATACTACCAAGCCCATTCCATCAACTTTAAGGGATGCTAAAGTCTATTTTGATACTCCTGCTTTTCATGAGGAATAACGCTAAATTCAACCTTGCACGATCAACTTTACGGTACAGTAGACACAGAGTTGCAAAAATCAATGTTCTTGGCTTCTGGTAGACATCCCACAGTGCCTCACTGTGACCACACTGGCCAGAACTTGTGGCTAGACTGCTTTCCAGGTGAACAGGAGAATCCCCAGGAAACTTTGAATTTATTTCCTGTGTGGACAGCATGGCGAGCACATCTCAGAGCAGGCAGTATACCTGGCCATGACTTCCATGAGTTCTAGTTCCAGGAGCTCCTATTCCCAGGGGCTCAGACGAGCACCAGCATGAAGTGTGAAGGAGATCTTGGACCTCATCAGCATGTAGGAAGAGGAATCTGTTCTCATGAAGCTGTAAACCAGTAAACGAAATGCAGATATATATGTGAGGATCACAAAGTCCAATGAGGAGAAAGTATACACCAGGGATGCCCAGCAGTGTCGTGTGAAAATAAAGGAGTTGAAGCAATCCTACCAAAAAGACAAAGGAGGCAAATGGATAGTCTGGAGCATTGCTGTAAACATGCCACTTCTACAAGCTGTTGCATTTGATCATAAGTCTAGCTTCCCAAGCCAGACTGTGGAATCCTCCCAAGACACTAATCAGGGTGGCATTGTGGAGGAGGAGGGTCAGCAGGCAAGTGGCAATAGCCAAGAACTTTTTATAACCTTGGAGACAATCCCTTCCTCTCATGGTGCCTCAGTTGGGTACTGATCCCAGGAAAGGCACTTCTGGTGAGTTCACAATTTTTTCCTTCCTACAAGTAGATTCATGCAGTTGAGTGTGATGTGTAGGCATAGAGTGCGCCACGCAATGCAAGAGCCTGGAACAGAGCCCGGAACAGCTTGTTAATGTGTCTTGGAGACAGCACAATGGAATCCTCCTTGCAAATCTCCATGAAACTCTCATAGAAGTACTCTTTGATCCTTCTCACAAGGTTTCTGGGGAGGCCTGCCTTATTCAATACTACACGGTGGGCACCTTTACACACCAAGCCAGCAGTAAATTGTCTGGCATTGCCAGCACAAAGAGTGGGGAAATATGTTACTGGAGGAGATGCGAGTGGAGTGTCAGGAAAGGAGAGCATGCAGGGAACTATAACTGAAGCACCAGAAGACTGCTTGTCCTCCCTGACATCTGTAATGGACTGCATCTAGGCTTTCCAAGATGCGTACATGGACAGGCTCTCCTGCCCCATCTCTTCAAGACCAACTTTCCCTCCTTTTCCCTCCCAGTTCTGAAGCCTGCTCCCCCAGGGGCTCTAGGACACGAAGAGGTGAGGGAAATTCAAGGGAAGCCTCACACTCAACCTCCAGGGCATCACAAAGCAAAAGGCTGTCCAGACACAGGGTTCCACCAGGGACTCTTTTTCATTCTTTTCTGTGTTCCCTGAATAAAAGTGTGTAGTTTATGAACAAGTCTCTTCATTGCTTGTATTGCAGGGGCTGTTTTCCTGTAAATACACTGAATGCAGCGGCATCTTGTTGAGAGCAACATGCATGAGTCTTAAAACTGTCCATTCATAAAACTTTTTCAAAGCCTCTCTGATTTGCACTGCCCCCCTCTGTGCTCTCCTTACCGCCCTTGTGTCTGGCTGTTCAAAATCTCTGGCTAGGCATTCTGCTTCAACCCTCACACCAGATAACTTTCCCTCTTGCTCGCACAAATGTTATGGAGACTGCCACCACAAAGGGAATGTTGCATTTGCTGAGATCTAATATAGTCAGACTCCCATACCTTTCCTTTAAATGCCCAAAACCACATTCAACCACCATTCTACACTTGCTCAGCCTGTAATTGAACTGCTCTTTACTGTGGTCTAGGCTGCCCATATATGGCATCATGAGTCACAGGATCAATGGGTAGACTGGGTCACCAAGGATAATTATTGTCATTTGCACTAGGGATGTAATAGTGTAGTCAATTAACTGATAAACACAAGCTTATAGGTTAATGCTATAGACTACACACATTTCGCTCCCCCACCCTGCACCAGTAAATTTTTTAGCAGGCTGGTCTAGCAACCCAGCTCAGTACTGGCTTGCGATGAGCCCAGGATCTACCCCTGCTGCAGCTCTGCATTTGAAGTGTATTGGGAGCTGAGTGGGCGGGCAGCCTGACTCAGTTCTGGCTCACCAGGCAGCAGCACAGAGCGACAGGCAGCCAGCTCCCCTTGTGGACCAGCTTCCGCCTGGCATCCTGTGCTGCTGCCTCTGATACAGAGGTAGCAGTGCAGAGTGGCAGAAGCCTCCCTGGGAGTGGGACCAGAGCACACTGGCTGCCAGCCCAACCCCCGGGAACTATAGAATAGTTGACTAACCGATAAGAATTTCATAAGGTTAATTAACTATTCAATTAACCGATAGTTAACATCCCTAATTTCTACCTCTCTGATTCTAATCTTTCCAACTGGGGAAAAAAATTCCAGCATTCATCTTTCTGAAGAGGAAAGTGTTCCACACCCTGATGCTTCTTGACCCTTTCGATCCTTAGCTGTGAAGGGAGAGATTACTGTATAGGGAGATGACCTCCAGCCACATAACCCATGTGCATCTGGACCCATCTCATACTCAGTGTGGCGTGGTGGGGCAATCTGCACCAGTTCCTCTCCCGGTAACCTTCCTCCCAGAACCTACAACCCAACTAGCTTTGCCCTCTGCATCTGGAGCCCCCTTGCACTCAGATTCTCCCTCCTCCCTGTATCTGTACTCTGTCCCTACACCCAGACTTCCACTGCAATAAGGCCCTCCCTGCCCCCACACCACCTGCTCTAGACTGACTTCCATCCCACTGAACCCCACTAAGCCAGCATTGGGACTCACATCCCACCAAGCCAGAGCCTGGACCCCCTTTCTGTGCTCTCTACACCCACACCCCATTGTTGAGCCCCAGCCACCTTCACCTGGACCTCCCTGCAACATCCCATTGTGTCTGCACCAAGATGTCTTACCCCACAAAACAAGCTCTTGTTTATCTAGCACTCCCTCACACCTAGAAAGCCCCCCAAGTCTCTTGCACCCATATTGTCCTAGATAGAATCCCATCATTCCACATCTGGATTTTCCTACACTAAGCCCCTCCATTCTTCAATCATGTTGGTCTGAGTCTGCCTGCCTGCCTGCATCTAGTGTGCTTGGCAAGGAGAGCAGGGTGTTTCTGGGACACTCCTGGTCCTTGCTATCTGAAGGGCAAGTGCAAAGTTACCATTGTGTCCATTCTGTGGGAAGGGAGGGCACAGAGTGTTCTGCCTCTGTGTAGTCAGTGCTCTGTGCTCCCCACTACCATGCTGCAGCCTCTACATTTTATTTATTAACAAAATTTGCAGAATTTTAAATTTTGTAGTGGAGTAAACGTATCCAAACATGTACAATGATATTGCTTGGTACTGTGGGACCATGTAGTTTTGTGTCTCTACAGATTGGTGATGCACAAGATAAATTTTACTTCAGCTATCTGAACTTACTGTGTTGGGAAATTCTGATTTCTTAGAACAAAGTTACAGGTTGTTCCAGTTCCTTAAAAAAACTGATTTGACAGAAGTGTGGAAAGATTCAATTCCACAATTCATCAGGTAAGTGTTTATCTATAAAAAAGAACTTAGCTTGAAACAAATTGTTTAGAGGTAGACTTTCATAATTAACAAATACTACTTTATTTTTTCTTTAGGGTAACTGAAACTTCCTGCAATTTATTAAGCGTGTGGTGAGTCTTTTTTTTTTTTTTTTTTTTTTTTTTTAAGCTAAATTTTAGGTTTAATTTAAGAGCTGATCTTACTAACATCTTGTTTTGCTTTCAGGTGCAGATTGTTCATTTTGTTTCCGGCTGCTTCCAGTAACTCGAACAAAACATTGATAAGAATTTTTTTGTATAATTCTTCTTAGTAAATGTGCATCTCAAGTCATTTTTTTAACATACAATTTCTCATATAACAAAAGGCATTGCTTATGGTAAACATCGTGTTTTTTCTCTCTCATTTCACACTTCAAAACAAAAAGAAAGAAAAGGCATGGAGATGACAAAGTGGTCAGGTCTTCATAGCTAGGATGAGAAATTTACTATGGGTTACCAATACATTTGACATGTGTGGAGGGGTTTTTCTGAGAAACTAAAAGGGAGACTCCTGATGATGTATTGGAGTAAGGAGGAGGAGGGAGTGCGTAAGTGTGGGTTCAACAGGACAGAAAAGCAAACTGTTCAGAAGGATCATTGACAGGTGACTGGGGCCCAGAAGAGAAGGTGTTTGAGGAAGCATTGGAGGAAAAGAATAAAGGCTGGAAGAGAGACACTTCCTTGAAAGAACCTATTCCTGCTTCCTTTCTTTTGAACATCTAGATAGCTCCTGGGCTCCCTTCTCTTGTGCCACGGAATTGTTTCCTTACTCTGATCCATCAGAATTCCTGTTCTTTGTTCATTCTCTTCTTTCTCAAATGGCGCCTGCCTGTCCATCCTTTCTTGTTCATCCCTAATCTAAATAAGTGGGAAGATATGGAGAATTGAGTTATGGGTTGAGTATAGTGTGTTGATTTATGAATGTGTGTGGGTAAAAATTGATTTTGACCGAGGGGGTGTGAGAACTGCCAATGTGCAATGATTGGCTGCTCCTTTGTGGGGATAATATTTTTAATACATGGGGGGAGGGGGAGAAAGGGTACAGCAGAGCTGAGAGTGGAGAGGAGCAAAGAAGGAAGAGAAGTAATGAAATGAAACTAGCAGCAAAAAGCTAATATTCTTTTAAAAAGGGACAACATGAAAGTTATGCATTTTGGCATTTAGAATTGATTGTGTGTACAGGTTTGACACACGATGTGCAAATATGGTATCTGTCAAGATGAAGTGCCAGCTTCCTGAGATGAGCAGGAAAATGATCCACGAAATTTCTGCCTCAACATCTATGCTATTAAAAAATTAAATTTAAAAAAACCTGGAACTTCTGTGTTAAGCCTTTATGCATTTTTTTTAAATTAAAGCTTTAGTGTTTCCTCCTTAATAAAAAATTGTTTCCATATAATGGTATACAAATGTTTCCAAAATGAAAAACTAACTTTACTTGATACTTCAGCACGCTCTTTCAGGTGGCTTCCACACATTATTTGATGTCCAAGAGAAGTTGCAATTGTACTGAAGTCCTGTAGTTCCACTCACTGGAATCCTCCTTCTCTCTTAATTATTTTCCTTCGCCCTCCTCCCCTATTGCCATCTTACAAGGGATGTAAAATCCCATTTAATTAGTTAACTGGTTAAACATTAAATGGGTTGAGGGGGCATGGGTAGGGTGCTGCTGGCTCCTAACCTGCACAGAAAGGGAGTCTGCAGGCTTGTGCTGGGTGCAAGCGGTGGTGGGTGGAAGGGAAAAGGAATGAGAAGGGGCTTGGAAGTGAGGTCTAGGGCCTAGAGCATCAGCACTTGGAGACCATGATGCAAAAATTATCCTAAACACTCCTACTGTTAGAAAATAATCAGAAGTTTTCATCAATAAGTGTTTTCAGCTGAGTCATAGTTGTGCTGCTGTAGAAGTGGGAGAGTGAGGACTCAGGATTTCAAGGAAACAGAATAAATGAATATTGTCACAAGAGTAAGTAGTTGCTGCAGCATGGGGGAGACTCATGTAATGAGTTGGTCCCATTGTGGCGCAAAGTGAATGAACACTGTTACCTGAAGATTCATAAACCATGTTTTCTAAAAGTTTTCAACTAACAGTTTAGCCTCAAAGGGATAGCCTAGTTCGTCTTTATTTGCAAAAACAACAGGGAGTCCTGTGACACTTCGAAAAACTAACAAATGTATTTGGGCATAAGGTTTATGCAGGTAAAACCCACTTAATCAGATGAATTGAAGTGGAAATTAACAGAGGCAGGGAGTTCTATATAGAATGTTCTAAAAAGCTTATGCCCAAATAAATTCGTTAGTCTTTAATGTTCCCCAGAAATCCTTGTTTAGCATTTTAGAGTATTCTAGTGGGGTAGAGGAATTGGGCAAATGTTTCCTGCTTCTCCTTCATATGATGGGGGGAAAAAATAGTACATGGGTGATCTGATGATGCTTCATCTTTCCTGGAACTGTTTAAGGGCCTGAAATATACACAAACTTACTTGAAAATCTCCAAACAGCTTTCTTTCTTGTAAGACCAAAATTATATATTTCTTCCTCTTCATTTGTTGTTTCAGTAGTTTTCTTAGACCTATGATGATGATCTCCCAGCTGTTAAAAACACATAGCTGGATCTTGAGGTCTACCTAAGATTACAAAAAATAATTACTCTGTAATTTAAACAAAATAAATCAAACCACAGCAGTGGAACAAGAGGCATGAGCTATCTAGCCATAAAAAAATATTTGAAAGAAGTAATGGTGGATCTTCAAAAGGATTTGAGAGAAAATAATTATTACAAAGATGATGTAATTTACAGTTTTGTGTGTACAGCACTTCAAACTGCATCATTTACAGTATTGCTAGCTCAGTTTTATGACTCTTGTGATATTTGTGTTTTCCTTAAAGCCCCAACTGCTAGTCAGGTGATAACTAGGGATATTAAATGTCAATCAGTTAATCGAATAGTCAATGGAAATCACATCGACTAATCAATTAGTTGATAAGGAGGGTACTTGCTAGCCTGCTGTACCTCTCCCTTTGAAATGTACAAGAGCCGTGTGTGATGGCTCTTGTTCGTTTCAAAGAGAGAGGGAGCGGGAACTCATGCCACTGGGAAACGAAGCAGTCGACACTGGTGCGTGTTCTCCTCTGTGCTTTCTGCCTGCAGCTCTTGTACATTTCAAAGGAGAAGAGCAGCATTCGGGACCATGCGAACAGGACTGTTTCAATCCCTGCACGTGTCATTTCTTACTGCCCCCCATGGAGTTGCTGCAGGGGGGTACTGGCTTTTAATCTGACTCTCCCCACCTTCTGCTCCCTCCCCCTTGCTGCCTCTTTCTGGCTGTGTCTAGACTGCACCTCTCTTTCTACAGAGATGTAGATTAGGCACGTCGAAATTGCTAATGAAGCAGGGGTTTAAATATCCTGCATTTCATTAGCATAAACATGGCCACCACTTTTTTTAATGGAGCTTTTTTGAAAAAATGGCAGTCTAGACACGGATCTGTCGAAAATAAACCATTTTTCGACATCCTATAAACTTTGCGGAATACAGGATCTGTAGAAAAATGGCTTATTTTCGACAGATCCGCGTCTAGACTGCCGTTTTTTCGAAAGCGCCATTTCGGGGAGAAAAGCGGAGGTCATGTTTATGCTAATGAAAGCACGGCATATTTAAACCCCTGCTTCATTAGCAATTTCGACATGCCTAATCTACATCTCTGTCTACAGAGGTGTCGACAGAGGTGTAGACTAGACATAGCAACTGAGAGAGGCAGCAAGGGTGGGGGAAGTGACTAGTCGAGTTCCTACATGACTAGCTGATAAGCATTTGCTTATGGTTGGCAATACTGTGCATTGCTTATCGGGTAGTCAACTAGTCGCTTTCTCCTGTTATCACTAGGGATGTATCTCAGTTTTTCTTTTTTTTTTTTTTTTTTTTTTAAGAAAGAGTACATTTCTGTTTTACATGGTTACAAAGAAAATCTTGAAACATTAAACTACTTCCTTTGAAGTCTCAGAAACAAGAGCCAAAAGACTCCCCAAATATTTGTTTTTAAAAAGCTCATGATTTTTCATTGCTTATGGTTGGCAATACTGTGCATGTTAGTCTGAAAATATTTTTAAATCTCTGAAATCTAGTTTGGATTATGAGGAAAATGATTAGACTGTGATGTACAGAAGAACCAGATGCTGTATAAACTAAACTAGTATTTTGTTGGTTTTTTGTGCGGGAGGGTCCAAAGTTACAAACCAGTAAGGAAGACAAAATCTCCTCACTCAACCCTGGCTTAGTTTTTCCATGTGCTGATTATACTGCATCACCTATTCCTGCTAATGATCACTCCTGAGTCTGTCTGTGTGTGACAACAAAGGAAAAGCACATGATTTACGGTTATGATATAGGACCAGGGACTTATTCAGCACTATCAGATTAGACAAAACTCCCATTGATTTTAATAGCTTCAGTTGGAATTTTGTCTAAAGAAGGAATGCAAGATAGGTCCAATGGGTAAATGTTGCTTCTAACTTTTTGCTATACTAACTGCTGTCAGTCTAAAGTAGGGCAGTCTATATCATTTATCAAGACAATGGGATGTGTGTGTGCATGCATTTTAAATGTTTTCACTTTCACATATTTTGTAGTCTGGTTATCACACCCATAAGTCATTATTTTTCTTTTCTCCATATCTTTCTTTATGCAAGTCTAAAGGGACACTTTCATGTCCACTTTTCTTGTTGAATCATTTTAAGTATTTCATATTTTCTGTTTGCCTACTCTTTGAGGTAGATGGCCTGATGTTTTCAGATGACCTGATGTTTTCAAAGAAGTTTCTTAAAAAAATGGGGGAAGAGAGGGGCTGTGCTTCCCTGTTAATAAGGACTCATCTAGTTAACTCTGATTATTATGCTCTCAAACATACCTTCGTCACTCTGTTCTCTGCTTTCCCTTTTTTTTTCTGTTCATACAACTGCATTTTACTTGCTGCCTCTTGAGATTCAACATTCTGCTGCTACTGTTACTGTTGTCTTCGTTCTTTGCATCATCAACAAACAAAATAAATTAATTGTACATGAAGTACTACCAAATTTACAGTGTAAATTTATTGGGCGTAAATAGTCTGTCACAATCTTGCAGGTTACTTGTAACACAGATGAATCAAAAATATTTATGTAGGAATTTGATTTTTTTCAAGTTATAAGTATCCCTTTTAGTTTTAGAGAAGGTGTTCTATTTCCCTGTTGATAGAGGGAATTTAGCCACAAAGTTCAAATCACAATCATTACTTGGATAAATAACTCCTTTGTAATCCAGTCAGACACTAGTTCCATAAAAATGCACTTTAATGATTCTAAGGCAAATGGCCTCCCTTATTAAACAGGCCACATGATGAACTATAGAGTAATAATAGTGCATTCAAACTACTATCAAATAATATTTCACCTTTATCAGACATCTTTACACAAACACTGCTTAAGCTCTTTAGGGTCTGTGGGCTCAATCCTGCTAGAGAATAATCTGATTCATATAAATAGACCCATTAAAGTTAATTACTCATGCATAATGCTTTGTGGGATTGGGACCTACATGGTATGCCTTATGAAGGCGTGCCATATATACCATTGCAGACTAATTCATTTGGTACACAAATGTTTTAAGAAGAGCTTGACATGTAAAAGATGAAACCTATTTAGTTCACTTTGCATATGGACCCAAGTAAAGCCTAGAATGATAGAATTTGTATTTTCAATGGAAGGTGAAATAAGTATTTCACAGTCTTCTTCCCTCCCCCCCCCCCCCCAAATATAATAGCAGCAACTACTGATTTTTATCAGTATTGCTTTTCTAGGGCTCCTTATGTAATCCTTTTCTAATTATAGGTAATGTAAATACTATGTATTATTATTTTGGAAGGTAATACATTGCTGCTATTAAGCTCTGTGTTGAGTTTTTTGTTCTCAGACCATGATGGTACTCACCTAATGATTTTTTTTACCTGCAATGAATCTTAGGTTTGTAATCTCATTAATGATTTAAAAAATACAAATAAGAAAAGTAGTGGTGGTCACTTGTGAAGTTTTGCTACATGCTGAAATTTAGAATCTACTATATATTTGAGAGAGTTTGTCAATTCAAGATCTAAACTGTAAGAATTAGAACTACCAAATTTGCTATGCTACTTCCTCTTATCATAACTTAAAGAAATATAAGGCTACATCTACATTGCACTCTCTTGGGCAAGAAAATACACAAAAAACCCCTCGTGCGCAAGAGCCATTCTGCTACTTATTTTCAAGCAGAATGGCTCTTGCTCAAGAGGGGGTTTTTGCACAAGAAGGAGCAGTGTAGACTGCTCCTTGCACAAAAGCCCCTTGCGCAAAAATGATGGCTCATTAAGTATGCAAATGAGGCACAGTGATATTCATTGCTGTCTTATTTGCATATGTTCTTGCGCAATAGAGCGCAATGTAAACATAGCCTAAGAGTTTGGTTTTGCCAAGAAAATGGGATGTTTCTGGAATGAGAGGCGTCCCATAAAACCATATGGAAAAGAGACAAGTATCACCAGGCAGGTGAAAGGGGATGGCTGGGGGTGCCTCCCTCTGGGACTGCCTGAACCTTCCACCCCCTTAGGCACCCTTTAGGTAGGGCTGGGAGGCTGAAGCTGCTTCCCCCACCAGAGTCATTGGAGACATTGATGGCTGTATCCCTTCATCAGGGAGCTCGGGGAAAAAGCACAGTTTGCTGCATTCCTCATTCTGGCTGGGGAGTGCAGAGAGCAGACAAGCTGTGCACTTTCCTTTTGCTCCCTGACAAGTACAGAAGGGAATAGCAAGCAGCCTTGGTACAAATGCTTGGTGGTTGGATTGGCTGCCTTACTCACCCCCCTACACACAGAGTCACATGTAGTCCCCTGTCCAGAGCCCCATCTCATCTCCCAGTCCTGATTCTTGCACCCCTCACACACCCTCAGCTGCCTTCCCTGAGTCCCTCCTTAAGGACCTGAGCAACGCTGGGTGAATGTGCAAATTGGAAACCTTAGAAATTCATCTTTTTTTGTTGATATCAAATAAAGCTAAGCTAATCAGCTATAATTACCACTGCTAGAACATTTTCTGAATAGCTTTTAGATTGAGAATAATATCCTCAGCCATTACTTTATATTGCCATTCTAAAACACGCTAGTCATTTTAAAACTATTTAATCCATGTGACAGAAGTTCTGAGTCAGGAGTTGACTTAGTAACCTTTTACTCAAATGCCCACCAGTATAGGTTAACAGAGACCTAAATAGAAGATTAGTTAATAAGTGGAGCCAAAACTGAAGGACTAACGAGAAAGGAGCAATCCCAGCAGCTGGCAATAGATAAATGTGTGTAGTAGGAAAGTGTCTAAAGGAAGGCAGATCAGGTTGCTGCTGCAGTAATTGCTTTTCCACACCCAAAAGTAGGAAGTGGAGATGACAGAGACTATAAATAAATAAAGAGTATTGCAGGCAATGGCCTGCTAGAATAATATAATAAAGCTCAGTGGTGATGAAAGTGGTCTCCGGTGAGTGTGGTCTGTGTACCTATGATGAGCGAGACTTGCAGAATCCACCTTATGAGTCTAAAAACATTCTACGGCATAAAAAAAATAAGTTCCAAAGTCAAGCACATGAAAGTTAGGAAATGCCAAAATAAGGTTGTCCTTGCAACTATAATTCTGTCTGGTTTATGAAAATGAATTGTGAAAAAATATTATTAAAACATGTCTTTAAGTACATGATTTAATGATATTTTTCCAAAGGACCCATATGTCAGTTCTTGCACAGACTAGACTGTGCTCAGGGCATGAGACTGGCTACTCATTATTTTTATCCTCATTATTCAGTGTGTTCGATATATAAGGTAGAGAACTCACTGACCAAAGCCTCCAATAAATACAGAATTATTCATTTCCTCAGAGTCTTTTCTAGAGCACTCATCAGTGTAATATATGAGTGCATCACAAATATTAATCAGTTTATGTACACACCGAAATTAGAGTATTATTACCCTTTTTATGCAAATGGGGGGGAAAACCCCCAAAGACTCTTACCTGAAACCACAGGCGGAGTCATGATTAGAATTCACGATATCCTGAGACTGAACTCTGGGTTCATTCCTCCCGGGCTACTGAGCATCACAGCTTCCATTAATGCCTTGTGCAAAAATACTGAGCACTCACAACAGCAAATCAGGCCTGCAGGTATCTCAAGCAGAGCACCTAGAAAATGAGGAACAAATAGTAAGAGATTGCCTGCCAGAATTGTGGTTTTAGTGTCTTGATCAGTATCACACAGGTTAACTGTGACAGAGGTAAGGTTAGGACTCACTTTTCCTTTGTGGTATTCACCTGTCTCCATTCTTTATGTACCTTCCAACTTTTAGAGCAAGAGAGACAAGGATCCTATGAAAAGCCTCATTCACTACTAACTTCAACTTTATTCCTTGGGTACCATGAATCTAGTTGCACTTCATGAGGCGGGAGTCTTATTGAAAAAATGGTATGGGGTTATGCAATTAAAGAATGTTTCATAATACATATATACATGAGGGGGGGCAGGGGTGTGGCAGGGAACTGGCAGTGCTTCTGCCTTTGAAATGTAGCAAGGGCCCTGCACTTTCAAAAGCAGAAGCACCATGGGGAGCAGTCGGTGCAGGTCATCCACTGGCTTCTCCCAGGGGCTGGCCTGGTGTGGGAGGTGGGGCTGCGCAGGCTGCCTGCCAGCTTGTGCCACAGAGTCTGTCAGCTCTGCTGCCTATTCTAGAGAGGCAGTGAGCATTCTCCTTTCCCAGTGATACCTACGGGATTTGTCAGTGCTGAGCATCTGCATGATAGGTTTAATCTCCTTAGTTTACACATCCTGTTTTGGCCAGCATTAGAGCAGATAATATGAAAATATTGGAGTTCAGGCACAGTCATTTTGTATATAAAACCAGCCTTTCTTGTAGACATTTTGCTGAATGGCAATAACCATATCATACTCCAATTTCTTTTAATCTCTAAATGCAGACTATTTATTGTTGGAAATGTATGTATAGATTGAGACAATAAGAGAAGCCTGCCTTTTTCCTTATTGTAACTTGATATTTTCTGTGGTTGATATCTTAAGATTAGATTTAGAAAAACCGTCAACTCTCAGACAATTTGTAAAAACTCCAGAGTCCAGGCAAGCAGGAAAAAAAAGTCTGTGTAAAAGAAATGGGTCCCTTCCTTTGTGTTTTATCAGTAATTTGATTGACAAGTACTCTGAGAAGATCCTTGCAACTGTTGTTGCACTTGCATATGTTCACATTTTTATAATTGGCTTGTAAGTGGCAAACACAGATGGGTGCAGACTATGGTTTTTGTATGTTTCTGAATAAACTAAAACATGTTTATATGGTAATTTAAACTTCATTAGCTAAACATCAAATGTTAACTCTTCTGAAAAGCTTTCAATGATATCTGCTAGATCTATAGTCTGATATCTGAAGGTTTCATGACTATTATATTTCAAAATAATGTTTATAGGAGTAAACATGTTTAAGCAAAAGCATTAAAATACATCCCTGTGTACTTAATTTTTAAAAATCTGTGCATGAGTTAATTTGCAGTTTTACTACCATCAATTTAATGTTACCTTATGGAATTGGAAACTTTTAAACAGAACCTGATTTTTTCCACTAAAATTAATCAGACTGGAAAAAATTGAGGTCTTTAATTTGCTGATAATTTTGTGGTGTTTCTTTAAATAGCTTTTGTAAACCTTGATTTCAACATGAACCCTCTTCTTCAATGTACTGTTGTTGTATATACAGTATTGTGTGAATTTGTACATGGTTTTTGCATATAAATAAGAGGATGGGTCTCTATGTGCTTAAGAGTCTAATTAGCCATTGAACTGGCCTCATTTTTCTGCATGAGAAATAAGTTCAATTAAATATAGTAATCAGCTGTGTAGTCTTTAAGTGTAAATACAGTATCGTAATCTGATATTATAGCTTTTTCTAGAACATAGTGTATGTCACACTTTGTTTAGACAAGTAAAAAATTAATAACATAAGAATTGCTATACTGGGTCAGACCAAAGGTTCATCCTGCCCAGTATCCTGTCTACCGACAGTGGCCAATGCCAGGTGTCCCAGAGGGAGTGAACCTAACAGATAATGATCAAGCGATCTCTCTCCTGCCATCCATCTCCACCCTCTGACAAATAGAAACTAGGGACACCATTCTGTACCCAAACTGGCTAATAGCCATTAATGGACTTAACCTCCATGAATTTATCTAGTTCTCTTTTAAACCTTGTTATAGTCCTAGCCTTCACAACCTCCTCAGGCAAGGAGTTCCACAGATTGACTATCCACTGTGTGAAGAAGAACTTCCTTTTATTTGTTTTAAACCTGCTGCCCATTAACTTCATTTGGTGGCCACCAGTTCTTATATTATAGGAACAAGTAAATAACTTTTCCTTATTCACTTTCTCCACACCACTTATGATTTTATATACCTCTATCATATCCCCCCCCCCTTAGTCTCCTCTTTTCCAAGCTGAAAAGTCCCAGTCTCTTTAATCTCTCCTCATATGGGACCCGTTCCAAACCCCTAATCATTTTAGTTGCCCTTCTCAGAACCTTTTCTAATGCTAGTATATCTTTTTTGAGATGAGGAGACCACATCTATACACAGTATTCAAGATGTGGGCGTACCATGGATTTATATAAGGGCAATAAAATATTCTCTGCCTTATTCTCTATCCCTTTTTTTATTATTCCTAACATCCTGTTTGCTTTTTTGACTGCCGCTGCACACTGCCTGGACGTCTTCAGAGAACTATTCACGATGACTCCAGGATCTCTTTCCTGATTAGTTATAGCTAAATTAGCCCCCATCATATTGTATGTATAGTTGGGGTTATTTTTTCCAATGTGCATTACTTTACATTTATCCACATTAAATTTCATTTGCCATTTTGTTGCCCAATCACTTAGTTTTGTGAGATCTTTTTGAAGTTCTTCACAGTCTGCTTTGGTCTTAACTACCTTGAGCAGTTTAGTATCGACTGCAAACTTTGCCACCTCACTCTTTACCCCTTTCTCCAGATCATTTATGAATAAATTGAATAGGATTGGTCCTAGGACTGACTTTTGAGGAACACCACTAGTTACGTCCCTGCATTCTGAAAATTTACCATTTATTCCTACCCTTTGTTTTCTGTCGTTTAACCAGTTCTTAGTCCATGAAAGGATCTTCCCGCTTATCCCATGACAACTTAATTTACATAAGAGCCTTTGATGAGGGACCTTGTCAAAGGCTTTCTGGAAATCTAAGTACACTATATGTACTGGATCCCCCGTGTCCACCCCTTCAAAGAACTCTAATAGATTAGTAAGACATGATTTCCCTTTACAGAAACCATGCTGACTTTTGCCCAACAAATTATGTTCTTCTATGTGTCTGACAATTTTATTCTTTACTATTGTTTCAACTAATTTGCCCAGTACTGATGTTAAATTGTAAAATTAATGGAGATTGCCTATCTCCTAGAACTGGAAGGGACCTTGAAAGGTTATTGAGTCCAGTCCCCTGCTTTCACAGCAGGACCAAGTACTATCCCTGACAAATTTTTGCTCCAAATTGCTAAATGGCCTCCGCAAGGATTGAACTCACAATCCTGGGTTTAGCAGACCGAGCTATCCCTCCCCCCAGATGGATTTACCAGTCTGTAATTGCCAGGATAGCCTCTAGAGCCCTTTTTAAATATTGGTTTTACATTAGCTATCTTCCAGTCATTGGGTACAGATGCTGATTTAAAGGATAGATTACAAACCATAGTTAATAGTTCCGCAATTTCACATTTGAGTTCTTTCAGAACTCTTGGGTGAATGCCATCTGGTTCCGGTGACTTGCTACTGTTAAGTTTATTAATTAATTCCAAAACCTCCTCCTATGACACTTTAATCTGTGTCCTGCAAAGACAGGTCAGGTTTGGGAATCTCTCTAACATCCTCAGCTGTGAAGACTGAATCAAAGAATTCATTTAGTTTCTCCGCAATGACTTTATCGTCTTTAAATGCTCCTTTTGTATCTCAGTCGTCCAGCGGCCCCACTGGTTGTTTAGCAGGCTTCCTGCTTCTGATGTACTTAAAAAACATTTTGTTATTACCTTTTGAGTTTTTGGCTAGATGTTCTTCAAACTCCTTTTTGGCTTTTCTTATTACATTTTTACACTTAATTTGGCAGTGTTTATGTTCCTTTCTATTTACATCACTAGGATTTGACTTCCACTTCTTAAAAGATGCCTTTTTATCTTTCTCTGATTCTTTTACAAGGTTGTTAAGCCACGGTGGCTCTTATTTAGTTCTTCTACTGTGTTTTTTAATTTGGGCCTCTATTATGGTGTCTTTGAAAAGTTTCCATGCAGCTTGCAGGTATTTTACTTTAGTCCAGTGGTCCCCAACATGGTGCACGCAGGCGCCAGGTCACCCACCAGGCCATTTGTGTGCCCGCCGAGTGATCGAAGCCAGCCCCACCCCCGGGCGCGCGGTGCATAGGCGGTGCCAGCCCCTGGGCACATGGGCGGCGCTGGCCCCGGGTGCACAGCACATGGTTAGTGCCGGCCCTGGGCGCGCGGTGGTTAGGCAGCCCCACCTGTGGGTGCGTGGCGCGAAGTCTGTGCCAGCCCCAAGCGTGCGGCGTAAGGGCAGTGCCAGCCCAGGCGCGTGGCACAGGGGCGGCACTGGCCCTGGGCGCGCAGCACATGGGCGGCTCTGCTCCTTAGTGAGCGGCGCGAGGGCTGTGCTGACCCTGGACTTGCAACATATGGGCGGCGCCAACCCGGGTGCGTGGCATATGGGAGGCGCCGGCCCCAGGCGCGCAGCACATGGGCGGCCCTGCCACTGGCTTCTGGGCACATGACACAGGCACCAGCTCCGGGCACACAGTGCATGGGCGGTGGTGGCCCCGCCCCCAGGTGCACGGGACATGGGCTGTTGCGGCCCCGGGCGCACTGCGTATGAGCGGCCCCACCTCTGGGCGTGCAGCATAGTTGCAGCGCCAGCCCTAGGAGTGTGGCGCATGGGTGGTGCCAGTTCCGGAGACGCAGCGTATGGGTGGTCCCGCCCCCAGGCATGTGTGCGGACCTTCCCCTGGGCGCATGTGTGGGCCCGCCCCTGGGTGTCCGGCGTGTGAGCGGCCCTGTCCCCGGGCGCCCGGCAGCCCCAAAAGGTTGGGGACCACTGAAAAGTTTAGTCACTCTACCTTTTAATTTCTGTTTAACTAACCTTCTCATTTAACCTGAGCAGCCCGGCCAGCCGTGAGCCATCACTGCGGTGCCGAGTGGCCTGGCTGGCCGTGAACACATACTGTGTGTCATGCGCAGAGCGGCCCGGCCGGCTGGGATCTGCACTTGGCCATGTGCTCCGAGCGGCCAGTGGCCCCACTTTATTCTTTCATAAAATGTAGTGGCGGGCCAAAAAAATTTTGATTGGATTGAATGTGGCCCGCCAGAGGCCTGTTTGACATGCCTGCTGTACATGATTGGATAGTTATGAGAACAAATAAATAACATTTCCTTATTTACTTTCGCCACACCAATCTTTATATGTACTACACGGCACAGCTATTTCGGGATACCAGAGGTATTCTGAAATAGCTACCCTGCATCTTAATAAGCTGAATGTTATTTCAAAATATTTTTCGAAATAACAGGCATGCTATTTCGGCATCCCTGTAACCCATGTTCCATGAGGGTTAAGGGATGTCTTGAAATAGCATGTTATTTTGAAATTTGGCGCTGTGTAGATGCACCAAATTTCAAAATAAGCTATTTTGAAATAGAATCGAAATAAGATACACAATTTGCTGAGCGTGCATCTACACTGCAGGGCTTAACTCGAAATAAGCTACACAAATTGAGCTATGTCAATTATGTATCCTGTTTCAAAATAGCTTATTTCAAAATAGGGAGCGTCTACACAGCACTTATTTCGAAATAGAGCACTCTTCCTCCAATGTTCCTTATTCTTCGTACAATGAGGGTTACAGCAGTCAGAGCAAGAAGTCCTTTAGCTTGACCGTACTTTGACACTATTTCAAAATAACTGCCTGCTGTGTAGACACAGACTAATTATTTCAGAATTGCGCTAGCTATTTCGAAATAGTGTTGCAGTGTAGAAATACCGTGATACAGCACACTGGGAGTTGGTGCACACTGGGAGCCGCGTGTTAACCATTTGGGTAATCAATAAATTTATGCTTATCAGTTACCTGTTTAAATGGCTACAATCTTACCTCCCTACTCATACTGCTGGTAAATAATCACAACAAAAAAATCTTGGCACTGGAAAAGTTCAGAAAAGGGCAATAAAAATGATAAGGGGCATGGAATGGCTGTTATATGAGGAGAGATTAATAAGGCTGGGACTTTTCAGATTACAAAAGTCGACTAAGGGGGGATATGATAGAGGTTTATAAAAACATGATTGGTGAGTTATGGGAACAAGTAAATAAGATTTCCTTATTTACTTTCGCCACACCAATCTTTACCACATATCAGGCCCAAGACAATATCTGGCAAGTTCATGAAATAAGAACTATATGGATAACAGGACAAAAGAATCATCATACACATATATAGTACAAAAACTCAATTTATGATTTAACAATTAGATTCTCAATTATGTTTGCCTATTACCCCTTCACACTCTGATAAAACAAGTCCAGATCTGCCATGATAAGCAGAAGTTGCTGGTGCTCAACACGTCTAAAACAACACCCTAATTGTGGCTATTATGGTATGAGCACGATGTACTGCCCCATAAAAATAAAAATCTTGTTTGTTCCTAGGTATATACTTTTTAGTACTACAAATTTTCCATCAAGATAGCCATAACTATGACCAGACATGTGAGTAATTATGCTATTCAAAAGACACTAATCTGTTTCACCTACAATGTGGAAGAAACAAAAACAGACTTTTTCCCAAATTCTTGTCTACCATAAGAACAGCCATACTGGGTCAGACCAAATGTCCATCTACCCCAGTATCCTGTCTTCCAACTGTGGACAGTGCCACATCCCCCACAGTGAATGAACAAAGCAGGTAATCATCAAGCGATCCATCCCCCAACACCCATTCCCAGCTTCTGGCAAACAGAAGCTAGGGACATCAACCCTATTTAAACAGATTATTGTAGTATGGGAGTATTGTGGATACCATGGATACCAAGATGGTCACTGTATTCGGTATGATATATGGGGCAGCATCCAAGAGGAGGCAAACCAGAGAACTTTGTGTGGAACGAGGTGTACCGGTATTTCGGAATAGGAAGCCTAATCTGAACTACCTAGTTCGTGCCGCGTGTAGCCGCGGGCACGGAGTCCGAACTAGCGGACATTTAAAAATGGCGGCACCCGGCAATATGCAAATGAAGGCCGGGAAATTCAAATCCCGGGCTTCATTTGCAACTCCGGTTGCCTACATTAACCACCCTAGTTTGAACTAGGGTGGTGTAGACATACCCGAATATAGTTGCACTGGATGAAGCTGTATTTACCTCTTATCTATTATGTAAGGTTTCATCCCTTGTAGAGTTGATGACATACTTTAGAATCAGTGTGTGTGTGTTTTCCAGGAAACTTGTAATTACATTTTCTTGTAGCAACTTTAGCTGCACAGACAGTGTTAGACTTGCAAGATATGCTTTTGCATTACCTAAAGCTGGGATCAAGTTTCGGAAGAGAATGCTTGATATCTGACACTGTCTAGCTCTCTTAAAAAATTCTCACTGGTTACTTCTGAAGGATACAACCTTCGACTTGTACCAGTGTTACATTTAAAAATACTTGGTGTTATTCTTATGACAAGAATGATGTTAGCTGTTTTGTTGAGCTTAAATGAAGTCTCAAACAGAACTATGTTAATGAAAACTAGTTGCCATTTTAGCTCCTCGGCAGGGTCTTAATAGGTCAATTAGAATGTTTTACAAATCAAACCCCTTTGGTACACATTGTCATGCTGTGTAGACAAGCCCTCAGAAAATGTATTAGTATTGTGAGGAGTAAGGATGTTAAGAGGCGGGTAATTGGCTAATTGTGTAGTCAATAAAAATTCTCTCAACGACATGATTAGTTGATAAGGGAAGGTGCTTAGTCCCAGCTGGTGCTGGGTCCAGAAACTATCCCCACTGTGGCTCTGCAGTTTAAATGTAGTGGGAGCTGGGTGCACAGGCAGTCCTACTATATTTGAACTACAGAGGTGCAATGGGTGTAGGTCCCGGACCTGGCGCGAGCTGAGACTGAGCTGGGTTGCCTGCTCGGCCGGAGCAGGCTCTGTCTGTAGTGGCCCTGACTGACTGTGGGCAGAGGCTGCTCCGGCAGCAGCCCCTGTCTGTGGGGGGTCCCAGCTCCCCAGTGGGAGGCAATATGCTTCATGGCAGCAGTGTGCTTCACAGTAGCCTCCCGTACCCCCAACTCCCTGTGCTGCTATCTCTGATAGAGGCAGGAGCGAGGGGGGGCGGGCCAGGCAGCACCAGGGAGATGGTGCTGGGGGAAGCTGGCTTTTAGCTGGCTCCCACCAGTACTGCCTCCTGCTTCTTGATACAGAGACAAGAAAGCGGGGGAGAGGTGGAGGGAAAACAAGTAGTTGACTTGACTACCTAGGCTTATCAGGTAGTCTACTAGTCCAGTGTTTCTCAACCAGTGGTATGAGTACCCTTAGGATAGTGATAGAAATTCAGCCGTGTTAGTCTGGTCTAGCTGAAACAAAAGACAGTTTTTAAAGTGCTGCATAGTTCTAACAAGATGATTTATTAGGTGATGAGCTTTCGTGGGCCAGACCTACTTCCTCAGATCAATTTGAGGAAGAAAATTGGCACGACCATATATACCAAAGTGATACAATCAAAAAAAAGTGAACACACATAAAATTGACAAATCAGATTTTAGAACAGAGGGGGGTGAGAGGGGAAGGTTAGTGTCTGTGAGATACAGATATTAGGGGTGATAATTGGGGAAGCTGTCTTTGTAATGGGTGAGATAATTAGCATCTTTGTTAAGGCCCATAAGTAAAGTGTCAAATTTAATCATGAATGACAGTTCTGAGGCTTCTTTTTGAAGTCTGGAATTAAAATCTCTTTGAAGCAATATGCATATTTTAAGGTCATTGAGAGAATGGTCAGTCTGGTTAAAATGGCAAGTAACCGTTTTCTCTCTGTGAAAGACCCTGATATCTGTTTTATGTGTACTTGAGAGAAGTCTGAGGGGTACGTCAACACAACTGAAATTTGGAGAAAACTGAATTTTTGTTTTAAGTTTTACAGCGTTTTATTATTTTTGTACTTTTTACACCCACAAATTTCATCACCCACCCAGCTATGAATAAGTTGTTTAAACAAATTTGTTGCAATGGTAGAGAAAAATTGTGTGTGTCTGAAAACTGTAGGTACTTACAATTTTTTTTTTTTTTGAAAAAGGGGTACTTTATAAAAAAAAAGGTTGAGAAACACTGTGCTTGTCGACTACGTGCTTACATTGCTCATGAAGAGCTGGAGAATTAGTATCTTCCCTCTATTAAGAAGATAAGTCTACAATGGATCCTATTTCTTATTCCTCTGTCTTTAGTGTGAAAATACAGAAGTACTTACTCTTCTGCAGATGTTCTGAAATACTAAAAAGTTGCATTTATTTTTAAATTATAAAAAGCCTTGTTAAATATGTAAACTAATTAAGGAGATAATGAAGACAGAGTGGAGGAAAATGCTAAATACGTAGGTGAGCATTTTTGGCTCAGCAAATCTCATGGTCCATCTGAGCACAGCGGGAGTATGCCACATTGTCAGTCTAGAATGGACAAGAGGCTGCAGGATTGTGCTGGAGAAATAAGAAAATATTTTCTTGCAGTGATACAAAATTATTAGCTATGGAAGAAATCTTAGTTCATTTGCATGTAGCATCTATGCTTAATTTATGGCTTTCTCAGCAATCTTGAGGTTGAAAGACAATTAGAAAACACAGAAGTGACAGCGTGCACTGTCACAGAATACAGACCAGGAACAAAATCTTTGCCAAACTGGAAATCCTAATTGACCCACTTGAGTGTTGACAACGAGCTTGAATGGAAGCCTGGCTCTCTAGATTGGTGAATATCATGAGCAAAAATTGCAATATTCTTTTATTATTTGATAGAATGTTTTTCCAAATCAACAGTGGGTTTATTAAAATGCCTCATACTTGGGTATTAAAGAATATAAAATAGATATGAAGGTCTAGGACTTTATTTAAATGTTGTTATTGTAAAGGTACATGTTTGATAAAGTAAAATGATTTGCAGCACTCATTCATTTTGGACTTTTTAGATGGGATAATAAAAAGTGAGGATGGATAGCATTTTGATGTCCATTACATTTTGTTTTTACTTTTGGAAAAAACAGGTTTATTATTTTTTCTTGAATTGAAATTCTGTACCAGTTAAGAAAAATATATTCTAAATGGATTTCACATGTAAACCATTATATCTGATTAAAAGTGATAATCTCTGCAAAAGGCAGTGTCTTACAGTATTTGAATAGCTTACATTCTAATTGGTTTTTCAATGTGCTGTGTCTGGATCACCAGTGACTATTTATCATCATGTTTTGCTACAAGGTAGAGTATCTTGTAATTTGCTTTTTTTTTTGGTTAGACTATTTCCTAAAGATGTATTTTACTTTCTTTTATGGTTTGTTAGTGGCTTTGTCTGATTTTCTTGATTTCTAAAACTAACTTTTTCTGAAGCGTGCAGTGTTACTTATTTGGTATTAAAACGGTTAGTCTTCCACTGTTGTTTCAAAGCAGATAGAATGAGTTCCATAGTCTCATGGGATGTAAGGTAATTATTATAAAACTAGAAAAATGTAAGTTTTCCTAAGAAAATGAGATCAAAGATTATTTTATTGACTTGTGCTTTATGTTTAACTTTGAATCTTTTAATTTCTTGATAGCTATCCAATAAGTGAGTAATTACTGATATAAAACCTGCAAAGATCTATTTTAAATTCTCATTATGCTAATTACATAGTGTGCATTTAAAACATTATTTTAAAGTTTATATTAAATTGTATTGAATGGTATTTGGAATATGCAGCATTAACCTCAGATTTGTTTTCTTCAGAGATTAGTAGAAGGTTTATGTAGAACAGTCCATAAGCTCTCATAATTGGTGTCATTAGTAATAAAGAAGAAAACTTTCACCTTAACAGGATTTTCTCTTTATGTGCAGCTTGCCCAATTTAGGCAACGGAAAGCACAATCTGATGGGCAAAATGCATCCAAGAAGCAGAAAAAAAAGAAAAAGGCATCAAACACCAAAGATGAAGAATCGGTACAAGATGGTCCTGATATTGACCCGTCACAGGGTGATGAGACATCCACACACAGCAGTCAAAGAGGAGCAACAGCTACTGCCGACTTTGCTATAATGAGAACTTTACGTGGTGGAGAAATTATTAAACATGACCAGATTTATACCATTGAAGTAAGTGTTCATCAGGTCTTAAGCAATTACATAATTTTCTACTTAAAGATGGGCTAGGGGATGAGAGGAGGCAGCAGAGGGCTGGAGCCTGGAGCCCTGCCCCCGAGCCTATTGTCTCGTAATTGGAGGGCAAGGCCCAGGGATGGAGCCCAAAGCTGAGGCCTGCTGTTGTGCAGCCAGAGCCAGGACTGTAGCCTGAAGCCTCATGTGTAGAGCCTGCTAAATTGCAGGGCTAAAGCTCAAAGTCTGAGTCCGACCTAGGGTTGCTAGATGGTTTCAACAAAAATACTGGACACACTTGACATTACATCACAATCTACATTACATCTTATTTAGAAAATACCGGACATTTATATTCTCTCATTTGTTTTTTCTCAATTTGTTTCCTGAACAGAAAGCTCAAATACTGGACTGTCCGGTTCAAAACCGGTCAACTGGCAACCCTAGTCCGACTGCCCCTGGGAAGGTGCAGATCTCACTGGCTGCTTGCTTCTACAGTGTTGTGCCCCAAGTCACTCCAGAGTAGGGCAAGGACTAGTCCCTGCTAGTAACCCCAACAACCAACACCAAAGCAGTGCATGCAGGAGCAATGGGACGGGAGTACTACTTTGCCCTCTCCCCCATCACAGCCCAGGGGGCTGTGGCCACAAGAAAAGTCCCTGGTGGTTGCATTTGAGGAACACTGGCCTAATGCAGGGTGGGTAGCAGTGCCACATAGGTTTGTCTCTGCAACCTGAGTCTGAGTGACTCTGTGACCCTCATGTGTCGGATTGCAACTCCACTCAGTTTTGATCCCACCATCCCCACATCATGAACAGGCTCCGGGGACAAACCTGAGTGACTCTGTGCACCCAGCCACAATATCAGTTACTCAGTTTTGGCCCCATTGCTCCTCCGATTGTTGGTCCAAAACTGAATGGGTATTGGGGCAACCAGGGTTGCATCTCCATGCTGCTGATCTGGGGCTGGCTTCTGTACAAGGACTTTCTTATCAATAATACAGATTGTACGTACCATCCTCACAGCTGTGTATGTCACTGATATTGCATTGTTATAGTTTTAGATAAGTCCAGTTGTGGTTAGTGGTAAAGAGAACAAACGAAAAACTAAGCATTTTTCTGGTATTCATAAAGTAATTTGACTTTTGCTGGTTAATGGTGACTCTGAATTTATTTTGAAAACACTAATGAGGAGGAGGAATTGGATGGTTCAGGGATAATATAACTATGGTCATTAGTAACTCAAAATGCTTACTCGCTAAAGGTCATAATATGATCAGTGTGAAATGGATTGGCAGTCTCAGTTCAGTTCTGATTGGATAAGAGTTCCCATGACAAAATTCAGTACTATTGATTTACATCTAGAAACAAGGAATGCAAGCCATGTCCACAAAATAGGAGACTGTATCCTAAAGCATTGATTATTAAAAGGATCTAGGAGCAATAGTGAATGAACAACTCAACATGAGCTCGCAGTTGATGCTGTGGTACAAGGGGCTAATGTGATATTTGGATGTATAAATGGAGAATTACTAAGCATTAATAGGAACGCAATTTAATCTCCTACAGCATTGATGAGACAGATACTAGTATACTGAATACAGTTCTCGTGTCCACTTTTTAAAAAGGATGTTCAAAACTTGCAGAGGGTGCAGAAAAGAGCCACAGCAATTCTGTTGGAGTAAATAATTTAAAATGAAACACTTAAAAGGCTCAATCTGTTTAAAGATTATAAAAAATAAGACTGAGTGGCGACTTGAATAGTGTCTGTAAGTACCTTCTTGGGTATCAAAGGGCTTTTTAATGTAGAGGAGAATGGTAAAACAAGAAGCAATGGCTAAAAGCTGAAGCCGGACAAATTTAAACTGGAAATAATGCACAATTTTTAACAGTAATGGGGATGAGCCAACTGCCCTGGGTACATTCTCTAATGTTTGATGTCTTTAGATCAGATCTGGATGCCTTTCTCCAAGGAAGGCTTTAGTCAAACATAATTTATTGATAGGGCTCAACACTGTGTCAACTGGGTGAAATTTAAAGGCCTCTGATATACAGATAGACATTTAAAAGAGTCCCTTCTGACCTTAAACTTGGTGGCCTGATCTATAGTAGACCAGGCAGGTCAGCTTAAGGTACACAACTCCAGGAACAAAGTGCCCAGGGCCACATCTTGCCCAGCCCTGATTTAGAAGCTTAGCATGGCCAAAATTGTCTTCTTTATTTTGTTAGCTTTTGTTGAATCCCCTAAAATGCAGTTGTACTCATGAACTAGATATTTCAGAGGCTTCTTGCAAGTTGAACAGTAATGTAATCTATAAATTTCAATTTTGATGTTGTATTCCCAGTTTCCTGTGTTCAGAACCACTCCTACTAGTAACACAATTGAACTGTTTGCTCCATTCAGTAAACTGTATTTCCACTGGAGGATCACAAGCTGCATCCTCCTTCAGGAAGGGGTCCTGAAGGAAGCTGTCAGGGCAAGAAAAACTAGTTTTGAGAAACAACTTAGGAGACTTCTCTTATTGTGACAGAAAGGAAAGAAAAAGAAGGAAAGAGGTATAATATTGGACTAGTCTGTCTCTCCTTTGATTGATTTTATTATAGGAAAAAGGAAAGAGGCAGGTAACTTGATGGAGGTGGGTGGGAGGAAATAATGGGATAGGGGGCTATTATGCAGGGAGGAAAGGGAAAGATTAACTGTTGGAATAATAAGAGCAGTATCTACACATATATAGTAGTACAGAAAAACCTACCTAATCAAATTCTTGTGGCTCTGAATGTTCTGAATATATGTTCTACGTTCTAATGTTCTGAATATATGTTCTACATTAGTTTTGTAGCTGCTACTATCACTGATGCAAGTATTCTTCTAATTCACATTTGTCCTGAATGGGATAGAGCCTAAAATTAATTTAAAAAGTTAAAAACAACAGCAACAAACTTTATATTAAAGTTTTTGAAAATTTTTGAGGTGGTTGTAACTAAAATTTATAAGATATTGTCACTATTAATTAATAATCTGAATCTTGCTAATTATTTATATGTAGTTTTTTCCCCAAAGACCACTGAGTTTCATCTTAATGAAGTTGCTGTTAAATGTAGAACTTTTTTTGCTGCATTACATTTAGTTTCAATTAGGACCATGTTAGTTAAGCTAAATGAGAACTGATTTGGAAGTTCACCTTTATCTTCCAACTTTGATCTTTCAATATAGTATCGGTGAAGGAGCTAAAAAGCCAAAATAGCTTTTTATGTATTCCATACTGTTTAGTGCTGTAAGTGTATGGATAGACAAACTTCTATATTATGATAATCAGACTAGAGTATGCTCAGATGGAGGTGCAGCCCAAAGTAATAGCTGGGTTCAGGTTAATCTCTCCAACTGGGATTTACAAGGCATTTTCTAAGAGCTGTCTACTCTTTCACCTAACATTACTGTCATGTCACAACATCCTATAAAGATCTAAGGCAAGATTACTTGAAGCATTACAAGGGATTATTTTCTAGCTGAATTTCCAGTTCTTTCTTACCTCATCTTTGTAGTAGAATATGTCTTTGTTTTTTGCTTTTGTGCGACAAAATATATTTAGTAGTTGGTGTACATAACATTTTTGTGACATGACTGGACTCCTTTCTAGTATTGTTATAGATAAAATAAAGCATAGCTTTCTGTGATTTTTCTTATTTGAGTTTTCCTATCATGAAGTGGAACTATAATCTCCAGTTTAAAAATAGAGTCCTGAAATAACCCTAGTTCTTGATGCGGACCTAAGCAGGTGGAATCAGTGTTTCTCTTTCTTTACTGTATGGGTTCCTTTTCTTAGATTGGAGGGAATCTATTCAAAGGATTGAAATGTTTCGTTCCCTTTCTTGAATTTTACTAGGATCATTTTGTTTTCTTTATGGTTTAACATTTGCCGTCTTGTTGGCTACTTCAATTTATGGGCTTTCTTGCTCTTTTCCCGGGAGAATTTCACAAGATATCCAATTCCCTTTTTCTTTCAGGGTTAAAAGGGTATCTAATCCCTCTAATTAGCAAAATGTACTAGGAAAACTCATCAGAACCTTTTACTTGAAGAAGACTGTGGTTTTTGAAAGGCACAGATATCATTAATATTCCTTAATCATGTTATCATGGTTCCCCTGAAAGAAGCTGGTAACAGTCTGGCAGGCATTTCTCTTCACAGTGTTATGTAGGAGTCCGTTTAAGAATAGTGACAAGAGGGGAGAGTTGTGTCTGTTTTTGGTAGAGTCCTGAATATTACTATAGCTTTCATTATAGTAACTATTAAGAAATAGTAATCTTTCTTTTCCTATTATTATATCACTCTTCTGAACTTCATCTGTTATGCCCTAACACCATAGTTGCTTGCTATTTTTTTATCTGAGAAAAGTTGTACTCCCCCACTTGGAAAGTGAGAGATCTGGAGAGGGATTTCTTGTATACCGTATAATTTAAATCTCTGGGCCTGCCCTATGTTTGTTTTAAATTCCTTTCTCTCTAGTTGCCTGTCTCACAAAGGCAATGATTTGCTCTGTAGGTTAGTAATTTGTTTGTACTAGATTGTTTTAAAAAAAAACTTTAAAAAGCTGATCTCTTCCAAGATCAGCCTCACATACCTGACAGCATTTTGGACCTAAATTATACAGCAAGCCCCTTTGATTTAAATAAATGAAATCAAAATAAAGTTGGATCAGTAGTTCCTGATTGTACTTTCTCAAGGCAAGTGAGTGCTTAGTAAGATGTCTTAAGAATAGATCAAAGAATTTCAGCTTCAGTCCATGCCAAAATTTATCCTGATTTTGTACATTTTATTTCCATACCATTCTCTAACTCTTACAAGGTTAGTACCTGAGATCTGCAGCATCTTGTTAGGTAGTTCAGGTTTCATTTTTAAGTTCAGTTACTTCTGACGTAAAAAAATTCAGTTTTGCTAGTTAAATTTTCAAAATACATGATGTCAAGTTAGAGGCAGCTTAACTTTTCAGTATTAATAAGAGAAAATGCAATTCAAGGTGTATGTTATACCTTCAAAATAAATAATATATCTACTAAATAAACACTTGCTGGTAACAGGGAGAGCCCTGAAATGTTAAGCATATTGTATCGGTCTGGCAGGCAAAGAAAAATGCATTCAAAGGGGTATCTTGAGTAGGAGCAGAGGTTTTTTTTAACTCTGTATTTGGTATTGGTGCTATCATTACAAGAAAACTGTGTCCAGTTTTTGTGCCCACAATTCAAGAAAGATGTTGATAAATTGGAGAGGGGTCAAAGAAGAGACACAAGAATGATTAAATGGATTAGAAAACATGCACTATAGTGATAGACACTTTACCAAGATTGTGATGGATTCTGTATCACTGACAAATTTTAAAATCAAGATGGGATGTTTTTCTAAAAGATATGTTTAGGAATTATTTTGGGGAAATTCTATGGCCTGTGTTGTAGAGGAGATCAGACTAGATGACCACAATGACCTCTTCTGCCTTAGAATCCATGAATTTGTTTGGAATTTAATCAGGGCCATTGGGAGCATCATCTCTTTTCTTTTGAGACATAAGAATGATCCCTTTTAAAAGTAGTTCTGTTGACTTGGGAATCTGTTTTATTATAGATGAAATGTTAACAAGATTTATCTGCCACTACTTTTTCTCTAAATCCATGAACTTCTTCACATTATCCCAAGAACAGAAGAAAAACACTATCGTTCTGGGGCTTTTTTCTCTGTTTTTAATTTTTGTGTGTTCATTTATACCATTATTTTCCCTTTCTAAATCTGTGGCATGTCAGAAAAAATGCAGCAGGTTCAATTAAGTCCAGCTGGTGCTACCTGAAAGGAACTCAGGCCGAGTTACATCGGTTTCCAAGAATCTGAGATCATGTGATCCAATTGCCTATGCAGTCATGAACAAGTGACTAGAATTGGGCCTTTGGGAGCTCAGAGTGGAGATGGTTGGGTAGAACTCTGGCATAATCTCAAGAACACGTACAATTTGTAAGTGCTCTCAAGCCTTTGGGCCTTAACAGTCTTTTTAAGGGATTGTAAAGTTCTTTTAGTTGATAAATGTTTGTATGCACAATCTACCTGTTTCTCTTATCGGTTGTCCTATATGCCAAGTCATCCACAAAATGACTTGGCATATGTATTAGCATGATGATGACTCTGACAATAACAATCAGATTTATTGGTGATCAAATAAATTATTAGGAGGAAAAGCTGGAAAGCTTTTTCCCTTAGAAATAAAAGAAGGAAAAATGTGTAAAAGAAGGACTTAAAGTACAATCATTTTGAATCACCATGTGGTTTCCCCCAGTTATCGCAAACTCCCCAGTCTATGTTTCTAATGATTGAATCCCCCATTACTAATACCCGGGGCTTGACAAATAATACATTCTACTCGCTCGTGGTGAGTAGATTGTAACCCAGAAGAGCCGGGTTCGGGCGATCTGCTCATGCGCACAACCATCTGCGCATGCGCAGATCGCTGGACAGTGCGGCTGGCGAGCAGGGCTCACTGCGGTTCAGCGAGCCCTACTAATACCTGTCTCTTCCTAATAAATGGTGTTTCCTCCCCCATTCTAGTATCTTCAGTATGAGAGGATACCATAACATCATCTGGAAGGAAGGTCCCAACTATGGGAGCATTTCCCTCTGCCCCAATTGGATGTTCTCCTTCCCTTAGCCCTTTCATCCTCCTCAACAAAGAAGTGGGACCATTCTACTGTGTTCCAAAAAGTCTCATCTATATCTATGTGTCTCCCTTAGCACCTCAGTTCATCCACTCTGATCTTCAAAGCCTGTACATTTTTCTCTGAGGCTCCTTGCACCAAATGCACACATGCACCATCTGCCCATAGGTACATGCTACATTAGGTACAATAAACTGGGATAGCTCCCACTCTGTTGCTGGGCTTCTGCCTGCATTACTCCTGGTGCTTGTTATTTTCTTGATGGGATTTTTTTGAAATCAGGATGATTTGGCTTTAAATTTAGAGAATATTAAGTGTATCTATTCCCCCTCACTCACTCTCTCTGAATTCCCTCACACTACATTTAGATCTAGAATGTAAACCACAAGAGAAATTGAAAACTTTAAACAAATTGCACATCTACAATAGTCTACCCAGGTGGATGAGAGAACATGTTGTATCTTCAGTTAGCAACTCAGAAACAACAGCGCAGAGCTGTTAGGATATGTAAGGATGTGTAATCCAAAAGCATAATCACCATTATTGCCATATAATATCAGTGACATAAACACATTGAAAACACATCAAAGATGTTGTTTTATTAGTCTTTTCTGGGAGTGAACATTCTAGAAATAAAAGTTGGGGAGAAACGGAATGTATATTATACAGGGAAAAGTAAAATTGAACCATAGAGGTTCAATGTGATATTTTTTCTATTTTAGATTCAGTTAATCTGAGACATTTTTTGTTACTGAGTCAAAAATAGGAGGTTATCTCTTTGTCTGTCGCTGCTGGTGCCAAATGTCAGTTGTAAGCCTTCCTAAATCAATCTGAAAGGAGTAAAATGAAAAGGCTGTTTTCATGCTGTATTGAGTCCTGATCATCATTACGGTCTATGTGGTCTCAGTCAACAGAGAATCTCTCAGATTGTATGTCATAGTTCCCTTCAAATTCACTGGATCAATGGATGCTTACATTCTGTCTTAAGAAAGAGTGGGACAGAGCCAAACAAATTAAGAAATTATCTGCTGTTACTGCACATTGAAACTGAGAGGGAGAACCCACGCAGGATTTCTCACAATTGTGGTTTTTTTTAAGAATAAAAAGTCAAATCTTCTGATTGTACTGGAGACACTGTATTCAGAACTCTAATATCAGACCAAATTGTCTAATAAAGATTAATCCTGTTGATTTGGAAATCAGCAAATAAATAAGATCCATGACTGTCCACTGCAGCGGTAGGAAGAGCATCATTTACATAACAACATTTATATAGATTTACTGTATACTGTAGTTTAGTCTTTTGTGTATGTGTCCCAGGAGCCAATCAGCATTTAGAACATATTGTTATCCTCTGTATTTGAATTTCGTGGTTAACTCTTCCATTCAGTCATACTTTGGTGTCAAAGATTCACATATTATGTATAAGTGGGTGTAAATCAACAACTTCAAGGCTCAGACATTCTCACACCTGCTGATTACCACTTACGATCTGTAATAAGCTTGGCAGGATTTGGTATAAACCGACAAATTAAGTGTCATTTTAGCTAATGCTGAAATCAGTGGAAAAAAAAGTCAGTAAAAATAAGCAGGAGTGCAACCCCTCCCATTCACCCTTGCAGGAATGGGTGTCGCCAGTTCTGCAGCAACACAGGAAACCCTCTGCACCCCTGCTGTCATGGGATGAAGGAACAGGATCATGACAGCTGAGTTGCAGAGGGCTCACTGAGCTGCTGCAGGGCTGGCAACACCCATTCCCTCAGAAGCAAGGAAGAGGGAAGGCTGCAGTCCTGCCAGAACAGAATAGAGACCCCCAGCACTGCTAGCTGGTAAAAGAGCGGGGCCTCAGAGGACTCCATGCATTGCTTCAGGGATAGAGACAACCAATCCCTGAGGTGTAACATGCAGCAAAGGCTGAGGTCCTGATGTGCAAACCCTCAATCCGGACTGCAAGGAGGATGAGAGTGAGCTCTCCATTGTTTGTGGCCCTGTCCCCAGGCAGGGGTGAGCTTCCTCATTCCCCCAACAGTGGGCCTGCAGATAGGGTTGCCAAATATCTTCACACAAAATCCTGAACAGGCAGGGAAAAATTGGTTGAACAACAACAAAAAAAAGGCCACTGTGCCTTTAAATTACTGCACTCCTCACTCCCCCCACCCTTGCAGATGCCGCCAGCCATCTTTTCGAGGAAAAAAAAGGCCGCTGCACCTTTAAATTACCTCATTCCTCATTCCCCCTGCCCTCGCAGACGCTGCCGGCCACCCGTCTGAGGAAAACAGAAAATACATTTTACATATCTGGTATTCTCTGTTTATTTTTACCAGATGGAAGGCCAAAATACCGAACTGTCTGGGCAAAAACCAGACACCTGGCAACCCCAGCTGCAGAGAACTTCTTGAGTGGCTGCTGGGCTGATGATACACGTGGGAAAGTCTATGGTTGTGGCAGAGCAGAGCAGTGACTACTGGCCAGGGCTGCAAGAAGGAAGCCAAGTCCCTTACCATGGGAGAGGCCACTCCATTGCTGAATGATTATTAAAATGCAGCAGGTTTAAAACAAACAAGAGGAAGAACTTCATCTCACAATGCACAATCAACCTGTGGAACTCATTGGCAGGAGATGTTGTGAAGGCCAAAACTATAATCGGATTCAATAAATAATTAAATAATAGGGATTTCAATGTGTAATCGACTAAACAATTAGCTGATAAGCCTGGGCTTATTGGTTAATTCTGTTGACTACATACACTCCCCCACTCTTGCTCCCTCTGTATTAGACAGCGGGGAGGGGAGCTGATGCCTGTAGGGAGGCAGCTTTTAAGCCAGCTGCCCATGAGCATCGGCTCCTGTTACCCTTCACACTTGTGCTGTTGCCTCTGATAGAGAATCAGCAGCATGGAGGGCAAGGGGAGCAGGTGGGAGCTGATACACGCAGGAAGCTCCCCATGCATATTGGCCCTCGTGGAGCCAGCTGTCCTCCTCTTCCCCCTCTGCTACCTCCCACAGAGCTCAGCTCCCCCTCCCCCTGCAGACAGGGGCAGGTGGCAGGAGCCAAACCAACTCTCTTCGTGGACTGCCTCCTGCCTGCCACTCTGTGCTGCTGCCTCTGATACAGACACAGCAGCATGAGGTGGCAGGGGGCTCCCCAGAAGTGGAGCTGGGAGAGCACTGTCTTCTGCTCCCACCCCTGGGGACTATTGAATAGTCATGTAACAGCTAAAATTTGATGTGGTTAAATGATTATCAATTACACATTATCTAACATCCCTATTAGATAAGATAATTGAAGACAAGTCCTTCAGTGGCAATTAACCAGAATGGTCAGGGATGCTCTAGCTATGTCAACTTCTGACTGCCAGATGCTGGGACTGGATGATAGGGGATGGGTCACTTATTAATTGCCTGGTTCTTTTCATTCCTTCTGAAGCATCTAGCATTGACCACTGTCAGAAGACAGGATATTGGACTAGATAGACCATTGGTCTGACCCAGTATGGGATCTCGTCCTCTTCCTCCTTCCAGTTCTGGACAAGAGTCTTGGCTCTGTCTGCCTACTCGACCTTGCCTCACCGTGCACCTTCAGGGATCAAGTGTTACTGTCCATGTGGCCGTCCAAGGAGTTGACCTCAGTTCTGTTCTTACAGCCCTGCTCTTTCCCTCACCAGACAGATGTTTGGGAGTCATCTCCAGGCAAAAACAGTTCAGCAGTACTGGAGCTTATCTTCCTCACTGGAGTCCTGGAAGGAGCTCTCTGTTGTACAAGACCTGGACTGCTGCCTCCTTCATATCTTGCTCCCAGGTATCTGGGGCCCTTTGGCAATGCAGGGAGCCCGCAGTAGCTGTGTTTTCAATGCTGGATGCCCCCTGGTAATGATTTTTTTAAATGGCAGGCTAAATTGTTAAAATTTATATCTCAAAAAGATGGGGAAAAAATTAAAGGCGCCAGGATGGTCTACTTTAACTTACATACTCGTGGCTGAGGCAACACTAGTTCTTTGCCACATCCCTTCTTCCTTCCAGTAATTCCATGTGGTTTCAGTGCCAAGGTTAATGTTGACTGGATCAGCATTTGTTTAGGATGTTTTCCTTTGGCATTATGGAACACCACCCAGTAGGTGTCTGGTTCAGTGGCTGTCTGCACATTCTCTGGTAGCACAACTACTATGGGAAGCTAAGAAGGCATATTGCTCAGAATTCAGGCACACTTCCATCTTCAAGTAGTTTTCATCTGTTAGTTGGGCACACGGCACGGGTCCTCCTCAGTTCCTTCTCTACTGTCTTTGGCAGAAGACGGACTCTCGAGCAGTGCTCTCCTCACTGGAAAAATCTTTAAAAATTAGTTAGTTTGTTCATAGGTTTTAGTATTTGTAGTCATTGGTTAGTTCTCCTTTCCTTTTTCTTAAAAAATAACGTTACTTGCCATTTTTCCCCTTTCTCCTAGTTCTTCCTAATTTACCAGTGTGCCAGGTTCTCCTGATTTTAAAAAATGTGCCTCATGCAGAGATTCAGTGCCTGCTTCAGACGGGCATGCCTCATGTATAAAGTGCCTTGGTGAAGGCCATGTGACGCAGAAATGCCCACACTGTCAGAGTATGACGGTCAGGGTCAGGAAAGACCAGGAGTTGAGTCTTCAAAATTTGTTGTGGCAGAAATCTCTTCAACTGTCAAAAACAAAGACAACTGCTCCTTTGGCACCTATAACTCCAAGGAAAAGGGCTAATTCATTGCCCGTACGAAACTCTCGTAAGTCCCCAGCCTCCCCGGAACGGTCCTTACCGGCTATGCCATCAACCTTGCACGTCGCATGCTCCCCAGTGCTGTCTACCTTCAGCACCATGAAAAAATGGAAAACGGCACCAATGAAAGGCTCCAAGTAGGAACCTAAGAGAAAGAGTACCACCTCTACACTAGTGGCACCGGCACTGACGAAGGTGGACATGCTGCTTCCCCTGGTGCCAACAGTCCCGCCAGCACTGTCACAACCTTCAGAGTCCCAGTGCACATTAGCACCAAAGCATGCTCCAGCACCGCAAGCACCAAAGCCGAGACCCCACAGAACAACAGGACCCCAGCACCAAACATCACAACCATCAATGCCTTCTTCACCGGTTCTGACAGATAAGACACCTCTGCATTCTTTGAAACTTGAGGAATCTAGCCTGAACCAGCATTCTGAGAATATTTCATTCTACTCTTCCCTATCCTTCCTAGGCACTGGGCCTGGCACCAGACATGGGAGCTGTTTCTCTTTCCAGCACTCATCACCAACTGGCTCAGTCAGCTCCTGGCGTTCAAACAGGCACTGACCACCTTACCACCATCTACAATACCCTTGGTTCAGTCCCCCATGGACTTATCCACCTCAACAATACCAATGACAGTGGCCACCCAGGGAATCATGGGGCCAATATCACAATTGGCATCATATTGGCACTGATATTGAGAATCGACTGTGGCCACCTCAACACACATAACAGCAAAGTCTCCTCCACAAACTGCTTAATCTTTTCCAATCCATCCCCTGCCATCACCTTCAGTCACAATTCAGAGAGGTCCTGCAGAGGAAGATGACTTACTTCAGTCTGACTCCGACAGACAGTTTCCACCTCAGCAGTCCTCTTCGTGGCCCAACGAGGCTGTGTTTCCTTTCTCCTCCTCTCGCTCTGCTGATGATGTGAAGCAATTTCAGGAATTGTTTAAAAGAGTAGCACAGTCAAAAGACATACTCCCACAAGAGGTACAAGAAAAACAGCACATATCATAGGGCCAATAGTAAAGTACTTTGTCCTGGCTAAGAAGATGGATTTTCTTTTCTCCCACTACCAGCTGAACTCTCTGGTGGTAGATTCTGTCTGTCATCGCTTCAGACAGTCACAATTCAAGTCTACACCCCAAGACAAAGAACATAAAAGACTCAACCTTTTTGGAAGAAAAATCTATTTTTCATCTATCCTCCAGTTTAGAATTTCCAACCATACAGCACTTCTTGCCAATTAGACCTATGCCAACTATACCAGGTTGCAAAAGTTGCTACATGACCTCTTTGAACAAAAGAGACAACAGCTGCAGTCCATTAAGAAGGATGTCCAATTCATCGCCCAAATGGCACTTCAAGCATCTATGGATGTAACAGACACGGCAGCCAGATCAACCACAACAGCAGTTGTCATGCGCCTCACCTCATAGCTGCAATCATCCAGTGTCACCAGGAAACTACAAACCAAAGTAGAAGATCTGCTATTCAATAGAAGTCAGCTTTTTGCAGCCAGCATTGATGAAGTACTCCACTCAATGAAAGATTCATGCACAACCTTCCGAACACTCGGAATGTACTCGCTGCCCAATAAGAGAAAGAGATACCAGAGGTCAAGGTTTACCTCCTGCCAAAGACAACATCAGAGGCCTTTTGATAACAGATTGAAATAATGGCCCAACAGAAGATCTCAAGATACCCATTGTCCGCCCCTCAATTGGTGGCACCTAAACAGCAAATTTGAAGGTGTGGTCAAGGGCCTGAGTGACTACCATGCAGATTCAGTGTACATTATCCACACTTTCCATCGATTGACCCCTTTTACCACCAGTGGGCTCTCACTATGGACCAATGAGTCCTTCAGAACATAAGAACTGGCTAAACTATCCCTTTTACGTCTATACTCCTTAACCACCCTCCTTCCCCATCCCTCTTCTTGAGCCTCTTCTACAAGCAGAGTCTCAAAAACTACTCAGCCTAGGGGCCATAAAGCGAGTTCCACCCAAATTTAACAGAAGAGAGCTCTATTCCAACTATTTCCTTACTTCCAAAAAGACAAGGGATGGAGACCCATTTTAGCTCTCAGGAGACTCAACAAGTTTGTCCACAACAACAAGTTCAGGGTGGTGACCTTAGGAACTATCATTCTGGCACTGGGTGAGGGGAAACTGATTTTCAGCCCTGGACTTCCAACACGCATATTTTCATATAACAATACACCCTGCCCACAAAGCATTCCTCTGGTTTATGGTTGGCAAAGAACATTAGCAATACCATGTCCTCCCCTTCAGGCTATCACCAGCACCACCTATTTTTCCCAAAACTCTGGCCATAGTGATGGCCTTCCTCAGAAAGCAGGCTGTTATCATATTCCTGTGCCTAGACAACTGTCTAATCAAGGGGATTTCTTGACAACATACAATAATCATGACAGATACTACCTGAGATGTTTTCTCCTGCCTCTGGGTGTTCTGATAAACATACAGAAATCTCTGGATCCCATCCAGAGAGTAGAATTTATTGGGGCACTACCAGACGCTACCGTGGCCAGAGCCTTTTTCCTCTAAACTGCTTTCAGACCTCATGCATCATAATAGACAAAGTTCTCTAAGTCCCAGTGATAACTCTTCACACATGTCTTCAGGCCCTAGGCCACATGGCAGCCACTACTTTCATGGTACCTCTCGTGAGACTACATACGAAGTGTCTACAGGCCTGGCTGGCAGAAGTGTATATCTCCTATCAGTACAGCCTTGCCAAACGAGTTACACCTACGGCGTTGGTGCTGACGTCACTGCGGTGGTGGACCTGTCCTCGCAATCTCCTTTCCAGAGTACCCTTCCACCGACAAGATCCCTCATGGGTAATACTACAGACACTTCCCTTCTGGGCTAGGGCATTCACTGTGAACATCATATGGTCCAGGGCAGATAGTCGCATCAAGAGGTGAGAGACTGCATATCAATATTTTGGAAGTCAGGGCAGTCTGCAACACCTCTCTCCATTTACTACTTATCCATGGCCATATTATACGGGTCCTCACGGACAACACTCCATGTATGTATTACATCAATACACAGGGGAATACTTGATCATGCTTACTATGTGCCAAGGCAATCAAGTTTTGGAAGTGATGCATGAAGAACAGCATCACACCAATGGCAATGTATGTACCAGGCCAACAAAATACCATGGCAGACAAATTGAGCAGACATTTTTCTGAACAACATGAGTGGGAGTTCAGCCTCAAAATCATCCTGCCCATATTCAGACAGTGGGGGTTTCTGGTCATAGATCTTTTTGCTATAAAAATCAACCACAAATGTCACCACTTCTGTTTGAGAGCAGGCCAGGGCAAGCACTCGGTGGGAGACTCTTTCACCATACCATGGATGGGCCCTCTGTCATACGCATTCCCCCCAATTCCCCTGGTTTCCAGGGTAATCCACAAGATCTGAGCAGACCAAGTGAAGGTCATGCTGATAGCTCCATACCGGCCGAGACAGGATTGGTTTCCTTACCTCCATTACCTATCGATTGCCAATCCCATTCCCTTTCCAGTCAGTCCTCAGTACCTAACCCAACACAATGGATGAATGTGTCACCCAAATCCTCAGGCTCTGAAGCTCTCCACCTAGTTTCTTCATGGTTTCAGAATGACAAACTTGCTCTCAGAGTAAAACAGATCCTCCTCTGCAGTCATCATCCTTCTATGAGGTACACCTATCAAAACAAATGAAAGTGGTTTCAGAAATGGTGCAATCAGCACCATCTAAAAGCACATATTGCCCGAATATGTATCGTGCTGGAATACTTAATAGACCTCTGCGACGCAGGACTCTCCATCAGTTTCATAAGAGTTCATCTCTCAACCATCACGATCTTTCACGAACTGGTAAACAATGTCTTGGTGTTTGCTCATCCGATTACCATACAGTTCTTAACTGGTCTATCCAAAGCACGTCCACATATACACCCACTTGTTCCACCATGGAATCTCAATCTCGTGCTGGACTCACTGACAGGACCACTCTTTGAGACATTAGTGATGGCCTCAATGCAGCACATGGCCATGAAAGTGTCTTTTCTTGTTGTAATCACATCCATGTGACGCATAGGTGAAATCACAACCCTCCTGGTGCTTCCACCTGTTTGCTTTTCACCAGTGATAAGATTAGTCTCAGACCACGTTCTAAATTTTTACCAAAAGTCATTTCTGATTTCCACGTTAATGAACCCATTTTCCTATCCACTTATTACCCTAACCCACATGACTGCTCAAGAGAAATGATATTATGTACCCTTAATGCAAGAAGGGCACTCGCTTTTTACATAGATGGAACTAAACCTTTTAGAAAATCTAATAGACTTTTTATATCTAAATCCATCCCGGCAAGGGAACAGCCATTTCCTCACAATGCATATCCAGGTGGATATCAAATTGCAGAAATACCTGCTACAGGCTCCAAAATAAAGTTTCACTGCAGACAGTCACCGAACATTCCACCTGAGAGATGACCATGTCGGCTGCCTTTCTGCATAATGTCCCCCTGGTCAACATTTGCAGAGCAGCTACACGGTCTTCCTCACATACCTTTGCACAACACTACACGTTACAGCAAGGACCATTACCTACCGCCTCTGTGGGCGATGCCATCCTTGCCTCTTCCAGTAGATGACTCCAAATACCCACCTCCTCACCATGGGTACTGCTTTTTAGCCACCTGAGTGAAGCACCTACAGGACCACCACTCGAAGGAGAAGAAGTTACTTACCTTGTGCACTAACAATAGTTCTTTGAGATGTGTGTCCCTGTGGGTACTCCACTACCCTTCCTTTCTCCCCTTTACTTTGGAGTCCATGATAGGATTTCCAGTAGAAAAGGAACAGAGGTGGACCCATGCTGTGCGCCTAGCTAAGGGATGAAGACAGCATGAGATGGCTACTGCACTTGTGCAGCATGGAAAGGCACTGCTAGGCTAAAAATCTCTGATCGCTAGCACAAGGACACACTGACACCTGAGTGAAGCACTCACAGGGACACACATCTCGAAGAGCTATTGTTACTGCACAAGGTGAGTAACTTCTTTTTAGTAGGTGCCAAGTGAGTGAGTAATTTTTAGTCATGCATTAACAGATTCTAAAACATGGCCTGTGGTCCTTTCTGTTCTTGGACTCCATGTATAATTCTTCATATTTAAATAAAAGTTTTTTTACCCTTTAAATATAACTATTTTGAATTTTATTTCCATGTGAAGTTACATATTTTATTTACATTTTGAAAATTATAGAAATCATGGCATTTGAATAGCAAAAAACAGAAGGGTTCTATAGGCATTCAAGGAGATTTTCAAAAGAATACTTCATCATTCAGAGTCAATGGAAATTAGGCATCTAACTATTATTTGTGCCTTTGAAGATCTCTCTGATAGTAATTAATGAATGAACTAACATGGCTTGCTCCATGGAAAGACTCTAAGGGTATGTCTACACTACCCTCCTAGTTCGAACTAGCGGGGTAATGTAGGCATACCGCACTTGCAAATGAAGCCCGGGATTTGAATTTCCTGGGCTTCATTTGCATAAGCGGGGAGCCGCCATTTTTAAAACCCCGCTGGTTCGAACCCTGTGCAGCGCGGCTATACGGGGCTCAAACTAGGTAGTTCGGACTAGGTTTCCTATTCCGAACTACCGGTACACCTCGTTCCAGGTAGTTCGGAATAGGAATAGGAAGCCTAGTCCGAACTACCTAGTTCGAGCCCCGTGTAGCCGCGCTGCACGGGGTTCGAACCAGCGGGGTTTTAAAAATGGCGGCTCCCCGCTTATGCAAATGAAGCCCGGGAAATTCAAATCCCGGGCTTCATTTGCAAGTGCGGTATGCCTACATTACCCCCCTAGTTCGAACTAGCGGGGTAGTGTAGACATACCCTAATTGACTTAAATAAATGGAAAGACTCTAATTGACTTAAGAATGTTGGATATGTGCCAAGATATATACCTTCCACCATTTTTGTCGGAATTGAATTAAGTTTTAAAGTATACCCTTTCATCATTTAGCTTTTGGGAAAGTTGAGTAATATTTTTTAACAGGCCATGCATTGGTTTCATGTGAATACCTCTGAAGTTTTGTTACACAAATAACCCTTTAGATAGAAACTTAAACTGATGCTTTGTATTGAATTAATAACCACATCTGGTAATAAATCAGATCATTCATTGGACATATTTTAGAACCGAGGCCTTATTTCTGTAATTGTTTGAATGCATGTGGATCCGATTGCTGGATAAGAGCCTAGGTACTTGACCTTAAGTGTAAACAATTAACTTCAGTGGAAATGAAAGTTGTTCACTGCTTTGCATAATCATATCTGAGGGCAGGGCAAGATTACAAACATTTCCATGTATAGTAATATCACTTCTGCCTGTTAGCTTATTTTTTGCAAGGAGACTGATATTGGCTATATTAGCAAAATCACTCTTTTGCCTATGTAACCTGCATCTCCACTAGGGATGTGAAAAGTTATCTAGTAAGCATCACCCTTAAAGTATGATGCTTATAGTTTTCTGGTTAATTGGAGGGGACTGGAGCAGCCGTCTAGAGCAGCCACTATCTGTGACGAGCCTGAGCACATTGGACTGAAGCAGGCTATGTCTGAAGCAGGCCTGGTCGTATCTCATGCAGGGGCTGCCCTGGTCACCTGGAGCAGCCCCTACCTACAGCAGGTCTGGGACTATCACAGACAGGGGCCTCTCCTGACATCCAGAGCAGCCCCTGTCCATGGGAGGCCCAGGTGTGTTGCAGGCAGGGGCTGCTCAGCTTTGCATGTGAACAGGGAGGTGGAGAGGCAGAGGCGCTGCAGCCTGGAAACCGCTCCCACACACACCCTGTAAGCAGTTAACTGATTTAACATCATGTTTAACCAGTTAACCAATTAAATGGGATTTTATATTCTTAATCTCCACTAGGAGCATTTGCTGATAAAACTATATATATAGACAAGGCCTTAGAAAACTAGGAGTGGGTTTTTTAGATTTTAATGAATAACAGGAGTATTGTAACTATATATACTTCATCAGGTGGCTTTAGCTACTGTTAAAATGCACAAAATTAGATAGAAATTATGTTTAATGTTTTGTAGTTGCTTACCATTGTAACTATTTTTATTTTTCTCCTATTTTAGCCAGACAGTGAAATTTCTACTACAGCAGATGATTATAGTTCTGAGGTAAGAATAAAATAACATTTGAAATTTTTAATGTCACATTTAAACAGTGTATGATTGTTTAAAATATTTTGTTTGATTACAAAAAGAGATAAAGGAAATATTAGTTTGAAAATGTTATAAATAACATGAAAATATAACTTTTTTTTAGCTGCTTCAAGTAAGCCATCAGCATGCCAAATAAATAACAGCATAAATGATATACCTAATAATGTAATAGGTTTGTAAATCAATGTACAGGCAGTCCCCGGGTTACGTACAAGATAGGGACTATAGGTTTGTTGTTAAGTTGAATTTGTACGTAACTCGGAACTGGCTCCAGATTCAGCCGCTGCTGCTGAAACTGACCAGGGGCTGACTACAGGAAGCCCGAGGCAGAGTTGCTCTGCCCCCAGCTTCCTGGAATCAGCCACTGATCAGTTTCAACAGCGGCTGAATCTGGAGCCTGGGACAGAACAGCTGGGGCGCTGCCGGATAGGTCCCCCCAGGAGCAACACGGCAGCACCCCAGCTGCTCTACCCCAGGCATCCACAACAAAAGCCTGGTGTGCTGGGGGTGGGGGAGGTGAACTAGCTGCGCCCCCCCCCCCCCCCCCGAGCAGACCAGGGAAACCCGGAGCAAAGCTGCGGAGGCTTTGCTCGGGGTGTCCCTGGTCTGCTGGGGACCCCTCCCAGTAGACCAGGGACACCCCGAGCAGACCAGGGACACCCGGAGCAAAGCCGCAGAGGCGGCGGGGTCCCGCGCCTCTGCGGCTTTGCTCCGGAGCAAAGCCTTGGAGGCGCGGGACCCCGCCGCCTCTGTGGCTTTGCTCGGGGTGTCCCTGGTCTGCTGGGGATCCCCCCAGCAGACCAGGGACACCCGGAGCAGCTTTTCTCGCCCCGGAGGACGCGGTGGCGGGACCACTGCGCGTCTGGGTGGTCCCGCCGCCCGCGAGTTCCAGGGCGAGAAAAGCCCCGTTCGTAAGTGCGGATCCGACATAAGTCGGATCCACGTAACTCGGGGACTGCCTGTAATGATTTCTTCACTACAACTGTACTTTAATGGCACTGTTCAAAGTTCTGGTCATGCAACTATTTCCCTATGTTGATTTTCTGTGAAGAATTAAGTCCCAAAATGAGTGATTATTTTTAACTTGTTAGTAAAATGGAAACTACTTGTACAGAAAATTAGTTAAGTAGAGAAAGAAATACCTTGAAAAAGTTTGACACTGTTTGCACTGTCATCTTGCCATTGAGAGCAGAGTTAGACCCTCAGATCATTGTTATTAATTGCCTTCTTGTCAATATGCTACTAACTTTATGTCTTGAGATTCCTCAAACACTATGGTAGCTTCTTTAATCAGTTGCTATAGTTTATAATTGAACGTGTTACTTTGTATTTATGGTGAGCCTTGTAACATTACTGTTGCCAATCCCCAACAATTTTCCAGCTCTTATTTTCTGAGTTAGCACAAGTAGAAAGATTATAATATTGTTCATTTGAGAACAAGAATTTGATTCAACAAATTAGCTACACAGGCAGTGCCATTCCTAGGGGAGTGCGGGGACACTCTCCCCTCTCTCTCATGCCCCTTTCCCCTTCGGTCTCTTCTGGACTCTGCTCAGCCCCACACTACTCCACCCCTTCCCCCAAGCTCTGACTCTTCCTGCCCTGCTCCCACATTGCATCCCTTCCCCCAAACTCTTTCTCCCAAGAGATGCGATAGTTTTTAACTACATGCTCTCTTTTTCCCAGGATCCCTGCCTCATTCTGTGCACATTAAATCAGCAGCTATTCAATATTTTTTTATCTTCATTGTTCAGTACATTATTGTATTATTTATTGCACATAATTCAATGCCTGCACTGAATGCAATTATTAAATTCCTCCTGGGCTGTTCCATGTGCTCAACACTATATCAGAGTGCTTTACAAACATTAATTAACTTGTTTTAACAACATTGGTGTTACGTGAGGGGCTTTTGTTATTCCCATTTTACAGATAAGTACATAGAGAGGAAATCAGTGAACATTTTTTACTTTAAGGTGCTCAGTCTGACAGGATTACAAACTAATTTTTTTCAGTGTACTTAGCTTTATATAGCAGTTGGTATATTTATTGCTCTATTCCCACTGACTTCAGTTTGCAGCCATGAGTGCACAGCACTTCTGCAAATCAAATCAAGAATCTCAAGTTGGGTACACAGAAAATGAGGAACATACAGGTAGGGGGTATCTTCACTTCAGCATTAACTCAAGTTATCTTCACTTGAGTTATTTCTTGAGTTATCTTAGCTTGAAGTAAAGAAACCATACTGTGATATAACACTCAAAGGATGCTGCACTCCCATGTGTATGGCACCTAACACTTCTAGGGGTACATCCCATAGCTCTTTGCACTGCAGCAAGTTGAGCCACTCTGTGAATTCTTTCTCAGTGATTTGTGGGAGAACTTATCCATCTTTTCTGGTATCCAGAGGGAGTTTTGGGAAGGCATTGGAGGACTACCAGCAGTTAGTGGCGCTAGCCTGAATCCACACTGTAGAGTAGTTTTGCTAGATAACATAGGCTTTAGCTTATATCTCCTGCTAGGCCAGACAATTCAAGTAAAAAGCACAACCACATTCCAGGTAAGGGATTTTGTGTGTAGTTGGTGGCTGTACTTGAGTTATAAATCAGATTAAATTTGGAGTGAAGGCAAGCCCTTAGTGCAGGGATGAGTGCTACAGAGAAAGAGATTGTGTGAGAGTGAAAGAAAGACACTTTGTGTGTGAAACCGATTTAGTGACACAGATTGAGTGTGTGTGGCACAGAGATTAAGAGAATGTGGCAAAGAGACTGGGAGAGTGTGTGCAGTAGTATGTGAGGTAGGGATGTAAGCGACTAGACAACTAGTTAACTATCTGTCAGAGAGGCAGCCCAGGGAGGAGCAAGATCTGATGCTGGGGGGAGCCAGCTTAAAAGCTGGTTCCCTTCAGCACCTTCTCTGTGGGAATAAGATACAGGGGCACAGCGGGGAACTGGTGGCACTTCTGCTTTGCCCTTGCTACATTTCAAAAGCAGAAGCACTGTGGAGAACCTGGGGCAAGCTAGGGGCTCTTATACATTTGAAAAGCAAAGCTTCAGGAGCAGGGGACTCAGTCCCCTGCTGGCCTCACGTTCCTGCAGTGCTTTGCTTTTGAAATGTATAAGAGCTCTGGGAGGGCTCTTGTACATTTCAAAAGCAGGGAGCAGGGAGACTGTTTGAGCTCCCTGCAGTGCTTCCATCTTTGAAATGTAACCAGAGCCAGCAGGCTCTTGCTGCATTTCAAAGGTGGAGGGGCCTTTTTCAACTTATCAAATAGTTGATGCAAATTACTTTGACTATTAGATTAATCAACTAATCAAAATTTAACATCCTTAGTGTGAGACAGTGACTGTGTGCCCGCACACACAGAGACAGCATGACACAGACTGGGTGTGTGTGACAGTGACAAAGAATGTGTGTGTGCTGGTGGCTGTTGAGTAAGTTTGAGAAGCCATGTGCTGTCTCTTTAAGACAGGGAAAGCTGTCCTGATCTGTCTCTCCTCTCCCCAACTCTGCAGAGATAGTATATGGGGGTTGGAATTATGTGTGTGTGAGAGAGAGAGAGAATGCACAAGCACCCAAATCTTAGAAACATTGCACTACCTCTTAAGGGGCTGCCGGAGCTTGTGGGGCCACAGAGCCTGCAGGGCCGACACAGTTACGGGGCTACGGGCAGTGGTGCTAGGTGTCAGGAGAGAGGAGCTCAATGGGGACGCTGGCACTCCCCATTCCCAGACCTCCCCCAGTCTGGAAAACTTCCTTATCTAGGACTGGTCAGGTCCCGAGAGTGTTGGACCATGACAGTCCAACCTGTACAATTTTGTGCATATTGTTGACTTTACTGTGGTATTTATATATTTAGAACGTATTCCACAGTGAGGTATTTGCACCACACTCTCCTTATATGAAGAGCCAGCCTTTGATGCTTCAGAAGCCTGGAGTGGTATGATATGCTCTGACATAGGCACAACTGAGCGCTATACAAAGTATAATCAAAACCTCTAGTCTGATGTAGGAAGCAGCAGTTACAGAAAGTAAGAGCAAAAATCCCAAGAAAACAGGCGAGTCCTGAGAGATCAACAAAGAGTACCTGAAGGACATTGATGTAATATCTCGTGATAATTATGGATGAGCATAGATTAATTAGTATTTAATATTTAGACCATGGTAGCATCATTGAGCAACATCAATGGGTTGCATGAGATGCTCTCATTCATCTCAAGATTTTCATAACCAAGATGGTCTCCCGGAATAGGGTAGTTTTGCTAACTGTGCTTGCATACCTAGAATTTGCAGTGAGTGGTGATTGAACTGTAGCAGCACTTTGATTGGCTGCAGAGGGAGTATATGGCTGTCGCAGTCAATGTTGTGTGCAATCAGCATGCACCTCACTTCATGTGCCCTTGCTTTATGTGCGTGTCACCTCAGTAATACTGGTAGGAAAAAAACAACATGGACAAAACTGACAGAATGGTAACTCTGTGCACGGGCAAGTATAAACAAAATGTTTTATGGCCCACACACAGAGCCCTAATGGGCCCCAGATTATCCACCACAACTGTAAAAATATAGGTGAAGAGAAGCCCGGAGCTGAAGAGTTTCCCATCTACAATCTTGTGGGTCAGTTTCTGTTTTGATATTCAGAAGGTTCTCCTTTGGTGTCTACAATTAAGATAAGTGATTTTTAATAGCAATATTTTAAATGTCAAGATCACAGAAGACTAATTGTAGAATTATAACTAGGTCTCATTCTGAACTCTAATTTTAAAAAAATCTCATTTTTTTTCAATCTCTTTGAAAACCAAAAATGGAAAAAATATATGAGCTCATCCTTGTTCTCTTTCCTGTCAGAGCGACCCCTTTCCTTTTTTCATGAAGTAATAATTCTATTCTAGAACATAAATAAGCAGTGAGAAATTTGTACATGCAGCTCCTATGGCAGTTGGCTTGCAAAATTGAGCCATGTATGTTAAGAAACAAATTGTGCAGCTTTTTCAGTACATTCCTTTTAATTGCTAAAATTCAATGAAGTTTGTCACTGCAGTGAAATTAGCGAGTAAGTATACAGGTGTCGGAGGAATGGAAAGGAGTTGTTATAAAGCACGTGTTCAGTTCAGTCATATTAACACTTGTGATAATTTTTTTGTTTACTTTAATGAATAACTGCAGCCATTTGTAACATTGAGAATTTTGAGACGAAATTATGTGAATTGTAATATAGAGTGGACAAAACTGTATGTACCATTTGATGGTTAGTCATACTAAATATCCACAATTTAATTTGAAGTCTGTAGGAACCATGGGCGCATGGCATGGAGCGGCGCTATGGGACCAACCTGGCAGCACCCCAGCTGCTCTGCCCCAGGTGTCCCCAATTCCGCTGCTGAAACTGACCAGCAGCAGCTGAATCGGGGATGCCTGGGGCAGAGCCAGACTTTTGGAAGGGGGGGCTATGAGGGATCTGGGGTGGGATCCCCCCACCCCAGACTCCTCATAGTCCCCCCTTCCAATAGTCCGGCATATCTGATAATCCGGCACCTCCTGGGTCCTAAAGGTGCCGGATTATTGGAAGTTTACTGTACTAATCTTGTTCTTTGTTTCCCCTCCTTTTACTCATTATTTAAAGAGGCTCTGTATCATTTTTAAAAAATGTTATTTAAACTTTTTAGTCAGAAATAATGCTAAAAAAGTAGTGGTCAGGCTTTCAACTGGAATATTTTGTAACTAGTATAATTTAAAAGTTGTTTCATTTATTATAGTTGGCAAAGTTAGCAATATGGTTCTTGTTTGTTTGCTTATTCTCCGGGGGATCTGGATAAAGTCCAGTGACAAATAAATATATCCCTCTTTGAGAAACATTGCTCATATTTGCTCTGTCTAATGATAGAGTACAGTTTCCTAAGCAAAGTTGGGGGAACAGTAACTGTGGATATCAGCACTCTTGTCTTGCAGCAATTTTATTATTATAAATGAAATCTTCTCTTTTCTTCAGTCTCATGTACAAATTCACAGTTGTGGACATGAAAACCAAATCAAAACTGGAAATATACAGACTATGCTGTTTGTAACAAATTACTTATGTTAAGCAAAAGTGAGACTTTAGGTGGCCTTTAGAATTAAACAGTGGTGATGATTAGTAATATAGTCAGAGTTACAGTTGAAATTCAAGACTAAAGGAATGTTTGGCTTTTCCCAATAGCAAACATTGGTTTTTATCTTTCCTGATCAAGCTTTCTGCTGTGTCTAAATATGAACCTGGATTTCATACTTGTACAAGAAGTACTAAAAGGCAGTAGCTAAAACTTTTTTTTTCAAATCCTAAGGACTATTGTTAATTTCTGTTGAGGAAGATGAAGAAAATGCTTATTATTGGAAAAACTAATTACATTGTAAATGGTAGTATTTAACCTTATAATGAGGAATTTTTTCTAATGCACATTACTGTATCATGGAAAAATAAGTAACACTGCCATTACGCTATATTTTAAAAATCCCTGTTAAAGTCTCTGACCAATCCCTGACCTTTCATTAAGCTATGATAAGAGGAAGCTGTATGCCAAATTTGGTGGTTCTACCTCTTACCATTGAGGAGTTCTTGAACAAACAGACGTACAGATGGATAGATAGATGTACATTTCCAAAATATATAGATAGATAAAGGGTTCTTTGTTTTGTTTTGTTTTCTGACCTGAAAGTTCCTTGTCAGTTAATAATATGGATGTGAATCTTTATATACAGGCAGTCCCCGAGTTATGCGGATCCGACTTATGTCGGATCCGCAGTTACGAACGGGGCCGTTCCTCTCCCTGGTCTCCAGCAGACCAGGGAGAGGAAGCAAAGCGACGGAACACGTGGGCAGCGGACAGCCTTGTCTGCTGCCCACGAGCTCCGAGGATTGGCTCTGCTTTGCCCCCCCCCCCCCCAGTCGCCCTGGTCTGCAGACCAGGGGGACGGCGGTGGGGAGGGCAAAGCAGAGCCAAGCCGCAGAGCGCCCGGCCAGCTGACAGCGTCTGGGCTGTCAGCTGATCGCGCGCTCCGCGGCTTGGCTCTGCTTTGCTCTGCTTTGCTCTGCTTTGCCCCCTCCCCCCCGGTCTGCAGACCAGGGGGACGGGGGGGGGACAAAGCAGAGCCAAGCCGCGGAGCGCGCGATCAGCTGACAGCCCAGACGCCTCTGGGCTGTCAGCTGGCCGGGCACTCCGCGGCTTGGCTCTGCTTTGCCCCCCTACCCCCCATCCCCCTGGTCTGTCAGCTGGCCGCGTCCTCCCCGGCTTGGCTCTGCTTTGCTCCCCGTCCCCCTGGTCTGCAGACCAGGGGGACGGGGAGCAAAGCAGAGCAAAGCCACGGAGCCCGAGGGCAGCAGGACAGCCACGGCGCGTCTGGGCTGTCCCGCTGCCCCCGTGCTCCGTGGCTTTGCTCCGGACACCTGTGGTACAGCAGCTGGGGCGCTGCCAGTTGGTCCCGTAGCGCCGTTCTGGGCGCTACTGGACCAACCGGGCAGCACCCCAGCTGTTCTGCCCCATGCGTCCTGATTCAGCCACTGCTGGTCAGATTCAGCAGCGGCTTAATCAGGACGCCTGGGGCAGAGCAGCTTGGGTGCTGCTGGGTTGGTCCAGTAGCGCCGAGGAGCGGCGGCGCTACTGGAGCAACCCAGCAGCACCCCAGCTGCTCTGCCCCAGGCATCCCCAAGTCAGCCGCTGCTGAAACTGACCAGTGGCTGACTACAGGAAGCCCCTGCCCCGGGCTTCCTGGAATCAGCCGCTGATCAGTTTCAGCAGCAGCTGACTTGGGGATGCCTGGGGTTCTTAAGTTGAATCCGTATATAAGTCAGAACTGGCGTCCAGATTCAGCCGCTGTTGAAACTGATCAGTTTCAGCAGCGGCTGAATCTGGACGCCAGTTCCGACTTACATACAGATTCAACTTAAGAACAAACCTACAGTCCCTATCTTGTACGTAACCCGGGGACTGCCTGTACTAAAATTTGTCCTACATAGCCAATGCATGTAAACTTGATAATTATATTGGTGAGTAATTTTTAATTTATAAACAAATCTTTTTAATAGCTTTGAAATAGTGCCAGCTAGAAGACTAATGGATGCTACAGTTTATGAGGTAGCATGTCAGGGGTTCTGAGGTCTATAGGATCTTAAATCTTCTTCATTGAGCTTGATGGAGATAGCTATAAAGTGTAATGGCTGAAAAAATTAGTGTTGTCCCCTGGTAGCTGTAGTCATGAATCACTGTATTATTTTCAGTGGCGCTGCTTGGTTAGTTTTGTGGTATTTCAGTCTGCTTTTACTTAAATATACATTGTGTTTGCTGAAACAACATAAAATAAAGTATAAATTAAAGCACGTTTGCCTTTACACAATACATTATAAGCAATTTAAAAGATTTTATGTTTGGGAATATTTTTGTGGCAATATTAAGCTAATAATGAAAACAGAAAAATGCAGAACTAAGGTAAAAACTGTGCTCTTGGTACACATTACTTCCAGGATCTCCAAAGATGAATGATTTCATTTATTATATGGTATAGTACTTTGGCATATTAGTGTGATTTAAGAACATTTCAGACTTAAAGATGTACTACACAACTTTAAAAGTAAATATTAAATTTTAAGATTCCAAATCAATAATAATAGAGTGTGTGTGTGTGTGTGTGTGTGTGTGTGTGTGTGTGTGTGTGTGTGTGTGTGTGTGTGTGTGTGTGTGCGCGCGCGCGCGTGGAGCTCTGTGTAGGCAGGCCTTTGGGGATCTATGTGTGGCCCACAAGACATTTTATTTATTGTTCACCATATGCAGGGTTGCCAGATTCCGCTGGTGTCCATTCATGTATCTTTTTTTCTTACTGGTGTTATCAAAATGACGTACACTTAAATCAAGGGCACACCCCACATATTCTAGTATATAAGATAGGAATGTTAAAATGCATTTAATTATGTAATCATGTTACATGCAGGGGTTGGGGAAGGCGGATCCCTCCTGCTGGCCTGCGCTGTTACCTCTATATCAGATATATTTTAAAATAAGATACTTCAAAATCAGTGTTTTCACATTCCTGCAATCATCTGCCAACTTTCCTATAAGCAATACCCTTCTGTGTGTAAAATTCCGCCAATTTGGAACCCGCCAGATCTCTCTAGCTTCTATACTTCATTGTGCTCAGTCTATACTTTGAAATACAGTAAAACTCCAGTTGTCCGGCATCCAGTGGTCCGGCACTCCTGATAGTCCGGCACCACCTGGAACCTGAAAGTGCTCCAGGCAGTCAGACAATTGGCCGAGTCAGCCGCTGGTCAGTTTCAGCAGCAGCTGACTTGGGGACGTGTGGGGCAAAGCAGCTGGGGTGCTGCCGGGTTGGTCCTGCAGCGCTGCCCGCCTATCCCTCCCATCCCACCCCAGATCCCTCATAGCCCCCCCCCTTCTGATAGTCTGGCATATCTGATAATCCGGCACCCCCAGGTCCTAAAGGTTATTGGAAGTTTACTGTACCAGGTAAAATTTAATAAAAATGTTAAGCATCACCTGCAAGGAGACGCTTTTCACATGCCAAAGGAGAAAATATTAATCAATTAAGAGCCCATAAAAATTAGAATAAATAGAAGAAGAAAAGTAGCATTTTGTTTACATTAATGTTTTATTCCTATTATTATTATTATTTATTATTATTATGTGATCAAAAGCCCAAATCTGGTCTAATGTAAATGTATTGTCTGTTGTGCTGCAGAGTACTTGCTGCTCACATATCAGGGTAGAGTTTATTAGGATCTCCTGATTTTTACTGTTTTGTGACCCTACTTATTGTAGAGGAGGTCTGAGTTTGACTCCCCCCAAAGTGTGTCAGCAGCTTTCTGAGGGCACATCTATACTTACTGGAAGATTGACACTCTGGAAGTCGATCTTCTAGCATTTTATTTAGCTTGTCTAGTATACACTTGTGAATTGAATGCTGAGGGCAGCTCCTGCTGGCATCTGGTACTACTCCTTTTGTGAGAAGTACGAGAAGCTGACGCTGCCAAGGCTTAAAGTAAGCCAACTCTAGCTACACATTTTACGTAGCTGGTGTTGTGTACCTTAAGCCGACCTTCCTTGTCTAGTGTAGACCAGGCCTGAGTGTCTACCAAAGTGAGGCTTTCTTATTTTTGAAGAGCCACTGTTTTAGTCAAACATGGGATCAAACTTTGATTCCTTTGCATGCTAGTGTACTTCAATATTTGTAGACTTTAGGATTTGTACAAATGTGATGCCCTCATACTGTAAATAAGCCCTGCCCTAGACAAATCCTCGGGAAATTTCCATACATAGAGCCCTGCACTGATAGTAAATTTGTATCCACATCTGTATCTGTACAAATGAGGTGCGGATGTTCACATTCATATCTGCAGATGTGGATATCCATGGATATATATGCAGATAGCCGCAGATTTGCAGAGTTCTAGATACAAAATTTGTATCCTCATCTGTATCCAAAAAATGAGCTTCGGGCATCCACATCTGCAGATCTAGACCCGCAGATCTAGAACTGATTTACTGATTTGCAGGTCTCTGTCCATACAGTATACTGTATTTTTATTTTAATGCAACAGTGATGACATTGGGTGGATCTGAAGTCCTATAAGTATGCCATAGCTCCCCTTCTCCAAAATCCTCACTCCTAGTTCAGATTCTTATGTAGAGAGAACTCTGAGAAGAATGTGGCTGGTTTTTGTTTCACCATTTTATACATTTGTCAAAGGACCTACTGAGTAAAAGTTCTGTTTATTTTCGTGTTTATTTCTCTCTGTAATTATTGGTTTGGGGTTGCACTTAACTTATGTGGCCTCTAGAGCCAAAATTCTCATAGATGCTGCACTCTGCAACAGCAGAAGGTAAGTGAAAAGGAAGAAATGTTTCAGTGTAAAAAATTACTTCAGATTATAAAAACACAATATAGTGACTCTCATAAGTAATCTTTAGTAACAGCAACTTATGAAGAGCTCACCTTAAAAAAAGACGAGAAAAGGAGTTTAGTAATTGAAGGTACTCTACTTTCTTCATCATTTTTGAATTTGTGTAGTCAAAATAATTTGTGTTTAAAATGTATTATTTATTCATTCTGCTCAGACTATGTTCTGTTACTGATAATATTATAACATTTAAAACATGAAGCATTGTAATTATCTTTAAATCTGAATTTCCTTGTTTTTTGTTTATCAGAATTCTAATGCAGTTTATATCATAAAGATATCAGCCCAGTTTAATTAACCTGAGTAGCTCTAAATTACAAAATATTAGCCGTTGGTACTTTTGATGCAATTTGGTATATCTGAATTGTGCAAAGCAATCAAATTCTGGAATAGTATATGCTAACTGTGAAGTCATTGTTCTTTGATCACAAGGTTTTGTCTACAAAAATAATCAAGTACATTTCAAATAAAAGGAAGCTAGAATGTAATGTTATGTCTTAAATTATAATGTGTCTAGAAATTGTCTTTATACAGGTAAATGGTTGCAGTTTTATGTCAAGAACAGCTATATCAGCAGACTTAATCAGGGTATAGTATTATAAATTATACCGTATTACTAATGTTGAGTACTAAAAACCATAAGCAATTTGTATAGTAATATTTTGGTCAAACAAAACTACCTAGCTTACTAACAAAAATTCTATTCAGTGCTATGCTCTGTTACCTAGCTCTGCTATTGTTTCATGACATCTTAATATACTTAATGTTGCCTCTTAAACTTGTTAAAAAAATTACTCTTTCTAGCATAAAGCCTAGCCTTAATACAGAAGTGTTATGTATCAGTGCTCTTAGCTTATAAATTACGCCAATAAAGCAGGTTACCATGGCAATAAGCTCCTAAATGCTGTGTTGTATTTCAATGTTCTAATGTGGTATTAGAGAATTCAAAATTTGACTCTGCTCACTTTGAGGAAATACATGAGTGTTGGGTTGTTAAGGAACTTGGATTGATCTAGGAAGAAGAATTTGGAGTTGGAGAGACTTATTCTGAACATGAAATGCAGCACTCTCAGACACGACTGGAGAACGAATTGGCTGGAAAACAACAAGAGATTGAAGAGCTAAACAGAGAAATTGAAGAAATGAGGGCAGCATATGGTACGGAAGGATTGCAACAGGTATAATTACCTTGTGTTGCTGACTGCCTTTTGGTTACACACAAAATGTCGAGTATCACCTGGAAGTGTTTATGCTTAAAGAGAGTCAGAGAATGTGGAATACAGAATTTTGTTTAGTTCCAGAGAGAATGAGTTTTCATCAGGATGTATCATCTTTATTTGAAAGGAAGTTCCAGCATGTTTCCCCTTTATTTTTACTCTCTGGACATTTTTACTCTATGCTTAGGTATTGCAGTGCTGGTTGGGAAAGTGGATACATGGGCTTCCTCAAGACAAACTCTAATTCTTCCTATTTAATTGTCCAATGGCATTTCTCCTTGCTCCTCAGAGACCAAGTAGACTAGAGTATTAAGTTCCACCTATCAAAGAAGTGAGATTCCTGAGGTAGTTACTAACCCAGGAGGTCATTTGTCTGTCTGTGTTTATAGACAGACAGACAAGCCAACTGGGTGAACATATTCTAAGAACCTTTTCTCAATTTAGGGTTAAACGAGATGTTTCTTACATTAAAACCTGAGCCTCTGTTTTAACAATCCCTGTAATATTGGGAACATTACATCAAATTCTGCCCTGATGTAAGCAGGTGGTACCCCTGTTAAAGTAATTATGGTTTGTTTGTTTGTTTGTTTTTTAGCATACATCACACTGATTTTGGACCATTGCTGAAATTTAATGTATACTTGTATTTTTCATGGTCTATATTTCATTTCACATTTGTCTCTTTTAGTTGACCTTTTGTTGATTTGAATACTGCATGTGTGTTCGTATGTTTTGCCTTGTTTTCCACTGTAGATAGCATTCTGTTGTTGAATCATGGTTTACAAAAATGTTTTAAATTAATCATCTTAATTGTATTCATTCCTGTGGGATTTTTTTGTTTAAGATTTTATTTTATTTTATTTTAGCACATCTGTGAAAAGGAATAGGTAATTTTCTGGTGAAATGTAGAGATCTTTCTAAGTAGCATTACCTGTAATTTTAAAAATGAGATAAGTTTCCACTGTTCAGTCATTCATTTCATATGAATGATTTGAAAGACCACTTATCTCACATAGTACTGATAAATTATAATTCATACTTATTTTCTGTTTATTGTATCTGGTGCCATTTGTGCTTGATGGATTTTATAAGAGTTATAATTTCTGTTTAGTTTTTGGCAACTGCCAACACTGTACCTTTCAGTGAAAAAAAAAAAGATAATGAACATATATAAATTTTAAGTTTATAAGACAGTCTTAACTCTGATTTGTTTGGATTTTAAGATGTCCTTTTTATGTGAAATCCTTAAAAGTTTGTAGCACAATAATGTTTATGAATATTTTTCAGTCACACTAAATTATATTTATGGTAGCTTTATAGTGTGCATTATGTCTTAATTGAAAAACAGATATTTTCCTTAACTCCCCTAAGAACCTTTTATTTTCCTAACCTTCAGTCAAGTGGAATGTATTTGTGTCTGTTCTAATTTCAGCTCCCAGTCATGTATTTTACTATTCAAGAAAAAACAAACTGAATAAATAAAAACATATTTTTAAAATAGATTGGATAATAGTGTTGAGCGTCCTTAAGAATGTTTTAATTTTGCTGAGCATACTTACTGGGCATATATATGTGCAAAGGACGGTATATATAACTGCCCACTGGATGCCTATTTTTGTATTAAGATGGTTGTTCAGCAATTGCATTATCCAGAAAAATGCAGGTGTAAAAAAGAGAAGTAAAAACCTGTTTTAGAGCTATCAGCATGAGATTTGAGGACCCTTAGCGCTTTGCAAGGTCAGGCCCTTAGTAGATTCAGCAGATTATTTTTTTCAAAGTAGTCTGTGGTCAAGGATTATATGAAAAGAAGAGAGGAAGTTTATGTGTTTAAAAACATAAACAAAAACACTTGCTTAACTACCAGCACTAAATAACATCTCATTTAACTATGGGTTAAACCTCAGTTAAAATGTGAGAAAAATACAAAAGCATCATGTAAGGGTTGTACCTCACTTAACTGGAACTCTCTGGTCTGGCAACATCCAGACCACGGATGTTCCTGGACCATAGAGCCCAAGTATAGGGATGCCAGGCCATGGGACAGGAGTTGCGGGAGGGCAGGGGGAGCAATTCAGTCAGGACCCCATGTTGGAGGAGGAGGGCACAGAGGGGCAGCTGACACAGCAGGGCGTCCTGGCCCCGTGGCCGAGCAGTAAGGGGCATGGGGGGCTGGCAGCGGCCACAGAGCTCTGTCTGTGTAGCTTGGGGGCCAGCAGCAGCAGCCAGGGAGCTCTGGTCCCAGTCGCGGAGCTCTGGGCCAACAATGGCAGCTAAGGATCTCTGACCCCAGGTGCTGAGCTCCAGTTTGAACAGCAGCTAGGGAGCTCTGGCCCTATCTGTGGAGCTCCAGCCCGGGGAGCCAAGGCTGGGCAGGCAGCAATGGGGCCCTTGCTGGGGGCAGCAGCGCAGCAAGGGCCATGTTGTAAGGGACCTCTTTAGTCCAGCAAATACCCTTGTTTGGGACTGGTCAGGTCTCGAGGGTGCCAGATGAGGGAGGTCCAACCTGTATTACTAAACCTTTGTTTTAATGCACACAGGTGAATGTCTAGCTAGGGTTGCCAGATAGTTTCACAAAAAATACCGAACATGGCAGGGAAAAAAATTGGTTGAACAAAAAAACCAAAACAAAATATGGAGACCAAAGTTGTTGAGCCAAAAAAAAAAAACGGGAACCAAAGTTGTTGAGGGGAAAAAAAAGAAAAGAAAATCGCACCAAAAAGTAGAGTCACGGCGCCTTTAAATCCCCACGTTCTCCCTGCTCCCACCAGATATGGCAGGGGAAGAATGTCCCAAGCGGTCTTCTGTCCGACAAAAACAGAAAATACTGGCCATTTTACATGTGCAGTATTTTCTGTTGTTTTTACCGGACAGAAGCCGCAAATGTCCGGGCCAACACTGGATACCTGGCAACCCTAATTCTAGCATTATAAGAAAATTCCATGTAGACACTACTATAGACTCTTTAATGTTAATTTTCTAAATTTAAACTAAACAAAAGCCAGAATTTACTACTTCATTTTGATTTTCTTTTGTCAAAAATAATTTTAAAGTTCAGTCAATCCGGGAAACAAAATGGCTGCTGTTTGTGCTCTGGTTTTCTTACAACTGGTAGATGCTATAATCAGTTTACCAATGATGTAAGTGGCTGCAAAGCCATTGAAGTCAGTGGATTGACTGTCTGCTTTCATGAAATGTAGTTGCTTTTTATTCTTTAGAAGAGACTATAACATTAAATTTACACTATAATACATGAACAGATTAACGATTTAAGGAGCATGTGTATCAACTGAGAGACTGTACATTTTAAGGCTTCTGCCATGTGTAAAAAGAAGAGTTGAAATAAATCAATTAATTGTCAAGTAAACCACAAGAAATTTAACTTGATGCCATTCAGGGCTGCCAATAGAATTGCCAACCCCCTAGGGTGTGTGTGTGTGTGTGTGTGTGTATGGGGAGGCTTGTTTCAACCGGCAGAAGGAAAGGGATCTCTGGCAGAAGAGATGGGGCTGGAGACTAGCCTCTCTGGGGACTACCCCTGTACCACCCAGGGCTCTAGCAATGATTTAAAGGGCCCAGGTCTACCATGGCAGTGGCAGCTGGAATCCCTGGCCCCATTTAAATTGCTAGGCCCTGGGGCAGCTTCCCCTCTCCCTCCTCCCATATTGGGGGCCCCGATGCCAGTTAGTAATACCTGAATTGTACAGATCATGAATTACAAAATATGAAAGGTACTTATAACACTTCTGAAGAAATTTATTTCCATCAACAGTACTTTTGTCCTTTTTTCCTTTCGTTATTATAAGTGTCCATCAAAGCTTTTCTCTGCTATATACCACGTATGAGTCTTGAATGTTTAATCTAATTTTTCCATTATCTTGTGAAATCCCAATTTATTGTACATTCCACACTGATGTCAAGGAATGTTAGGGAACATCTAGTTTAACTTAGTGTCAGATTCTAACTCTTATAAATTTAATCAAGATGCAATATATTGTCAATATAAAGTCCAGATTACATTCTTTAGTTAGGTACCTTATGTGGGGTTCTGGAAATTGTATCAAAATGACTTAATGAAGAATATCCTCTGGATAGATTTAAATTCTTTTGGTACAAAAGTTATTGCTAAAATACTAATGCATAATAAGGTAAGCACTTTTGAGCAGAGATGTCATGCATGAAATACTTTACTTTGTTAAACTCCCATTTTGTGAGAATGATTGAGTATGGTTTTTGAAAATATTTTGACTTGCACTAATTGTTTAAACTTAATCTTCCATAGCTTCAAGAATTTGAGGCTGCTATCAAACAAAGAGATGATATCATCACACAGCTCACTACTAATCTACAGCAAGCACGGAAAGAAAAAGATGAAACACTGAGGGAATTTTTAGAGCTTACTGAACAAAGCCAGAAATTGCAAATTCAGTTTCAGCATGTAAGTGTTTTTGTTAACAATATTTCCTAAGGTTTGATGAAAAAGAGGGTCAATTTGGATAGCACATTCTATGAAGTAGTATTTCATTTAGAAACAAAATCAGTGTTTTTTTATGTACATTTTTGAAGATTTAGACCCAAAAGTAGGCATGTACAGTGATTAAAAGAGTCAGTATTTGCCAGTAGTTATCACATTGTAGTATTTGGAATATTGCGCTCATTTCTTATGATACATTTGGAAATAAATACAGTTTCACTTCTATTTTGTGATTGCAAATGTTGGTAAAAACTTGCTTTTTAATGGCAATTGCCATAGAAAGGAAAACTTACCTATAATAGCTTTTCCCAAAAGATGAGGGGTGAAATCCTGGCATCTTTGAAATCAATGGCAAAATACCCATTGACTTGATTAGATTCAGGATTTCACCCTAGAGTCTTATTGGTGGTATAGTCTCACTCCTGTTTTCTCTGATAGGGTTGAAGATTATTCCACTGTTCCTTTTTGTGCCATATTTTTATACAGGCAGTCCCCGGGTTACGTACAAGAGAGGGACTGTAGGTTTGTTCTTAAGTTGAATCTGTATGTAAGTCGGAACTGGCGTCCAGATTCAGCCACTGCTGAAACTGACCAGCGGCTGACTACAGGAAGCCGGAGGCAGAGTTGCTCTGCCCCGGGTTTCCTGGAATCAGCCGCTGATCAGTTTCAACAGGCTGAATCTGGACGCCAGTTCCGACTTACATACAGATTCAACTTAAGAACCCCAGGCGTCCCCAAGTCAGCTGCTGCTGAAACTGATCAGCAGCTGATTCCAGGAAGCCCGGGGCAGAGCAACTCTGCCTTGGGTTTCCTGTAGTCAGCGCTGGTCAGTTTCAGCAGCTGCTGACTTGGGGACGCCTGGGGCAGAGCAGCTGGGGTGCTGCTGGGTTGCTCCAGTAGCGCCGCTCCTCGGCGCTACTGGACCAACCCAGCAGCACCCCAGCTGTTCTGCCCCAGGCGTCCTGATTCAGCCGCTGCTGAAACTGACCAACAGCGGCTGAATCAGGACGCCTGGGGCAGAGCAGCTGGGGTGCTGCCAGGTTGGTCCAGTAGCGCCCAGAGCGGCGCTGTGGGACCAACTGGCAGCGCCCCAGCTGCTCTATCACAGGCGTCCGGAGAAAAGCCTGGTCTGCTGGGGGAGGGGGGGGGGCTGTTGAATGCTCAGAAGTAACTTTCACAAGCTTTGAGCATGGCATTGTGAATCTACAGTATTTCACATACTGATTTCTGACAATTAACAATTGCAGGAATAAGGCATATTATCACTTCAGAGTGACTTCCTAATATTACTGCTGCCCTGTGCTAGTTGTCCATGAAACATATTATGAGATATGCCCGTGAATGAACCATAGATATATGGATTTAGGCAGCAGGATGCAGTGGTATTAATTTTACACAGAGAAGAGGCACATTATGCCTACTCATCACTTTCATATACCAGCTAACTGGTTGCAATGCAGAATTACAGTACTCCCGCCATATAATCAGTATTTCACACCTACCTCTACAACACAATTCACTTCTAAATCTTCTCTGCATCCCCCTGAGTGAAGGGGCAGAGATTACCAGGAGGGAACCTTAATCTGCAAATCTTTCAGGTCTTCCTTTCTCCTATAAGCACAAGGTCTACCAGCAGAAACCTGGATCTCATTTATCAGGGGGAGCTGGTTCTTTTAACCTTTATCTGTTCTGGTTACATGTTGTGACAGATTAAACTGTCTTTCTTTTCCTAATATTAAGATTTAAAGTCTATTTCATACTTAGTCATATTACAGCTGTGACTCCATGATGCTGTGAAAAAAGTGGGAAAAACCACTAGAAATAGGAAATTTGATCCAATAGAAAAAATTCCCTCATGATCAGTGGCATCTGAAGCATCCGAAAAAACACATCTCCTACACTACAACTAAGGGGTGAAAGGGAGGACAGGGTAGCTAACAGGAACAAGAGGCTATTGAGAAGCCCAGGAGAGAGTATAAATGTGGGGTGAGGGCACACAAGCCAATTAGCTAGCCAGATCATCCATTCCCAGCCAATGGAAAAGCAGTCAACTTGCCACAGAAGTATTCTGACATTCCCCGTCCCTTCTGGGCCCAATGTTGCATCCCTAGCAATCATGCAAGATCTTCCCTTGATGAGCGTGGGGGGAAGAAGCAGCAGTGTAATACTGAGCATGAAAAATAATTTGCCAGCTACTCTAACACAATGAACATCATTACACTGCAACTAAAAAAGAAGATAATGTCACGAACAAATTTCAAGTCCTTCTCTGCATACGTATAAATTGGAGCAAGTGGGAGGATTGCTGGTCTAGGAAACTCTGACCTGCGTATGTTTTTTTTTTTCTGTGTGGAAGCTACAGGCAAGTGAAGCCTTAAGAAATACCAGCCATAGTAGTACAGCTGCAGATTTACTGCAAGCCAAACAACAGATCCTTATACATCAGCAACAGCTAGAAGAACAAGAATATCTATTGAAGAATTACAAAAAAAAGAATGAAGAATTTGAAGCACAAATTACACTTCTGCAAGACAGACTCACAGTCTATGAAATGGTAGGTTTCTTACTAGATGAATAAGTTTTCTATTGATTTTGATGTTGTTTTCCTGATTATATTTCATTTGAAGTTAATTATAAAATATAAAACCAAATATGTGTGTGCAACTCCTTACTACAGGAGGTGTAAATATTAGCTTCCTATTTTCATTTTATAGAGAGAATGTGTTGTCTCTTTAAGACAGACTGTTACTTGGATTTGTATATTGCATGCAGAGTTTAGAAGTAAGTACTAGCTGAATTGTCTAGGTCTTGTTTTTAGACTCTAGGAAAAATTTCCAAATAAACTTACAATTACAACAGAAATACTTGTAACAAGTGAATGAGAAAGGTAGAATTAGCATATTTATGTTAAACATCTATGACTTTGAAAGAAAATACAAAAAAAAAATTATTTGAACAACTCTTTTGTCATAAACAGGAAGTACTTTTATGCTTTATGATATATTTTTTGTGTTTGTGTAATGTCCTTCATGGAAATCATCTCAGATCATCTACAAAATTCAATTCCCTTTAAAGGATCTCCAACCAAAATCTCTTGAGTGTTCTAAAAACATTTGTAATCCATCGATTACAAGAGTGCATATTTGGCTTATTGATGTACATGTTGTATTCAATGTCATTTTCAAATGGCATAGTGTTTACAGTATGAAAATTAATGTACCTTTGATGCAGTCTGATACGATGTCCACTATAGTCCATGGAAAAACGTCCCATTGCCTTCAGTGGCTGGTGAATCAGTCCCAACAAGTGATACGCAAAATGTTAAATGTAACTGTCAGATCTTCCCCCCGTATTTTAAATTTCATTCTTGTGAATATTTTCCTTTATAACCTTTAATTTCTGAAGAAATGTAGTTTGCATAGGAAACTAAAGAATTGCTTTCAGCTAAACCAAACACTTTTGAAATGTAAGTGTAGCACGCCAAAACATGAAATGATTTTGAAACATAATTTATTCCTAATGCAGAGAAAATTATTAAAAATGAATAGCATATGTTTTAAATCTAACTTTAAAAATAATTAGAGTGTGACATGATGCTTTTAAAGAAGCAATTTTAAGTGTAATATTCAAAGTTTTAAAACATTCAGATATTGAGATGACAAATGTTAAAGTGTGGTCTGTTTTTGTTTTTTTTAAAGGCAAAATACGGAGAAGATTCTAATAGAAAACTACAAGAGAAAGAATCACTAATAGGAGAGCTGAAAGCAAAAATAACAAAAGAAGAAAAAAATGCATTTCAGATGAAGGAAAAATTATCAGATGCCAATAAATCACTCCAGGAATTAAAAGAACATGTTGTACAAACAAATCAAGAAGCAAATAATCTGAGACTAGAACTGGCCAACTGCAAACAAAAAGAAAGACAATGTTCTGATGAAATCAAACAGTTAATGGGCACCGTGGAAGAATTACAGAAGCGATACCATAAAGACAGCCAATTTGAAACTGATGTCGTACAAAGAATGGAATTAGAAACACAAAGGAAACTGGCACAACTTCAGGCAGAATTAGATGAACTATATGGTCAGCAGATTGTACAAATGAAGCAAGAGTTGACTAAGCAGCATGCGTTAAAAATTGAAGAACTTCTTGCCCAGCAGAAAATAGAGCTGGAGAAAAATTTAAATCCCTGTTCACATGATAATATTAATGAAGACCAGGTACATTTAATGAATATTGCAATTAATGAATTGACTGTGAAACTGCAAGATGCTAATTATCAGAAGGAAAAAATAAAGCAAGATTTGTCACAACAACTGGAAGAAATTTCAGCAGACAAGTCTCGCCAACAAACACAAATTGAAGATCTTTTTCAAGAATTGACCTTTGCAAGCGAGCAGATTCAGAGAGCCAAAAAAACTATAGTGGACAAAGAATGCCAATTAAATGAAGCCAATAAATACCAGGTTATTATTGAAGATCTGAAAGCTCAGCTTGCTTCTGCATTTGAGCTCAGGAAAGAGTTAGAATTAAAACATGAGGCAGAAGTCACAAATTATAAAATAAAACTTGAAATGCTAGAAAGAGAGAAGGATGAAGTTCTGGACAGGATGGCTGAATCTCAAGAAGCTGAATTAGAGAGACTGAGGACACAGCTTCTCTTTAGTCATGAAGAGGAACTGTCCAAACTTAGAGAAGACTTACAACGAGAGCACAGAACAAGCATTGAAAACCTTAAAGATAACTTGGCCACACACCATAAACAGCTATTAGAAGGGGTACAGAATGAAATGAGTCAAAAGATAGAAGCCATGCAATTTGAAAAGGACAGTTTAATAACGAAGCAAAGTCAGCTGATATTAGAGATTTCAAAGTTGAAAGATTTTCAGCAATCTGTTGTAAATTCTAAATCGGAAGAAATGACTCTTCAAATACAGGAACTCCAAAAGGAGATTGATGTACTTAGGCAAGAAGAAAAAGAAAAGGGTACATTTGAACAAGAAGTTCAAGAGTTGCAACTTAAAACTGAATTGTTGGAGAAACAATTGAAAGAGAAAGAAGATAGCCTTCAAAAAAAATGTACAACGCTTGAGACACAAAATAACATTCTTAAAGATGAAAATAGAGCTCTAGAGGAGAAATTAAAACACATTTCAGTAAATTCAGAAAACAAATTGATTTTCACAGGCCATGTTAGTTCCAAGTCAGAAGATCTTGACATGCAAAAAAGAATAGAAAAGCTAACGGCTGAAAACAAGCAGCTTATAAAACAAGACATTGAACTCAAAGCAGAAATTGAAAGGCAAAGGAATATTTTTTCATTTGCTGAGAAAAAATTTGAAGCTAGCTATCAAGAGCTGCAGAAAGAATATGCTTGTCTTCTAAAGGCAAAAGGTGATTTAGAAGAGAGCAAAAACAAAGAGGAAGCTGAATATAAAACCAAGCTGAAAGCTCTAACTGAAGAACTTCAACATTTACAAAGCTATAAACAAGACCTATTAAAAACTAAAAGTACAGTCCTTGAAGGCTCTAAAGAAGACAAAATATGCAGAGCAGACACTTTTGAAATAGGAGAAGTTATTGAGAAAGATACTACAGAACTTATGGAAAAGCTTGAGGTAGCCCAGCGTGAGAAAGTGGAATTGTCCTTGAGACTTTCAGATCTTTCTGAACAATTAAAGTTAAAACATGGTGAAATTTGTCTGTTAAGTGAAGAAGTTAAATCTTTAAAACAAGAGAAAGACCAAGTTCTAGCAAAATGTAAAGAACTAGAACTCATCAGCCACAATCAGCCAAAAAATGTTAACATTTTTGAACAGAAGATAAAACATTCCAAAGAAAAAGCTCAAACAGATGCTATCCCAGTTTCTGAAACTAAAAATCTAATATTTGGTCCCAGCAGTGAACTTAATGAGAAAATAAAAGTAAGAGAAGATAATCTGAGTTTGTGTAAAGATGCAGATCATCTTGTAACAGAGAAGGAAATTCAGCAAAAGTTGAATCCAGAGCAGCAATCACTATTGAATCATTTGCACCAGATGACTGACAAAGTAGCAGGAGAAACTTCGCTACTAGCCATTACACAGCATGAAAATGGTCAGCTTCAACAACAGCTGGATATATTAAAATCTGAACAGGTATGTTCATAGAAACCTATATAGTAAAGGAAGTTACTAGGAGAACATCTGTACAAAATAGTGAAAGTTAGTGTTTATCTTAAATGTGATTTTTGTTTCTGGGTTGTTGTTTGTTATAGATATGTTGATTAGTGGTTAAGAGGGGCGGTCATAGGAGTGATCTGTTTCATAGCTGTATGTTCAAGAATTGTTGTGTGTGTGAAGGGGTTCCTTTTTACTAGAAGTATGAATTATTCAAAAATATTAAGTGTAGTGAAAACATAAAAAAAAACCCTTAAATTAAACTTTCAGTTTTGGTAAATTATTTTCTATCAGTTAAAATATTATGAAGAAAAACCTAATAATTGTATTATGTCTTCAATACAGTTGTAACATCCTATCTTATTCAAAGAAAATAAAAGTTCTAATGATTCTAGATTTGTGTTGGAGAGGTCAGGTCAAAGTTGATTATTTTTTCCAAGACACTTCTACCTTGTTTTCCCGTTCTCCAGTATAACCACTCTTACTAAAAATAGGAAGGAATGCAGGCAATCCACTGTACTTTCTCACTGCTTATGTTCACTAAACTTAACAAACAAAATGTAGAACCTTTAACAACTACCACTACATTAATGTTTTCTAAATTTATTTTTTCTGGATGAGAAATGGAGACATGGAAGGTGAATAAAGTCTCAGAAGATATTAAAATCAAGTCAGTTGGGCCTCCACCTAACATCCGTTTCTACAGATGCAGTTATGTCTGCATTTTTGCGTGCTTGGTGAATTGCAGATATAAATACAAATAGTTATATCTCTGCTAACTTGTGGGTGCAAACAGATAGTTATACAGAGACAAGCATCTTAATTCTACAGACAATGATAAAATAAATATTGTAGAAAATACCCATAGTTAGATATTTCATAGACTCCAATACCTTAGACTTTGTCCTGTACCAGGCTTTTTTAGATTGTCACATGTATTTCTTGTCAGTTTTAAAACAATCTACATAGCTGCCATTAGCAAAGTAGATATCAGATTTGACGTCCTGAATTGACATATGTGTCTCACATTAGCCAAAGACATGGATCATAGAATACAACACTAAATTTAGTACACTGTGTGCTAATGTAGAAAAAATAGAGAAGAAAAATAAAATGAGGCTTGAAGTAACAAGAGAAATAACTAAGGTGTCAACATTTACAAAATATAATTTGATATGTAAATGATAAACAGGGCTCTGACTATCTCATTGTCTTGAGAATTGATGCCATTTCTTTGTTGCCTTTCCAATCAAGCACACAGCTTGATCTGCTATTCGCATCCTTTGTGAAGGGATAGTGTGACTAAGAATTCAGCTCTTTAATCCACTCAAGGAATAAATTTGGGACTGTGCTTCCACTCCAAACTTCTCTCCAGATTACCTGAATTGACTTGTTATTCCTCTGAAAATTTTCTTGAAAACTGTCATGCCACTGAATTTAAGAAAATATAGTTTGTAAGTATGCTGTCCATTACTGATTTAAAAGTCTCGGGGTGCCCATGTTAGTCTATAACTTTAAAAACAACTTTAAAAAAATTAGTAGTGCAGTTGCACCTTAGAGACTAACAAAAATATATGTCTAGTATCATGAGATTTCATGGGCAAAACCCACTTCTTCAGATGAAATGATCTTGAGACCATCAAGATCAGCTCATCTGAAGAAGTGGGTTTTGCCCATGAGGTTTTGTCTCAAGATCATCTCACCTGAAGAAATGGGTTTTTCTCACAAAAGTTCATGATACTAGACATATTTTTGTTAGTCTCTAAAATACCACAGGACTACACATTACTGATTTATTAAAGCAAAAATATGCAGATTTATTTTAAACTTAGGAAATCTCTTAATTATTCTACAGATTTGGTTTATGACTGTAAATAACAACTAAATTATAGTTAACAAATATTTAAATATTAATATCATGTTAAGGTGTCATGTAGGGATGCTTAAAAATATTGTCTAAATTTAGCAGATGTAATAAAATACAGAAAGTTGGGGCTTTCTTCCTTCCTTATTTTTAACTCTTTTTATTATGCGTATTTCTATTCAAAGGCTGATTTACGGCTACAGATGGAGGCCCAGCGTATTTGTCTCTCTCTGGTTTATTCAGCTCATGTGGACCAGGTCCGTGAGTACTTGAAAGCTGAAAAAGAGAATGCACTCTGCAGCCTTAAAGAGGAGCTCATCTGCAGACATGCACAAGAGATGAATGAGCTTAAGAAAATGCATCAACAGGAGCTCGAGACCTTGAAAGGTCAACAATCTGGTATATTGTTGAAAATGATAGACGTTCTCTTTGTAAAAATATTTATTTAAAAGAGAGCACGTGAGCAGAAAAGTTGGAGAAAAAAAATTTTTAGTTGCCTAACAAAATAGTGTCTTCCATCAAATATTTCCTTTTTTTATATTTAAATGTTCTAACTCAAATTATTGTAAAGTTTAAAGAAGCCCATTATATAGTACATACTATAGATTACTATTCAACATAATTTTTAAAAGACTAACATAAGTCACCACTTTTATTATTGATTTTTGTGATTTTTGAATACCAACTAATTGTATTGATAGTTTTCTATTTTATTTTATTTTATTTTATTTTATTTTATTTTATTTTATTTTATTTTATTTTATTTTATTTTTTTTGCTATTTTTCTTAGGGTAATAATTTTAGAGGATTACATTCAAAATGTTTAGATTAGTATCCTGTATTATAATCATATCAGTTAAATGCAGTAACACACTACCTTTGTTTTGTCTGTCTGTCATTTCCCTTCTTGAATCCCTCCACTGGTTCCTCATCCACTCTTCAAGCTTTTTTATCACTGCTTCCAAAACTCTGCAAAACTCTGACCCTCACTTCTTATCTGAGTGTGTTCCACTTCATGTTGCTCTCTCTTCCCATGGCTTCTCCACTCTCCATTGACAGCTCATTTGTTAATCACTTCTGTGCCTTCTCACATGTTTCCCCCTGTATGTTATGAACTTCCTGAACTTAATGATATTCTGAGTCATATTTAAGTCCCTTTTAAGGATCCATTTCTGCCATGCTGACTAAATTTAGTTGACATGTATATTAAGACAACATTATGTGATGTTCTCTGAATAATGTGCTTATGCATGTTCCTGTTCAGGTAAGCATGTGTCCCAGGCACCTTTGGAGACTTGGTAGCAGTGCCTATTTGATCTGCACATGCACCCTTACTATCCCCATGCCCCATCTGGAGGATATATAGGGAAGTATTGATGAACTGCCCTCATTTCCTTCTCAGTTGCATGGGCCTGAGACAGAGTGCCTAGTGAGGCTGCTTCTGTTCAGAGGAGAAGCCAGGATGCAAACAGGCTTGAGAAACATACATATTTCTTGGTATGACCTATCTTGGGTATCTCCTCCCTTCTCTTCTGGACCCCCTCAGTGGCCATACTGATATCCCTGTGCTGCTTATCAATAGCAGTTTTCCAGAGCATCCAGCAGCCCCCATGCTGACCATCAAAAGTAAACATTTCCTGTCCCTCCCATTCCTTTGCTTCATTCTCTGCTGCAGGAGGAATCCTTTGAATATCATGAGAAAATTACTGACGATCAGATAAATATCTCATCCTCCTCTCCTGATGAGGCAGTCAGTTCTCTATGCCTCCAATCAAACATGAATAACTTGAATAAATTATAAGACCCCATACTGACACATCATATATCCTCGGAAGAAATACAGGAGATCCAGTATAGACTCTTGGCCCTCCTACAAACTGCTTCCTCCATCCAGGTAGCCATGCTTATAAATAAGACTTCATTTCCACTGTCCAAGATGATTTGGCAAAGTTTGGCCACCATACCTCCAACTTGTAAGAGGGCAGATAAAAATTATGTCCCTGGTAGAAGCTCAGAATTTCTGTTCACACACTTTTTATTTGTGGGTGGGGAATGAGCATAATAGGCCACAGAATGGCAGAATCATGGACCAAAGATGTTTTGGGTTGTAAGAGTTATTCATTTACCCCCACAAATTCAGGATTGCCAACTACCACTGGCTTGTTGCAAAATACAACCACATAAATTATTCAAATTCAAATAATTGCTTTATTGAACATTTGCCTAAAGAACACAAAGAGCAACTCAGTCTGCCATTGCTTAAAGCAGTGGTCCCCAACGTGGCGCCCGCCGGGGCATTTATGTGCGCCCCCGGACGCACGGCACGTGAGCGTCCCCGCCCCCCAGACGCGCGGCACGTGAGTGGCCCGGCCCCCTGGACGCTCGGCACGTGAGCAGCCCCGCCCCCGGACGTGCGGCACATGAGCGGCCCCGCCCCCGGGCACCCAGCGTCCCCGAAAGGTTGGGGACCACTGGCTTAAAGGTTGGGGACCAGTCAGCTTATGCAAAGAGCTTCTTTTCAGGCTTCTCTTGATGCAGCTGATACCAGCAGCCCACCCCTCTCTACAGCAGTTGTCATATGACATGCCTCTTGGCTATAATCATTAGGAACCTCTAGGCTATCCAGTGAAACCCTGCATGAATCCTTGCATTCCTGAAAGGATTTAAGAACTTTTCTCTACTCACTAAGGATTTATGCACTTGCAAATAATAGGAGATTCAGCAGGTCACACACAGCTCAAAAATCTCACTTTCCAATTTACTATAGACCTTCTGAATGTTTCACGAAAAACTTAGGATCTAGAAGGGAAAAACATCAGCAACCATGACTATCACAAGCCTAGTCATCTTTGTCAATTAAGGATTAATTCTGATACTCTACTTTCATTGAGGGCCATGAAAAATCCCATTATCTGGATCTACAGCTGCATCATACTGTCTTTCCCTTCCCTGCTCTCATCTTTTTGAGATCATTCATATTTTTTTACCTCATTGGAACAGATTACTTGTGTCAGATGGTTTTGGTGGTAATAACACTGGGCTCATGACTATTCATCTGCTGTTTCCTTGTCTTTTTTCAGAGACATCTCATGAACGTCTGCTGGGACAGGAAGTCCTGTACCTACTTTTGCACAAGCTTCAAGCTCCTGGGGCTCATAACCAAAACTCTTTTTAAAAAAATACTCAGCTTACACCTCCCTCTAAGGAAGTATATGCTATAATTTGAAAACTGCGTAGAGTCTCTCCAAGATTATTTGTCTCTTATGTGGACAGAATTAAAAGGGCTGCTGTTTCAACCTAGAGACTGTTCAAGTGGCTTTCCAGCTGGACACTTGCCTGTTAAGAAGCTGCTAAGATTCAGCTCCCTCCTAGGCCCATTCCACTAGATTGCAGTCTACTTCCATTGTCTTGTTTTTAACTGCACACATTGCAGAAATCTGCAGATCTGCCACAGGATCTTTGGCTCTCATTTTCTCTAAAATCTATACCCTAATACTCCCTCTAGGGCAGACACTGCCTTTGCTACTGCTTTCTACAAACAGCCTCACACTGGGCTCTTCAGTAACCATCTTCTTTAAGGACTACAGCTCAGGAATCACTTATAGTGGTTAAAGTGATTCGGCACGCCCATAGAGACATTACTTAAAGAAGGTTCATACTTGTATAATAATTGGAGACCTTTTAATTTTTTGTCCTGTGGGGCTACACTACTGCACTCCTTCCCTTCTTTTTTGGAATCTTCTTTCCATTAGACTTGTTATAGAGAAGGAATTGAGGTTAGTTCATCTGACACCTCCCTTAGTAAGGGGCATGAGGATAGCAAGGGTGCATGTGTGAACCAAATGGAAACTAATACCAAAAGTCTTTCATTGTGGGCTCATGGGGCATATGCATACCTGAAGTGGGCCACCTAGGGACTAGAGATGTGAAAGGTTAACCAGATGTGAAAGGTTAACCCCTAACTGGGTAATGCTTACTGGTTCCAAGTAACTGGTAACTGGTTGGGCGCTGGAGCAGCTCCCTGCCTTTGGCAGGCAAGTTGCTTCTCCAGCCCTGAAGGGGGGCCTCCGTGGACAGGGACTGCTCTCATCCAGAGCAGCTCCTGTCCACAGGGAGCCTGGACCCACCTCAGACAGTAGCTGCTGGGGGGGCTGGGAGACAAAAGGGCCAGGGCCAGCCCCAGGCTCAACCCCAATCCCAGTATGGGGCAGGGAGATAGCAGCCAGCCCTAACGGGCTGCTGTTGCTGGGCTAAAGCAGTCCCTAGTCCAGATCCCACTTAGTTAACTGGTTAAACATAATCATAGAATACGAGGACTGGAAGGGACCTTGACAGGTCATCGAGTCCAGTCCCCTGCCCTCATGGCAGGACCCAGTACTGTCTAGACCATCCCTGATAGACATTTATCTAACCTACTCTTAAATATCTCCAGAGATGGAGATTCCACAACCTCCCTGGGCAATTTATTCCCGTGTTTGACCACCCTGACAGTTAGGAACTTTTTCCTAATGTCCAACCTAAACCTCCCTTGCTGCAGTTTAAGCCCACTGCTTCTTGTTCTTCCTGGCCTCTGAGGATAGAACAAGATTTCTCTCTCCTTCTTGTGACACCCTTTTAGATACCTGAAAACTGCTATCATGTCCCCTCTCAATCTTCTCATTTCCAAACAAGCCCAATTCTTTTAGTCTTCCTTCATAGGTCATGTTCTCTAGACCTTTAATCATTCTTGTTGCTCTTCTCTGGATCTTCTCCAATTTCTCCACATCTTTCTTGAAATGTGGTGCCCAGAACTGGACACAATACTCCAATTGAGGCCTAATAAGCGCAGAGTAGAGCAGAAGAATAACTTCTCGTGTCTTGCTTACAACAAACCTGTTAATGCATCCTAGAATCATGTTTGCTTTTTTTGAAACAGCGTCACACTGTTGACTCATAATTAGCCCACTATAACCCCTAGATCCCTTTCTGTCGTACTCCTTCCTAGACAGTCGCTTCCCATTCTGTATGTGTGAAACTGATTGTTCCTTCCAAAGTGGAGCACTTTGCATTTGTCCTTATTAAACTTCATCCTGTTTACTTCAGAACATTTCTTTAATTTGTCCAGATCATTTTGAATTATGACCCTATCCTCCAAAGCGGTTGCAACCCCTCCAAGCTTGGTATCATCTGCAAACTTAATAAGCATACTCTCTATGCCGATATCTAAATCGTTGATGGAGATATTGAACAGAACCAGTCCCAAAACAGACTCCTGCGGAACCCCACTTGGTTGACCTTATATTTAACCAGTTAACTGATTAACCAATTATTTTACATCTAAGCTAGGAACAAATACCTAGAAGAACTGATGCTAATCTACAAAATTAGTAGCATCTCCTTTCCAGGTTGGATTGATTTAAAACAAGGCAATTTAAGTCACACACAAAAAAATGTTTAAATCAAGTTTCCCACTGATACTACATATTTCTTCAAACAATTGTGCAAATCTGATCACTAACATTTGTTAATTTACAGCTCTGTACAGAATTTTACAATATCTAGAAGGGTATATTTTGTGCAATTTTTTTACATAACATGATTTTTATTAATTTAGGAAATAGTGCATAATACTCATTACCTGTGTCAAGCTGCAGATGCAGCACCAGTACATTGGCAATGATAAGAACTAAATTATACACAGAAACACACTAGCTCTTATATTTCATTAAACTATATCTTAAATGTTATATAAATGTTTCACATTTGCAATTGCAGCAGTCTCCAGAGTTGCTGGCTGACTGCTGTCCTTAAACGCTTTTTTCAAATTTTTCAAATTTTATTAACTTTAACAGATTAGTCCTCACAACACTCAGGCTATGTCTAAACAGCACTGCTATTTTGGAATAAGGTATTCCACAAGAGATATTCCAAAATAGCTTATTTAGAAATAGCGCATCTACACACAAAATGCGTTTCGAAATAGCGCTTTCACACTGTTTGGATGCTGAATTACATTTAAGGCCACCCGGAACCAGTGCAGGCAGGGCATCAGGTCAGTAGTTACCTTGTGTGGCTGCTGCTTGAGGCTATCTGAGGCGTGTGTTTAGAGGGACCCCCCGGACAGCTGTTTCTGAGGTTTCCCTGCTTGTTTGCCTACCTCTCTGAGGGACAGCAAAGCACTTTCTCTTCTTGCTCTAGTTGCCCTGACTCAGAATCATAGAATCATAGAACCATAGAGCTGGAAGAGACCTCAGAAGGTCATCAAGTCCAGCCTCCTGCTCTACGCAGGACCAATCCCAACTAAATCAACCCGGCCAGGGCTTTGTCAAGCCGAGACTTAAACACTTCTAGGGATGGAGACTCCACTACTTCCTTAGATAACCCGTTCCAGTGCTTCACTACCCTCCTAGTGAAATAGTTTTTCCTAATATCCAACCTGGACCTCTCTCACCACAACTTGAGACCATTGCTCCTTGTTCTGCCATCTGTCACTACTGAGAACAGCCTCTCTTCATCCTCTTTGGAACCTCCCTTCAGGAAGTTGAAGGCTGCTATCAAATCCCCCCTCACTCTTTACTTCTGCAGACTAAACAGACCCAAATCCCTCAGCCTCTCCTCATAAGTCATATGCTCCAGCCCCCTAATCATTTTGGTTGCCCTCCACAGCACTCTCTGCTATGGAGAAAGAGCTCCCTCCTGGCAGTCTTCAGCTCTTGGAGCTTTTGCTGCAAGTCATGCAGCACTTTCTTCTTTGAGTGGTTGCTCATGTCCTTTCGAATCAGGTGTGTGCACCGGGTGCACCTTGTCTCTGGAGCGTTTTCCCTAGCAGTACCTGTAGCACTGGCAGGGCGCCCCCTGGAGTGGTGCCGCAATAGCAGAGCATAAGTACCCTTGCCAGCGCTCCCCTCCTCAGTTCCTTCTTACCGCCCGTTGGAGCATGTCTCTCTCTCAGAGTAGTTAATGGTTTCCGTTTCTCTTAGTGTTAGTGTTTGTAAATAGTTATAAATAGTTTTAATTAGTTAGATAGTTAGCGAGTTCTTTGTTTTCCTTCTCCCCTTTGGGGGTGAGGAATGCCAGGGCCGCAAGGCTTTAAGGCTTGCGCAGTATGCGCTAAGTTCATGCCTAAGGGAGACCCTCACGATAGCTGCTTAAAGTGTTAAATACTTAGCCTGTAAAATCTGCAGGTTGTTCAAGCCCCGCACGAAGAGAGTGGAAGGAGGGGGGTAGTGAAAACCTTGGAGGAAGGAACTGGAAGGCGGAGGAGAGGTTCAGGGCTTGATCTGGGAGTGGCGCCGGCCTCTGTGGATCCCACCGCTGTGGGAACAGGGGCCTTGGCATCCACAAGGCAGTGGAGAGGGTGTGGAGGGAGAAGTGGGAGGGGGAAAGGGAATGGGAGGAGGAGAGAGAGCTCGAGAGGGAGAAGACAGCATGATGTGCACATCACTGCACAGGGAATGGCCCTCTGCAAGCAGCTCCCGCCAGCTCTTCCACTGTAGCTGCAGGTCCTCCTCCACCCAGTTGTCGATGGTCCTGTTCAGGGCTCGCAATGCTGCCAGGTGCTGTTGCTGGTATTCATCCATTGGATGTTCACTACTGCGGATGACTCAGCTGCAGGGAGATGTCCCAGGTGGTATGGGCCACCCTCCACTCACAACTGGTCCGGCTTTGGAGAACAAAGAAAGATGGTCAGTCATCCCAGGGAACACATGCCTAAAGCCCAGCCCCCGCCTCTGCAAGCTGAGAGCAACAGTTCTCAGTGCTGTCGCAGCCGATGTGCTTGGAGCCAGACCATGTGCACTATGGCCAGTGGCCCCGATGTCCCGGGGCTGTGGGCTGCCCTAAGGCTGTGGCCATGCCCATGTGTAGAAGTGATCAGTGTGTGTGGGGGAGAGAGAATGTCGCCTGCCTCCTTCTAGAGGTGGCTTGTGGAGGGAGGGGGCTTGTGGAGGGAGGGTGTCCCACTCTGGGGTCAGGAGCATGGCAGGTCTCTCCAGATACCCTGTGGCCAATAGCCCAAGGTTCATGTGTCGCAGCCTTCTGGGGCCACGTGTCGAGGAGCGGCATGGCACATGCTCCCAAATGCACAGGTTGCTGCGTGATCTGTGGCGATCAAGGGCCACGCATGGAGCACCTAGTTCTCCCCCTCCCCCATCCCCTGCATGATGGGAAGATGATGGCACTCACACAATGTTCTTTCCCCAGCCTCGTACAATGCCTGGGAGATGTCCTCGGGTCTCCTGGAACAGCTCTGTGGTCAGGCTGGCTTCATCCAGGTCCTGGACACTCGCATTGTTATTTCAAAACAACGTTTGTTATCTCAAAATAACGGTGCAGTGTAGATGCACCCCTAGTTAACTTATTAGACAAGCCATAAGGATTTGCTAAGCTAAACTTTTTTTTTAACATCCAACATAGCAAACAGCTTAGGAATTTACTTCTTAAATCATATTTATATTAAAAGGCATAGAGAGAGTCTTGTAGAATGTTGCATTACAAAGTTGATCCACATTGATCTTCAGCCGTATCCATATCTTCAGCCACATCATTTTCTCCCAATAAGCAATTTTCCTTTTGACTGTTCATTCTTACAAGTAGGCCCTCAAAATGTATTCTTGCACTTACACTTGACGGATTTTCCTTTTTTACCCAGGGAATTAATTTCTTCAAAATATTCTCAGATGGGGTCTCTTACACCCAAAAGCCATGACAGTTTTTCTGTGGCAAAAGTGCGGGGGAATATAGGAAGCAGTGTCTGTGCTGAATAATGTCTTCCCTTTTTCTTCCACTCCACTCCGCTTTTCCTTTCTATGCTGACTCCATCGTTTCCTATATATTGTCTTTCTGTCTACTAGACAATGTCTTAACCAACTCCTCTGCCATGCTTAGCCCAGGCCCACCACCACATAAGCACAGAACAAAAACAATCCTATCCAGCCTGTGTTTGTCTTCTGTATATATTAGTGTGCTGAGAAACAGAAATTGAAAATCCAGAACTTTTATGAAGCAAGAGCGGGATGCTAGGTTGGACAGACTAGAGCAATTAATTCATTTTATAATACTGTAGGTGTAGCATGTTTGTGATAAGATTTAATTGTAACTTATTTTTAAATGAGAAATTTCGTATTTTACTGATGATTTAAAAAATCCAATTTCAATTTTACAAAATCTGATATCTTTGATTTTATAAATCATTGATTTTTATCCAGCCATCTCCTTATTCATTCACCCAATTTCTGTCTTATTGTTTGTTTGTCCTTAGATTGTGAACTTGTTAGGGTTGTGCCTTCTTGTCTGTTTGAGTAGAGTGCGACACCCAATTCATGCTATAATAAATAAGTTAATAATATTAATCTGTATTAATAGGTGATGAAGACAAATCTACACTGATGCTTATAGAAAAGCTAAGCAAGGCAGTGTCTGAGGAATGTGTTAGTCTCACACAGGTAATACTTCACCAAATACGCATTTTTATATGAGAATTTTGAAAATTAAGAACTGTTTATATACTGATTAAATTATTTCTTTATAGTTCTTCTCACCACCTTTAATAAACTTTCATCAGAGCTTTTTCCTCTTATAGTAATCATTCAGTTTGAGAATCAGAACAGTTTTCCTTTCTTAATGTATTTCTTCAGCTCCTGACATTTTCCTGTGTTCTATGTCTGGTGCTTGTGAAATCTTGCCACCTTTCTGTAAACTGCTATAAATGGCCAAAATTCATAGTTCATAGCTTTCAATGCCTGAAGGGACTGTTACGATTAATTAGTTTGACTTCCTGCAAAGCATAAGCCAAAATGCTTTACTCAGTAATTTCCCCGTCAAGCCCATAACTTCTGGCCAGTATTCCGGAAGTAGGAATAAGAGATCCTCTGGAAAAGGGCTTTATTCCGGAGGATCGCGCCAGTCTAGACGCTCTTTTCCGGCTTTTCCCCGAGCCGGAAAAAAAGCGGCGGCCATGTTTATTTAAATCCCGCGGGGGATATTTAAATCCCCCGCGGATTTCCCTATTCCAAAGTTCAAAATTAGCATGCCTCTTCCGGAGAAGGGGCCAGTGTAGACGTAGCCCAAGAAGACTGTTGACTAAATTGCAACTGCAGATTCTTTAATATTAGATCTGTTAAAGTCAAAAGAACACAGCTTCACATTAAGTGTCCAAGTTGAGATTCTACAGCTAGCATTTAAGAGAAGTTATCCTATTTGTAGGTTGAATATATTTATTTTAAAAATCAGTGAGTCAGTAAACAAGGAACCCTGAAATGCTATTTGTGCAGTCACTTTTTTCAGAGTATAACTATGCTTTCAGGTGCTATAACATCTCAATGTTAAAATGCCATACATCCTGGGCAGTTTAGCACCAATAAACTTTAATCAGTCTCTTTATTTGTATTTACATGTATTTCATGTCTTTGTTTTTGCCTGCCTGATGTATTATTGAGAATAGATTGGATAATGGCCTCTTCAAACATTTCAGAAACGTTTTTTGTAGGATTCTTATATATTTCTACAATATAGGATACTTTTCACCAACAAAGGAGCAGGAAGTAAGAGCGAAAGTACGTATGATGCAATATGCATTGACCTGTGAGCCGCAACAGAATAAGGCTAATTCTATAAGACCTAAAGGACTTGACCGTGTCAGTTTCAATGCTAAGGCAATATTTTTTCTGAACCATCCTCCTCCTCACATTCCAATGTTTTTTTAATGTAAAATGTTGTGTAATTTATCATCTGAAAACTTTGCAAACAGATGTATAAAACTATTTCCATGGAAGTTACTACCCAAATGATAAAAGCGACGAGGAGTCCTGTGGCACCTTATAGACTAACTGAAGTGTAGGAGCATAAGCTTTCGTGGGCAAAGACCCACTTCGTCAGATGCATGTAGTGGAAATTTCCAGAGGCAGGAATAAATATGCAGGCCAGGATCAGGCTGGAGATGACCAGGTGGATCCAATCAAGGAGGATGAGGCCCACTTCTAGCAGCTGATCTGGAGGTGTGAATTCCAACACCCAAATGATAGTGCTTTATGGATGCTATTTTTCTATTCTGTTTCCTCTGCCTGTTGTCTTTGATAAAATCATAAATTATTGGTTGTAGCCTAAACTACATTTAGCAAATGTGGACAAATTGGAGAGTCCAGCGAAAGGCGACAAAAATTATTAGGGCACTCTTACTAGGAGAGGCTGAGGGAACTGGAATTATTTAGTCTGCAAAAGAAAAGAATGAAGAGGGATTTGACAATAGCCTTCAGCTACCTAAAGGAGGATTCCAAAGAGGATGGAGCTAAGTTATTCTCAGTGTTGGCAGATTACAGAACGAGGAGGAATAGTCTCAAGTTGCAGTTCATGAGGCTTAGGATGGATATTAGAAATAAATATTTCAGTAGGTCAGGGCTTCTCAACATGAGGCCTGTGGGCTGCATGCGGCCTGCGGCCCGTTTGTCTGCAACCCGCAGTGTGGTTTGGGTTTACATGGGGCTCAACACGTGGCCCGTGGGTGGGATCCTTTGAACATAGCCTCCTCTGGAAACACACTCCACAACAGCGAGGCATCTCTCAGGCGGTGTGAGCATTGAAAGATGCAAGTGGACAGGCTGGCTGGAACAGACCGATATAGGGTGTCAGTGTTTCTAGCCCCCAGGGAGGAGGTGCGAGGAGCACTGGGGCATTGTGGGAAGTGATTTGTATTCATGCCCGTCAGTGTGAAAGAAGCTATTTGCATATATTTGCATGTATATGCAACCTCACTTAAGTTGTGACCCCCAGCATGTGCTGGGGAGTATCGTTATGGCTCCCGGGGCTTCCAAAGTTGAGTAGCCCCACAGTAGGTGGATGGTGAAGCACTGGAAATGGATTACCTGGGGGAGGGGGGGGGTTAAAATCTTCATCCTTAGAGGTTTTTAAGGCCCAGCTTGACAAAGCCCTTGCTGGAATGATTTAGTTGGGATTGGTCCTGCTATGAGCAGGGGTTGGACTAGATGACATGCTGAAGTCTCTTCCAACCCTAATCTTCTATGCTTATGTTTCTTTTTTAATTGTCATATAGGTTCTGTACAGTGTTCAGTGTGAACAACACTCAACTCCTATTGAAGTTAGTGCTGGCAAACAAGATGTGTACCATGCTCCTCTTGTTGAGAGAAAGGTACCCAACATAGAATTACCAACTCACAGAATTCAAGCTCAAGGTAACTTTTAGATATTGCTGACAACATGATATTAATATACTGGTATTAATAAATTAAGGAAATAGTGTCCAGATTTTCCTCTTGTCCTTACCAGTAATACAATGTGTCCATGCCCCCTGGGCTAGGAGTGCAGTCGCAGCTGGGCTGGTGGCCAGGGGTGGAGCTATGGCTGAGGCAGTTGGTAGAAGAGCTAGCGCTACAGCTGCAACTGTGGATAGGGCTGGAGCAGAGCTAGGAGCATGGTGGCACTCACTCCTCACCCCAAGGTCAGAGCTGGTCTGGGCCCCACTGCACTCCTCAGGAAGCATGCTCCAAAGTTTGGGGACCACTGGTCTGACATCAATATTAATATGTCAGCTCAACAGCTTTTATATACACTTTTTTTATTTCTGTATATGATTCAGTTGTTTATTTTCATCACTAATTAATCACCTTTCAAGAGGTCTGAGTAGTCTGAATCACTCTTATTTTATGCAGTGCTCACTGTTCAGTGCTTACTATAGTGGAAGTTTCAAATAGCTAATGTGAGAAGGTTGATTTTCCTCCTCATACAACACGAGAAGCTAAGCAGGTCTACCATAAATTATGAACAAACACATGCATACTAAGTTCATAAAAACTTGCATAGCTGCTCTCCCACTTACAATAATGGAGTAGTATAACAGGTATTAATCTTCTTCGGTTAAGAACTTGTGAGCAGTTTGATTAATTAAAAATACAGTGTATCATGGTGCAGTAATTGTGAATTTAATGGAAATGTCACAATCTCTTGTTTGTAATTTAGCCTTGCAAGAAAGTATGCAAGCTCTTCTGAGCAAGATAATGGAAGAATACAACAGGCTGATAGTACTTCATTCACAGTTTATGAAGGATTGTAAAAAGGTAAACTATTCATATTTCCATATAATTATAAAGTAGCTATGCAAGACAGATACTTGTTGTGGATTCCATCTATTCTTTGTTTATTAATTCCCAATTCTGCAAACACTCCAGTATTTAAGTTTGTGCACATAAACATCACATAGCCCATTTATTCATGCATAAAATGAAGCACATATGCAAGTTTTTGCAGGATTAAAGCCTTATATAAAATACTATTTAATGCTTGTGTAATAGCTGGGTCAAAGAAGGGAAAATGAACTTTTCAGAATTAAATGGAAAACTCTATTAAATGTCATGTTTTATATCGTATAAAACTCAGTATTCTTGATGAAAAAAGTTGCACCAACTTTCCTATAATATTTCAGAGTGATTTTACAAGATATCTTTATCACACTGACAAATCCCAGGGGGACATGGCTTCCTTGCAGATTGAGTGCCACCTGAATTAATCTCTTGCTTGTTCCTTAAGATGGCTTGGCTGAATTTTCACTTTGTCCATCACCAGCAATATTAATCTCACTATGAAATATTTTGGCCTATCTATTATCATCGGCCATGTACTGGCATTCCTTGGTGAACTTGCTTTGGTATTCATTGTTCTTCCATTCTAATATGTCCGTATCAAGAAAGCTACCAAATCCAAAATAGTGCTCATGGAAGTGAATATAGGTTCAGCTTCAAATATCCCCATTTCTAATCATGTCTCGCTGTCAACTATGGAGCCACAAAACGTTAGGTTTTATGTTATCTTTTTACATTTTTTTTTGGAAATTAATGTATTGTTTAACTGTCCTTCCTGAGTTAAGTAGTTTCAATACAATTTATGGCGTATAATTAATGTGTTATTGTTTAATTAATTTCATGCATGTGGTTTCTAAAATGAGTACTTAGCTAAGTGTAATACCAAGAAATTTGAGAAAAATATAGTTTAGTCTTGATTAATAGTGGAGCCGTTTTTAGTGTATACAGTAGATTCTGCTTATTAAGAACTCTTCATCAGATGGTCAAAATTGGCCCTTAACCTGCGATTGTCAATAAGAGTGGCGTTTTGCAATCCACAGCCAGAGAAGTAAGCTCTGAGATTCAATGTACCTTTCCAGTACTCTCCAGGCACTATCTTCCCCTGGCACCAGGGTTCCAGGCTTCAAATGTCCCAGTGCCAGCTTCATTGGCTACAGTCCTGCAAACATACTTGTGACTGGGGATTTCCACAGGAGGTGGGGGCTCTGAAATATGCTGGACCCCGTCCCCTAGGGCAGGATGCAATCTGGAAAGCATGGGGAACACAAGTGCTTTGTAGCCCTTCATGTAGCCCTGCTCCCTCCTTCTGCCATGCCATCAGCACCTAATCTCAGGCCTGGGTTCTGCATGCCCCATTGCTTCTGTCCCTCACTGCAGCCCCACAAAAATGTCTACAGTTAAGGCTTTCCACAAAAAGTTGGCATTAGCCGACATGTCTGTTACCAGTGTCTAGGCAATTTACTTTATAGTCATTGTATGGTATTGGTTTCATGATTCCATGAACAAAAAGTTTTTATTAATGGGGTTCCTATTAAGCAGAATCCACTGTACTTTGAACATTGTCACTTTTTAGGGTGATGCTGTTTGCTTTTTACAGTTGTGATGGACACAGATAGATGTATAAAGTTGAACAATTACATAATGTAAAATTACATGGATAATTTTAAAGCATCACCTATCAAATATTCTGCTGTTTTTTTATTTATTTGTACAAATTCAACTCATGATTCAGTGAAAAATATTCATCTAAAAGAGAGAAGCACCCAAAGACTGCATACATCATATTGGCTGTGCATTGGCCCAATCTATTTAGAATACAGGTTAGGAGATTGATTTTATTTCATAATACATCAACTAAATTAAAAAAAAAAATCTAATTAAGTTTCTTTCACTGTTGCCTGTGAACAAATTCAGTAGCCTTCAATTGAAAATTCTGAGAGGAAAATCTTCAAATAATCTCATAAAGAGATGTCCTGTATTTTTTTAAAGGGTAAAAGGAATAGTCTGTGGTTAATTTGACCAGAAGTAAAGTATTTCTTCTTCCTTAAGATAACTTGAACCTCTTTTATCTGCATTGTGTACATGTTAATGTTTTATAGGTAAATAAACAGAGTATGAACTTTCAATATAAAATAAATTTCTGAACTCATTCTAAGGGGATTTTTTTGCATGCATGACTTGAGAAGCAGGTGGGAGAGACATGAAACATTTATAAAAAACACTATGAATTCAACTTGATGGATCTGTTACAAGAGGATGAATTGAAATGTAACTAGCAATATGCCATCTATTACCCTGGGACCAAGAAGATCATCTTTGCAGAGGGCCTGCCCTCCATATCTGTACTGGATGCTATAGAACTTAACAGTCTGTGGGCAAATGACACAGTACTCTGTCATGTAAATATAAGGTTATTAAATTTACCCAGCATTGTTTGCATCCTTAATTCACATAAATTTTGTTTTTCTTCATTTAAATAATTGTTCTGGGGTGCGTGTGGGGACTAGGAGTTCAGTATGTATAACCCACACACCTAGGGTACATCTAAACTACATCCCTTTTTTCGGAAAAGGGATGTAAATTAGACGTATCAAAATTGCTAATGAAGCAGGGATTTAAATATCCTGCGCTTCATTAGCATAAAAATAGCTGCTCCTTTTTTTCAGCACGGTGCTTTGTCAGAGAAAAGCAGCAGTCTAGAGGCTGTTCTTTCGAAAAATAAAGCCTTTTTCGAAAGATCCCTTATCTCTCGTGAAATGAGGTTTACAGGATCTTTTGAAAAAGGCTTTATTTTTTGAAAGATCAGCCTCTAGACTGCTGCTTTTCTCCGACAAAGCTCTGTGCCGAAAAAAGCGGCGGCCATTTTTATGCTAATGAAGTGTGGGATATTTAAATCCTCACTTCATTAGCAGTTTTGATGTGCCTAATCTGCATTTCTCTGTTGGCAGAGAGATGCAGTCTAGACACACCCTTTTAGTGGGTGTGGTTTACTGTCCCATGTAGTGGCACTTAGACTAATTACAGTGAAAGGGTGTGTCTAAACTACATGGCTCCGTCGACAGAGCCATGTAGATTAGTTAGGATGGCAAAGGGAAATGAAGCTGCGATTTAAATAATTGCTGCTTCATTTAAATCAAAATGGCCACCGTGCTGTGCCGATCAGCTGATTGTCGGCACAATGCAGCAGTCTAGATGGGGATCTGCCAACCCCAGATCCTGAGACATACAGGATCTGCCAACGAAGGGTTCTGGGGTCGGCAGATCCCCATCTAGACTGTCGCACTGTGCCGATAATCAGCTGATCGGCACGGAGCGGCTGCCATTTTGATTTAAATGAAACGGCGATTATTTAAATCGCTGCTTCATTTCCCTTTTTCGAGTAAACTAATCTACATGGCTCTGTCGACAGAGCCATGTAGTTTAGACATACCCAGAGATAAGAATAAGGGAGGTCTACAGCCTAAGCTGAGAACTAGCTGGCTTTGTAGCTTAAGCTATAGGCTCCTACACTAAGGTCCCAGGTTCAAATCTTTCTACAGGTGGTACATATGCAGCTTTTCCACGGTAGCAGTTTGGGGCCAGGTGAGAAGCACCTGGCCATGGCTGCTGCAGTAGGCACAGCTGGGGTAGGGACACATGTTCCATGGCAGGATGACAGACAGATTGTCAGACCAACAGACAAATTCTCTGAAATGAATAATAAATGGCTGTACCAGTGGGGTTATAGTTGTCCTGGTCCCCATCTCTGACTCCTTGCTGCCACCCCCCCGCCCCCAGTTATTCTATAGCAAAGACCCCTCTCTTTCTGTTAGAGTAAATATCTGCTGACACCATTATTGGACCTAACTATGCCTATTACAAGATCAAGAACACATATTCCTGTTCATCCAGAAATATAATTTATGCCATCATGTGCCTAAAGTGTCCGTCTGCTATGTACATTGGACACACTTCTCAGACACTTCGCCAAAGAATCAATGCACACAAAACAGACATAAGACTCTCTCTCAGAGAGAAAGCTGTTGCTTGCCATTTCAGCCAGACTGACCAGGAGTCAGAGATGGGGACCAGGACAGCTGTAACCCCACTGGTACAGCCATTTACTATGTATTTCAGAGAGTTTGATGAAATAATCATTTTTCTTACTGATCTGTCATCAGCAGAAAAATTGATAGTACAGACTATATATATGTTGCATATTAAAAGATTAAATATGATATATTCAACAGTTGCTTTTAGAAATAGTTTGCAAAATGTGCAGGCATGCGAATGTATTTTATATAAATGGTAGTTTGGGTACAAGTAAAACATTAGTGTCTATTATGCTTTCAGGACAGTTACAGTTTCTGATCTTGATTTAAATATTGCTTAAACTATTGTCATTTATTTTTATTATACTTTCCCTAGATTGAAGAGCCACAGATATCATGTGTTGAACTGGAGTGTAGAAATGAAGAAAGCAGCTGTCTTCAAATGAAAATAGAAGGCTTTCAAACCCCTTCACAAGAGCTTATTGGTAAAGAGATGTATATGCATTTCCTATTTATTCATTCATATTTCTACAGCTATAAAGATTAACAAACTGCTTTAATTCTAAATTGGTTTATAGAAAAGATGAGTTAAACATCATAAGTAGGGAGGAATCTATCTGATTCATGTGCTTTTTGTTTCTATAAATCTCTGGAATATTGTTTAGAAATTGAACTGATGAGCTATAGAACTTTGTTCAGTGTTATTTTTGGAGTTTTAGCTATTAAAGGGATTGTTAATATTACCACTAATAATGAGAATGAGTTCTTGTAGTATTTTGTGAGATTGTTATTTATAGAAAATAGGATTGTTCTGGTATCACAATTAAATTAATTACCTTAATTTTTATGTGACGTTTGATGTTATTACTAGTCATCGTTTTACTGTTTCAGAGAGAACTTCTGTTTATTAGCATAATTGTTAATTGATTTGTCCCCTTTAAACTACATATAGATCTTATGGTTAGAGCATCTCGTTGGGAAGAGATGGAGAAACTTAAAACACAACTTGAAGGACAACATGCACAAGAAATTGAGCACCTCCGGTCCTATTTCCAGCAGCAGTTGAAAGAAACTGAAGAGAGATACACTACAGAGATTGTTCATTTACAGAATAGACTTCAGGATGTCACACAATCTCCTGAACATTTCAGGTATCCCATGACCTTTATCCTCCGTTTCTATAGAGTTTATACTGAACTTTGTATGTAAACATTAGTGTTTTTAAAAAGCTGATGCATGCAAAGCTTGATATTTAACAACATCTGAATATGAAAAATAACAAATAATATGAACATTTATTTACTCAGCACTTTTTTCAAAAAATCAGGTATTTTACAAAGAAATGATATAACCAGAAGGAACTAAGTGACGGAACAGTGTCTCATAACTCTGAAATTATTGCATCCTAAATTCACTATTTCACAAGTGTTTCTCGGGGGAGGGGGACAGTGATCTCAGCATGGTGCCTTGGTTGGGAGAAACCAGTAGATTTGGTCCAGTAGGAGGGGAAGTCAAGTGGCAGTGGTCGTGTCATCACTCCAGGAAGCACCCCTGCCCCCCCCAAGGGGTCGTCTGTGACTTTGCCCTGTAACAGGTGACACAAACTAAAATGCATAAAGGATATAATAAAGGATAATAACTTGTCGAGGTCAGTACAGATAATGCAGATTTTAATAAAATCCACATAAAAATAAAATAAACAGAACCAGCGGATTATGACGTGAAGATTGATAGGTTGCACGACATAATTTGCTCAAAGCACCTTTGAGTTATGTATATTTATGTCCATAAGTCCATTTCATAAAGCAATTGGGAGGGGTTTGTCACATCACCACTTGATCATTGTGTTTACTTGTCAATCTGCTGATTTAATTCAAGTTAACTTGTGCAGTTAAATATTTAACAATACTCATGAGCATACATTCTTTTTAAAATAAACACTTTAAATGATACAGTGTCCTGTTCGTTTGCCTCTGTATTCTTGAGCATCATTCAAGTTAGAAGGAAACCAAAGGTTTTCACATACATATAGAATTTAATGGAAAAAAGCCTCTTGCTTGGGTATCACTTTGCCTTCTAGGAACCAAATGTGGACCTCCACCTCCCTATAGGTCTCATAGATTCTGGGGGCAGGAGTGTTGTTCAGTCCCCTTCCTTACTTTGTTAATTCACTTGTAATTTTTTTAAGAGCCAAGCAGAGAATTAATTACTTCCTTGCTAGGAGTTAGGAAGGATCTTTTCACCAGTTATATTTTCTATCACATCATGGTAAATAATTAATGGAACAAGCTGTGGATCATTATTGAGAAATTTGAGTTATTTCTTTAATAGTTCTAGTTGAACTCAGTGAATCCTCAGACTGAGGAACACCACACAGTATAGTTTAGAATGAGTTAATTATCTGACGTCTTTATAAGGATACCAGAATAAAATTTTAATAAGAGTCCTTAAAATAATCAAGACCTTTCTATACCTAACATACTGAATTGTTGCTACTTTCAGAAAGTTATCAAGTATTTTGGATTCCTTCCTATTTCAAAGTTATCTTACTGAAGATATAGTTTTACATAAAATATGCTGCTGAGGAAAGTAAATTTGCAAATTTGTATACTTTTTAAAAGTCAGAAGATCATAAACCTAGCAGTAAAGAAACTTAATATCTTATTTCGTTCACTTTTCACATTTTAACTTGTCTTTAGCCAGTCACTCTTTTATCTCATGACAGCAAAAAAGGGAGTATTAGAGGAAGGATTTGTGAAAGCCACAAATCTTAATATTTGTATAGTCTGGTTCAAACGTTGACCTTTTGTAACATCTCGCCTAAGAGTGTAACCAGAGCTTTGAATTTCCTTGTATCAACTTGCTGCCAACAATGGGAGATTTAACTCAACATGGGTAGACTATATAGAGCTATCTAAGAACATAAGAGCGGCCATATTTGATTAGACCAAAAGTTCATGTAACCCAGTATCCTGTCTACTTAAAGTGGCTATTGCCAGGTGTCCCAGAGGGAATGAACAGAACGGGTAATCATCAAGTCATCCTACTCCTGTTACCCATTCCCAAACAGCGGCTAGAGGCACCATTCCTACTCATCCTGGCTAATAACCATTGATGGACTTATCCTTCATGAATGTATCTAGTTCTGTTTTGAACTCTGTTAAAGTCCTGATCTTCACAACATCTTCTGGGAAGGAGTTCCACAGGTTGATTGTACTTTGCGTAAAGAAAAACTTCCTTTTGTTTGTTTTAAACCTGCTACCTATTAATTTAATTTGATTACTCCTAGTTCTTGTATTATGGAAGCAAGTAAATAACTTTTCCTTATTTACTTTCTTCACAACAGTCATGATTTTATAGACCTCTGTCATATACCCCTTTGTTCCCTTCATTTGTTCCCTTCATTTCTTCTTTTCTAAGTTAAAAAATTCCAGTCTTTTTAATCTCTCTTCGTATAGCAGTTCTAATAATTTTTGTTGCCCTTTTCTGAACTTTTCCCAATACTAAGATATCTTTTTTGAGATAAGGCAACCACATCTGTATGCAGTATTCAAGATGTGGGTGCATCATGGATTTATACAAAAACAATAATATATTCTCTATCTTATTCTTTATCACTTTTTTAATGATTCCTAACATTCCATTTGCTTTTTTGACTGCTGCTGCACATTGAGTGAATGTTTTCAGATAACTATCCACAGTGACTCCAAGATCTCTCTCTTTAGTGATAATAGCTAATTTAGAGCTCATCATTTTGTACATATACTTGGGATTATGTTTTCTAATATGTATTACTTTGCATCAACATTAAAATTCATTTACCATTTTGTTGCTTAGTCACCTACTTTTGTGAGATCCTTTTGAAACTTGTTACAGTCTGTTTTGGACTTAACTATCTTCAGCAGTTCAGTATCCTCTGCAAATTTTGCCACCTTACTGTTTACCTCTTTCTCCAGATCATTTATGAATATGTTGAATAGGATTGGTCTAGTATGGATCCCTGTAGAACACCTTATACTTTGAAAATGGCATTTCATTGGTAACATTTAACTCTCAATAAAACAGTATATACAAAGTAGTCATACTTTAAAAACATCTTGTTTTGAAAGATTCCGTCAGTTTGTGTAAGCTTCTTTATACTTGTAATTGAAGATACTGGTAGAACTGATAATATGTCTCAAACATATACAGTAAAAGCTCTGTTATCTGACATGTTGGGTGTATGGTGGAGGGCAGTACCATTACTTGAGTATTCTGGTTAACTGAGGGTTAAACTTTACTAATGGAATACCATTTTCAAATAATTAGAATATAATAAAATGAATACAGTATAAAATATATAGTATACAGGTACTCACTAATCCAGCAGAAGAACTGCACTGCAGAATGGTTAGTTTCTTAGGTATATACAGGTTACATTTTCTATACAATAGGTTATTTTTGACACTACAGACCATGATGGGTAACACATGATGTATACCCAGGTCACTTAAAAATACTCTTAACATTAGAATTGTACTGAACATAATTTTATCTTTCTTCTATGATTCAGAAGGCACTTATGGATCTTGTAGTGCCTCAGGGTCATCATTATCAACATTGATTATCATTATAAATGTAGAAGGTATAGGAGATTAGTCTGAATCTGTAATGACCCTATGACACACCATGGAACCTGTTTTTTTAGTTAGTTGCTAATTTCAGCTTGCTTACTTGTCTTCTGCTTCTTTTGCATAAAAATACAATGCAGAATCAGCAAATGCATAATGGGCTAAACAATATACTAGTCCTGGTTACTAGAATGAAGATTTGTATTGGGAGATATCAGGAATGGCAGATAATTGAGTTTTCTAGTTAATTGAATGTCGGATAACAGCTTTTACTGTAGAAATCTTTGAAATTTGATTACTGTATGTATATGATAAGAATTTTGTGACTTGCTTTGTGTTCCTAAGTCACTTAAGTGTATTTCGAAAATCCCAACTTTTATGTTTAAACTTATATTGTCAAATTTTGCAGTAACTAACATGCATAACTGTAAGTTACATAGGTTCTGTTAAGCTTTGTGTTTATACCATATTTTTATCTATGGGGCTGTTACTCAATGGGCATTTGAGTATTACTGCAATACAAATAGTAAATATTAACCATCATTTTGCATTCTACTATTAAAGAGTACTACATAAATTTTGTCAAGTAAAATACATGTTCTATGTCACTAGTTTTTACTAATTTTTCCTTATATAATCAGCTGCAGGTATTTGGAAATGAATATTACCAGATATTCATTTTAACTTTTTTCAATCTTTCTTTTATATTTTAGTATATCTGCAGAGTCACAGCAAAACTCTAAAGATGTCATGCAAAAAATGACACAAACTGAAAGTTTTTATCAACAACGTCCAGAGAGGTTAATAGAGGTACTGTATAATTCAACTTGCCTAACAATAATACTATGTGTTTTCAGCATTATTTAAGTAATTTGGAATATAAATAGTTACACATCAGCAATACATCATTGAAATATGGGAATAATGTTTTGGAGTAATAATGATGATAATCTCAATAGTTATATCATATATTTGGCAGTGAAATATAAACATGAGTTCAGCCCATACTCAAGAAACAAAAGAAAATCTGATTTTTATAAAAATTTAGCAAAGCAAATATGTGTGTCATAAAATTATGATGAGCGATAATCTTAGGTTTCTTTCATTTAAAAAAAAGTTTTTATCGTCCCTAGTTGCAGAAGAAAGCTGGAAATACAATTTTTAAAGACTCAAAAAGCAGATGGCAAATAAAAAAAACCACAATCCACTCTTAATATTTTGTTGACACCAGACTCATAATTTTTGAACTTTTGGTATTGGTAGTACTGTCTTTCAGGCTTATTTGTAAGACTCTATGACATAGTCATATTCCTTCTGTTCTTACCTGGTTTCTGTGCATCTGCGGGTGTAAACAGTGGTGGAAAACTGAACCACTGCTTAATCATTTTGGAGCCAGTGAGGGAAATTCCATTCCCCAACTCTTTTTTTTTCCATTGACCAAGATTACTTCAACCAATTTATGGGTAACCTTAAGGGACAAAAAGGGTAAGAAGATTCAGTATCCTTGCTAAAATTTGTAGAATTGAGAAAGTAAAAGCAAGAAAGCATGAATTAATATTTCATATTTGTTTTCTTACAGTTTCCTAGCGAAATGGAATCAAAAGGTGATAATGACGTTATTCAGCTGTTGGACAAACAGTACCAAGAAAGATTAGAAGAAGAAATAGCTAAGGTATATCTTTGTAGTAACAACTTTTTAAACATGTATAATGTGGTTTTATTTACTGTTTGTTACTATTCATAAAATTAAAAAAGAAATATATTACTATAGTTGTATTTATGTTCATGAAATTATTCTGAATCTGAACTTTAAAGAATATTTCAAAGCATGTAGGGAAGACTGTGCTTTTGACACAAGCTAAATGTAATAAGAAGGCCCATACTAATCTGCTTTATTTTTCTTTTCTCATTCATTCCCATAGGATATGCTAGTTAAATCTTTTATTTTCTTAACCAATACCCATCTTCCAGGGATCTTTCCCCTAAAATCCTCTGTATAGCCCTTTCAAAATCTTCTCTGTAAAGGAAAAGAGCAACTTAATCAGTCTAATCCAATTTTTAAAGGAGTATCTGATTACAGTTGATTGGAAGCTTAGCTAAATTTAGAAGGGTTGGGCTGCTTACCTGGTTTGTTCCATTTTTATTATTTTTTACTTTATGAAAAAAGAAAACAGATTTACATTTCTATGTGTATGTATTTATGCAATGTGTATACATTTTTCCCTTGTGGACTAAATGATTGTATTGTCATTAGAGAGATAGGTGGATAAAGTAATATCTTTTATTGGACCAACTTCTGTTGGTAGAAGAGAAATAAGCTCTCTTCTTCAGGTCTGCGAAAGATACTCCAAGTATCACAGCTAAAGGAAAGGCGGAGCAGATTGTTCAGCATAAGTAGAACACTACAAATCCATGGTTATGGATCCGGTTATATTGTTTACCATACAAGGCTAAGCCCCAACACTCCTTGGCTTCACAGGACGTAAGCCTCGGCACCGACTTACTCCTTTGAGTCTGTCAGCTCACACATGCAGGGAGGCTACGGCTCCAGCTGCAGTGCTCAATGTGTAGTGGGGCTTGCCAAGGCTAAGCCCCAGTATTTCTTTCATTACAAATTAAACGCTTTGGGCAGGGCTCTCACATTGAGATAGGGTAAGGGTGCTGTGTGGATGCAATTATTAGTCAAAGTTGGAATGCAGATCCCAGGTGAGATACAAATAATTATCACCCATGCAGATTGGATGTGGAAATGTTTGTATCCCCGTAGGGCTCTTAGTATAAGTAGTTAGAGCATATTCTAATGGACCATTCAGGATAAAAAGAGGAGTCTTGTGGCACCTTAAATACTAACAGATTTATTTGGGCATAGCCTTTCATGGGCAAAGACCAGTCCAGATGCTTCATTCTGACAAAGTAGGTTTTTGTCCACGAAAGCTTATGCCTAAATAGTCTTTAAGGTGTCATAGAACTCCTTGTTGTATGTACCTTGAATAGTTCCTTAGAGGACTCTATTGTTTTTGCAGATATAGACTAACAGGGCTAACCCTCACATATATATATTCAGGATACAATGACCCATAAATACCGTATATTCCGGCATACAAGATGACCTCTGAAGTTAAAAAACATCCCCCAAAAATCGGGGGTCGTCTTGTACGCCGGATGCCCCGCCGCCGGAGCCCCTCCGCGGCTTTGAAAGCCTGGGGGAAGCCAGCGGCAGGGCATCCCAGGCGCGCATGGGCTGCCCGCCCGCCGGAGCCCCTCCGCGGCTTTGGCGGCGGGGCATCCCAGGCGCGCATGGGCTGCCCCCCCGCCGGAGCCCCTCCGCGGCTTTGAAAGCCTCGGGGGAAACCGGCGGGGGGGCAGCCCATGCGCGCCTGGGATGCCCCCCCGGCCGTTTCCCCCGAGGCTTTCAAAGCCGCGGAGGGGCTCCGGCGGGGGGGCAGCCCATGCGCGCCTGGGATGCCCCGCCGCCGGCTTCCCCCGAGGCTTTCAAAGCCGCGGAGGGGCTCCGGCGGGGGGGGAGCCTATGCGCGCCTGGGATGCCCCCCGCCGGCTTCCCCCGAGGCTTTCAAAGCCGCGGAGGGGCTCCGGAGGGGGGGGAGCCTATGCGCGCCTGGGATGCCCCCCCGCCGGCTTCCCCCGAGGCTTTCAAAGCCGCGGAGGGGCTCCGGCGGGGGGGGGAGCCCAGGCGCTCCTGGCGGCTTTGCTCCCGGTGCCTCTGGTCTGCTGGGGACCATCTCCAGCAGACCAGGGACACCGGGAGCAAAGGAGGCGGAGGGGCGCTGGGGTATAAGATGAAACCCTATCTTTTAATTAAAAAGATAGGGGGTCGTCTTATACGCCCAGTCGCCCTATACGCCGGAAAATACGGTACCTCACCAGTCTGATGACAAAAAGAGGGTGTTAGCAGATCACAGGTTGTAGTACTAAGCCATAAATCAATGTCTCTCTTTAGTCCATGAGTTTTGATGTCTAGCAGACTTATGAATTTAAACTCCCAGGTTTGTTTTTTGAAAGTGTTGTGCAAGTTTCCTTGAGAATGAGGACTGTATTGGAAATTGTATAAAGAACTTAAAATGGGACGTCACATTTTACAGAAAGCCTTTTTACCCAGTTAATGTCTAGGAAAATATCTGCAACTATAACAAAAGGTTTTGTAGAAAGTAGTAAGATGCATATGTCAGACACACTATCAGTCCTCGTATCCTTCAAGTGTCTGGATCATTCAGCCAAACTGTCTTATCTTCACCATTAGAAATGATTTATGATAATCAAGAAGGAGGAGAGGTTTGAATGTCTTGCTGCTTTTTTCAAAACCTGTTGTTACATTTGCAAGATATTTTTCTAGACCTCAACTAGGTAAACTAGCTTTCTGTAAAATGAGAAATGTTCCATTTAAGTTCTTTATACAATCTCCATTATGTCAGCTGAAAAGAAATATCTCTCATCATTGCAGAATTTATTTTCTGTTCTTGTACTCTTCATAAGAATTTGAAGGTTATAGTGAAAAATATTATCCATCTCCTTTCATTATGAGGTGTAACATAAATAGAAAAAAACACGGAGGGGAATCGCACTGAGAGATTAATAGAAGATAAACATAGAACTAATAAAGCTGCGAGGAGTCCTGTGGTATCTTATAGACTAACTGAAGTGTAGGAGCATAAGCTTTCATGGGCAAAGACCCACTTTGTCAGATGCAAGTGGGTCTTTGCCCACGAAAGCTTATGCTCCTACACTTCAGTTAGTCTATAAGGCGCCACAGGACTCCTCGCAGCTTTTGCAGATTCATACTAACATGGCTACCCCTCTGATATAGAACTAATAAAGTAATAACTTTTCATATGGTTTATAGTCAACTGTTGGAATTCAGGTGATGGGAGTTAAATACTATAGACTGATTTATTTTTTTTATGAAGCACTATATAGTTGTATTCCCAATAATATTTCTCACATTAGGATATCTTATTGAAATACAAATATTATTTGCTAACTGCATTGCTTTTTTATGCCTTTTAATATATTTATTTCCATGTAAAATTGATTTTATTCATTCATATTATTGATAAGTAGCAACTAGTTTTCTTCTGTAATGGTAGATGCTGCAGCTATGTATGAACTACTAAAGATTGTTTTTAAATTTTCAGGTTATTGTGTCAATGAGTGTAGCATTTGCCCAACAGACTGAACTGGCAAGAATGGCTAGACAAAAGGAAGAATCAGAACTATCAGTAGCACAAACACAAATTGTTCATCAAAAGGAAAAACATTTTGAAAGTAGGAAAAAATTCACTGATGATGAATTAGACAGCTATCTGATTAAGGAGAAGAAAGTAGAAATTAAACATGCAGAAGAGTCGAAACCACTTAGTAAGGAGCTGAATGAAGAGTCCAGTGAGATTTTTTCTCTTGAAGAACAACTTGAATCAAGAGTTAAGCCTGTTTACATACTAGAACAGAGCAAGTGTGAAATGGGATTTCCAGTAAAACTTTTGTCCCAAGGCAAAGAGCTTACAGTAAGTATAGTGACATCCACCTTAGAAAATTGTATGCTTTTTTCCACAGTATTACTATGTAATTTAGACCTAAACAAATGGGTATTTAAAATTTAAATGGAAAAGAGTTAATTTTAACAGAAATGTTATGGCTTATTTTAATTCCGTGAAAATTCATATTTTATATAGCAGCTTGTGTGTGGGATTTCAATCCAAATATTGCGGCACTACACTAATGCATGAGAAGTGGAACATAAAACTGAACATACTGAAAATGACTAATCCATTTTCATGGTCAAAACTTGTGAAATTCCAAAAAGAAAGAATGGCATCAACAGTAAAAAATAAACTTAATTTTTAAAATTATTTTAATGCTAATAAATACATTTTATCACTAACACATGAAACTTATGTAAAGGGGATACAATTGTATAAATATATTATTTTAACCCACCTTATCCTCCTTTATATATAGGGGAAATGATCTGAAGGAAAAGAAGCGATAGCTAAAATGTCTTATTTTTCATAATCTGTAGGGGAGGAGAGTTATGTTCAAAGGCTAGCAACCATTCCTACTCGCTAGACATTTGTCAATTTATGAAGTGAGATGGGGACATTTTTACCCTGTTATATCTACAGAGGCTACTGTAGCAAGGTGACAAAGATAGTTTGCTCAACTCATTCCTTTCCACAAAGGTGACGGCCCATGTTACGTTCACTCATGGTAGGCTGCCACATATGGATTCTCTGTAGAGTGAAGCTACACACAGTACAAGAGGGTGCTAATCTTTTACAGCCTCCTCAGATTATCTCCCTTTATCTGCTTAAATAGCAAAACCACCCAAGTCTACTTCCTTTTGGTATCATGGAGACAGAGGAAGTATATATCCAGGAGTAAACCGAAATAAATGTAGCAAAATTTAAAATGTTCTGTACATAATCCACTTTTAAGAAACTTAAACATGGAATAAGATATTAAAACTTTTGTTTTTGATTTTGTTTATAATTTTTTAATTAATTTTGATCAAAGTTATATGTTCTTCTTTCCAAAATGGAAACAGGTAATACTTGTACATCTGGGAGCTTGCCAGATTCAATTTTAGGGGACGGTCAGCACCATGGATCAGTGAGAAATAATGAGTCCTCTGAATGCCATATATTAGGGAATAAGAGACAGGAACAAATAAATGTGTCTGACAATGATTTTCTAATTGCAAAGAATTATATAAATGGAATTATAATTAATCTAATTTTTGCATTTCAAATAAATAACCCTTTCATCTATTCTCTGCAGAAAGGAACCAGTAGAACTTAGCCTAGTTCTTCTTTGAGTGCTTGCTTGTATCCATTCTATATAGGAATGTCTGCTCACCACATGCACCAGTATAAGGATGTTAAGAAGTGGGGAATTGACTAATCTTGTAGTCAATACAATTTGTATCGACTACACAGTTAGTCAATAAGGGGAGGCGGGGTTCAAGAACTACCCCCGCTGTGGCTCTGCAGTTTAAATGTAGTAGGAGCCGGGCATGCAGGCAGCCCTGATCTTACCACGTTTAAAAGGCAGAGCCACGGCGGGGTTTGGTCTGGGACCCAGCAGAAACTGGGACTGAGCAGCCCCAGCTTGTGCTGGGTCCTGGACTGCTGCGCCTCTGCCTTTTATACGTAGGTCAGGTCTATGTTGGGACATACTGGTTGGCACTACACAGAGAAAGGTCACCAGTCCACCCATTCCTGGTCGCTTGACAGTGCCCAAACCACATCCAACACCAGCACCAAGCAGCAGTCACTGTCAGCAGAAAAATCCCCAGGGTCAGTGGTACCGTCTTCATCATGGGCATCGCAGTTGACCCTTATGACCCCAAGGCAATTAGCCAGTGGCCTGGTACTCCTGGAACCACTGGGGTTTCATCCAACCATTGCAGCCCACACAGTCATTGATGGAGGCCTCAGATAGCTTATTAACCTTAGCATCTCAACCTCCTCTTGAAGCAGAGACTCCAGACGAAAACATCTCTCTTGCCCAGGAAGATCCAGGGGAACAGCCTTCTTGACCATTAGGTGAAGTCGTAGACCTCATGGTGTTGATTTCGCTCATCATTTCCAGATGAAGTCATCATGGCTCCCCTTCATCCAGTTTCCCAAGATGATGCCAAGGCTCATCAGGAGCTGTTGAAGAGGATTGCCTCCAACCTGGGGCTCTAGGCAGAGGGGCTAGAGGAGCCATTGGACTCCCTGTTTGACATCCTCTGCTCCATATCACCTGCTAGAATGGCATGACTCCATGAAGGAGTGTCAAAGATTATTAATGCCCTGCAGCAAGCCTCCTCTTTCCTGTTCCCTATTTCAAAAGGGGCTGTATGAATATACTTTGTGCCAATTAGAGGCATGAATACCTCTACACCAGTAGTTTTCAAAGTGCGGTCAGCAGACACCTTGAAAGTGATTCTCAGCTTGAGCTCAACCTCCCTGCATGCTCCCTTCTCCCCCCACAGTGTGGAGCCTGCGCTGGTGCTGCAGCCTTGTGCCCCCTGCAAAGTTGGAGCACCAGTGCCAGCTTCCTGCTGGGGAGGAGAGAAAGTGTCAAGACTCGCTGTGCCACCTGGCTCGTGGAGAAGAAGCGGCTCTGTGCAGTGCTGCTCCCCTTCCCGGCTGGGGGAACAGCAGTGAATAGATGCGCTGTCTGGAGGCTTTCCCCGCTGTTCCTATTGGCTGGATTCCTGTCAATGGGAGCAGCAGGAGGCCAATTTACATGGTGCCTGGGAGCAACAGAGGGATGAAGAGAGGTAAGTGGCCCCCTTCTCCTCATGCCCAGACCTTGAACCCCACCCACCTCACACACACACACACACACACACCAAGACCCCATACCCTCAGCCTGCTCCTGCACCCTCCTCCTAGCCAGACACCCTATCCCCAGACTAGTCCTGCACTCTCCCACTGGCCACACACCTACCCCCAGTCCACTCCTGCACCCTCCCCCTGGCCATAGTCTCAGCCTGCTCCTGCACTCTCCTCCCAGCAAGACACCTTACCTCCTAAGCAGACCTTGCACCTCTCACCCCTTCCTATATCCCAAATCCTGCACCCTCATCCCACTCATTGGCAGCTCTGTCCCAAACACTGAACCCCAGGAGTACCAGGCCACTGGCTAATTGCCTTGGAGTCATAAGGGTTAACTGTGATGCCCATGATTAAGACGGTACCACTGACACTGGCTTGTTGAAAGCCTGCTCCAGGTACAAGTCCAAAGGGATGTCATGATGATGCAGGCCACATGCAGATCAATGAGCCTGCTAGTAAATGACAAAAAGACAGCGCTCATTCTGGTATACAAGATAGAGTTCACTGGAGCAGTGCTTGACTCCACCTGCACAAGAGCATTTCTGTGGCATGGAAGATTCCAACCCTTACTGGATCACACTGGACTCGGAATCATTTCATTCCCCCTAATCATGGCAAGAGGGTCTTTGTGCCTGATGGGTTACATGGCAGCATGCAAGTATGTTGTCCACTTTACAGCTCATTGATGTGTTGGGTTGCTGGAAGTTCCCCCCAGCACCAGCTCCGTGGTGCTGCCTGCCCCCTCAACCAGCACTTCTGTTGCCTCTATGAAAGACATTCCATGGAGCAGCCTCAGTCCGCAACAGCAGCCCCTGTCCGTAAATGGTCTGAGCTTCCAAAGACAGGGCTACTGCCATGAAGCAGACCCCGCTGCGGACCCTTCTTTGACAGGGGCTGCTGCTATCCCATGCTGCTGCCTATGTATCAGAGGCAGCAATGCAGGGCGGTAAGCAGAGCTGGTCTGTGCAGGAGTCTGGTTTTTAAATTGAATCCCCTTGCAGACCGGCTCTGTGCTGCCACCCCACACTACTGCTTCTGATACAGAGGCAGCAGTGTGAGCTAGGAGGGGGCTCCCCCAGAGTGGGCCTGAGAGCACACTGACTGCCAGCCTTGCCCCTGGGGACTATCGAATAGCCATGTAACCGCTAAAATTTGATGTGGTTAAATGACTATTCAGTTACATGCTATCTTACAGAACTAAACTGGATTCAGATCTAATAATGAGTTTGTTCTTTAGAAGCTGTGTTTTGTGATTATGTGAAATGTTAGTGTCTGTACGGTGCTTAAAGTTTGAAAACAAATTTATGTTATATATTGTACTTGTAAAGATATGTATTTTCAGAAAAGCACTTCTAAAATTCATATTTTTACAAACATGGTGTTCTAAAGACAATTGGAAATGTAAAGTACACTGTTCCATATATATTTTTAAATAACACGAAATATGCACTATCAACTCTTTTTATGAGTGCATGGTGGAAGCATTATCTATATTCTAATGTTTGTTGTTGCCACTTGAACATAGAATATACCTTTTCAAATACTAATTTATCACTGTAAACAGCACTATCCCGTAGGAGAAACAAAACATTAGAACCCTGTCCTGAAGAGTTAAAAGTTAGAGATGTACAACTAATTGATGTTTTGGGTTGCTGGCAGTTCCAAAAATTGAGGAAAAAATTGCTTTGGGTCAACTAGAAACCTAAATTTATTAGAATTTTCAGTGAATGGAAAAATGAGAAAAATGTTATTGCATCAAACAAACCATTTTTGTTCTAAATTAAATATTTGGTTTTAATATATCTGGCATCTGTGTTTTTAAATAAAAGTAAAGAAACTGAAGGGCTATATTTACAAAGGCATCACTCACAAAATGAAGGAGGAGGTTCCTAATAGGGCAAGGGCATTCATGTGGAAGACCCAAATTCAAATCACTGATGTTCAGCAAAGACTTCAAACCTAGGTCTCCCTTATTCCTGGTGAATGCCCTAACCACTAAGCTATTAGTTATTCTGTAATGGGTCTCTCTGTCTCTTCTGTTGAATATGTTGCACTTTGTGTAAAATACAGTACATTCAGAGAGTGATGATGAATCCTTAGTATTGTCACTAGGAAGAGGTGATTTCTGGATCCTAGTCTCTACTCCAGTAAAATTATTTTTACAAAATAGAAGAGCTTCAATAGGAGACAATGAGAGAGACCCACCTGTGAATAACCAATACCATTGTTTTTAAGGCACCTACCAGGAAGAGACTGTAGAGAAGAATATATGAGATTTAGTCTAAGGAAAGTGATCAGTGGTAGCATTTTTGATAGATTTGAGAAGAGGAAGTTAAAAGTGTAAAGCCAGAATGCAGGGGATTGCAATGGGGAAGGTTGGAGATAAGGGCATGGACATTAATACTACTTAGATAGAATTACATGTCTGAAGTTCCTGTATTCTCTCATCAACCCCAAAATATTAAACAAAAGTAATATTTTTCTTTGTTTTGGATCATCACATCATCATATATATAGTAGCCCAATGTCTCTGAGTCTGTAACGCTGAAATGCTGGCTGTTCCCTCTGGGCGGCGCTGTTGCTGAAATGTTAGCTGTTCCTTCTGGATGGGTGGCCCGGGCTGCATGGGAAATGTGGGGCCCAAACGGCCTCTTGTTTCCCCTTGGCGACCCGGCTGAATGGCGCAGAAGTCAGCTGAGTGCCACGGCGGGACGGGAAGGGGGGGTGGGGCGGTGATGTGTGGCATGACAGTGGCTCCGGGCCCTGCCCCCGGGTCGTGAACATTCATGCCCCGCCCCTTTTTGCCGCCTGCCATGGCACTCAGCTGACTTCTGCGCTGCTCAGCCAGGCTGCCACATGGGAGCAAGTGGCGCAAGCGACCGTTTGGGCTCCACGCTCCCCATGCAGCACGGGGAGCACGGAGCCCAAAAGACCATTTGGGCTCCGCGGTCCCCCAGGTGAGAGGCAGGAGGGGAGGAGAAGAGAAAGAGAGAGACAGAGAGAGAGAGAGAGACTGGAGGCTCAGGAGAGAAGACTGACATGGAGGAGAGACTTGAAAATCCCGTTTTATGATGGGCTAATTGGCTAGTTACATATGTTTATTGACTCTTAGGCCAGGTCTAACCTATAGGGGATTGTTGAATTAAGATATGCGTCTTAATTGAGTTGAATTAAGTCGACGTGTCTTAATTCGAGCTTCCGCAGTGGAAGGTCAGTGGGAGCAAACACTCCTGCCAGTTTTCCTTACTCTTTGGGGGGAGCAGGAGGACTGGTGCCAAAAAGGGTGTCCTCTGAATTAGATTTACCAGATCTTTACTAGATCTGCTAAATTGAACTCCAGAAGACTGACTGTGGCAGCACTGATCTTCCTTGTAGTGAAAACAACCCCTTTGGGAGTATGTGATTCTTTAGCATTTGGCCTTCCTACAAGGAGGCAACAAGTTGATCCTTTGGATGATAGATGTTTTGATTTGTGAGAATCTTTTTGGAAAATTATGTAACCATTTCATACATGTACCTTCATATAAAATGTTAATAACAATTCAACTGTTACAGCCTTGTCATGAGATGGCAACATCCTATACAGAAACTTCAGGTCAGCTGTTGCTATATGAAGAGCGTTTGGAAGACATGCGGCAGGAACTTGTACGACAATATCAGGAACATCAGCAGGCAACAGAATTATTGAAACGGGGCCATATGCAGCAAATGGAACGGCAAAAAGAAAATCAAGAACAACTCCTAGCAGAGCTTCAAAGACTTAAAGTTCAGTTGGCTGAGGTAATGTGGGGCCTGGGACAATATTGCAGGAGCAGAAGAGTGGATTAACAACTGATCTTGGCTTTAAAACATATATTCTTACCACAATGAGCCCTAACGTGTCATGGACTAGTTTTGGTTGGAGCCTTCAGCAGTTCAACCATCTTATTATTTCTGGGAAAACATTTAACAGCCTGATCTCCTATCACTGGCTGTATAGTGAAGCCTACCATAGCCAAGTCGAGGGTAGGAGGGCTCTGGTACCAGCTTCCATTAACCAATTTCCCTCAGACTAAGGGCTCATCTAGACTACGCTAGAGTGTCGAAAGAGGTTATGCAAATTTAGTGGGAATTTGCATATACACTTTTGACACTCTAGTGTAGTCTAGTTGAGCCCTAAGTGTAGTCCCAAAGGATTATCATTAATTGTCCCCACTCTCTGATTGTTACATAAGAATATAAGAATGGCCATACTCGATCAGACCAAAGGTTCATCTATCCCAATATCCTGTCTGCTGACAATGGCCAATACCACATGCTCCAGAGGGAGGGATCACAACAGGTAATCATCACATGATCCTGTCACCCGTTCCCAGACAAAGAGAGCCTAAGGACACCATTTCTACCTATCCTGGATAATAGCCATTGATGGACCTAACCTTCATGAATCTGTCTAGGTTTTTGTTTTGTTTTTTTGAAGCGTGTTAAAAAATTGTTGGTGGAGAAGCACTCCATTGATCCTTTTAGTGCCCTGTCCTCACTGCTGACATTGTCACAGTGGTCCCCAGACTGACTGTTCACAGTCCAAACTTGAATCATCTGTGAAGTTTGGGTATTCCAGGAGTGATCCCAGTGAGTGTCTGTAATGCCATATTTCTTCCCTCATGCTCCTTTTTATTTCAAGCCGGATGTCCTGTCTTCTGGTGTGGAAAGGCAGATCACACTGCTCTTCCACTGCATATTGTGCTGCTTCCACCCGAGTCTTAGGTGAAATTAGAAGACTACCCAGAGACTCTGTGGTCTGCCTGATTGTGTCTAGTGCTGTTGAAGCTGCTAGAAGCTTTCATGCACTGGTGGGGAGAAGAGTTAATACTCCCTAGAGAAGAAAGAGCAAGAGTGAACTGTTCCATTAGGAGTCTCAGAGGGGTAACCACGTTAGTCTGTAACTGAAACACTTAAAAAACAACAAATAGTTCTGCAGCACCTTATAGAGCACATTTTAACAAAAATGTGGATGGTATCATGAGCTTTTGTGGGCACAACCCTCTTCTTCTGATGAATGGAGTAAGTGGTCCAGGATACAAATAAATAGCAGAGAAAGAGGGGGTGGAGAGGAAAAAAGGAGAAAAATAGGGGGGAAATGTCAGTTACAGTGTCTGTGCTAACTGAGGCTAATAGAGCAGGCTGTAAGTACCCAGTGCTTAACTGTTTATGTCATTAGAGTGTGGAATGTAGCAGCCCATCCAGGTCAGGTCTTTTTTCAAACCTTAATTACAGGTGTCAAACTTGTAAAGGAAGCCAAGTTCTGCAGCTTCTCTTTCCAGTTGGCTTTTGAAATTGCTTTGTAATAGTATAATCACTTTTAGATCCATTGGTGAGTGCATTAGTGAGCGCCCAGGCAAGTTAAAATGTTCCCCCAGTGGTTTCTCTGTGTTACCATTTTGAACACCTGATTTGTGTCCATTAATCCTTTGTCATGGAGACTGTCCAGATTGGCCAATATACATAGCAGGGGGGCATTGCTGGTACTTTCCTCCCCATCCCCTCCCTTTCTCTGCTATTTGTACCCTGAACCCCTTACTCCATTCATCTGAAGAAGTGGGTTGTGCTCATGATACCATCTGCATTTTTTTGTTAGTCTCTAAGGTGCTACAAGACTATTTATTGTTTTTTAATATGTTCCATTAGGAGCAAGAGTGAACTGTGTCTGTTGTGCTTCCCAGCAGCCAGAAGATGTCTTACTTGTTCCATTGGGCTGTAGGGTGCTTGCCTTTGTAAAGTACAAATTAGTTTAGCAGGAGAGGCAAGCATGTATGTATATTAGTGCTGTTAACAAGTATTTATTTTTGTAAATGTGTAACCACCAAATTTTTTAGAAGTTGTACATTTACATGCAGGGGGACAGGCAGGAACTGGTGCTTCTGTGGGAGGCAGCAAGGGGTAGGGTAGGTGGCTCTGTGGGAGCTGGCATGCGTGGGGAGCCAGTCTAGAAGTCGGCTCCCCATGTGCATTGGCTCCCGCCTCCACTCGGGATGCGGGTGCGTGTAACCATGCGGGTTAACTGATGAGCCCAGGCTTATTGGTTAATCATGTACATGAGTACATGTTAACATCCTCAATGTTTATTTATATATTTTGCATTTCTAAAATGTAGCCATATTAGAATCCATGTCCAAATTCATACAATCTCCATAAAAGCTATGTTAAAGGAACTTCTCTTAATTATCAGAGTCTCAAAAATCAGATAGCTTTCAAATTGTTCTTAAAGATTTTATCTCTTACCAGATCAAGAGGACAAAACTTAAAGGAGTCCGTCTAGTCATACGTTCCCAGACTCACATATTACATTGACAGTACATGCATAGGTGTTTGATGTCATCTCAACAATGCAATATTATAGAAATATATGAGAAAATAGTGAAAGGAGAACCATAAAGTTTTTCAGTTGTGCTCCACTGTGCTTACAAGGTTCCACCTGACCCCTTCTCCTCCTCCCATACTATGTTTTGCTCTGTCTTCATTCTCTCTGCAGCAGGGTATGTATAAGTGTCAAAGTGTAACAGTGATCTTCTGTTGCTAATTATTGTGGTTGTAGATGGCCAGTAAGCCTGCTTCTCCTCTTTTCAGCTCCACAGGTGTATGGGCAGGCCTGCTTATCCTGTTAGCCTGTTTCTGGACCTCTTCCCACCCATTATCCTAGAATTGTTCCTCTAACATATCTATGTCTTCCTCTACTCTTCATTGCCTCTTCTGTTTCCTTAGACTCACATATATACATAGCTGGAACTTCTAACAGTGGGAGGAGAGAGTATGTGTGAGATTTAGTTCATTAGCTCCTCTGTTTTAATGCAAAGGATGTCTTTGTCATGAGATATTTTAATTCTAACATCAGTAATTATTGAATCAGTAATACTTCTAGTTCCTCTAATTTTGGACCATAGCACTGGAAGGGTCATAAATGTTAGAGAAGAAACAGGCGACCCAGGAGCGGATGGGGTAAAAGGAACTGTTTTGTTGCCCACGCATGTTTACAGCAGACATTCAATACAATGTCCGAGTGGCAACAACCTGGTGCTAATCTCACCCTTTTATCTATTTTAGTATGTTAATTTACACGTCTATCACTACTTTCCCTAAAACCTAATTTAGTAATGTTAACTCTGACACAATGAATGTTAATAAGTAGGAGATTAATACAATTATACCCGCCCCCTGTTTGTTGTTTACTGGTTGTTAGCTGAATGAGCATTATATACTGTCTTAATCAGCAGCTTATAGGGAGGGGGAAAGCACTTTGACCCTGAAAATGTTTTTACAGACAAGTGCGAAGACAAAACAAGACACTGTTCAGTGCAACCATCTTCCAAGGCTGCCAGGACAAAAGGAAAAAACATGTTTAAAGGGCAATGGCAATGCCTATTCTGACTAGGCCCCTTGCCCACTGATGTACAGTCATCCCAGACCACTATTAATTTTTACATATCCCAACAATAAAGTCCAGTCTCCAGTGGGCAACCCATTCCATCCTGTTCATAAACTTTATCAAGCTCCCTAAAACTAGTTTGTTTGTTCCTGACCCTTATTGGCAGGCTGTTCCAGAGTCTCATTCCCCTGATTATTAGAAATCTCCCTTCCTGATTTTACCCTGAACTGCAATCAGTTTGGTATATTATAGTTTCACCTTTGTGAAGATCTTTTATGAAAAAGACATATTATCTGTGTAGTCTATCTGGCACACTGTATATTATATTAATATTAATATTATATATTATATTATATAGTATTATAGAGTATTGGAAATGCCAGGAATCACTAACACCAGAAGATTACAAACCTCCCTAATGTTACTGCTTTCCTTCTACCTTTATGTCCTTATGACATTTCATTTTTAGAGTGTCTCTGTGGAGAATGATAACTTGGTTACAGAGAGAGAGAGAATGCTTTTAAAGGAACTAGAATTGTTAAAGCAACATCCTGTACCCGGAAGAGAGAAGCTGCATTGTGAGCTATGCAACAACAGTACGCAAACACAGGTAAATATGGACTTTGGCTACCTTAGGAGCCATGGTATGTAAATGAAGTAAGATTTCTTTTGTCTGCTGCCTTTTGGGTTGGTTAAATAATGAGGAGGTGGAGTTTAGCTGCCTATCTTTTAATGTTGCTGTAACAACTTTCAACAGAGAACCCCCAAACTGTTTCTTTAGTATAACAAACTTCATTTTAAAAGGCTCTGGCTTGGATCTGTCGTGGTTTTTTTCATCTAAACATTAATGGTTTCGTATTTTTATCTTTCCTGGATACTAGCAATTTCATCTCAAGGGATAATTGTTTTATTTCGAACAACATGTAATTTTTGCATAAAAGTTTTAATTTTGTAATGTAACCATGTATCAGAATATGATGTTGATTCCAACATGACAGGATTTTTGTCTTTTTTGTCCTCTCTGCCTTTGCAAATATTTACCCAGAATGAAAATGAAAGCCAAATTAAATCAAAAGAGTACACCTTTGAGGATGAAGATGGAGACAGAAAGACTGAAGAAATACCTTCGGATAGTCTTTCAAAAGAAAGGTATTCAGGGCTTGTACTTAAGTCCAGACTTTCTTTAATTCAAAGTGCTATAAGCTTCTATAAGTGCAATCAAAGAATTATATTTAGTTTTGTAAAGCAGATAATTCCCAAATGTATCAGTTATATGCAATAAAAATATGTAATAGGTCAATATAGAAGCCAAACGTGGATGCTTTTGGAATAAAGCTAATAATAATTCATCACTTTTTTGTTTTATTTGAATGGCTGTATAATAAAATTGGGTTTTTTAAAAAAATGATCTTGAAAATAATATTCTGAGGCTATTTATTCCAAATAGTTGAATCAAGCATTTAAATGGGATTTCACATCTCTAATGTGAAAGACCGTGGCTTTCAATCTGTGGTCCATGGACCCCCTTCCCCTCCCCCATGGTCTCTATACTATATCTAAGATTTTTTTCTCAAAAAATTTTTAGAGTCCACAAATTTAAAAAGTTTGCAATCCACTACTCTTAGAGACTCAAACTATAGGCATGACCTTGAATAATTTGTATAGTTCTGCTTTTTAAAGTGATTATAAAAATGTTACCTACTATACTTTGCATGTGTACTCCTTGGGTAAAATGCTGGCTCCAATGACATGATTGGCAAAGCTCCCATTGACTTCAGGGAGGTTAGGATTTCACTCATTCCTTCTGTGTGTTCTGAGTCATAACTGTTCAAGTTAATGACAAAAATAGATGGTGACTGTTTTTAACTCTAGCACTGCTGACAACACACACATGGATAAGTTAAAAGGGAAAAGACCCAGTCTGACTTGTTTTTGAAGGGTTATTTTTGAGGGAACAGTAGAAAACAATGTTTACTTGTAAACTAAGAAATTTGGCAAGGAAATCTGTGGTTTGTGACATGCATGGTGTCTCAAAATGTCATTTTTTACAGACTCATTTTTTAAAGCAGCACTATACTATAAAAGTCTCCTTCTGGTTAGCCTTGTGCTCATGGAACTGCACAATGCTTAGAATCATAGAATACTAGGACTGGAAGGGACCTCGAGAGGTCATCGAGTCCAGTCCCCTGCCCCCATTGCAGGACCAAGTACTGTCTAAACCATCCCTAATAGACATTTATCTAACCTACTCTTAAATATCTCCAGAGATGGAGATTCCACAACCTCCCTGGGCAATTTATTCCAGTGTTCAAATACCCTGACAGTTAGGAACTTTTTCCTAATGTCCAACCTTGCTGAAGTTTAAGCCCATTGCTTCTTGTTCTATCCTCAGAGGCCAAGTTTTCTCCCTCCTCCTCATGACCCTTTTAGATACCTGAAAACGGTTATCATACTTGTCTTATCTCCTGCTCCTACTTATATGATAAGCAACAAGGGCACTGTGAAAAGTGAAGATTGCAACAGAGGAGGCTGACCCAGGTTTAAGGGACAGACCTACATATAAAGGACGCTACATCAAGTGGGGTGAGAAAAGGGTTGAGTTAGGCTGTTCATCTTTACCAGTGAGTTTGCATGAAGTGCCTGGTAAATTTACTTAAGGGTTTTAGAAAGGCTGGTGTATATCCACCTCCCATTGATAAAGTGATTCGCCAATTAATACATCTGCACTTCAGCTGTTGGGTCTCATACTGTTCATCCAAAAGTACTGTATTCTGCCTCTTTCAGAGTAGGTAGTAGATATTCAAAGTAGCTTCCATTAATCCTTATTTTATTGTCAATGAACCATTTGTGGTTATGGTATATCAGCTTTCTGGTGTGCAATTTCACATGAAGCAGGATTTTTTTTAACATGTGTTTGCATTTGGTCCTTCAGTGTCTGTTTCAATGGGTAGGGAAGAAAGACAGTTCAGGAGAAGACAAATTCTGCTTTTATTAAATGGTAACAAGTAATGCTTGTGAAGAGACTGAAGTTTTATCATTTTTACTGAACAGGGGTGAAGTTACATTATGGATTTTGTCAAGAACTTGGCACAAAACTAATACCAATTCTACTTTAATACTGCTCTGCTCTGCAAAGGACAAAATGCATGCTTTATCTTTTTTTGGTAATATTAGCCAAAAGTACTTTGTCTGAAGCTCAAATCACTGTTGAATCAGTGTACTATGACTAGGCGATTAAGAAACAGTTTTAAATACTAGAAGCATCCTAAAGAGTCCATGTATCTAGACACAAATACTCAGGTTGGAAAATTCTGCATTGTTTTCACTAGGCACACTCTCCATATAGTCTTTACTACATATTCCACAGAGATTAACTGACCAACATATATATATATATATATATATGAAACCTAATAAGGAGAAAGGACTTATAATGGAAATGCTGACAAAAATTGTTGCATTCTATAGTTATTTGATATAACAATATGTAATTGACTATGGACTGATATAGATATGCTAATGTAGCATTTACATTACTTATGTACTTTTTTATCTTAAAACCAAATCCTAGTACCATTGTATCAATAGCAAAATTTCATAGTGTTCAGTAGGACCAGGATTTGGTCCATAAAATGCAAACATAGTATGTGAGAGGAAAAACTTATTAATTTGATAAATTATTAACTTCTATTTCATCTATATGTACAGGCATTCTCTACAGAAGGCAAATGACAGACTCCTAAAGATTCTGTTAGAGGTTGTGAAGACAACTGTAGCTGTAGAAGAAACAATTGGTCATCATGTTCTTGGATTACTGAAGAGATCTGGAAAAAGCCCTCTTTCTAAAATTGATCTGAGGGACATGGAGGCAGAGCAGTCACTAAATACAATGAATGAATTTCATGGAGGTGATGTTTACTCTTTCAAATCCTTATACACGCTATCAAATCCTTACAGCAATCTCCGTCCAACTTAATCCCCCCACATTCCCAGCCTTTCTCCCATGTCTCTCAGGCTACTCTAGGCACCCAGGAAAAGACACACTGCCTAGACTGCTGGGGAAGAGACATGTGTCCTCTGACAAAATATTTTTCTTGCATTTATCTGAGCAAAAGGCACAGAAAAATGTGGGCCATAGGAATTCTGTTCCCCCCCACCCAGGAGTGCATAATTCCCTCCCTCCGGAGTATTAACTTGCACTGCACCTTATTCATGTATTTTTTTTGCATCCTGCTTTAATAGTAAAAATATTTTATAATTATTTTATTATTTGTCTCTGTAATCATAATTCATATATATATAATATTTTCGTTTTAAATACTATTAATCCATTTATAAACATTATTGTTATTGCAGAAGAGCCCTCTTCCTCATATCATGGTACTAATCTGGGAGATGAGGCAACTAGCAGGTGGTCAGGAGTAACAGAGGAAGGACTTCAGCTAAGTCAAGATCTCACAGAGAGTGGTTTTGTTGGAGCAGAGCTAGATCCTGATAATGAAGAATTAATTCTAAATATTAGTTCTCGGCTTCAGGCAGCCGTTGAAAAACTTCTGGAAGCCATCAATGAAACCAGCAATCAGGTAGAGTTATCTAATTGTTATATGATTTGAGTTTGCAGCAGTAGACCTCTCTTTGGTTTGGTTTAGTTTTTTTTTTTTTAATTAATATACTCTTTGTTTAGATGCAGACTCTATATCCATAAGGAAAGGAGACTATTTTTGTATTTTTCTTAGAGCCCTGATCCTGCAAGCAGTTTTACATAGGATAATTTTACATATTAGAATAGTCCCTTTGAATTGAATAAGACTGCTTGTGGGTAAAGTTATTCACATGTGTATATGTTTACAGCATTAATACCATGTTTTTGTGGAAGGGCTCCAGGTATCGAAAGTTTTCCCTTGCATAGCTTTTAAAGTTGCATTCTAATCATTTGAATTTACAAGTCTATTTCTTGACTTATTCCACACATTCCTTACATGCTGCTAGGGTTGTGTACTCTACCTGAAACACAGCCTTTTCTGTATAGCTATATAATAGCTATATAATGGCAAACAAGGATATGTTGATGTCAATTCCAAGTTTCAGAAGATAAATATATGGGTTTCTGTGCCATGCATGCCATTCCTGACATCATTTAGCTATGAATGTTATATCTGTTTTGTTTTTTAAAATTGGGATGAAAATTATTGCATCACAGTTTTTCATGAAGGCAAACTTATACCGTTAAGAGTGTTTGTCATTATATCTTTCCTTTCCTATGCAAAATGTGATGGGTTGTATAATTTTCCCAAGCTATTCTCGTGTTTTCTATACTGGAAAGTTCTGTGCTACAAAAAGGGTTCATATATAGAAAATAATGTATATGATTAAATGAAACTAAAATTTCACGTAATTAAACTAAGAATGTAAATTGAAAACAGGATTAATGCATTTATTTGCAGTTACATATTAATTTCAAAATCATAAGAATTTGAAGTGATATAAAATAGTCGTATCCCTATAATGAGATCTCTGAGTATATGCATTATTTACACATTTTTCTTCACTATCTAATATAAATTGTGGTACCATTTCCCAACTACTCACCAGAAAGTTTTCTCTACTTTGGAGTAACAAGTATACGGGAAGATGTGATCTCTGATGTCTGCCAGTTTAGATATATGCAATTGCTAACAAAAAGAGGAGTCGTGGGGTTGTTGTTTTTTTAATGTTGCAAGAAGTTTCTTAATAGTTTATTAAATATTCCATGTATGAAAAAGTAATTCAGTTAGTTTACCTTCAATGGCAGCCCAAAAGAAAAGAGTTTGAAAAGTTGAATAATAGAAATAACATGACATGGTCAACATAATCAATCTGAGAAAATAACATCAAAATAAAATAATTGCACACAAAGCAGGTATTTAAGTCATTTCGTTTATTAATTGTACTAGGCATACAAACAGGCATACTTTTTAAAATTAACTTTTTTTAGAGTTGTGGTAGAAACCTGTCATAATCTTGAAAGTGCTATTTTAAACTTGTTTGAACACATGCTTTCTGAGCTCTGATGTGGAATTTGAATCCTGTTGTGCAAGCTTCATAAATGGGCGTATTCGTTCAGATTCCACCTGCCAGTATACCTAATTAAGCCACTCCCTCTGTCCTGAACTCTTAATCAGGGAAGAGGTTGAAAGGAAACTTTTAGTGAGTGAGAGGGCACATTAGTTTATTAACTGAGTTCAAAATAGCTCCTCCTGTTGGATTAACTCAACGAACAAGAATAAAGGCAAATATCTTCATAAGTAAATTTCTTGTTGATGTTCCAGTGGAGATTAAAAGTATAGACAGTTGCTGCCAGGTTCTGCTCTGATTTCTTGCTTGCTCCAGTCTACGTGCTCTGATTGTGAAAGTATACTTTCTGTATCTGGTAATTACCTCCCTCCTGTTACCATTTTTATGTTTCTGAAGGATTCAGATTGCACTTTAATGTGAAAAATATTAGAGAGAAGAAGTTTCTGCAAATGTTGATTCTTTTTATTGATTGACAATTACCTGGACTTTCCTGATTGTTCCAACACTGTTGCTAGCACTACTATGCCCTTTCCTTAGTGTAAAAAGTGTAAGATGCTTTATTGCTAATATCTACAACTCAGATAGCTAGTGCAAAATAAAGGAGGAGAAAAGAGCAACAGCAACATCTTTTGGAATGGATTCTTACCGCACATACTGGGCATCTAACTTATTTAATAGCTTGCATACAGAAGGCCAAGAAGAAGATATTTATGAAGTTGAATCTCATGTACCTTTACCAAATCCTTTTCCTTTCACTGAACACTTGGATGAAAATAACTCTGTAGTTGTAAATACTTCAATTTTTCACTACAGGCACAAAAAAAATGATCATATATTAAAAGTTGTCTCTAAAATCTCTTTGCCTACACCTCCATATTCAGTAAGTATGATATAATTGAAGAAATTTGAACCTTTTAATCTTTGCAACTAAAAGAAAGTGTGTATGGAAAAAAGTTAAACATATATCTCTCGAAGATAGACTCCATTGTTTTTGCTCATGTATCACTGTCCATATTTTAAATTAATGATTTTAACAGGCAGTGATAAGTGTTAATTATAAAATGAGTAGGGCTACAAACTGCAACTGTATTGGGTGCTAAGTTTCTTTTAGGAAAAATACAAAGGTAGAGGATTTCCTGTATTCTTACGAATTTAGTTTAGTAGTGCTTATTATTTATACTAGTAACAAAGAGATTGGATTTGGTTCTTTTGGGTATGTAATGTGTAAATGTAGTGTAATGAAGTAATACCACTCATGCAATTTTCATTTGCTACCCTGTAATATACATGGCTTAAAATTAATAGTGCTAGTAAATTTTAAATAGTTTAATTCTAGTAATTTATGAAAAGGATATTGTCAACTTAAAAAACACATTTCTGTCTGATTTTTTCCCTATGCTTATTACCAGTAACACTTAACTTCTTCATTATTTAAAGGGATTAGAGAGGAAAAATCATTTTATTTTTCAGTTTTAATGTGTACCTTTGATAGCACTTTACGGGCTTGTCTATACTAGGAAAGAAATCCAAATTACCTAAATGTATGAATTAAAATTTGATCTGTTAAGCTACAGTAAATCCCTGTTTTGACATTCTCATTCAGAATTAAAGTGGCTTTATTTCAGTTTAATTTAATTCAGCTTGGAAATTAGTTAATTTGGATTTCCTGACTGTCTTCTTATAAACAAGCTCTAAGTCAAATTCACTGTTTACTCTGTATAGCAAGTTTGTTATTTAGTTTCCCATTTGGTTTGCATGGTTTTTCATATAGCAATATAGGATATAAAAACTTAAAATAGTTTAAAAATGCTTTAAACCCATAAATATTTAGTAGGGAGATTTGTGAGTCCTTGCAGTACGTATCCCTCCTTTTAAATTTATTTTTGAATTTTCAAATAGATGATGTCCCTTTAAAAGTCAATACAGTTTATAGAAGCATGCACCCTTTTAAACGCCTTGCATTATTTTCTAAGACTAGTATAAATTCATTAGCATTAAAAGAGGAAATAATAGTGATTTTGATGTTTTCTAGTCAAAAGTCTAATTCCGAACAGCCATTTTTATTGCTAAGAGGTAGGTTGGTGTGAAATTGTTATAAAATATTCCCAACTTATTTTTCAAAGAATGTAAAGCCTTCGGTTTGAGTTTTAGTAAAACAATTTAGTCAGAGCTAAGTTGTACTATCCTTAATTGTACTAATTAGTCTAACTGTAGTTAGTGAAAAATTAACAGGCCTTAATTTTGAAGGATTTGATGAAGTAGTCTCCATTTTACAGAACAGACTTGCAAAACACAGAAGTGACTCTTCTTACAAATATCTGCCAGTACTTAGAATATGAAAACAAGGGTGTGAATTCTTTACTTTTCTAAAGTTAAGCAAACATTTATTGTGTCATTCTGTAATTTGAGGACCATAAAAAGGTATACATTAAAAAGCCTTTACAGTGTTCATAAGGGATGGTGTAAACAAACATTGCTTTACTGCCTCTTTAATTGGAAAATTTAATATTTAAAGTTCACATTTTCCTAGAGTGTCTACTTACCTATGTGTATGGAAGAAAAAAGGAATGCTGCTGATATAAAAATTTGTAGAGAAATCCTATAGATTTTGTGTGATGCTTCTTAAGCATACTAAGAATGTGATTAGTGGCAGTACACTCCTACATGTTTTAAATGCAAAACCCATTCTATTTAAATAAAAGCGAGTCTGGTATAAACTGACACAAAGCAGGAAGTTTCAACTTTGAACACACAGATATGGATTTTGCCATGTGACTCATACTGTACACTGCACTGAACGTTAGTCTTCTTATTGGGACGTCATATTGCAGTATGTCTGTGCATATGTATTAAGAATCTGATCTAACATCAATTGATGTTAATACTTTTACATGAAAGACAGAGGATATGTCTTCAGAGCAAAGAAAATCCTGCAGCTGGCCAGTGCCATCCTACCCAGATGCACAGTGCTTGAGCTGTGGGGAAGTTTCATTGCTGTGTAGACTTCCTGCTTTGGGTTGGAGCCTGAGTTCTGGGATCTTTCAGCTTCACAGGATCATAGAGCCCAGTCTACAGTCAAGCCCAGAAATTTGCACAGCAATGAAACAGCCTCAGAATCTGAGCCCGAATTGACTGATAGGGGCCAGCTGAAGGTTTTCTTTGCTTGTAGACATAACTGTAAGATAAGTGTTTTTATTTAAAATTCGTATTGATATCTAATATTTGCAACTTTCTCCTGCTGTAGCTAGAACATGCTAAAGCAACACAGACAGAACTCCTGCGGGAATCATTCAGAAAGCAGCAGGAGGCCACTGAGTTTTTCAAATGCCAGGAAGAATTGCAAGAGCGACTCAGTGAAGAGGTCAGAGTCAGAGAGCAGATGGCATTGGAGCTCAGCAAAATGGAGGGTAAGCATTTCCCATTGATAGTTGCTGAATTTGAAAACATAGACACATTCATTCACTTTCTATAGCATACGGCTAAATGTTGTAGCTATAATTTATTTCTTATTTATTTAGAAATCTACTTTAAGTAGCTAACTACAGTAAAACTCCATTGATCCGGCATTCCTCAGGAACCCGGAAGTCCTCCGGGCAGCCGGAGAATTGGAGCTGCTCTGCGCCCGGCTTCCCCAATTCAGTCGCTGCTGAAACTGACCAGCAGCTGAATTGGGGAAGCTGGGGCAGAGCAGCTGGGGTGCTGCCGGGTTGGTCCCGTAGCTCTGCCCTTCAGGGCTGCGAGACCAACCCGGCAGCACCCCAGCTGCTCTTGGGGACGCCTGGGGCAGAGCAGCTGGAGTGCTGTTGGGTTAGTCCCGCAGTGCCGAGGGGCGGTGCTACGGGACCAACCTGGCAGCACCCCAGCTGTTCTGCCGCAGGCGTCTCCGATTCAGCCGCTGCTGAAACTGAACAGCAGCGGCTGAATCGGGGACGCCTGGGGCAGAGCCGGACTATTGGAAGGGGGGGGGCTATGAGAGGTCATTCCTCCACCCCCCACCCCATCCCAGACCACTCATAGACATGTCTTCCGATAGTCCGGCATATCTGATAATCTGGCACCCCCTGGGTCCTAAAGGTGCCGGATTATCGGAAGTTTACTGTACTTTGCAAATTAGATCTACTTATTTGGCTTGGAAATTTTAGAACATATCAAATGTTGGATCATTTTGGCTGAGTTATCCCTTTTTTTTTAACAGTGGAGGTAGGAAGTACAACTAAAGAGAAAAGGAAAACAATTGAAAGTTAGAAGACTGGAAATAAATGAAACAAAGACACAGCTGTAGTGTGATACATAAGGAGAGACAGAGAAAGAAAGGAAGAAAAGGCATATAAACCAACTTAATGCATTGTCAAGAAGGTTAAGGAGACAATAGTAACTTTTCAATTTGAAGGGATCCTCATAGTTCACCCATATACGTATTTCTTTTCTATCCCTTCCCCCAACCCATGGTTTTTCCTTGCCAACATGAAATACTCTGTTCCCTTAGCGTTCTTAGCCCCTAGTGACCTGAGAAAGCAAGAGACTGAATGTTTGAACTCTGATTCCAATGTGTGGCCATGCAATTATCCCGCAGGCCAGCCATTTTTAAATTTTACATTAGTACAACCTAAACTAGGTGATCGTGATAATCCCTTCTCATCTTAAAATATTTTAATCAGAAATCTATTAATCTAAAAGGGAACTCTGAAAATTAAGCCACACACACAAATATGTAATGCGTGCTTTTCACTGATTGGGCTACAAAAACTCTTTGTAGCTCCCATGAAGTTTGGTGACTTGTTTTAGGAATGCTGCAGGAAGCAGTTCCTGGGTTGTGAGGGAAGCAATTTACCTGACTCACAATAAACCAGTTTTAATGAACCTATAAAGGTTTATATTGTTTGTGATGTCCTGGAATTATGTATTCTGAGACCTTGATAGTGAATTCAGAACTGACTAGCATATTTCACAGGTCCTGTAAATGATTATTTTAATCTAAATTAGCTTTAATGACTTCTGTGTTTTCCAATTACTATATAATTATTAGAATAAATATAGTTATCCTACATAAAATGATCTGCTTATGTGATCCCGCAAGGTTGGAGTTGGTCTATATTTATGCTATATCATGAGAGGTTAAACCTCTGAAACCTGCTGTGACAATTGATTCTTAATGGAAACTACTGCTATTTTTGCAAAGTCACCTGTTCTTTCAGTACAATATAATGAGAACAGCATATATCAAATATATTTCAATAGTAGAGTTATTTTAAAAAGGAAATACAGAGTGCAAGTTCCCTTAAAATCTTAATTTCTTAATACAGTCACACAAGGGGGAAAAGATGCACACAGGCAGTTCCTACCATTAGAAATTGATCTTACTAAAATGTTAAAGTTGTGAGGCTCTTTAAAAGTAGCCTCAGTTAAGAAAACCAAATTCTGTAAATGCTGTCTTTATATAGCCCAATTATAGACTGTGATCTACAAGAATCTGTCTTATATATTTGGGGGTTTACTTCTTTGTTTTGAATAAAGTATAGATTATGGATCAGGCTAAAGACCACTGCAAACTAAATGTAAACAGTAACTTTGAGTAAAATGAAATGTTTAAGGATTAAGAACGTAAGAATGACCATACTGGGTCAAATCATAGGTCCATTTAGCCTAGTAATAACACATTTATATTATTATGGTCCAACCAGTTCCATCTATTCAGACTTACAAATGGTAATTGCACAGTTGTCACTGAGAAGCTGATTTGAAGATAATGGGTTTGCAAAGATGTAACTAAGGGCAGAATTCGCCTTTATTACTAGTGATGGCATTAGAGATGCAGAGAAGCCAGCTTAACTCTATGTTGCATCTGTAGGGTATGTCTGACACTGCAGTGGGAGCAAACTTCCCCGTGTGAGTGGACACTGGTATTTTAATACACTCGATTAATTAATCAAACCTGTTTACATTTTTCATTTTTTTGTGTGAAACTCTAGAATTAGCAAATTTTCAAGTAATACTCACTTAAAACAAAACACAAAGTGCAGCAAGAATTTGATGTAAAATCTTTCTTTCTGCTTATTAGGTTGAGGGATGTAGTGCTCTCTGATAAGCTAACATATATTATGTTATAGGTAAGTCCCAGGAGAGTGACAGTGGTAGATATTCAGTCTTTTCTGAGATGAAACATGCTTGTCGATCCATTGAGTTTTGTCAGTGCTCGTTTCATAGAGAACTTCCTTCTTATTTTAGACACTATACAGTTCTATAGCAGAAAATAATTTGAAGGTAAAAAAGAAATGCTGGATTTCCAAACTAAAATTATAAAATAAAATAAATAATAACTAAAAGACATGGAAAACAATTAAATTAAAAGAAAAATCTGTTCTTCTCAGCTATTTAACCCAGATCCAACCATGAGTTTTTGCTTAATGGCTTTTCTAAGTTGGTCTCTGCGGGCATGTCTACACAGCATTGTTATTTTGGAATAACTAACATTATTCCGAAATAACACAGAGTGTATCTACATAACAAGCCATTATTTTGAAATAATGGCAATCTGGAGGATTTCTTACTCTGACTCCTGTAATCCTCATTTCACAAGGAGTAAGGGAAGTTAAAAGAAGGGTGTTCTTCCTGCCACTTCCTGCTGTATAGACAGCTCCAAAAGCTTAATTAAGCTATTTTGACTTCAGCTACATAATTGATGTAGCTCAATTTGACTTTTACCCTGCTATCTAGATGTTCCCTGATTTACTAGTGGAAAAGGTGCCTGATATAATATCTTTTATTGGACCAGCTTCTACTGGTGAGAGAGCCAAGCCTTTGAGCTTACAAGGAGCTCCTTACCAGTATTATGGTAGTATGTAACATAAATCTTTATATAAGATCCCCAGGTTTCATTAAGAGATAATAGTTTGTATATATGCATCCTAGTCTAATTCTGTGGTTCCTATGTCAATTCACAGATTTGGAGTTAATTTTAAAAAATTATAAGTGGAATATTCTGGTTTAAAAACTGGCAATTACAGACCTAACTTCAGTACCAGTCACATTAGTTAAAACGATAGTCTAGAGCAGAATTATGAGATGCATAGATATACACAATACGTTGTGGAAGTGTCAGCCTAGTAAAGGGAAGGCATGCCTCATCAATCTACTACAGGTTGAACCTTCGAAATCTGGGACTCTCTGGTCTGGCAACATCTGTGGTCTAGCAGGACGAGGATTTTGCTGGATCAGAGAGCCCCAGCACTTGGGAGTGCGAACCAGCTGGGAGCCCTGACCCCAGGGAGCCCTGAATAGTGGGACCAACAAGCCCCGTTCCTGGGGATTCCCAGTTGAGCGGGGGAGAAGCGGTGCTGCGGTGTCTGGGAAGCTATGTCCCCAGAGAGCCCCAGTGGGCTGGAGCCCAAGTCCAAGCCCTTCAGGCTGGAGCCCTGTGGCTGTGGGGCAGAGCAGAGCCATTCCCAGGAACAGGGAGTCTCCTGTGAGACTGGTAACAGGGGACCTCTTCTGATCTGGAAATTCCTTCATTCGGGACGGGTCAGGTCCCGAGGGTGCTGGACAAGGGAGGGCCAACCTGGGGTAGCAACAAGCACGTGAACAAGGGTGATCGGTATAGTATATTTGAACTTTCAGGAAGTCTTTGACAAGGTCCCTCACTGAAGGTTCTTCAGCAAAGTGGTCCTGGGATAAGAAAGAAGGTCTTCTCATGGTAATTGGTTGAAAAATACAAAACAAACAGTAGAAATAAATGGTCTCTCGTGCTGTGAAAAGTGGTAGATCTCCTGTTTCCCCATTGATCTGTCCTGAGACTAATGCTATTCCATACATTCAGAAATATTCTGGAGAAGTGGAAAAAGCATTTTGTAGTGTTTACAGATGATACAAAATTAGTCAAGATAGTTAAGACCAAAGCAGACTGCAAAAGAGTTACAAAAGGATCTCACAAAACTGGGTGTCTGGACAACAAAATGGCAGATGAAATTTAGTGTTGATAGTTGCCTTAAATATTGCAAAACAACAAATAGTCCTGTGGTACCTTAGAGATTAACAAAAATATATAGTATCATGAACTTTCATGGGTAAAACCGTATGAGTTGGTTTTCCACTCCAGCTCATTTGATCAAGTGGGTTTTACCCATGAAAGCTCATGATACTAAATATATTTTTGTTAGTCTCTAAGGTGCCACAGGACTATTTGTTGTTTTTAAAGTTAGGGTACGTGTACACAGCAGTGTTATTTTGGAATAACTGACGTTATTAATAACATAGTGTCTACACTACAAGCAGTTTTTTCTACAATGTGAAAATAATGTTGAGTGGGTGGACTTCTTACTCTGACTCCTGTAACCCTCACTTTACAAGGAATAAGGGAAGTCAGAGATAGAGTGCTCTTCCTCAGACTTCCTGCTGTGTAGATGGAGCCAAAAGCCGAAGTAAGCTATTTTGACTTAAGCTATGCAATTGACGTAGCTGAAGTTGCGTAGCTTATTTCAGCTTTAGCCCTGCTGTGTAGACATGCCCTTACAGACCAACACAGCTGCCCCTCTGAGACTTTTTAAATATTTCACACAGTTCTAGCTGCCTCATCTCAAAAAAGAGATGTTAGAATTTGGAATTTGTACAAAAAAGGCAACAAAAATATTTAGGGGTATGGAACAGCTTCCATACAAATTAAAATTAAAGACTGAGAGTGTTAATCTTAGAAGAGAGATGTTTAAGAGGGGCTATGACAGAGGAGGTATTCCCTCTAATTTTCTGTGTCCATGTGTGAATTGAATTTTGTTATGTGTGCCAATATGGAGATGATGTGCGACACATCATCTCCATATTGTACATAAAACATTAATTCTGCACATTGACAATCTGTGTTGGGGAATGGGCTGAGGGGTTTGGTGTGTGGAAAGGCACTCAGAGTTGGGGGATGAGGGCTCTGGCTTGGAATGCAGGCTCGAGATGAGGGGTTAGCATGCAGGGTGGGCTCAAGCTGGGGCTAAGGATTTTGGAGTGCAGGTTCAGGGCAAGAGATTGGGGTAGAGGTTTGACGTCTGGGCAGAAGTTAAGGTTCAAGGGGGAGCTCAGGATTGGTGTATGGGATTGAGTCAGGGTGGTGGAGGGGACTTGGGACTTGAGCAGGTGATTGGGGTGGAGGGTGCTTACCTGGGGCAGCTCTCATTTGTTGTGGGGAGGAACAGGTGGATCTCTGATGTTGTCCACTCTCTGGCAGGCACTGTCCCCCACAGCTCCCATTGGCCCGGCAGCCAGTGGATTGCGGACCGGCAGCAGTCCACAGACCGGCTGTTGCGAACCTCTGCATTAAATAAACCAGTGTGAGAGACTGCTATTGTAGAAGTTTAAAATAAAGGCATGCATGATTTTTGTTAGAGGTTTCAAGATTAAGTTCTATTGAACTGTGAATCCAGAACTAACTACAGTGAATGAACAAGAAATTATTCATCTCAACATCATGAGACATATGCAAACTGTTAATATTTTACTCAACTATGGAAGCCCTGGGGACCACAATGATACTCACAGCACATGCTGAGGGCTGTACTTAAGTATGATTGCATATACATGCAAATATATATACAAATATATGCAAATAGCTTCTTTCACACTGACTGGCATGAATACAAAGATTAAGTCAAGACTACACAACACAGGCCCCATTTAAGTCATTTCTGCTGATATTTATAAAATGCAATATTTACCCAATTTCTACCCATATGACAGCACTTTTAATGAGCAATGACAGTCCAGGAATTTTACTACTAAAATGCATGTCAACAGAAGACCATTATATTGACTACCTTTTTAGTTTGGCTGCCACCCGCAGGCCGCACGTAAATCCAAACCGCATCGCGGGCCACATACGGCCCACGGGACTTGTGTTGAGTAGCCCTGGTTTTTAGGCTTGTGACTTATTCTCTATATAAAGAACGTAATGGAAGAATTAATAAAGAATTGTTTACTGAACTCTCTCTGTTCCCTTAAATGGCATTAACAACAAGGAACAAGGAGTCTTCTCATGAAAATACAATAAACTTTGATACTTACCTATCCATGCTTCAAAGTTTTCTATTCCATGAATCCTTATCTTTTTCCTCTCTGATAATTATGTATTTTTCTATACTGTTCCTATCCACTGAGAGTGCCCTCCCAACTGCTTGTGTAACAGACATCCACCACTACTTTTTCTAAATCTCTCCTTAGATTATTTACATGAGCAAGATTTTGAAAGATCAAGCCTAAAGAAAGAAAATTACCAATCAGACACAGAGTATATTTATTGGAAGGTATTCTACCAGTAGTAAGATTCCTTACTTAGTGCCCACATATGCAATTATATAAGAATGTTGCCTCAAAAGATGGTTTAGGGCTGATAGGAATGACAAAAGTATGTTTTGATGAAGAATTTGAAAGAGGAACAGGTGAATGCTTTCCTTATCAAGAAGAATGTGCTCTAGTCTCATTCGCTTCATTGGAAGACTAGTAGGAATTTACTCACATGAAAAAGGCTTTTCAGGACTAGATTTTAGCACTGTAAACCAAGTTAGGGGAACTTGTCTGTACAGTGTTCCATAGTGCACAGAACACGTTGTTGGTACCCAACAATTGTCACAGTAAGATTGTAGTTACTGTAACATTGTCCTAACCTGACCATTAGGTTTCTTTATGTTTTATGTTGCCTCAAATTCTTGAAATTTTGCCATAGTACTGAAATTGCAGTTCAAAAGTTGCCATACTAAATGAACCTAATATTTCTGCTCAACAGGCCTCATTGATGGTTATGCAGATGAAAAAGCATTTCTGGAAAAACAAGTCCAGGAAAAAATAGATATAATAGACCATCTTGAGCAAGAGCTACTGTGTACAGGTAACAAATTGCAGGAACTAGAAGCTGAACAACAGCAGATCCAGGAAGAAAAGGAGCTACTCTCCAGACAGAAGGATGCCATGAAAGCAGATGCAGGACCAATAGAGCAACGTATGTATTCTATACAATTTTTCTATGAAGTTCTTTCATATTTCTTACTTCATCTTTAGTCAATTTTCAGAAATCATGACTAACTTTTTTCTTTTTTAGTAATATGCATAGGACAATGTAATAAGGCCAACAGTTTTATTTGTTGGTGCCTAATTTGAGCACCAAGATTCATATTTAGGCAACTAAACAAAAACAGTCTAATTTTCACAAGTGTGAGCAGCCATGGCTGCCAATAAAGTCAGTAAAAGCTGTCATTGCTCAGCACTTCTAAAAAAAATTATTTTTATTTTTATTAAGCCACTTTTATTTACGTGACCAAATTTGTTCTTATCTGGTAACTTTAGACACCCAACTTTAAAAATGCTGGCCTATATGTGTCCTTCTTAGTACAATCAGGTCTTTTACCACTGTTTCCTCAAGAAACTCTACTTAAGCACACATAATTGAAGTAGTCGCACAAGTTCACATGCAATTAAACACTGAGGAAGGTGTATCCTTATCTCACCAAACTCCTTTTTCATAGACTCACTGTTAGAGCTTGTCTATATGTACCAAGAGATCAACACTCCAGAGATGGATCTTCCAGGGTTTGATTTAGTGGGTCTAGTAAGGACCAGCTAAATCAAATGCTAATGGAGCCCTGCCACAGATTACAGGTCATGCCCACACTTGGCCCCTATGTCTCCAGGCAGGACTCCCCCTTTTTCAGTGCAGCAGCCCCTTCTCGGGGAGCCCACTCCAGAACAGTGGCAGTGTGATGACCCTTTCTCAGGGAGTCAACTCCAGTGCAGCAACTCTCTTTTGGGGTGCCCACTTTCACCTGGGGGGTCCGCCCCTCTGCCTCTGAGACGGTGCCTCTCAGGCCTTCAGCACATCTGCCTCCACCGTGAGCCCCTCTGGGAGATCCACTCCCTCTGGACCCCCGGGGCCTCCACTTACAGAGGGAATAGTGCAGCCCTGTTTTCCAGACCAGACTGACTCTCAGCGAGCACAAAACAGGAGGGTTTACTGAGCTTTGAACACAGCAAAGGATCTCTCAGGCCTGTAAGCCTGGCTTCCCGAGCCCAGCACGTCTGGGTCTCCCCTGGATCTAGGTGAGCTCTGCCTGCTTTGCCCTCTATCAATATCAGAAGAAGGTCTTCCAGAAGAGTCGCCAATATCCCACAGCAACAGCTCCTCTCCTGTCGATTGTCTTCTCTGCAGGTAGTCAGGGTCGCCCAGGCCCCTCTCTGTTCTGTTTCTCCTCTCCTCCATCCAATATTTTCCCCTTGCTGAAACCAACTGGGTCAGTCACTGAGGTCTCCCCTCTGCGGCCCATTGTCTCTCATCTGGCCAGAACCACTTGTGACCTCTGAGCAGGATCAGCTGGTCAGCAGGGCACCAGTCACTGGGGCTCCAGTTCTGAGCTGTTCTCTGCAGCAACAAACTCCCTCTCCCCTGGTCACATTTAAACAATAATATCCTGGGGCACTGAGTGCCCATCTGCATTCAGCCCTCCTTTGAATCTCCAAAACTCCCCACTTCCTCACAAGCCTGTCCACCCTGGCATTCCACAGAGTTGTGAGGAATAAGGAAAGTTAGGAGAGTTTCTCTAGTGTAGACCTGGCCTTAACAAAGAATGTAACAGATAAGCTCCTTCTGCAAGGTGGCATGCCAGACTTTATTAAGGGGAAACCCAGCACCTGGATCCCCCAGTGTTTTAAGCCTCAATAGTTTGAACAGAGCTCTGGAGCTTTCCCAGTCTAGGGGTTCCTATATACACTCTCGGAATGTAGACCATCGCCTAATGCTTCCTTCAGAGAGCTGACTGCAGGGTCCAAATGCCTATCACCTGGAACCAGTGTTAGCTCTTCAGACTCCACCCTGTAGCTTAAACACGGACTCACCAAAATCCTATCAAAACAGTGAGCCTTCTCAGTTGCAGTTTGACTCTTTCAGGGGAAATGTGGTTATTGTAGCATATAATGCATGCACGCACTTTACACAAATTTTAACACGTTGTTGTTCTGAACTTATTCACAAAAGAAATATACAGATCCATACAAAATAACCCTATACAGTAGAATCTCAGAGTTATAAACACCTCGGAGATGGAGATTCCTTGTAATTCTGAAATATTTGTAACTTTGAACACAAATATTATGGTTTTGATTGTTCTTTCAAAACTTTACAACTGGCTGTTTACGTCATATGATGCAGAAGTAGAATGCTGCTTTTAACCGTATTAATTTTCTTATCTGGTCAAAGTTTTTTAAACAACTTTCCCTTTATTTTTTTATTAGTTTACATTTTACTGTATTTGCTCTTTTTTTTATTGGTGGTGGTCTCTGCTGCTGCCTGCTGGCATATATCCAGTTCCGTATGAGTTCTCTGGTTCCAGTTTGCAACTTGGTGCTCGTAACTCTGAGGCTCTACTGTAGGTGTTTTCCTTCACTTTGGCTCACCCTTCCTTTGGGATCTTTGCTGAGCTGAGGTAGATGGCCCTCAACTCTCTCTTTCAGCAGCTCCGCTCATCTTAAGCTGGTGAAAATGGCTAAAGAGAGCACATAGAACAGTTCCTGCTCTTCAAAACTTTCCAGTCCTCTGTCAAGTGACTCCCTAGTCAGCCTCAACAGGTGGACCACAGAGTTCTACCAGATGATTTCATTGCTAAACAGTCAGGCCCTTCCCCTTCTTTCCTCTCTCTGCCCAATTATTCTTCTGGATAGGAGCGGTCTTATTGTCTAGGACAGTGTTTCTCAAAGTGGTCTGCGAAACCACTCTGTGAAACCTGCTAACTGGCCACTGCAGTGTGTTTATTTACTGGCTCCACAGCCATGGAGCTTCACAGATCCCATTGGCTTCAGTTTGCCATTTGCAGTCAAGGGGAGCCAAGGGAAACGGCAACTTGGCCCATGGCACATCCCACAGCTCCCCTTGGTTGCAAATGGCAAACTGGAGCCAATGAGGGCTGCAAGGCTTTGTAGCTGCAGATCTGGTAAATAAACACAGTGGAGCGGCCCGCTAGCAGGTTTTTGACAGTGGTTTCATGGACCACTTTGAGAAACACTGGTTTAGGATATTTGCATTTGAATAGAAGACCAAACCAATTTGACCAACCTTTATTGTCAGCCTGTATCACTCAGTACACCTTGGAATTTCAATACAGTATGGTATGAACAAGGCAACAGAGAAAATAAAGACATCCATATCTAAAATGGAAAGTGTAGATTAACACAAATACATATAAAGACCCCCTACTCTTAAATATCTTTTGACAGTGAAGGGACTCTTCTAAATAGCACATAGAAAGAAACCTCCCAGCTAACTTAAACTAGCTAGCTGTTTACTCAACAAATGTTTAACTTCATAAAGCAAATGCATTTTTTAATTCTTCCTTCAACAAGGAACTAAATGTCTGTGAATTAATATTTGCTGAGGAGAAAAAGTTAAGGCAATAGTATTTAAACAGTCCTATCTTGATCTTTCCTACTCAGGAAATGTAATGTGAAATGTTAGCATTTTATTTAATACCTGGGGTTGATAATTGGAATAGTAAATTATCTTCAAGATTTTTTTCCATGTTTATGCAAAACTTCGTTAAAGTGTTACTGTTAAATTATAGATTATAATCCCGTTGCATATTTGCTATCTCAGGTATCCATGTTTATGTAATGAACAGTTGTTTAATAGTAATCTGTTCGTTCTTGTGCTGAATAAAGGAATCCTTGTATACAATTTTGGTTGTTTTGTGTACATTACAAAAACACTTGAAAATATAAGGCCTTTTACATGTGCACTTTAAACTTGTGGATGAAAAATACACATCTGTGTCATACTTTTCAGAATAACCAAGCATATTCCTTAAGCTATCTCAACAACTATATCTTTAAACATAGCATTCTGTCTTCAGTTTTAGTTTGTCTTACATTATCAAGTCATGAGAAAACTGTAGCTGGCATGTGAATTACTTTGCTTCTTGTTTTTTGTTGTTTTTTTTTCTGTTCTCCTAGGCATAGTAGATGCTGCAGTCGATGCAGCTTCACAAGCAGGTGTGTTTGTATATTGCATGGCTGATCTTTAATTGGGTGGCAGACTTACACTTACTGACATTTATTAATCAAGAACTTTTGAGCTTTTAGCTTACTGACATTACTCTTAATTCTTACTGGCCTTTAGCTTTGTTATATTTCATACTCACAATTTTTCTTTTTAATAACAAAATTTCTTTTAATTCCTAAGCACAGTGTATTAGCACAGATTTGATAAGCAGATTCATTAATAATCATCATCTTATTCACCTATGAAATGTCAGATTTCATGCTGTTTTGGAAGAGGGTTTAATAGCCTTTTGATTGCTGTTAACTTGTAAATATAATTAACATGATGATTTTGCTGGATATTGTTTTGTATTGACATGTAATGCTTACCCAACAAAACAAGAATTGATTAAATCCATGTAAGATGATGGTATCCAAAGGATCTCTATTGTGTGGCAAATGAAAATTGTATTTATCCAGTGGTTTTATTTTAATAAACCTAAATATCAATCATGTTTGTGAAGATTCTGCAAAGATAATTGCACTTTATAGATCCCTAGTCTTGGGTCTTAGTTGAAGGGGTCGCTAAGGTTAGGTAATAAGACTTCTTGAAGTACATGCCTTTAATGTCTCATAAGAGCATTTCTGAGTTTTATTTTAAATGTTTTCTGGTCCTCTCCTGAGGATACAAAACCAAAAACTGGGGATCTGTATAGGCCACTGCTTTCTGAAAATTTCAATTACAAGTAAGTAATTTCCCTCGCTATCTATCTCACCTCACCAGGATAAGTTCTGCAGTATTCCCTTCACATGTTGTATATGCATCATGTGAAAACAAATTGGAATGTATTAATCTTATTGCTACAGGATGAGAAGATGATTGGGTTTTCCATGTCTTGTTATGAAGCCTTGCATTTTGCATCAGTTCTGATTACAGCTGAGGAATTTCCTATATTGTACCTTTTGAGCAAACATCTTTAGATTAATATAAAACTTGGACAATAAAGTGACATGATAAAGTTGTGTTATTAATAATCTTGTAAAGAACATTATATCATTTTTGCTATTTCAGCTGAGATTTCCTATGGATTTTGTGTATAGTGATTTTTTTTCATAGAAAATACCACATTTTTTTAAAAATTAATAAAACCCAAACCTGTTCACATCCTTTATTTGGATATAGCATGGATATGCAATCTTGGGGAGTGGTTTTGTAGTGATAATATAATTAATTATGCATATCTAAAAGCAATATGGTTCATTTATTTAAAAACAGAATTGCTGGAGGAGACAGAAAAGCTAATGAAGGAAAAAATAGAAGTACAACGTCAAGCTGAAAAAGAGTACGATGATCTCCAGAAACAAGTGAAGGCCCTGGAAACAGATTTGGAGGAGCAGGTCAACCGGTTTATGGAGCTAGAGCAAGAGAGAAATGCAGAATTAATGGATCTAAGACAGCAAAACCAGGCTTTGGAGAAGCAGCTTGAGAAAACAAGAAAATTTCTAGATGTAAGTATTAAGAAAGAAGAAGACGGAAAATGTTTGTTAATGTTTTCAGGTAGGAGAAATAGGTGAAAAGACTTCTCTCAACTGCGAGAAATGCTACTTCTTATACTTTAAGCTAAAATGAAAAAAAACAGATATCACTGGACTCCCAAAGTGGTGTCAGGTCTAGAGATGTCATTAACATAGTGCTTTAAATGTCAAATTGTGTCAAATTGTGATCTCTACTTTTAGAATATTCCCAGTGTATTTTGGAGTATGATTTAGTTGGAAAGCTTAATGTTTTTAAATAATGTTGTTTTTAATATTTCTAAACTTACAAATCTAAAAATCTCTAAAATGAGTAAGAAAAATATTTAGAATTGGCTTTGTGTATGGCAAGGTATACTGTGTTTTCCATTTTATAAAAAAACAGGATGAGATTGCCTGGGTCTACCAAAAGAAGGTTAGAAGACACTTAGTAAGGACTGTTATCAGATCACAAGTTTATTACATAGATGCCTGGAACTATCCACTGGATAAAGTGTACAGTGCAGGAAAATCCATATTATTCAAATCATTCTCTGGGGCTTCCACCAGCTCCCATTCATTTTCCATCCAGGTCCCCCCCCAGTCAAACAGTGGCTTTGAACTTACCATCTGCCCCCCTCATAAGAGGGTTAAGGTGGGCTATAAGAACAGAAGAGGGATGGTGTTGGCTCCCTGCCATACTCACGGCCATCCTTACCCATACACAGTTTTGTAGGGCACCTGAAAATTTGGGGCACTACTGAGTCTTAATGTCCACCCACCCACCTTTTCCAAGACATGTTCTGTGGCTCTCCTTTCTCTGGAGCAGGGTTTCCCAACCTATGGGTCGGGACCCAAATATGGGTTGGCATTACATTTCAAAAGGGTTGCCAGGTGTCTCGCCAGGTGTCTCCCCAGGTGGCTCTTACGGAGCCATTTACACATTTTTTTGAATTGCCCTGGGTCACCAAGTCTTCCTGAATTGTCAAAATGGGTCCCCATCTGAAAAAGGTTGGGAACCACTGCTCTGGAGGGATCTAGTTAAGTTAAAAGTGGGAAAAAAACAAAACCCTGCCAGACCTATTAGCAGAACACTGAACCTGTGAAAGAGCCATCTAAGTGGTAATGAAGCCACTTCACTGGTATTTGCCAATCCTGGATATGTACTGTCAGTTTCTGAATTGAATGTGTCTACAGGACCCTGCCGTAATGCTCAGCTGCCTTCCCCCTCTGCAAGCTCAGTCAACATTCACCCAACTTTAAGTGCGGTGTGGTCATTTTAAAAGACTCAGAAGAGTTAAATATCCCACTCCCATTGAACTTCAGGGGAGTGGGAGATGAGTTTTCTTAGGCTCTTTTAAAAATCTCATCCTTGTAATGCTTTGGACTACATGTAAGTTTTTCTGGTCGCTCTCCAGCAGCACTTTGCTGGATTCCCATTCCATCTGCCTCCTCTCCCTACAGCAGGTGCAGGTGAACCCTTCCCTTCTGCTGGGTTGCACAGCCTACCTGACCACTCAGCATCCACATACTATGATCTTTCCCTGTTTACAGTTGTACCCTTCCTTCTATTCACCGATCCTGACCTTCCCCAACCACCAGGCTCCCACTGGAGTGCTCCCTGTCCCTGCAAGCTTATGTTCAGACTCTTCTACAGCTTGTATTACACCCTTTCTTCAATAGTTCATGCAGTTTTTGCATGAACAGAGTAGGTGTGGTAGTAGTCTACAGATTCTGAATTGGCAAGAAGTCTCCTGCAAAGAATTATGCATCAAAAAATTCTTTAAAAGTTAACTGTGAGGTTCTGCCACTGGTAATGTATAGCTTGCGGAGTGAAGTTCATTCGTACTAGATGAAATTCACTGGGATACAATGGATTAACATGGAGCCTTTCAGATCACTTCAGCTCTATGGTAAAGCTAAGCCAGGAAGTCTGCATGCGACAGGATCTGCAACAGTATTGGTCCAGTGTCAAAATCAGTGCACAGGGGATACAGAGTAGCAATGGATGTCATCATAGCCTGTGGCTGGAAAAGCAGCTGGAGGAGCTCCACTGAAGTCCTACACCAGTTTGTGGGTGGAGATTGATGAATTCCACCCTGTAACTAGTATTTCTCTGCACAAGCCCAGTTTCTCCAGTTATGTGTAGGGAGGGATGAATTTCATCTGTAATTAATATAACAGCTAGAATATTTTGTGATGCCACCTCCGCATTATTTTCTACCAAATAGTGTGAACTGGAAGGACTGTCTAGAAATATTTTAACACTTAGATGAATTTGCATTATTTCATTTTGTGTTGTTCTGATATTGATGTTCTAATTAAAATTAGTGTTTTTTTCTCTTGTTAGGTTCAAAATTAACATGTGATAAATCCATCACTATATATATAGTGATGGATTTATCACAATTTTTGTTGACCAACAATGTGAGTTTAAGAGCAACATAACACTTGGCCAGAATGCAAATAAACTCTTTATAAAATGCATTAGAATTCTGCAGTAGAATAGAATAAACTGCAATTCATAGACATTAATGTTATATCTCACTATATTTGACTTTTGTGAAAATTGAAGACCCATATTATTGTGCTAATGTGGTATTTAAAAACAACAGAAAAGAAATGTTCTTTGCTGCTGTATCTTGACTTTTCATTTAGCAGACAAACTTTTATAAATTGACAGTCGTGGGGAGTGCTACAGCCCCCGTTGTTACTACTGTTGCAGCATTTAATATATGAATATTTAGAAATTATATCAACAATGTCACAAAATGTATCTCAAACAATTTGATTTAACCAAAACAAATTTGTTATGCAAAATTCAGCTAATCTATTCATTTTTTAAATCTGGTTTTGGTACTTGGTGCGAATAAACTATTCAGATTAGTATTAGTATATTAGTATTCAGATTTCAGCATTTCAGTACATTTGTATTAAATATATGAAAGGAAAAGGAAAGTTAGAAATATCGAAATGAAAGGTATGTTGCTGACCGTTACAGAAGAAATAACATACTTTGATCAGTGTCACAAAGTAGTATCGGATCCAGAGGGAATACAATATCTTATATTGGTTTTTTTCACTGATCAAAAAGAAAAATGTGAATTACAGTGGCTGGCCAATAAGTGAAAGGATTTAATAAAATAAAAAAGGGATCATGCTGCCAAATGAAACTGACATATTTAAAACACTCAAAGATTGCAGAAATTAAATTATATATGCATAATTTAAATATGTTTTATTTCTAATAATGTTTGTCCTAATAACATTGCCATAATTAAATTTCAGGAACAGGCAATTGATAGAGAACATGAAAGAGATGTGTTCCAACAAGAGATACAGAAACTAGAGCAACAGCTTAAGACTCCACAAAGGTTTCAACCTATCAATGAACACCAAACCAGAGAGGTAACATTTTGAAGTATTATCAGCTGTGCTTAATGAGTGTGTGTGACAAAAGCAAATGACAGACATGCTGTAAAAATACTTTTTAAACTTTATAAAGTACATAATCTGCATCTTGTGCAAAGCAAAAAGATAAATCCATATTGATAAAGACTGAAAGTGTTATTTGAAACAGCAGAATAATGCAGAATGTAGATATCACAGTAATAGACCTGTCTGGAACAGCTAATGAAGATAGATCAAACTTCTTAAGCATTAATGGAAACATGAAATCTATTTGCCAGTTTGTCTAGGTTATTACATTGGAACATGTCCCACATGTTGAAACTATTTATTGTGAAGAAACCACTGCAAGTGCACCTACATTCACACAAAAGATGGTCACTAATAGCTAGGGTTGTCAGGCATGTGGTTTTCAACCTGAACTCCCGGTCAGAAAGGAATCCTGTTGGCTCCAGTCAGCACTGCTGACTGGGCTGTTAAAAGTCCAGTGTATCCCTGGCTCTGTGCAGCTCCTGGAAGTGGCTGCCATATCCCTGAGGCCCCTAGGATGGGGAGGCAATCAGGGAAGCTATGCCCACTGCCCCTACCTCCATGGCCAAAAGGGGGCTGCGGGGGCAGCGCCTGTGGTTGTGTGCAGTCCAGAGCCCCCTAGCCAACTCTGCCTAGGAGTTGGACATGCCAGCTGCTTCCAGGAGCCATGCAGAGCCAGAACAAGCAGGGAGTCTGCCTTAGTTCTTCTGTGCTGCCCACTGAGAGCCATCTGAAGTAAGCACCATCTGGATGGAGCCTGTGCCTTAATCCCTCTTCCGCACCCCAATCCCCTGCCCCAGGTCAGAACCTTCTCCTACATGCAGAGCCTGCACCACAATCCCCTGCCCCAGCTCGGAGCCTCCCTTCCACACCCAAACTATCTCTTGGATCCTTCATTCTACACTCCCTCCTTCCCCCTAACTCCCTCCCATATCCCACACCCATGCCTCAGACCTGGGCCCATCCTAGACCCCATCTCTGAGCCTCTCCCCACACCCAAATGCTCTCCTCGAGTCTCAGTACTGCTTACCTTCCTGAACCCCAAATCCTTCATCTTCAGCCCCATCCCAGAACTCACACCTTCAGTGGCAGCCCTCACCCTCTCCCACACCTCAAGCCCTAGCCCAATGAAAGTGAGAGTAGGGGAGAACGAGCAAAGAGTGGGAGGATGGAGTGTGTGGGAGTGGAGCCTCTGAGAAGGGTTGTGGCAAGGACAGAGCCTCAGAAGAGGCAGAGCAAGGCCTTAGGGAAGGATGAGACAGGTGTTTGATTCTGTGCAATTAAAAAGTTGGCAACCCAACTAATAGCTGGCTAATAGCCTCTAACTGGCATCCCAGCAGTTATTATTTTTCAGTTAGATACACATGGAATAGCAAATAACCTGCTAATGTATTGTTCAAAAATGTCATGATTTGTAAGGCCCTGAGGTTTCGATGAAAAATCCTATTACTGAATGTGAAAGACTAAGAGATAAAAACATAACATAATGTAAATACATTATTAGACTTGCTGTTTTAGTTACATAGTGGTATATGTAAGAATATTATGTGAACTTTCAAATAACTGCATAAAGATAATGAAGAGAAATGCCTCTGTTACATGATCGTCGTACTCATTAAAGGTTTAACAAAGTATTTTTCTGTCTCTTGCTATAGCTGACATCTCTGTATTCTTTTCACTAGCAGTTATAAAACATTGTTTTATTATATGTAAGTGCCTTGAGCAAGAAGCAGTATCCTTCTCTTTGCTTGCATTTTACAATAACTGCTCTGTTTTTACTTTCTGTTGTTTGATGTTGATGTTATTAGTTCTTTCACAATGGAGTATCTTTATACTTGGTCTCAGACTCATTTTTCTTTTCCTTTGATCTTCTCCCTCTGTGATGTCTAACTTGTTGCCTCAGACTTCAGTAAAACACTTGACATCCTACCTATTGATCTATCTTCCATCTGTCAAATTGTCTTGATTCCATTAGCTGTAGGATAAATCATAATTTCTAAATACTTTAGATACTGAAATTGACTTATTGAATGAAAAGCTGTGTTTATCCCATCTCTTTCTATCACTCAGTTTAACTCGGACCTTATCTTTGTGCCTAAGGCCAATGTTTTGATGCTCTCACAGTTTCCAAATCTGTAATTCTGTCCACATCACCTCTATAGCAATGCCACAATTTTGTTTCCCTTAGCCATACCTCTGCTGAAATCTTTACTTGTGTCTTAATTACTTCCAGTGTTGAATACTTCAGTTACTCCCTTAATACGGTGCTTCTAAGCCTCAAATGTCTCAAACTTCAGGAGATTCAGAATACTTTATCTAAAAGATGTTTTGCAGTGCAGGAAGTGGGACCATATAATCTGTATCCTTTTTTACTTTTGCTGACTATCTAGCCATCTCCAAATTCTATTTAAAAACTCATGCAGAAACAAAGTTTCTTGTTAATCTAGAGTTAAGGTAACGCTGTATTAACTGACTTGAATGTAAAAGACGTCAATGAAGGTAGAGTAGTTATAAAACTAATACTCTAAAGCTAAAAAATTTTGAAGTATAGAAATGCATAATTAGGGTTACCCAGACAACTTTAATTCTGCTCCCATAACAACATGATTATTTTACCATTTCTTCTTTCACAAATTATTTTAGTTCAAGGGCTTTTGGCACAAATATTTTATAGGACTTGAAGAATAGCAGGACTGCCAGAATTGAATTTGTTTTCCAGGATCAAGGCACTTCTTCCTTGGATTTTTGAGAGATCCCTTTCCCACTGATGGGCTGCACAGCAATACCGTGGTATATGTCTTTGCTCAGTAGGGAGTCTGAGGGCCTTCAGAAAGACAAAATGAGTTGTAGGGAATAGCAAATGCCATCACATAAAATTTACCAGAGGCATAATTTGTATTTATTGAATTTGGAAATACAAAATTCTAACTTTGCACATCATCAAAGGAGTTTTTTCTCCTCAAAAATCAGTGTTCTACTAATGCTAGAAACACATTCCAGTGTGCTAGAGAGTAATCACTATTCTTACCTTGTCATCCACCAGGTTGAACAGTTAACAAACCATCTACAAGAAAAAACAGACAAATGCAGTGAGCTTTTGCTCTCTAAAGAGCAACTTCAGAGAGATATACAAGAACGGAATGAAGAAATTGAGAAACTGGAGTGCAGAATAAGAGAATTAGAACAAGCCTTAATTATCAGTGCAGACAATTTGCAAAAGGTATTGTGTATAAAAGTTCCATGTATTTCCTATTCTTCATTTGCCTAAGAACAAGGCAATTAATCTAATATATATTTGAAAGTGTTTGTGAGCAAGCAAGCAAGTCTGTCCATTTGTTCGAGAAGTCCTAAATGGTAAGAGCTAGAATCACCAAATTTAGTATGCAGCCTGCTCTTATCATAACTTAAAGCAAGGTAAGGGTTTGGTTGTGCGTGAGAGGAGGGCTGAAGCTCCCTCACCCCATTTATCCGGGGCTGCATAAAACTCTACAAAAAAGAGACAGAATTACCAGACAAGTGAAAGGGGCTGCCTGGGGGTACTTCCTGCCATCTGGGACTGCCCTAGCCCTGAGCCTTCTCACCCCTCAGGCACCTTTTAGGGAAGGTGGGCTGAACCTCCCCGTCCCCCATTCAAAGAGGATCATTGCTGGCTCTTCCCCTTCATCAGAGAGCAAGGGGAAAGTGCATACAGCTTGATCCGTTCCTCAATCTGACTGAGGAGTGTAGGGGACAGATGAACCTGTCCCTGTCCCTGTCCCTGTCCCTGTCCCTGTCCCTGTCCTTGCTGGGGGACGTGCAGTCCTTTCTTGGCTTTGGCTGTGCCTGGGTGAGAGAGGGCTTGGGTAGTCCTTTTACCCTGGAGCAGCCTGCGTACTGAACCCTCATTCCCAGCCCCACCCCAGAGCAATGATTTAAATAAAGAAAAACAGAAGTTAATTGAGTTAAGGACCCAAACAACACCAACTAAGTCTTCTAGTAATAAATAAATGAAAGCTGAAGTAATTGTATATAATATTACCTTTTTTAAAGGTGAAGGAAAGAAAGCAGTATGGAGTTGCCACTGTGAAGGGAGAATTGCCCCTTGAAGAACAATTGCAGGCTGAAAAAGAAGCTGTGGACAGAAAGGAAAAAGAGGTACAGTATCTCTAAAATGTTTAGGTTTACTTTTAATATGAATTATTTATTGGTAATTTTTGCGTTACACCTAGCTCCATGCAGTAAACTCCAGTTCACTGTTTATACAATCTGTAGCAAGACCATACTGGACAGTGATCTCCATAACTCTCACAAGCTGTCAGGCTTATGCCTAGTAATTATTGGAATAGGTTCTCCCAAGGGCCACCTAAAGTGTTTTTGGAAGTGGTAGTGTTTATTCATTTGGTAGTACTTTTTAGTTGAATGGTTTTCCAATCTAGGTTCTAGTGAAGCTGTTGTGTATACTTGTGGAGAAAATCTTGTTATGACTTTATATTTGGTTAGCTGCAGATTGGCAGTATTGCAAAACACCAGTTTTTTATGAAGGAAAACCAGGTTTGGGCTTGATTTTTAGATTTCCATTGCTTTTCCTTTGCAATGGGGAAAATATGCCATGCTGAACCTTTACGAGGATGTTAGGGTTGGTTAGTAAGGTGCCCTACTACGGCACTAATCTGCACACATTAAGGCTACATTTTCACTGCCAGTTCTTCTGGCAGAAAATATGCTAATGAGGGACACATTAGCGTAAGTCTCTATCTCATTAGCATATTTTCTGCTGTTTCTTTTTGCGCAAAAAGAAGCAGTGTGGATGGAAGGGGTTTTCTGCTTAAAAAAAAAAAACACCATTTTGCGTAAGATTCTTATGCCTGTCCTGGACAGGGACACAGAGACAGGGACACAGAGACACAGACACAGACACACACACACAATTTTTAAAAGGCTGCTGAAGGCAGCAATAAAAGAAACTCATGTAAGCAGTCTTAAAATGACAGTTTTTTGAGAATCTAAAGCCACTGTGAGGTTAGAATTGGTAAATTTAAATGAGCCCAATCCTGCAGCTCTCCCTAACTGGAACTGTCATAGTGATTGGCTGATATCAGTGGTTTTGCATACAAATAGCTTACAGGCCTTCAGAGAATGAATGAGCGACCTGGGCGACTTCCAGTTCTCTGCTTCCTAATCCATTCAGTCTTAAGAATCAAATGTATCTTTACAATCAACATGGCCAGTATATTGGTGAACACAAATCTCATTTGAGTAAAATGCTGTTGTTGTAACATGAACAAAATTGATGCCATATATATGTGTTTTTTTAATGTGTCTGTTTTTTAAAAAATGTGGCTGTTAACCCCTTTGATCCACATTTTGGATGTACAGATCACAAACCTTGAAGAACAACTGGAGCAGTTTCGAGAAGAGCTAGAGAACAAAAATGAAGAAGTTCAGCAATTGCATATGCAATTAGAGATTCAGAGAAAGGAATCCACTACACGCCTTCAAGAACTTGATCAAGAGAATAAATTATTTAAGGTAGTTATTAGACAGACAAGATTGTAGCTTCATTTCTGTTTACCTGAATAAATTCATTCTGGGGTAAACCAAGACCATTAATTCGTATTTGATGTCTCAAGTGTTATACTGTTCAGGTTACAAAATACTAAAAATTTCATATAGCCATTCTTTATTTCATATGATCATCTGTCAGAATCTATTAATTGAAGATACTCAGAAAAGGATACATATTGCATCACATCTTATGGATTCTTTTTTTTTAATTTGGTAGGATGAAATGGAAAGATTGGGACTAGTGATCCAGAAATCTGAAGATGCATCCATAAAGGATCATTGTCTAGTAGCAGGGAAACTTGCTCGGATCATGCAGGAAAAGGAACAGGAAATAGATCATCTTAATGAGCAAATAACAACCATGCAACAGCAACTTGAAAGTACAACAGACAACAAAGTACGTTATTGTCAAATCTTTTGCAATATCCTAATTTATATGCATAGATTTTAAAGAGCACGTATACTTAGTCATTAATAGAATACAATGCTCTAACCTTCAAAACTAATGACTATTTCTCACTTCTTTTTGTGGAATCATCATTCTGTTAAGAAAAATACATTAAAATTAAAATTTCAAAAAACAGAAGCCCTGGTCAGATTCAGTGTATATTATCTCTTCCTTAATTTCATGACATCACTCTTCATTATATTCTCTAGCATGTTAAATAATTCCCTTCTCTCCTTGGTGCAAGACGTAAGTATAAAAGACTACTAGACCTTAGATCAATATGTCCCAAACAATGGATTGAGACCTGCCAATGGGTCACAGAAAGGTTCTAGGAGGATGCCCCTCACCCTGTACTTACTCTGCAGCAGAGTGGAATGGAATGGCAGAGTAAATCCTGCACCAGATTGCATTGTCACTCACTCAGATTTTGCCCAGTCGTCCCTCTGACGTGATGAAAGGGTGGCTAGGTCAAACTAGAGTGGTGCTGCAAATTGCAATGCCTGGAGTAGGAAACCAGGCTCAGGGCCATATGTGTTAAAACGAGGGACACATCCCCTGGCTTGAAATGGTTTCCATTATTTACAGGGTTTCTAGTTTGGTACAGTGGCTGCCAGCACCCCCTGCTAGAGGGTGAGTATGAGGCAGACCCCCGCTCCTCCTTGGGGTTTCTCAAGTCAGTATTAGTAGAAGTGCTACTACAGGTGGCCAGTGTTCTCCCAGTGGGGTGAGGAGGAGGAGATGGTAGTGGAGAAGAAGGTTGCTAGCCTATGATTTTGTGTGCCCCCTCTCAGTGTCACTGGAACAATTTTTAGGGTAGGGGGTGCTAAGACACCCCCTCCCACCTTACTCTATCTGTGCCCCTCGCTGCCCCAGATTGATGCCAGAGTGGAGGCAGCTGTAGGGTGCAGGGCATAGGGTCAGGGCCCCAGGGCCTAAGCAGAGCTGATGGGGCCCAGCAGCCAGGACTCCAGATAGCAGCAGGACCTCCTGGCATGGGCTGGCATCTGGGACCCTAATACAGGGTGCAAAACCTTAGGTGTGGTGAAACATCCTCCATACTCCTTATTTCCCACATTTTTGCCCTCCCTTTCCCATGCCTGTACATGTCACAAAATTAGGCAAAATGCAGTTGTTGGATCACCTTGCTAAAAAATTTGGGAACCAATACTTTAGGTCAGTCTCTTCAATACTCTTCTAGACCTCTTCCTCCTCTTAGGCTGTGTCTAGACTACATACCTCTGTCGGCAGAGGCATGTAGATTAGACAGATCAGCAAAGGCAAATGAAGCCGCGATTTAAATGATCGCAGCTTCATTTACATTTACATGGCTGCCGCGCTGAGCCGACAAACAGCTGATCAGCTGTTTGTCGGCTCGCCGCAAATCTGGATGTTCCCCCTGTCGACATCAAAGCCCTTTGTCGGCAGCCCCGTTATTCCTCGTGGAATGAGGTTTACCGGGGCTGCCGACAAAGGGCTTTGATATCGACAGGGGGAATGTCCAGACTAGCGGCGAGCCGACAAACAGCTGATCAGCTGTTTGTCGGCTCAGCGCGGCAGCCATGTAAATGTAAATGAAGCCGCGATCATTTAAATCGCGGCTTCATTTACCTTTGCTGAACAAACAAATCTACATGCCTCTGCCGACAGAGGCATGTAGTTTAGACGTACCCTTAGTGTTTTTTGTTTTTAAAATAATTTTATTTGTGATCTTTCACCAACTTTCAGTTTATTTCACTGAATAGCATTGCATTCAATATTCATGTGTGATTGAATTCATTTTTTTTGTGCAGGATTTCTTGTACAAGATGTTGGGGGGAATGAGTAAACAAACAGCTCCCAGAAAATCCAGGAGAAAGCATAGTCTGGTTGTTTTTTAGTTACATATTTTATATTCCTTTCATTGACTTTCTAGGTTATTGAAGAAAAAAATGAGCATATAAGAGAACTTGAAGCCCAGGTAGAATGCCTAAAAAGTGATCAAGAGCGTGTGAAGAAAAACCATGAAGAAGAAATTGAACAGCTGAATGAAGTAATTGAAAAACTTCAGCAGGAGTTGGCAAATATTGAACAAAAAGTACCTGTAGATGTTACTTCCATTCAGGAGGATGCTGACAGTCTGAAACAGCAGTTTGATACAGTATTGGCAGAAAAAGAAGCTTTGGAGAAGAAAATGGAAGATGATAATGTAAAAGCATCCCTTACAAAGAATGAGCTTGAAGAAACTAAATTAAAAATGAACCATTTGAAGAAAGAACTAGATATCTTAAAGAGGGAGCATGAGCAAGTATCAGAAAAATATAAGCATTTACTGATGGAAAGTGACAAGGCAGAAGTAGGGGACAGAAGCAAAGACAAAAGTGAAAAACTGGAAGAAGCCCTGAATGAAAAGACTCCAATGCTACTAGAAAATAAAATCCAGCTTACATCTATGGAAGAAAATACAAAGGTCACCATAAGCAACATGCAGATAAACCTGCAGCAACTTCAGGCAGCTATTAAAGAGAAGGATTCAGAGTTGTGCCAGTGTTATAACCAAATGAAGGACTTGAAAGAGCAAGCCAAGGTTGAAACACAAATACTTAGAAATAAAATACTGGAACTTGAAGAGCTACTTCAGGAAAAGGTTGCTGCTGCTCTTGTGAGCCAAGTCCAGTTGAATGCAGTTCAGGAGCAAAATAAACTCAGGCAAAGAACTAAGGCATTTTCAAATGAAGAAGCAAATAAAAGTACACAAACAGAGAATCAAAAACACTTAGCTAAAGGAGAGACAGAATCAACATTATCAATATTAACAGAGAAACTTTCAGAGATGGAAAATGAGCTGGAGAGAATGTATAGTAAACTGGAGCTAGAAAAAGAAAATGCAGAAATTGCACAGAAGGAGGTTATAAAAAAAGAACACAGACTATTAGAACTTCAGCAGTTACTAGAAGACATTGAGGAAAAGCACAAAGAGGAGATTAAAAAGGCCCCTAAACAGGAAGAGGTGCAAATATCTGAGGTAAAAATTGTATGTCATATGATCTTTTGCTCACTTTGCCTAAGAATCAGTTATTTTTATGGGAACTGTCGTAGGTGCACACATTTTTAGTAAAACTAAAGGCATTAATATTCTGTTACTGCATGAACAGATTCAGTAAGAGCTGTGCTAGATATATATGCACCTCTGAGTTACAAATAGAACAAAAATTTCACCTTATACTAAAAGACAGAGAGAAAGTCTTGTAGAATGTTGCATTGCAAAGTTGATCCACATTGTTCTTTGTACATATCCATATCTTCATCCACATATTTTCTCCTAATAACTATGGCAGTGTGGACACTCTCTTATCCAAGAAAGTGCCGATGGCCATTTTAGCCATAGGGCTTTCTTGCTCAAGAAATTCACGTAGCCTATCTACACTGGCCTCTTCCGCAAGAATAGTTGCTCAAAAGGGCTTATTCCTGAGTGGGAGCATCGTAGTTCTTGCGCAAGAAGCCCTGATTTCATACATGAGAACGTTAGTGTACTTGCACAAGAACACACGGCCAGTGTAGACAGGCAGCAAATTTTTGCGCAAGAGCGGCTGGATCCGCGTAACTCAGGGACTGCCTGTACCTTTTTTGTACCCTCCTTTGGGTGCTTTCCACAATGACACTGACTTTATATCTCTTTAATATTTAATTTATACTAATTTATTTTCATGGTGCCCTCCATCGATCACCAGTTATGTCACCTGTGATTTTGACCCTCTGAATCAAAGTTTAGTGTTGTCTTCTATTTTCCAAGGCAGAGACTGTATGTTCTGTGCTTAGCAATTTAATGAAAACCTCAGCTTTGCTGGTGAAAGTCTGAAGTTCACAGATATCACGTAATGTAGGGCCTAGACCAGTGTTCCCTCTAAACTGCATAGCAGCAGTTCTGTGCACGGAGCCTTGAGTCTCTGACTGGGTGGGGCTGATTAATCACCTGTGAAGCTGTGCTGCTGGGCAGGTTAGAGGGAACACTGGCTAGACCCCAGGTGCTAAAACCTTTTGTGCACATGTTGTTGAATTAAGGTCAAAAATTTCTCTTTAAAACTGTATGATGTTTAGCAGACTTCATTTTCCAGAAGCTTATTGTTTTCCATGCAGTCGTTTTATTTTTCTGGAGTTTGGGGATCTCAGTTAATCTAGAAAAAGTGGCCTTTTGAAACATAAGACTGAGAGGTTAGGTTGGTCGCAACACTACTTATTCAAGACACTTGACGTTTCTTCACATGATTTGTCTCATCTTTAGTTATTGTGGCGTGGGATGGAGGGGCCATCACTATTAGTATTTTGATGCCATTGTAATAGCTGTTTTATCTACCATTGCTTATATTTTGACATGTAGGTAGTCACAGAGCTAACTCAAGGTCAAGAAGGAAACGTACTCATTGCTGAACGTGAATTAGAAAAAATCAAAGCTGAATCAGCTGCTGCCAAAGAAGAGCTGAGTAGTTACAGAGAAAAGTCAGAAAAACTTCAAGAGGAATTAATGGTAAGAACTGGGTCGTTCCATAATTGTTTTATTTCTTCCACTGAAACACATTCAGTAAAAATGACTGTACAGTACACAATGTTCATATATTTATGAAAATGACATGATGCGAGACAAGATCTTTAATTGATGCAAACGGTATAAACATAGTGATTTCAAGAGAATTGTATCAATTTACATGATCTAGTCTATTTCTTGAGATAGTAACTTTGTGTTATCATCTAATAAACGTAATCTGTTTAAACAAGATGAAAAATAATAACTGTGACTCTTCATTGTATAGAGCATTTAAAACACTAAACTTGGTGGTTTAAAAGTATTTGGCTATCTGGGCTTCAAATGTGTTATTTCTATAGGTGAGAGAGACAAGTATGACACATCTTCAAGAAGAGCTTCACCGAGTCAAAGACAACCTATTTGAAGCAGAAAAGAAGCTTGCAGATTATATGAGAAAGGAAGCGAAAATAGTAGAACTTGAAGACATAAAGGATGTTGACAAACCAGATAGTGTTTCTACCAAAGAAGACGCTAGTTTTACCAGAAAAAGTTCATCATCTCAGACTGATAAGACTATGCAAATCAGTAGCTCCAACCAGACTTTACAGGTTGCTGTTAAAAATGCTGAAATTCAAAATGATTTACAAAATGAAATTTCATCAGAGGAGGTTGCAGAAATCATAAGAGAGTTCACTGAGAGAATTGAACAAATGCAAGAACTCCATGCTGCTGAAATCATGGACATGGAAACCAGACATATTTCTGAATCAGAAGCATTGAAGAGAGAGCAGTTTGTTGCAGTTCAAGTATTAACAGATGAATGTAATGCTTTGAAAGAAGTCATAGAAACTTTGAGAGCTAAAGAGGTATATATTGTATTTTTATATATTCTTCCATTCTGTATATTATCAAGAATTTTGTGGTTCATGCTACTATTAAATAGGGTTCCTATTTTTAGTCCTCTTAATCATGAAAGCCAATTTGTGCCATTAAGACATTCTACGGTTTTTGCAGCTGTGTTGAGTTGCTTCACCCAAGGGACAGTTTCTAGATCCCTCCCTACCTCTATCATCCCTTAGGCTAGAGCAACCGGCTGCCCTCCTTGGGTCCAGCCAGTTCTATAGACTTGTGAAGCAGAAATGTCAGCCCATGAACCTTCTTATTTCTGTCCCTTTTTGAGAGTTTCTATGTTGCCAAGGCACTGGGAGGGAGTCTCCCACATGACTCTGATAAGCTACTTTGTTATGATTAATCTGAACCCTTATTTTGTCATGTTGTGGGGTTTTATAATTTTAAATGTTTTCTTTTACAAATATAGGCCATCCCAATTTCTGGGTTACCGCACTCAGGATCCTATCAGGCCAGAGATGGATGTTCTAGTGGTAAGAAACTATTGTTTTATAGCCATAATATTTCTCAGAATAGTATTATAAATTAAATTTGGGTATTTTTCATAGACTTTATTTTTATTCTGCTTGTATGATAAAAACCAAAAGTAGCTGTGCATTACTTTAGTCCTAGCACAATGGAAATTACAGTTCTTCTGAAAAGGTAAAATATCAATCTTGCAGGTATTTCTTCTTAATTAGGACTTTTCTACAGTGATCTTGGACCAATATCATGATTTTATTAAAGAAACAACAGGTACTTACTTGATGCTTTTCTCCTCCATTTTCAACATACAACAGCACAGCAAAGAGTTTAACATTCAGAAAGAAACCCCAGCATAAGCAACATGTAATCCCATCATATACAGGCAGTCCCCGAGTTACACGGATCCGACTTATGTCGGATCCGCAGTTACGAACGGGGCCCTCCCTCTCCCTGGTCTCCAGCAGACCAGGGAGAGGAAGCAAAGCCGTGGAGCATGCGGGCAGCTGACAGACGGCTGGCCGCGTGTTCTGCCACTTTGCTCTGCTTTGCTCCCCGTCCCCCTGGTCTGCAGACCAGGGGGACGGGGAGCAAAGCAGAGCAAAGCCACGGAGCCCGAGGGCAGCAGGACAGCCACGGCGCGTCTGGGCTGTCCCGCTGCCCGCGTGCTCCGCGGCTTTGCTCCGGACGCCTGTGATACAGCAGCTGGGGCGCTGCTGGTTGGTCCCGTAGCGCCGCTCTGGGCGCCACTGGACCAACCCAGCAGCACCCCAACTGCTCTGCCCCAGGTGTCCCCAAGTCAGCAGCTGCTGAAACTGACCAGTGGCTGACTACAGGAAGCCCCTGCCCCGGGCTTCCTGGAATCAGCCGCTGATCAGTTTCAGCAGCAGCTGACTTGGGGATGCCTGGGGTTCTTAAGTTGAATCTGTATGTAAGTCAGAACTGGCGTCCAGATTCAGCCGCTGTTGAAACTGATCAGTTTCAGCAGCGGCTGAATCTGGACGCCAGTTCCGACTTACATACAGATTCAACTTCAGAACAAACCTACAGTCTCTATCTTGTACGTAACCCGGGGACTGCCTGTAATCCCTTCCCCAAATTCCTTAGTTTTTGCCTCCTATAAAAGTGGTATCTTCCTCTTTTCTTTATCCATGATCTTCCCTTAAGTATATCAAATGTCTGTAATGAAAACTAGAGCCAATTCAAACCCCATTTTTAAGTAGCATTGTGATCTTCATCCCCTGTTTGCCTGACAACCTTCTGTATTAAAGGAATAGCTTCCTTTCTGAACGGTAGCCCAAGAAGCAAAGCAAAAGCCAACCTGCAGTAACAAAAGGAATTGTAACAGGAGCAGCAGTGAAAATCCCTTAGTAAACAAATGCTGTCACATCTGGGAAAGGCAAAGAGCGTTATATATTATGTGACTCTTAATTACTCTAGGACAAAAATATGTGTGCCAGTGAGGATATTAGTTGCCTTGAGGATAGAAATTGGAAGCTGGTTCCTTCTCTTCAGATGGAGTTCCTCTATCCTTTCTTTAACTGTTTTCAGCATCTCTCCAGGGCAACTCCTGAGACCTGGATGGTATTTAAAGCTGCGGTTCTCTGGCAAAATCTCTCAGGGTGCATGAGTGGCAATACCACTGTCTCCTTCCCATTGTAATACTTATCACATGCTCCTCTTTCCATGACTGCAGAGCTGAATGTGTATACCAACCAGAGTGAGTGAAGCCCATCACATTTTTACCACAAAAATTAAAACACTCTGTTCTATAGTAGCAATCAGAAATAGATTCAACTTTTACAGGAGGCACAGACTATAGACACTGAGAAGGGTCAGTTGGCAAAGGATCATGTAGTGTTCAGATAAATGTGTTGGTTCTGTCTCCCTGAATTTTAAATTATTTTCTTTGCTGCTGTGTTCTAAAAGAACGTAAGAATGGCTATACTGGCTCAGACCAAAGGTCCATCTAGCCCAGTATCCTGTCTGCCGACAGTGGCCAGTGCCTGGTGCCCCAGAGGGGGTGGACCGAAGACAATGATCAAGCAATTTGTCTCCTGCCATCCTTCTCCAGCCTTTGACAAACAGAGGCCAGGGACACCATTTCTATCCCCTGGCTAATAGCCTTTTATAGACCTAACCTTCATAAAATTATCTAGCTTCTCTTTAAACTCTGTCATAGTCCTAGCCCTCATAGCCCCCTTTGGCAAGGAGTTCCATGTGGGTTGATTGTGCACTTTGTGAAGAAGAACTTTCTTTTATTAGTTTTAAACCTGCTACCCATTAATTTCATTTGGTGTCCTCTAGTTCTTATATTATGGGAACAAGTACATAACTTTTCTTTATTCACCCTCTCCACATTACTCATGATTTTATATACCTCTATCATATCCCCCCTCAGTCTTCTCTTTTCTACACTTAAAAGTCCCACTCTCTTTAGCCTCTCATATAGGACCTGTTCCAAACCCCTAATCATTTTAGTTGCTCTTTTCTGAACCTTTTCTAATGCCAAAATATCTTGTTTGAGGTGAGGAGACCACATCTGTACGCAGTATTCAAGATGTGGGCGTACTATAATTTTATATAGGGGCAGTAAGATATTCTTCGTCTTATTTTCTATCCCTTTTTTAATAATTCCTAGCATCCTATTTGCTTTTTTGGCTGCCACTGCACATTGCGTGGACATTTTCAGAGAACTATCCACGATAACTCCAAGATCTCTTTCCTGATTAGTTGTAGCAAAATTATCCTCCATTATATTGTATGTATAGTAGGGGTTATTTTTTCCAATGTGCATTGCTTACACTTATCCACAAAAAAGGAAACCAGGCTTAGAAGACAAAACACAAAATTTTGATGTTTTGCAACCATGTGACCTTTTTTGTTATCTGTCATGTAAACAGTTCACAGTAATTCAACTTTAGTGTTTTTCCTTTTATTTTAGATTCTAGTTCGGACTGGAGTCAAGGAATTTATCTTACCCAGAGCCAGGGATCTGACACAGTATCAGAAGGAATAGGAGAAGAAGATGAAACTTCAACAGATCTGCTTCCAAAGAAAATAAAGGTAAATTGGAGCTAATGTAACAGGAGTATAGCCATGGCTGAGCCTGAGTGGGCTGTGGCCACCCACTTTGCATCTAGGCCTGCCCCAGTGCACCCAGCGAGCCAGCCAGGGAGTGGTACAGCGACACTGGGGCTTACCCTGCTCTGGGATCAGGGTTTTCTCCTCCCCTCCTGTCCCATTCCCCCCTGCTTCCCATTCTTGCCCACCCACTTGAAGCCAGAGCTCACCAAGTGGGCCCTTCTGGCTACACCACGGTGATGTAATTTTTTTTTTCAAAACAAAATTATTTTAAAGCTCCTTAATACTGTCTAAACTAAAGCACAGATCTGCAGCCTTCTCTTCTGGGGAAAGTGGAAGAGCCCTGTAAATAGCAGATATTTTAAAAATTATTTAATTATATTTGATAGCTTTCTATCATCTGATACAGCTAGCTACATCTGATAGCTTTCTTTGATAGGATGACAGGTCTTGTAGATTAGGGAGAAGCAGTGGATGTGGTATAACTAGACTTTAGTAAGGCATTTGATATGGTCTCGCATGATATTCATATCAATAAACTAGGCAAATACAACTTAGAGGGGGCTACTATAAGGTGGTGCATAACTGGCTAGATAACCATTCTCAGAAAGTAAGTAACTGTTCACAATCCTGCTGGAAAGGCATAACAAGTGGGGTTCCGCAGGGGTCTGTTTTGGAACCAGTTCTGTTTAATATCTTCATCAATTATTTAGATATTGGCATAAGAGAGTACGCTTTTTAACTTTGCAGATGATACTAAGCTGGGAGGGGTTGCAACTGCTTTGGAGGAGAGTGTCATAATACAAAATGATCTGGACAAACTGGAGAAATGGCCTGAGGTAAATAGGATGAAGTTTAATAAGGACAAATGGAAAGTATTTCACTTAGGCTGTGTCCAGACTCAGGGGTTTTTTCGAAAAAAGTAGCCTTTTTTCGAAAAAACCTCACCTGCGTCTAGACTGCAGCCGCGTTCTTTCAAAATTAAATCGAAAGAACGCGGCTTTTCTTTCGATGGCGGTAAACCTCAATTTACGAAGAAGAACGCCTTCTTTCGAAAGTTCCTCTTTCGAAAGAAGGCGTTCTTGAATGTAAATAGGGCTTCTTCGAAAGAGAGCATCCAGACTCACTGGATGCTTTCTTTCGAAAAAGCAAGCCGCTTTTTTGAAAGTTCAACATGCAGTCTAGACGCTCTCTTTCGAAAGAGGCTCTTTCGAAAGTATCTTTCGAAAGAGCCTCTTTCGAAAGAGGCTTGCAGTCTAGACATAGCCTTAGGAAGGAACCATCGGTCTCACACATACAGAATGGGAAGCGATTGTCTAGGAAGGAGTACGGCAGAAAGGGATCTAGTGGTCACAGTGGACCATAAGCTAAATGAATCAACAGTTGTGATGCAGTAGCAAAAAAAAGCAAACATGATTCTGGGCTGCGTTAACAGGTGTGTTGTCAGCAAGACACGAGACGTCATTCTTCCGCTCTACTCTGTGCTGATTAGGCCTCAATTGGAGTATTGTGTCCAGTTCTGGGCAGCACGTTTCAAGAAAGATGTGGAGAAATTAGAGAAGATCCAGAGAAGAGCAACAAGAATTATTAAAGGTCTAGAGAATATGACCTATGAAGGAAGACTGAAAGAATTGGGCTTGTTTAGTTTGGAAAGGAGAAGACTGAGAAGGGACATGATAGCGGTTTTCAGGTATCTAAAACGGTGTCACAAGGAGGGGGGAGAAAAATTGTTCTCCTTAGCTTCTGAGGATAGGACAAGAAGCAATGGGCTTAAACTGCAGCAAGGTAGGTTTAGGTTGGACATTAGGAAAAACTTCCTAACTTTCAGGGTGGTTAAACACTGGAATAAGTTGCCTAGAGAGGTTGTGGAATTTCCATCTCTGGAGATATTTAAGAGCAGGTTAGATAGACATCTGTCTGGGATGGTCTAGATGTTACTGGGTCCTTCCATGAGGGCAGGGAACTGGACTCGATGATCTCGAAGTCCCTTCCAGTTCTAGTGTTCTATGATTCTATTCTATGATTTTTAATTATCACCGCTATGTATATATTGGCTACTAGCAAAAGCCAGCACTACATAAACAGTTTTGTCAAATGAAAATATGCTATTTCCCTTTCTAATAATTATAAAGAAGAATATGTTCCCAAATGGGCTAGTCCTAGCCTGTATACAAACTTCAAAAGCATAACACAAAATTTGAATGGAAAATTTCCAAGACTTACTTTTTAAAAATATAAGTTTCTGTCGAGAACTCAGTTCAAATTTGCAGAACTAATGTAATAGATTTTTTTTTTTTTTTTTTTTTTTTTTTTTTGTAATGAACTTCAGTGGCTGCTTCAGTATTTGTTTCTGGGGGGAGAGGGGATGCTAAGTGGAAGTGGCAGTTAGAATTCTTATTTAAACATAAGTTGATTGTACTGAATTTACAAATGAACCCCAATTCAGCTGTGTCCCTTTGTATTTGGGTTTTGAAATTCTTTTGTAGCAGGATGGCTACTTTTAAATTAATTACTGAATGTCCAGGGAGGTTAAATGTTCCCCTACAGGTTTATGTATGTTACCTTTCCTGATGTCTGATTTGTGTCCATTTATCCTTTGATGTAGAGACTGTCCAGTTTGGCCAATATACATAGCAAAGGGCATTGCTGGGACTTGCTGGCCTATATCACGTTAGTGGATATGCAAGTTGATGGTGTGGCTTATGTGCTTAGGTCCTGTAATGGCATCACTTGTATAGATATGTGGACAGAATTAGCAATGGGGTTTGTTGCAGGGATAGATTCGTGGGTAAGTTGGTAAGTAGACATTGCTTTTCCTTGCATAACCAGCCTCTTTTTTTCTGATGGCAGATTCTACTGTGCCTCAGCCAAGATCACTGTTATGACTATCACTCAGTACTTACAATTTTTTTTCCTGTTATTGTTACAGGGTTTGCTGAGAGCAGTGCATCAGGAAGGTGTACAAGTGCTATCTCTCACAGAATTTCCTGACAGTGAAAGGGATATAATGTCTCTTAAACAAGGGCCAGAATTGTGGCTTGAGGAAAGGAAATGTTTTCTGAGCACCATTTCATCACTGAAGGATTTAATTAGACAAATGCAACTGCATAGGGAAACTGAGGTATAAAAACTTTGCATGGGACAAAATAATTTATACAACAGCATTTGAAACTAGAGGTGTGTGAATAATAGCCAAGCCACCAGATCCACCATAGCTGCCTCTCCGGAACCCTTAGGCAGAGAGCAGCTCACTCTTTAAATGGCCAACTGCATTCTGCTCTAGATGCTGGGGAGAGAGGAGGAAGGGTTGGCATGCTGCCCTCACTTCCTCAGTAAAATCTCTCAGCTCCCACTGGCCAGTTTCTTGCCAATAGGAGCTGAGAAATTTTGCTGGGGGCAGGGTCAGCATGTGAAGCCTCTCCCCCGCCCTGCCCCCTTCCCCCCCCCCATGCCCAGAGCAGACCCACGTGAAGCAGCTAGCTGACTGAGATTTCAGCAGAGAGACAGACAGCCTGCCTCAGATTCCTGCAGGGCTGCTGGCTGGGAGCCACCTAGGTAAGTGCCTCCCAGCCAGAGCCTGCCTCTGGCACCTCACCCCCTTTTTCACCCCAACTATCTGCCCCAGACCACCACCCAAACCTTCTGGACCCCTTTCCTCCCTTCTCCCGGGTCACAACTTGCTCCCAGATCCTGTACCCCCCTCTCCTCTCCTACATCCTTACCCCTTCCCTGACCCTGCACCCCATTCCCCTGCCCAGGTCACAACCCAATCCCTCTGCACCCCCTTCTTCTGGGTAACAACCCCCCCCCCAACCCTGCACCCACTCCTAGAGCACATCCCCCAAGCCAGAATTCTCTCCTGTACTCTTACCTCTCCTGAACACTGCAACACGAGCCCCTGCCTCAGATCACTAGTCCCTCCTTCACCCAAACTCCCTCTCAGACCCCACATCCCGTACATAAGTGTGGCCCTTGATCGCTTGCCAAAATTTTGGAATGACCTCCCATTAAAAATGATTGTCCACCCCTGACCTAACATGATTGGGCCAGATATAACTAATAGTTTATTTTTACTAATAGAACTTGGGAATTTTAATATAATGCACTTGAACCTTACAGTTGTTCTTCCAGTCAGATGAGCATATTGCCTCTGCATTGTGTTTTTGCCCAGTGTTGTCATTTCTCATGCTGGATATGGGAGATGTTCATTTTTAATGTTGGAATATTCCAATATATAGTTCCACTAACAGGAAAAAAGTTTATCCTTATAAGATAAACTTTATTTTTTATTTCATTTATTTTATTTCATGTTCTAGTGCTTTATAATGCTTGTTTGTGCCCCAGCATGGGTGCCCATGTGGAAATTTGGCTCTTAAGAAGAAGTTTATAAACACTGTAAAAATATTTCAAAGTACCCTTTTCCCTCTGTTCCTGACTTACATTTTGTAAAAAAAAGATACTGTGGTGTTTATCAGCATCTAAATATATATCACATAATTTACTGCAAGATTAAAAAACATAGTCCTGCAAGATTAAAACAAAACTAAAAAAATCATTATTGAAATTCACCTTTTAATAATACAGTATCCCTGGGAGGCCCAGCATATTAAACCTACCTTTATGAACGTTTCTAGAAGTTAGACTGTTCTGAAAGATGTTATGTGGGACAGATCATTGGGCCCTATTTTACATGCTTTCAGAGCAACGGATTAATTGCTTTTTTGCAGATTTTTTGTAAACTGAAGTCAAATGAAAAGTAGTGCATGAATTCTGCCACTCTTGCTTACCATGAATACAACTATGCTCAGTGATTTCAATCAATCTGGATACGGCGTAAGATATTACCAGTATGGCTAAGAGTGTCAGAATCAGGCCATAGAAAATAACAGACTAGTCTGTTTTCTGCAGCTGAGGATCTGTAGTTGCTGTTCCTTGATTTTCTGCCTTTCTTCACCTCAGGTGTTAGTGGCTTGCAAGGGATTGTCTGCCAGCTGTGGGGCCAGCTGGAGTTCATCCCCAATGCATCTTCTGTGCTACGGTAGACAAGCCCTATGCCATCTGAGGGTCCTTACGCAAAGTTAATTCCCTGTTTCAGATCCGTGGGTAGTTTTCTTTCCTGTTGCACTGCCTAAAGGGCACAAAAGGAGAGGAACAAGTCAATGAATCTAGCACAGTATCACTACAAAATGTTACCAAGATTAACTCTGCTCCATAAAAACCATTAGTATAGTATACACACAGTAATGTGGTGCAGGACCACATAGTGCTGTGGTAATCAGCGAATAGGGTTCCATCCATTCCAAAGCTATACAACTAAAAGGAAAATCTGATACGATATAAAACAAAATTTTTCTACATGGGGCCAAATTTTCTAAAGTAGGGATCTAAATTGCCTCTGTGAAAAATGCAAATGTCAGTTTGCATGCAGAAAATAGCATTTATTCATACAAAGAGAAGAATTGCATGTATCCAGTAAGTACATATGTGGACACAAATCTCAATATGCACAGATACAAATTGTGTCTGTATATCTGAAATGAAAGAAGCTTAGCGTTTCACTGACTACCCACATAAAATTATTATTTAACATAATAGGTATACTTACAGATCTGTTAAATGCATAGTCACTTCTATCTCATTATAGATTTATGCAAACTGTGAATCTCCTGAGACTGTCCCAGATTGGCGAGGTGAACTCCTGCATGCTGTTCAGCAAGTATTTCTAACAGAACAAGATGTTCTTCTAGCAGCATTTCAAACAGAACTTGCAGAGCTAGGTACGAAGGATGCAGTGGTATTGATGAACCAATTAGAGCACAGACTTCAAGAACAGGTGATGCAAAATACTAGTTGAGTTCAAAGTATATTTATGTATATGTTAAATTTTAATCTTTGATGTACAAATAAAGTAGGAAAGCATTACAGACCAACAGTTTCCTTTATTAAGTGTTGCATTAATTGCCGATTATTGGAAAAATACTTTAATTATTATAAGGACTGTAGCTACTTGGCAATATGGAAGTAAAATTATCATATACTTCTATAGAACGTTTAAGAAGTTTGTTGCTTAGATATGACTTTCTGGAGTTTTACTTTTAAATGTGTAACACTAACAGGTTATTAACCAAAGAGTGGCTATGGATTTCATTCAGAATGCAGATAGAAGAAGTTTGCTAATGGAAATTCAAGTACTGCATGCTCAGATGAACAATAGAAAAATTAATCCAAAGAGAGAACAAGAGATTGATCCAAAAAGTCAAGGTACTTTATGTTGTAATATTGTATGCATTAGGTATCTTAATTTGCAATTAATTAGCTAATCGAGAAGTTGGTGGAATTTCTATCGATTACTTGATTCAATGGTAAAGGGGAATGTTCACTACCCTCCGCTGTCACTCTGCAGTTTAAATGTAGTAGGAACCAGGCATGCAGGCAGCCCACCGAGCTTTTACTACATTTAAAATGCAGAGCGGCAGCGGGTTAACTCCTGGGGCCGGCGCAAGCTGCGCCTGAAAAGTCCCAGCACGAGCTGGCTTTGGGACCACTGTGGCTCTACCTCCTCTCTCCCCGCATAGGTTTATCAAGTAGTCAACTAGTCAACTACTCCCTTAAATCCCTAGTATGCATATATACCTGTGCATGTGTGTTTTAAAAATATGCTTGAAAATGAAGTATAGGTATATTTCATTCTGCATTGCCATTTTCAGGATTCCAAACTTTCAATTTTATCTGACCAATATACCTTTTGAAATTAAATTAACCTTTCTGTTTACAAACTCTTACCACTATCTAATTTAAAGAGATGCGGAATGATTTTGAAAATGAACCCAAATTTTGCATCTTCAGGATTTTTTCTAAGCCTGTACTTTAGTTGTTTAGCTCTAAGAGCTTTAAGAATATCTCTTTAAGATGGGTAGTCATTGATAATTATTCAGATTGTCATGTACAGACATGACAGAGACAAATGTTCAAAGACTAGATGTAGTACTATTATTTTTCTGTGCTGCATGACAAATACGTTTTCTATATTTCACTGTATTGTGTGATACCAGAAAGTGTAGTTTCTCTAATTTTATTATCAATAATATGAGTCTTTTTATGTATTTCCAGAGAATGCATATATTTATATGTAGCTATAATTCTTGAAATGTTAATGGACTACAATCATTTTATTGAGCCCCTTTTCAAGGACAGTATCTGGACACTGTTTAGGTCTTGCAAGCTTAAAGGCATGTGGGAGTCAAAATTGAATATAAGAATTTGAAATAACTGTGCATCCAATCCTTCTAAACAAATATTTGTTTTAAGTGATCTTCACAAAGATTAAAATTCACTCTTATACACAGGGCTTGCACAGGGCCTAGACATCATTTTGAAAGCTTATGTGGAGCAAAAGTAATTGTAATGGTTCTATGCACGGGGCAAATTTTAGCCCAAAGAAGTAAAATTATTTTTAGAATGTGGCTTGGGTAAGTTCCATATTAATGTTGTTATCTCTAGAAATGCTGGAGTACAACATGGAGCAGAAGCAGTCTCAGATACTGGAGATGCAAGTGGAACTCCGTAGCATGAAGGACAGAGCGGCTGAACTTCAAGAACAGCTGAATTCTGAGAGAATTATGGTTTCAGAACTGAAGAATGAACGTGCCCGAGCTAAACTAGAACTTGAAACAACTCTTAAAGCCCAGCACAAGCACTTAAAAGACTTAGAGACTATCAGGTATGGCTTTCAGTAGCTGACCTTTCTTGCATTAGAGTTGTACATGTTTGTTCTTGTATTGCCATTTATTACCATATTAATTTTATTAAGTAAATTGTTACTATTAGCATTTAAGATTGCTGTAAAAACATGCATCTGACGAAGTGGGTCTTTGCCCACGAAAGCTTATGCTCCTACACTTCAGTTAGTCTATAAGGTGCCACAGGACTCCTTGTCGCTTTTGTAAAAACATTGTTCTGGAAAAAATAGCCCATTTTTCCAATTGTGAGCCTATGGAAACAAGGAAAGCTTTGGTTTTTAAGCTTTACTTGTAGTTTACTCTGAAATATTTTCCCAATCCAAAGAGAGATATTTGAGATTTCTGTACTTACTTTCAACCAATATATACAAAACTGTAAATATTTTATTAACTTTTTGACACAGTGGCAAGAAAAAACAGTTTATGTTGAGATTGACATGAAAGAAAGATATGAATAGTTTGTGGTAAATGTTATGTTCAGTTCTATGTAGCTTATGTGAATCACTCTTCCTTGTGGCTCAGCTGCAGAGATGACAGGGTTAGAGAATTTGAAATCCTGCTCAGGAAATAAATTTCACAGTTTCCCTTTACTAACTTTGCAAATGTGCCTCTTAAACATAAGAACATAACTGTGAAGAGTAGGACTTTTAACATGGTTCAAAAAGAGCTAGATAGATTCATGGAGGTTAGGTTCATCAATGGCTATTAGCCAAGATGGGTAGGAATGTTTGTCTCTGTTTGTCTGGAAATGGATGACAGGAGAGGGATCACGTGATGATTACCTGTTGTGTTCCCTCCCTTTGGGACATCTGGTATTGGCCACTGTTGGCAGTCAGGATACTGGGCCAGATAGACTTTTGATATGGCCATTCTTATGTTCTTAAAAAGGGTACTTTTGTTGTCCTTACATATACCTACGCCTCTGTAAACTCCATTCCAATTCATCTGATGAAGTGCATTTTACCCACAAAAGCTTATGTCCTAATAAATCTGTTAATCTTTAAGGTGCTATGGAACTCCTAGTTGTTTTTGCATATACAGACAAACATGGCTACCCCTCTGAGACTGATTTAAAAAGCAGTTCTCTGTGTTAATGTTAAATTCTGTTTTCCTCATGTAGTTTGTGGATTTTTGATAAAACAATAATCCTAAAGATAGCCTATGTGTCTTTGTTAGGACTGAGGTTAAAGAAAAAGCAGCAGAACTAGATAAGTTAAAAGATACAATGGCAAATGAACAGAAAAAATCAAGAGAGCTTCAGTGGGCTTTGGAAAAGGAAAAAGCTAAAATGGAACGCAGTGAAGAAAGAGGACGAGAAGAACTTGAGGTACCATATCTTTGTTCTCAAATTATCCTTAACATTAAAAAAAGTACTGTGCAATATATGGGATAGATTCTCCCCTCTGCTGCTGCAGTATAATCACTGAAGTTGGAAGAGGCTATTCTAGAATCTTTCCCATACAAGCAGCGAGGCAGAAAGGATCTGATCCAAAGTCCATTGACATTACTGGAAGTGTTTATTGGATTTCTGGCTTATTTTATCACGCCCGTGGTTTTTAAGATATCAGTAGGAAAGGAGCCACCCATATTATGCCATTTGCTCAAAGAGATGTGTTGGCTGACAAGGCAACAGCTGCAGCTCCCGCATATGGTTGCCAGGTATCCAGTTTTCAGCTAGAACTCTGGTTGAAAAGGGACCCTAGCAGCTCCAGTCGCCCCAACTGACTAGACTGCTAAAAGTCTTGTTGGTAGCAGCAGCTGGTTCCGCATGACTCCTGGAAGCAGCTGGCATGTCCTTCCAGCTCTTAGATCAGGCCTGGGCAAAATACGGCCCATGGGCCTGATCTGGCCCTCCAAGCCACTGGATCCAGCTTGCAGACGCTGCGGGGAGTCCTGGGCTGGCTCCCCGTTTGCCTCGCCCCGCCCACACGCTGCTCAGAAATGTGACTGCAGGGCGGTTTCACTTTAAAAAGTGAGCTTGGAGGGAGAAGCTTTAGGAGCTGTTCCCAGCCCCAGCACAATCCTATTGGCTAGCTTCTGGCCAATGGGAGCTGCCTGTTTCAATAATGGAGCACAAGGGGCTCCTAGTTATTCACAGAGCACATGGCTGAAGCCTGTGCAGGGGACAGGACAGGCAGGGAGGCTGATTCAGGAACAGGCTGCTGGTTGGTAAGTCTCCTGGCCGGAGGCTGCCTCTGGCACCCCAGCTTCTTCCTTCTCTAGCACTCTGCCCCCCAAATCCTCTGCCCCCCTCCTGAACCCATATCTCCTCCTGGATCCAGCACCCCAATTCACTGCCCCAGATCACAGTCCCCTCCTGCCCTAGCTCACAACCCAATTCCCTGCACCCCCTCTTAAACCCCAATTCCTTGCCCTAGGTCACAATCCAACCTCTGCACCGTACTTCAGTGCCCCAGGTCACAACTGTTCCCTTCTGCACCTAACCTCTATTCCAGACCCCGCACCGTCTCCATTAATATCATGAAAGATTGTGGCTCTCAACCACTTTCCAAACTCTTGGAGTGGTCCCCCATCAAAAATTATTTCCCACTCCTGTCTTAGGTGTAGGGACGGCTGGGGGACTTTACACAGTGCCCCTCCCCATAACTCAGGCACTGCCCTGAGCACTGGCTCCACTGATCCCATTGGGTGGTACCTGCAGCCAAGGGCAGCACATGGAGCTCCATAGCCACTTTTGCACTTAGGAACCAAAAGGACACTTCCAGGAGCCGCCTGAAGTAAGCTCTGCCTGGAGCCTGCACCTCCTATCCCCTCCAACACCATAAACCCCTGACCAAGCCCTGAGTGTTCTTACACACCTGACTTTACCCCTACCTCCAGCCCTGAGCCCCCTTCTGCACCCTAACCCCTCATTTCTGGCCCCACGCAGGAGCCCACACTCATAGCCCATACCCTGTCTCACACCTCAACTTCTGGCTCCAACACAAAACCTCCTCCCATACTCTGAACCCTCATCCCCACCCCACAACCTGGAGTCCTCTCCTCCACCCAAAACACCTCATCTCCAGCCCCATTCCAGAGCCCACACTCCCCCACACACACCCCAAATCTCTGCCCCAAATTGAGAGGGTGGGAGAGAGCAAGCAATGGCGAGGGATATGGAATGAGTAGGAGGCAGGACCACAGAGAGAGGTCAGGTCAAGAGTGTTCAGTTTTGTGCACTCAGAAAGTTGGCATCCCTCCTGCCACATCTGCCTAGAATGTTCACTGCACATGCGCGCACACACGCACGCACAGACACATACCGGGCCCACCATATGGCTTCCTAACCTAACTAGCTCCTGCAGCAGAGAATACATTTCCCAGCATCCCTGTTGTCTCTCAATGCACTGGGTATGGCAGAATTCAGCCCTCTGTATTATTTAACATTTGCTTTGTAATCAAAATATCAGGCCAAAATAAGAATCACTTTCATAATGTTTACAAAACCAGTGACAAAGTTTTAGTGATATGACATTTAAAATATTGTAAATCTTAAAAGAAATGTGTCTAAATAAAATGTTCATGTTATCCCTATGGCCCCCTGTTGTGACAAGTAAACAGTTATGCATACCTGACATGAAAATCTGCCTTCACCGTTTAGGAAGTAAAAGTAACTAGCTATATATATAGCCAGGGTTTTCACACTGAAGGGTGTGGTAATCTTAAGAAAACTATAGGCTATTGTAGGCATTGTTTGTCTTAAATTGGTTAAAAATTCATTCTCTCATACATTTAAAAACAAACAAATCTGATTCATGGTGCTAAAGCAAATTGTCTTCATTTAAATACTTAGCAAAATGACATATTTTAAATGCATATAACTGAGCATTTTCTTTTATTTTCTTATGTGAAAGGATTTGAAATTTTCTCTTGAGGATCAAAACCAAAAGAATTTACAATTAAATAGACTTTTGGAACAAGAGAAACAGCTGTCCAATGAACTGCAACAGAAAATTGAATCCCAGGAAGTTCTGAATGCAGCCCAGCTGTCACAAGAACAAGCCCGTAGTTCTGAGCTTCAGGTGCTCCTTGAATCAGAGAAAGTTCGAGTTCTCGAAATGAGTAGTGCCCTGGAAAGGGAGAAAGAACTGTGTGCTCAGCTTCAGCGTGTTGAAGATAAGGGGCAAGATGGCACACCCAGAACTGAAGAGTTACTTAAAGATTTACAAAAACAAATGGATGAAAAACATGACCGTATAGTGGAGCTAGTCAGTGAGATGGAAAGGTATAAACTGGAGTCTGTGCAATTGAAGCAACAGATGGAAAAGGAGAGGCAGATTCAGAAGAAGACAATACAGACAGAACAGGATGCTGCCATATTAGCACAGAAGAAAGTACATGAACTTGAGTCCAAAGTGGAAGATCTTCATGGGCAGCTTGAAGAGAAGAGACAACAGGTTCATAAACTACAACATGAGGCAAGGAAGTTACAGGAAATAATACAGGAGCTACAGAAAAGAGAACAGAAAAGAGAGGAAAAAGATGCTGAAAAAGCAATGTGCCCGAATCTCAATGAGGTACAGTAGCGCTTAGAAGAATGTGTAACACTGAGATGAATTCTAAAGGTGCCACTATGCTCTGAAATCTCTAGTTTGATTAGATGGGCAGTAAAATTGAGAAGCAACGTCATTGGATTCATTTGTCACTTTTAACTCACACTTTGAGAGTCTGTTTGCTAAAGCCTGGCTGCTGGTGCACAGTATGGCTGCCAAAACCATGAACAGGAGCATTAGACCACTCTAATTTTGCCTTCTCCAGAAAGCTCTAGACACACCCCTCCATATATCACATGCAATTGAAATCACTGAGGGAGGTAACTGAGTGGCACCTGGAGAAGTAAGCAAAGCCTGAATGTAGGTCCACATACATATATACATTGTCAAGCAGACCATGCACGAGTCCCAGCACCCCACCTGTTCAACAAATTATTCCTATTCAGTAGGAATACAGTGCCCACCGAAAACACCATTTTTTCATGATGTATGTGGGCAATTTTTTTGGAAGAGGTGTATAACCCCACATAAAATAAAATGTTTGCCCTGTGTTTAGGAGTGTGTGTGGGAAATATCACACATGTTCTAAAAGTGAGGAAGAACGGACAAAATCTCTGTGTTGATGTGACACCAACAGGTGGAACTGAACCTGGGACCTCTGGAGCTCAGTGCATGAGTGTCTATAACTTGAGTGATCAAGCCAGCTAGCTCTTAGTTAAGGCTGTAGAGCAAATGCATTCTTATCTTTCTGTAAGTGGTCTAAGTGTCACTATGTGGGACAACTTAAAAAACAATGAATGGTCCTGCAGCACCTTAGGGTATGTCTGTATTGCAGGCTAAAGTTAACTTAAGCTACGCAAGGTCAGCTATGTTAATTGTGTAGCTGAAGTCAATGTAGCTTAACTCAGCTTTTGGCACTGTATACACAGCAGGAAGTTAACTTCCCTTACTTCTCGTGTAATGAGGGTTACAGAAGTCCGAGTAAGAAGCCCATTATTTCTCAATTATTTTGAAATAATGTGCTTGCTGTTTAGATGCGCACTCTGTTATTTCAAAATAAGCGTGCAGTGTAGACATAGCCTTAAAGACTAACAAAAATGTAGATATCATGAGCTTTCATGGGCACAACCCACTTCTTCAGATGAATAGAGTTTAAGGGATCCAGGTTCCAAATAAATAGCAGAAAAAAAAGGTAGATGGGGACGGAAAGCCCAACCTGTGCTAAATGAGACTAATAGAGTGGGCTGTGAAGCTTTTATAAGTGTCTGATACTTAGCTTTTGATGTCATTTGGGTGTTGAATATAACTGCCTAGCCAGTTCATGGCTTTGTTCAATCCTTGCTTATGTGGGACAGTGAACGACACCCAGGAGGTATGAGGATTACCCTGACACCCACCACATATAACCTCATTCATGTAAACAGGGTTGCACTGGGTATAATTCAGTGTAGAATTTGATACAACATGCACTTAATTGTCTGTAATTTGACCTAGAACTGGTTACATTTTACAGTGTTTTTCCACTGAAATACACGTACCATTTACACTTTTATATATACATATGCAGACTAGTTGGGATACATCCAATGAGAGAACAAGAAATTGGGTTCTACAGCAGAAAATGGAAGGAGCTGAAATGAATGAATCAACCTATCCCACACTGACTGAAGTGAAAGGAGAAGGTGATCTAGGTGATGGAAGTAAAATTCTGGAGACTGTCAGACAGAAGCTCCAAAATGTATCTTCAAAGCTGAAACAGTTGGCACACAAAGCCGCCAGCAGGTTAGATGCATCTTCAGCTACATGTTTTTGCTTGTATAAGTTGTACCTTCCTGGACCAGCACCCTCAGGACCTGACAACCAGTCCTGAACCAGGGAATTTGCCAGACCAGAGGAGGCTCCTGCCCCCTCTGCTGCTGCTAGCTGAAGAGCCCTTCCCAACTCTCCCCACTGGCTACAGGGCTCCACAGCCACCCTGCCTCCTCCCCAGAGCACCCCCACCAATCCCACGCTTGGTCAATGCCAGCCGCTCTGATGCTACCAGCTGTGGGGCTGCATCACTGGTCCCTGCCATGGGGCTCCATGGCCATCCTACCTCTTCCTCTGAGTGTTCCTTCCATCCTGGTCCTCCATCTCTGTCCCCTGGTCCTCTGCCTCCGTCCCCTGGTCCTCCGCCTCCGTCCCCTGGTCCTCCCCCTCTATCCCTGGACTTGAGTGCCACAAATGGTGGTCCAGGAGCTAGGTCCAGGAGCTAGGAGGGGGTGGGGGAGGAGTTGCTGAATGTGGGGCCCAGATTTTCCCTGTTAGTGCTCCAGCCCAGAATCAGCCACTGGGATTGCAAACCAGAGATGTTGCGGATGATGGAAGTCCAAACTATAGAGGTCCAACCAGTAGCAGAGAACTAATTGTAATATCTTGACACTTGAATCAGAATTTCATTCTTGTGCTAATCTAGTTGTTTGTGGTGTAACTTTAGGCAAATTACACCAGCACGAAACTGGATCCCAAAGTAGTGAATACAGCCCTAAATATTAACAATTCTTGTAATCTATTATTAATTCAGGCAAAAAAAGTTGGCTTTTTGTGCAGGGATGGGGGGAAAGTTACTTGAGCTTGATGTACATGGAAAACCCCTACAAGAATTTAGTAATTATTTTATTCAGTAATGCTTTGAACAGTAATATAATGAAAAAAGGCTTGGCATAGATCCTGTAAATAGTGAATTATAAATTGTGCAAAATACTCATTCAGATTGACATTCTGCACCTTCTTTTATTGGCTGCTACCATGTAAAAGGGAACTTAATTTCTGCCACTTGCTTCGTGAAAGCCCAGTGTGAATCAGTTTTTGATTCTGTTGTTACACTGACTTAACAGAAATTAATGTGAAGTGCAATACTTTGAACATATTCTGTGCTTCTGAAAATGTCTCAAATACAATTGGTCACAATGGTTTAAGAATTTAGTCCAAAAGCCCAAATGTTTTCAGCGCTGTGAAACTCCCCTTCCAAACAACAGTAGCTGCTTAGTGCCAAGTACGCTTTAAACTCTGGCCAGTTTAAGTTAGATGCTTAAATGGGAACCCTTTGGAATCTGGCCATTTTTCAGGTAAAGACACTCCTAGTCCAAAGGAGTTTGATAACATTCCATAGGGCATGTATTTATGATAAGTGTCTACAGAAAAACAAATACATTGTTTGCTAAAAAAGTTCAAGAACCAGAAAAATACAGTTATACTTTGTGCAAATTGGATTCATCATAGCGATGTCTCCTTTTGAAATTACAATCACTTTCCTTATTCCTTCAGAAATGCAGAAATCTAGTGCTTTATAAAACTGAGTACTTCACCTTAGTTATGTTGTATTATGCTGCATACACTATAAATACTTGCTATTTTCATTTCAGGTTACAGTTTGAAACAGCAGATGATGACAACTTTATTGGGGTACAGAACAATATTGAAGATGCTCTTTTATTGTTGGGAACATTACCTGGATTGTCCCAGTTAGAAGAGGTAAGAACATATAATCACTTTTGGTAAACTTATTCAGTGAAAAATCAACTCTAGACTCTGCTTATTTAACATAGACAAAGAGTGCTGTAAATCCTTTCCTTTTTACCTATTTTGACAGGGAGTTACAATTTGACGTATATTTCACATTTCCTAGCATTTTCTTTAGGAAAAATACTCAAAATTACTTAAAGTAACTTATATAGCAGCAAGCTACTGTAGAAAAACTCTAGTCATTATTTCTTGGGTGTGAACAATCGGTGTTTAATATTTACTATATCAGGCTGTTACGACACATAAACTATGTTGTCTTTACCAAGAGAAATGTGTCAGGAAAGCATGCATGTGATTTGTGAATGTTCAAACCATGAAATGAGGCAGGCTGGCACAAAGAACAATAACTGGGCAATATTTGGTTCTTTACCAGCTCTGTCAGTGATGGGGGGAGGGTGCACAAAGGGGGCAGTTGCTATTCAAAAGTGCCTGAGGTTCATGACTGCTGCCACCTCTATTCCAGTGGCAGCTGGAACCCTGGGCTCTTTAAATCTCCACCAGAGCACCGCATTCCATGCTCCAGATGACTCTGAGAGCTGGCGAAGAGGAGGTCCTTCCAGGAGTTTGGAGCTCCTCCACCTTGCCCAGGGGCCTGGCAAGTCTGTTAGCCCCCATTCTTGACTGAGTTCAACCATAAAGCCAACATCGGTGTGAAGCATCTATTTTAAAAATAGCTCAGAATTACTGCTCTTTGAATTTTTAGAAATAAACGTGAACATAATACAAATAAACATTTCACATTATTATAATTAAATTAGTTTGTGTTGAAATGTTCTGGTATAATATGCAGTGTGTAACATACAATAAAAAGTCACTGTACCTGTGTATTAACTCACCTATTGTTTAGATTAATAATATACTTTTTAGATTTTTCAAAGTAACAAAGCACTGCTGTCATCCTCAAAAAATGTAATCTATAATAGGGTAGGCATCATAGCAATTTGATTTCATGCAAGATTTTTTCTTTCTAGGTGAAGTTAGTGTTGCCCCCTGGGATCCCCTCTAGCTCACTAACTGAAGGACTGTTGAGACAAAATGCAGAACTGTTAGGGCTTGTCAGCAGACTAAGTGAGGAAAAGAACAATATGAGGAATGGGGTCATGAAACTGGAAGAGGAACTCAGAAGATACCGACAGAGAGGACCTTGTGGAGACAATGTATGTATCTTCTTTAGGCATTACCATAAACAAATGTTTATAAATTCAAAAGTACCTCCCTGTTTTCACATCTGAAAAGTGAAAACATGGGACAGGACTGGGGATGTAATAGTGTAGTCAATTAACCGATAAGCAAAAAGCGTATAGGTTAAAGCTATACACTACACGCATTTCCCTCTCCCTGCCAGTACATTTTTAACAGGTTGGCCAGCAGCCCGGCTCAGTTCTGGCTTACAATGGATCTGGGACCTACCGCTGCTGCAGCTCTGCATTTAAAGTGTATTAGGAGCAGAGCGGGCAGGCAATCCGGCTCAGTCCTGGCTCACACTGGGTCTGGGATTTACCCCCGTTTCAGCTCTGCATTTCAAGTGTATTAACAGCCAGGCAGGCAGGCTCAGTTCTGGCTTGCACCGGGTCATGAGGTTACTCAACTATTCAGTTAATGGATATTTAACATCCCTAGGCAGGACATACAAAAGTCCTTTTCTGTACTCAGTGGGCTGGCAGTCTAAGAGGAGGGGATGAGGAGTGATCAATTTTTTTCTACCTTTTTTTCCCTTCTTCTTACTTCCCCCACCTCCACTCCCAGCAAGAAGATGTGAATTGTTGCTTTTCCTGCCCTCTAACTGTCTGTGATTAGGGTGCTACGGTAAGCTCTCTTTTCCCCATAGAGAGGCACTTCGTATTTTCATCCACCTTTGCACAGTTCACTGCCATTTCTCCTGTTAGTCCCTTATAGCTCTTCAGCTGGGTTATATCCCATCATCCACCTTAGGAGCTAACAGATTCAAGGTGTTTAAGACTATAAAGCTACTATAAACCAGCTGTTTGTGCTTGTTCTTGGGACAAATGCAATGAGTATACTTTTCCTTGGAAGCTAATACCATCATCTCACAGTGCTCCCGGTTCCCTATTATCTTAAAGTGTGAGAGCCCAAGATTCTCCTCAGACCACTCTAGTAACGTGATGAGCACACTACAGAATCAATGGAAAAAATGACATAAGAAAATGTGTTGTTAAAAATAGGGTTTGGTCCCTCTCCAGTCTTCTAGATGCTCACTGGACGATGGAGCTAATATCGATACACTCAGTGCCTCTGAGAGAGAGATTTGGAACAGAGAAAAGCTGTTGCTACAGAAATCTTTGAAACAAGCTGATGCAGAGCTGTCCAAACTGAGAGCAGAACTAAGGAGTGAAGCTTTCCTGAGAGATTTGGGATCAAATTCTGAAAACGCTGTTTTAAAGGTAAGAAGTTTGTAACTAACTGCACTGTTTGAGCACAGTGGGCTGCCTTGTTTAGAATTGAGCATATTTTTCATTGCCTTTACCATTGTTCTCATCAGACTAACTGGGGAACATCATTATGATTCAGTTTTAAGAGGATTGGTCTTAGAGACACAGAACTCCATTATAACTTGCCATGGGGCAAGACACACAAATACACCTGCCCCTCTTCTGTAAGTTACGTATTTTATTGCGTCTCAAAGCAGCCCTGCATTATGGAGCTGGTATTCAAAGACCATTAGCATTTAGTGCAGGCTCCTCCATGGCAACAAAAGGTGAATAATCACAGATTAACTTTAGCAGTAATGATGTCAAAATTCTTGGAATTGTAACAGTCCTCTGAATGCTTTACTTACTGTGCTCTCTTTGTTTCTTGTCATCTAGATAATTTATGGAAAATTCCTGAGAGCAGAGAGCTTTCGGAAAGCTCTCATATATCAGAAAAAATACTTACTGCTCTTAGTAGGTGGATTCCAGGAATGTGAAGAAGCCACCCTGGCCCTCATTGCAAGAATGGGTGGGCAGCCTTCATATGCCGACCTAGAAATTATTACACATCGTTCAAAGGGTTTTACCAGATTTCGCTCTCTGGTCAGAGTGTCCATTGCAATTTCAAGGTAAATCACAGAAAGTTACAGATTAACCGAACGTGAACATGCAGTTTAGCATATGATTTATTTAGGTCCTAATTATTTGCATTATTGCAAAAATTACAGATCCCACAATATTGGCCCGGGAGGTTTTTTGCCTTCCTCTGTAGCATGGGGCACAGGTCACTAGCCGAAGGATTCTCTGCATCTTGGGGTCTTTGAACCATCGTTTCAAGGACTTTAATATCTGAGATATAGGTGAGAGGATTATTCTAGCAGTGGGTGGGTGAGATTCTGTGGCCTGCATTGTGCAGGGGGTCAGACTAGATGATCAGAATGGTCCCTTCTGACCTTAAAGTCTATGAGTCTATAATATTAGCTTCTACTGCAATTTTGATGCTAAATTCAGATTTATAACCCCAATCCCTCCCTTGTGCCTGGGGCCCCATCCCTCACCTCCCACCCACTTTTGCCCCCCTCCACTTACCCCTTCTCTCTTGTAGGAGCCCAAAGCACCTCCACCACAGCCCCGACACCAGCATGCCAGGTGGCACAGCCTCTGCACTGGGTAACACAGCTGCAGCACCCCTCCCCCCCCAGTCCTGATGCTCTGAGCAGCCAGACATACTCTCAGTCCTGGTGCTCTGAGCAGCATGGCTGCAGCGCCCCCAACCAAGGTTCCCTCTAAGCAGCATGGTAGCACATCCCCTCCCTACCACTGCTCTGTCCTCAGCAGGCAGCTGCTGCTGTCCCTGAGAGAGAATTACCTCTCCCCCAGCCAGGCAGCTCTGTGGGCAGAGCCCTGAGCCCCTGGCTGGTCAGAGTTCATTAAGCAGCTGCTTAATTAAGCAATCACACAGCTTAGAGCTGTGGTCAACAACCGGTCGATCGCGAGGCCTCAACCAGTCGATTGCGAGGCATTCGGTGCCCCCCCACCCTCCCTCCCTTTTCCCCCCCACCTGAGAAGCCCCCTACCTACCTAGTGCCAGCTTCCCGCGGGGTAGACAGAAGTCCTGCCTCCAGCTTCGCGCCACTTCCGGGGGTTCCGGAAGTGCCCTGGCTGCTCCCCTCCCACAGCTCTGTGGCGTGCTGGGCATGCTGCAGGAGGGGGCATCGGCCCTGGAGGAAGAGTGTGGCGGCTTTCCTGAGCCGCAGGAGGGGTGAGTCGAGTGCAGGGTTTTCCCTGTGCCGCGGGGGTTGGCCCCGGGGCAGGCGCCCGCGGGGGTTGGCCCCGGGGCAGGCGCACACAGGGGTTTGGCTGCACCACAGGAGGGGGGTTTGTCCCCAGGGCAGGCATACACGGGGGTTTGGCTGTGCCGCGTGAGGGGGGTTTGGCCCCGGGGCAGGCATGCACGGGAGTTAGGCTGCGCCACTGGCTTCCCTCGGGGGAGGAGGGCAGAGAATCCTGCGAGGAGGCAGGTGCAGGAGACTCTCTGCGCCCACTGTCTCCCTGTTCCCTCTCCCCAGCCTCCTCTCCCCACTCTCCTGTTCCCTCTCCCTAGCCTCAGAAACCTGTTCCCAGTGGCATTCTGTCCTCAGCTGTAGAACTCTGGCCCTTCTCAGAAATAAAGACAATGCAGAAACTTTGTGTGTTTGACACAGTATTTTATTTAAAAATGAAGCCTGGCCAACAAGCCCCCATCTGGCCACAGCATCAGAACACTCCTGCACTCCTCTTTTCCCCAGACCCTACATGTGAGCCTATCATACACTGGAACCCCTGCCCTTGGCCCCTCACATACCCCAACCCAAATGCCTGAACTCTCACATCCACAAGCCTGTGGCTTGCTTAGTACCCCAACCCTACATCTGACCCCAACATTGCCAAGCCTGGAGCCCCTTCCCCGAGCTAGCGTTCCCTTCTCCACCTCCTCCTGCATCCAGATTTCCTCCCAGAGCTTGCACCTCTCACACCTTCCCACACCCAAATCCCTCATTCCCACCCCGGAGCCTACACATCCTGTCTCAACCCAGAGAGGGTATGGCTAGACTACAGGAGCTTTTCAGGATTCTGGAGATATCCCAGAAAAACTCTTCTGCATCCAGGGATGCGTTTGTTCTTCCACTTCTTTTAGTGGAAGAGCAAACATGATCTTTCGGTCACTCCTATATTCCACTTTCCATGAGGAATAACGGGGGTTCCAAAAGAAGGGGTTTTTCTGACATTTGGTCCAATCTAGGCAGGCCAAATGTTGGAAAAACTTCTTCCTATAGAAGAATTGGAAAAAAAGCAGCAGTATAAGGGTTGGGGATAGCAAGTGATGGAGAGGAGGAGAATAGAGAGGGTGGGGCTTCAAGGAAGGGGCAGGGTGGTAAATCGTGGCTTCTTCTGTCATTTAAAAAGTGATCTTAGGTGTAAAAAGGTTGGAGACCACTGGCTTAGAGGGAACCTTGCCCACAGCCCAAGGGCTCTGGGCAGCTAGTTCTGAGCACCAGACAGACAGCGCAGCCCAGTGCCAGCTTCCCCAGATCCCTAAAGGGACAGGCGAGCCAGCCTCAGCCTGCCTGGCCCAGCCAAGGCAGACCACTGGCTGGGTCCTTTCCTGTGGGTAGAGTGCAGTGGGGCCATAAGGGCTGTTTGGAGAGGCACAGCCTTCCCCTGCCTAAAGTACTCCCTTTTCCAAGTTACCACAATTAATAAAGGTCCATTATTCCTTTTCCATGATTCAGCCACAACTATTTGACATTCATCCTACAATTCACAGAGGGTCTTCTATTTTATCAAATTAAATATGTAGTGTAATCCAGCATTATTTGTGATGCACTCTAAATTATAAATTGTTGTAGCCATGAATATATGCACCTTAAACAGAAGGCAGAATTACACTGAGCACTGGTAAGGTAGAGCCCTGGTAATGCAAGCTATTTAAGACATTCTGCAGCACCACTGTAAATCAAAGCAGACTTGGCTCTGTGTTGGAATCCAGTCACATCAGAATTTATGAGCTATGATGATAAGCTTTAAAGATTACTAATGAATCCCTGGTGACGTCTCCAGAGTATGTATTTTATAAATGTATCATTGTTTCTTTTCTGTGATCTACTGTTCTTTAAAAGTAAAAATCTCTTAAAACACAGGCATTGTAATCCATACAATGGAATTGTGTCTAAGAAATCAAATTGCTAAAATTAAGCTTTTTGGATATAATGAACAGAGGATGTTGTGTGGATAAGCAGTAAATATTGCGGCTACATCTGCTTTTTAAATTCTTTGTGAGGCCTCAATCCTGAAAATACATGCATGCTTTAGGCACATGAATAGTCCCCCAAACTTGTATTATTCACATGCCTCACATTAAGTATGAGTGAAAGTGTTTGCAAGATCACTAGTCACTGCAGCTCTTCCTTTAGAATATACCACTGCTATCATGGACCTTTTTTCTGCACTGGGACTGAACTTTTTGCAGTTATTTGCTGTGACTTATATTTTAAGATGTTAATGCTAAATAATGTAGACATCTAGAACAAATGCAACATTTCACTGACATCATTAGAATTGTATGGGTACAACTGCAGGTAGAATATGGCCCATACCTTTTCTTAGGTAAATTGTATTTGTTAAATACAGGTTCTTTAGGCTTTAAAAGTCTATTTTCATACTTAGTTGGCTGCTGTGTGGACTATTGTACCCCCTAGAAAATTATAAGCTTGATATTAAAAAAAGTAAATATTTGTCTGACTCAAAATATTTGTCTTTATTCTAAATACAGAATGAAGTTCCTGGTTCGTCGGTGGCACCGAGTTACCAGTTCTAATTTAATAAGTGTCAACAGAGATGGCTTTAGTCAGAACACAGGTAAATCACTGACTGGCAATGTTTGAAGAAGCACCATCTATGAATTACACAAATGCTGAGTAAACATTTTAGGTCAACCTCCCTATTCTGGAAGCAGTAGGTTGCTCCTTCCCCGTCATTTCATTAGCTAGCCCTGTTTCTCTCACGTTTCTGGTCACCCCTTCAGCAGTCCACTGCATTCCACTGAGCACAGACGTTCGGCTGAACACTCTTGTATCTTTCTTCTTGTCAGATGCAAATCAGTGTCGTTTTTTTAAAACATTGCAGCTTCCTCTTAGGCAAAAGGCAGCCTGTGAAAGGTGAGATTTTTCTGTGTCTGCTGCAGTGTTCTCTGATATCAGAGAGCCTTCCCCCATCTCTGAGAAGGGTGAAATAAGTCATCAGAATGGAGAGGAGACCCTCCACTCTCAACAGCTAACTCTAGCAACTACTAAACTCCTCTCTCTAAAACTAATGGTAAGACTACAATTCAGCTGAAAGCTAAGAAAATGAAGAGAACTTGCAAAGCAAGAACCACAGGTTCAATGCCCATTGTTGGCAGTAAGAAGAAACTGAGGAGATACCAAGTTCGCGAGGCATATATTGAGTGCCATGGAGGTGTCTCTCCAGGAGATTCCACAGCAACAGGTGATGCTAAGGGAAAAAATTTCTGATGACTGTGCATGCTGCAGGCACGCGCACCTAACTGGAATCAGTATGAGCCATCACTCAAAGATTTATAGTTCTAAATTAATCAATGCAACTCAGGCAAGTGGCAGGTTTACGTGAAGGTTACTTCTAGGCAGAATACAGTAGCTCCAGTCCATGGAGAAGAGAAGAAAATCTAACTTTGCTGACTAAAAACTGTTTTTCTGCAAAAAAGGCTCCCAGTCCTGGTTGTGTATCTCCACCCAATATTCATGGTTAATTTGTACAGATAAAGTAACTATTTTTGAGAGTGCCTCAAAGGAAGTTTTGAATGGATCTTAGTAACACCAAGATCCTGAGAAGTGGAAAGTTGCAACTACTATACCTGAATGCAATGGAGGGGAAGTAACCTATATCCATGTACTGGGAAGGCTTTTGGTAGAACATAACATTTTCATTTTACAAAAATTATTTGTGCTAAATGGAAGAGCTGTTACAGCTGTTTGAGTCTTCCTTTGAGAAGTTTAAGATGAGTCGTTTGTGGGTACACATGTATTTATTTCTGAACTATTCTGTGGCCTAGTTTCAGATTAGGTGTCAAAACAGATGATTGAACAGTGGCAATTGGTTTTATTATCTGGTTTGCTGCAGTGCCTAGGCGCCCCAGTGAGGGACAAAGGTTCTGTACAAACACAGAACTAAAAGATCAGAGGGGTAGCCGTGTTAGTCTGAATCTGCAAAAGCGACGAGAAGTCCTGTGGCACCTTATAGACTAACTGAAGTGTAGGACCATAAGCTTTTGTGGACAAAGACCCACTTCGTCAGATGCATGGCTATGCATCTGACAAAGTGGGTCTTTGCCCATGAAAGCTTATGCTCCTAAACTTCAGTTAGTCTATAAGGTGCCACAGGACTCCTCGTCGCTAGAACTAAAAGACAGTCCCTTCCCCAAAAGAGCTTACACTCTGATTGCAACACAAGGGACAACAGATTGTTGTAGACATAGGAAGAAATACAAGTAACCAGTGAGACAATATTGGTCAGCATGGTAGGCAATGCTAGCTGCACTTTAGCTGTTTTTTTTTTTTTTTTAAATCTCACTTCACCAGATATAAAACAAAGAGTGCACCTGAGAGATCTGTCCGTATACAAAATGTCTGATTTTTACAAGTTTATATTTTTATAACTAACACTTGTAGTTATTTTAGGTAATGAGCTAAGGCCCGATTCATTAGCTGGTGGTCTGGAGCTCTATGGAGAACACAGACATTCTTCTGATAGATCCAGATCAGATCTAGAGTCTCTCAGATCTCCTGTAAATTCTCAACATAGGTAAGTTTGTTAAATAATTATTCATTTGAAAAGTTTATTTCTGTAGTTAACATGAATGCATGTTAGGAGTGTGGAAATTCCATGTTTTGATGCATTTTATACTATGTATTTTCTGTTCAAGGCCTAACCTTGCAGTTTCCATCCTTACGATGTTTTTCAGAAGCCATCAAGTGTCCATACATAAGCCAAAGGCTTTGCTTCAAAATTATGTAAATGCTTCTAACTTTTCATGCAAGCGTTCATCTGGCCAGTCAGAGTATTACCACTGAGACACTGCAGTGAAATCTTAGCACTGTTGAAGTCATTGGAGCCAGTATTTCTCCCCAGAGGGAAGATATTTCAAAGTAACTGGAGGCCTTTCTTGACATCAGATAGAGTTGTGGATCCTAAGCACTTCCAAAAATCAGGCTTCAGCAGTTCTCTGGGATGTATTTTCACCTAGTGCAATGGACACATCCTCTCCCCCTACAGTACAACTAGACTCCTGTCATTTGTAATCTCATAGCCTATGGAAACTACAGCAGTTGGTTACATGGAAAAGTATTTGACCTAGTTTTAGTTTTCTGTATAGACACTGGAAACTACAAAGAACTAAAACCATATAGAACTACTTCAACATGCTGCTTTTTCTTAGAAGAAATTTTTATATAAAGGTACTTGAAAGTACTGCTACTTCTGCGTGTTTAATGCAGGCTCAATAAGAGTCTCACTTGTGCCTTTTGCCTCAGAAAAATGCCACAGGAATCTTGGGAGAAGCAGGGACGTTAAGCATCTGAGGGTACATCTTCACTAAAGAAAAAACACCCACAGCCACAAGTCTCAGAGCCCAGCTCCAAAGACTCCAACTCACAGGGCTTGCACTACAGCACTAAATATAACAATGTCAGCATTCCCGCTCAGCTTCTAGAACACACGCACCTTGGCCAGATTTCAGAGCCCAACCAGGAACATTGATACTGCTGTTTTTAGCACCAGGCTCTGAGTCCCTAGACTGGCCTCTGCAACTAACTCACATGGGTCTTTTTTGTAGTGTAGATGTATCTTGAGGGGGAGGGGAAGTCAGATTGGGTGGTGTTTGGAGGGGGTAGAGAGTGAGTTAGGTGGTCGAAAAGATGGAGTGTGCTGAAGAAAACGGGGAGTCCGGATGAGGGTCAGCAAAGTGCCTTCAGTAGATAACTGTGATTTTTCTAAAATTCAGTGCATCTATATACTTAATATTGGTAACACTGCTGCTACATTCTCCTTTGGAAACTGTATTCCAGAACAGTAACTTCAATTTCTGAAACCTACATCTCATTATTTGTCTTTCACTAGGTACCACGGCACCCATGCTGATTTAAGCCCAGCTTCCCTTGCATGTCCTCAGCTGCATAATTATGATCCTGATAGAGCTTTAACAGACTATATCAATCGACTGGAGGCACTACAGAGGCGACTTGGAAGCGTGCAGTCAGGTAAATATCAAACTTTCCTCTTCTTCGAATGCTTGCTCATGTCCATTCTGGTTGGGTTAGGTTAGGTGCACGTGCCATGTGCACGGACTCCGGAGCTTTTTCCCTTAGCAGTACCCATTGGGCCAGCCAGGGAGCCAAGTATACTGGTGCGTATATTCCCCTGCTGGTCCTCCACCCCTTCAATTCCTTTTTATCGCCTGTGACAGTAGCTGGAGCGCTCATCTCATTGTGTTCTTCCCTGAGTGTTAGCTAGCTTGTAGATAGTAATTGTTTATAGTTGTAAATAATGAAGGTCGTGTTTGTTAGAGAAGTTTTTCTCTCTCCACTTATCTCCCTATTGCGGAGGTAATGCCAGGGCCACACAGCTGCACCGTGTGTAAAGTATTTGAAGCTGATGCCCTGTGGTGATCCTCGCGACGCTTGTCTGAAGTGTCTGGGGGAAGGGCACCGCACTGATAGCTGCCCTATCTGTAGGAACTTCAAACCAAGGGCAAAGCAGGAACGTGATTCCTGCTTGAAGCTCCTCTTAATGGAGTCGGCTTTACAACTGCCAGTGCCGGAAGCGGCACCGGGTGCTCACAGCGCACCGGCATCCATTAGAGAGGTATCGGGGGCACCGAGGCAAATGGTGCCAGTGAGACCAACAACATCAAGGCACCAATCCTAATTGCTGGTGCATTTGAAGAAGTACAGGGGAAGGTCACCGGCACGACATGGCCTGCAGGTGCACCACAAGGATTAACACCAGGCTGAGACCTCCCAACATGACATTCCCAAGACACGTAAACGGCACTGGTTGAGCACGAAGCATACAGGAGGCCTCACGTCTGAAACTGAGATCGAGGAGATCCTCCAACCACTGATGCCGAAGGCCTTCGATGTTGAACGGGAGCTAATAGAGCATCAGGACTGACACAGGCTGGGGAGGACAGTTGGCAGTCCCCCTTACAGGTACCAGAAACAACCGTGCCATCTGAGCAGCCACGGGTAACCCCGAGCTCATTACCGACACCAATGTTGGGCCCAATTTCAACTCCCCTTATGGTGCCACACCTTCCTACAGCAATGGCTATGGTATCAGGCCCTAGGGTACCGACACTAGCGGTACCAGCATCTGTGGTACAGACTCTGGCCCTGATAGCGGCACCAACCCTTCCACCAATACCAGCACCTGTGCCATGTATAACACTGGCACCGCAGATGATATCGGCATTGCAGATGGTACTACCGGTGTACCTCTTGCCGACACTTCAACCAGTACCGCCCTTACCAGCACCGGGAGCTGCTCCTACTTGGGCACCGATGGCGGGCCTGTTGACTGCAGCACCAATGATGGTGGGGATGTCAGGGCCCACAACCCAACAGACGTTCGCCCATGAACTGCCAACGATGCTGCCCCCAGCACCGCCACAACGGGCCAATACCACATCCTAAGGGGAAGCCTGCAGCGATGGCAAGGCACACGTCTTCCCACTGTTCCCTGGCACAGTCTTTGGCATCGTCATGGTCGGCTTCCGAATACTCATCGGAGTCGGAAACGGAGTCAGTGCACTCAGAAGGGTCTTCAGCGGGGTCAAGATCTCAACACCGATACCAGTCACCCTACTGGTCACGCCATTACAGTTCGATGCCTTCCCAGCCCCACTTGCAACAGTGGCCACCGCAACAATAGCCCTTCTGGACCCTTGGGCATACCACCAAGCCCAGAGGCCACCACAAGCTAAGTACTCATCAGTGACCTCCCACTCCAGGGGTACTCCTTCTGCCACCCCCCTAACCAGGCCGCCAGCTTTGGACATGGTCCCTCAGCGCTAGGGTGAGGTGGCTGGACTGGCTGTATGCCAACAGATGGCTCCTCCAGCCCCACCACCAACAGCAGTAGAGCCCCAGCAGGTGCTCCCCCCTCAAGGGGAATCCTCGTCATCCTCACCGGACGAGGCCCTGGCTGATCCAGCGCCTTCAATGCCAGTTATGGATGCTAGGGTACACCAAGATCTACTTCGTCGACAGGCGACGAACTTGAAGGTGCAGGTGGAGGAGGTAACAAAGGACCTGGACCCTATGGTAGACATCTTGACAGCAGATACTCTGGCCAAGGTGGCATTACTGCTGAATAAGACAGTGTCCAGGTTGGCAAAGACATTACGTCATGGGGAGGTGATATTTTGTACCTCAGTCGGAACACGAACATCTCTACTACCACCCAGTCCCGGGCTCGTTGGTGGTCCAAGCAGCAGGGCAGAAGAAGAGACAGGGTCCTCCAGGACCCAAGCCTAAGAGACGGGAGCCCAAAAAGCTTGACTTGTTGGGCAGAAAGGCCTACACAATGGGGAGGCTTCTGCTGCATATAGCCAATCTGACTCACACTTACATAGCCTCAAAGAATCTAGGGCTACCCTCAAATCTCTGAGGATCCACACCCCGGCTCCACAACGTAGGCCCTTGCCAACTAGGACTTCCCAGAGACCATTCCAACAGACCTTTAAATCTGATCAAGGTAGAAGGAGAGGGTGAAATTTCAACAACAATATGAACAGGAATAGACGTAGAAGATCAAGATCAGATCCAGAAAGAGGATCCACCCAGACCCTAACCAGCAGCCTAAGGCATCCTTTTGAAGGTACACTCAAGGACTGCGTCCCAGCCTCCACTTTAATTCTACTCTTTGGGTTCCGGCTCTCCCATTTCTCCCAGGCCTGGCACAAAATTACTTCGGATTGCTGGTGCTAGACCTGGTAGAAAAGGGATGTATCATCCCTTTCCTGTCCCACCCACATATACCCCCCCATCCCTCTTCAGGGACCCCTCTCACACAATTCTCCTAGAGAAAGAGGTGTCAGCCTAACTGGCATTGGGGGCTGTAGAGTTTCTGGGCAAGGGGTTCTACTCAAGATATTTCCTAATTCCAAAATACAAGGGGGGGGGAGCTTCGCCCCATTCTAGATCTAAGGAATCTGAACTCCTTTGTGAGGAACGTTAGGTTCAGAATGGTGACCCTAGCCTCTATCATCCTATCCCTAGAAAAAGAAGGCTGGTACGCTGCCCTTGACTTGAAGGACACATATTTCCACATTTCTATTATATTGGCTCACAGGAAATTTCTTCAATTCCTGGGTGGCGACAGTCACTTTCAGTTCACGGTCCTACCCTTTGATCTCTCTACCACCCCGAGTGTATTCACCAAATGCATGGTGGCTGTGGCTGCATTCCTCTGGCATCACAGAATTCAAGTCTTCCCCTGTCTAAACGATTGGCTGATCAGGGGATCATCCAAGGGTCAGGTCATGGCTCACATAGAATTTATAAAGGACCTATTTGACAAGCTTGGTCTCCTCATAAATGAGAAGAAATCCACGCTTACCCCCACACAAAAGTTGGCCTTCATCGGGGTGCACTTGGATGCCACAATAGCGAGGGAGTCCCTCCCAAGAGCCAGGTTCATGACCATCAGAGCATCACCGCTCACAACAGCCCACACCTGTATGAGACTTTTGGGCCATATGGCAACATGTACCTGCGTGGTCCAGCATTCCAGACTACATTTACAGCACCTCCAAGAGTGGCTAACCTCAGCACACTCGACCCGTGTGCCCTTGGACGAGCTCCTTATGATTCCAGAAGCTGTTCTCCATTCGCTAAATTGGTGGCTCCAGGAAGACGTGGTGTGTTATGGAGTTCTGTTCACCAGGCAGATCCCATCAGCACGACTAGTAATGGATGCATCGGATGCTGGATGGGGAGCCCATCTAGCAAACCTCAGGACCCAAGGTATGTATGTGGTCACCAAGCAAATACTGGTTACACATAAATGTCAAGGAACTCAGGGCAGTCAGACTGGTCTGTCTGGCTTTCCTGCCCCAGTTGGAGGGCAAGGTGGTGTTGGTATTGACAGACACCACACAGCTATGCATTGTATCAACAAACAGGGTGGAGCTTGCTCCTCTCCCCTGTGCCAGGAAGCCCTCCAGCTGTGGGACCTGTGCATAGCACACCATATTCACCTGGAGGTCTCCTACCTCTCTGGGAAGCTAAACGTGCTGGCAGACAAGCTCAGCAGATCATCCAGAACTCACAAATAGTCTATCAGGGAGGGTATCGTACAGACCATCTTCCAGAGATGGGGACATCCCCTCCTCGACCTGTTCACCTCCCAGAAGAACTACAAGTGCCTGAGCTATTGCTCGTTCCTGGGCCTGGGGAAGGAGTCAATAGGAAATGCCACGGTGCTGCAGTGGCCCAAGGATCTCCTGTATGCGTTCTCCCCATTTTCCCTGACACATGGAGTTCTCCTGCTGGTCAGGAGGTGGGAAGCATCAGTCATCCTGATAGCAATGACTGATACCCTCAGCGTGGCCGCTTCAACACTACTATTCCATGCTCCTGGACTTGGCAGTAGAAGCACCCCTCATACTGCTGCTGTTTCCGGACCTGATATCTAAGGACCTAGAAGAGAGGAGGCTGTGCCACCCAAACATTCCTTCCCTCCACCTGGCAGCTTGGAATCTTCATGGCTAGAGGGGCAGGAGAGTATGTGTTCGGAGGGGGTGAGAAAAGTTCTGATAGAGAGCAGGAAGCCCTTGACTAGGGCGACTTATGAGGCCAAATGAAGATGTTTTTCCCATTGGGCGAGCACCACAGGGGTAGATCCTCATGGAGCCCCTATTCCAGACAATCTTCTACACCTCCACTTACAGGGCTTGTCAAAATCAACATTGCAAGTTCACCTAGCTGCTATAACAGCCTTCCATCTGGGGGAAGGGGGTACCTCAGTTTTCGTGCATCCTATGGTTAAATGCTTCCTCAAGGGGGTAGACAGACTGTATCCGCATGTGAGGCAACCGTTACCCCCTGGGACCTTAACTCGGTCCTCACGAGGCTCATGAGTCCGCCTTTTGAGCCCATAGCTACCTGCTCCTTGAAGCACTTATCACGCTTCCAAGTTTTTTTTAGTGACCATCACGTCAGCCAGGAGGGTATCTGAACTGAGGGCCCTCACTTCTAAGCCCCCTTAGAAGTATTTTTTAAGGACAGGGTTAGACTTAGACTTCACCTGTCGTTTCTTCCCAAGGTGATCATATATTTTCATGTCACAGGATATCTATCTTCCATTTGCTCATGTCCAGTTTTCTGCCCCAAACAGAGCAGTCCCTGGATGTGAGGGCACTAGTGTTTTATATTGATAGGACAAGAGAGTTTAGGAGATCACCACAGCTCTTTATTTCTATAGCAGAAAGAATGAAGGGCTTGCCTGTGTCAGCACAGTGCTTGTCCAAATGGATCACCTCCTGCATTAGGGCCTGTTATAAGAGCACAGGTTGGGAGCCACGGCCACTTATGGCTCATTCCACAACAGCCCAGGCCTTGTCAACCGCCTTTGGGGCACGTCCCTATTGTAGACATTTGCAGAGCAGCTACGTGGTCCTCTATTCATACTTTTACAGCCAGCCCACTATGCTTTACTGGGGCTGTGTCATAAGTCTGCAGCAAGATTTTAATCAACATCTTACCAAGAATGTTTAAGAAAAATAGTGGAATGGCTTTTTAAGCTCTTTTGTATCAAGATTCCACCTGTTTAATCAGCCTTTGTGTTGTTGGGCTTAGGTGCCCTATTCTGATGCTGACAATTGCTGAATGACAGAGTGCAGCATTTTTATCATGCCTTCTGAAAAAGGCTCATCCAGGTAGATAAGTTAACTATTGTTCTTCAAGATGTGTTGCTCATGTCCATTCCACGTCCCACCCGTGTCACAGAGCAGAGACAAAAATGCTTTGCTGTCCTTCAGTGAGGCAAGCAAGCAGGGAAATCTGAGAACTGGCTGGCTGGGGGAGGTCCTGTTAGCACAAGGTATTTCTATTCAGATCCAAAACTTCTCTCAGTAATATCCAGTGACCCAAAGCTATAGACCTGTGTGCAGATTCAAAATGGTATCCACATCTACATACGTGGATGCCTATGCTGGGGTCTAGATACAAAATTTATATTTGTATCCACAAAAATGAGCCACAAATCTTTGCATCCAAAGATATCTGTGGGACTCTATAAAGTGGCTGTGTCTAGACTGGCAAGTTTTTCCACAAAAGCAGCTGCTTTTGCGGAAAAACTTGCCAGCTGTCTACAATGGCCACTTGAATTTCCACAAGAACACTGACTTCCTACTATCTGAAATCAGTGCTTCTTGTGGAAACACTAGGCTGCTCCCCTTTGGGCAAAAGTCCATTTTGCGCAAAGCTTTTGCACAAAAGGGCCAGTGTAGACAGCTCAGATTTGTTTTGCGCAAAAAAGCCCCGATTGCAAAAATGGCAATCGGGGCTTTTTTGCGGAAAAGTGCATCTAGATTGGCACAGATGCTTTTCTGCAAAAAGTGCTTTTGCGGAAAAGCATCCGTGCCAACCTAGACGCTCTTTTCCGCAAATGCTTTTCACGGAAAACTTTTCCGTGAAAAGCATTTGCGGAAAATCATGCCATCCAGTTTGATAAGGAGTCAAACCATTTTAACAAAACAGCTTAGAAACAAGAATATCTTTTCCTCTATAGTATAATCTGCACAGGTCATCTGAAGCATCTTGTAGAAATATCAGATAGCTAATGCTGACTAAAATAAACATCCAGTTTCTCCAAGCACTTTAAGATGTTTTTTAATCTTACAGGTTCTGCTTCCTACACTAATTTGCACTCTGGTGTTAGAAGATAATAGCCTTTCAACTCCTCCATCTCTGGTAATGATGAATGAACTGCCTTTTTGTAAATCTGTGCTCTTTCTGTGCTTTTGTATAATGTGTACATTGTGGGACCAACATGAACACAGCTGTACAATTGTACACAGTTCTCTTGCTGACACCACCACAGACTGGAATTTCTGTATATAGGCACTTTGTGTTCACTCAATTATTAAATTAAGTGTATATTTGTGGAATGCTAATTTAAATGATTAAGTTATAAAAAAGTGTGTATTTATCTCATGCCATGCAAGGAGATGAAACTTGTGTATTTGATTGCTCGAGGTGTAGCTCAAAGTGCACTGCACTTTTTCTGACAAGGCTACTGAAGATACTCAACTCTATCTTAATATATTTGCTACTGGCAGTGCAGACAGAATAGATCACTTGTAGAGACCTATTTTTGTAATGGTAGAAGTTTTGGATTTTAAGGGTATTTTGTCAAAGTACTGAAATAAAGATGACTTCATCCTTTTAACTATTGTTTCAGGTTATTTTATGAAAAGAACCATTTCTTCTGCACACTATTAAAGGGTAACTATACCCTAACTCTTGCCAAAAAAAAACCCCCCAAACACTCACTACCTTTCTTGTTGGTTTCAGTTTCAAGGGTAGGCAAGACGAGAATTCATGGTAACTACCAGAGAGCTGCTGCCTGGGGAAGAAGCCCAAATTAGCATGATGTTTAATAAATGATAATTGGGCATTAATTTTATTCTGCCTCTAGGCAAGTGGAGTTTCTGAAGGCAACAGCTTGCTAGATAAGGGCTTCATTTTATATTAGCATTTTAAATGGGGATGTGCTAGTTCATGAGATTTTTCAATTTGTTGTGGCCCCAAAGTTTTGTTATGTAACAGCAGTGTTATGAACTAGAGCCAGCCTGATCCTATTTATCCATCATTTATTAAAAAGGAAGTTTTAAAGTAGTCAGTTAAGAGCCCATATTCTATATTTTTCTGAAAGTCTGGATAGTGTTGTGAGCAAAGGAAACTATTTCACAAAGTTTAGAAATTTTAATGACAAATTTCTGCAAGTCTCAATTAAAGGTACTTTCCTCCACACAAGTATAACATTTAACAGTCCTGAAATAAGTTACCCATTTCCATGTGAAGAGAGCTGGACAAGCACTGACCTGTTTGGGAGAAGAACCTTAACTAACTGTGCCTCTTTTTGGACAGCATCAAGTCTTGGCCCACACTGCCAAGATTTAATAGTAAAGAGCAGCAGCAGATATTTTTGTATACCCCAAACAGCAGGGCTGTGCCTAGACTGGCCAGTTTTTCCAGAAAAACGTGCCAGCTGTCTACACTGGCCGCTTGAATTTTCGCAAAAGCACTGACTTCCTACTGTAAGAAATCAGTGCTTTTTGCGGAAATACTATGTTGCTCCCGTTCGGGCAAAAGTCCCTTTTGCGCAAAAGGGCCAGTGTAGACGCTGAGATTTGTTTTGAGCAAAAAAGCCCCAATAGCGAAAATGGTGATCAAGGCCTTTTTCTGCAAAAACGCGTCTAGATTGGCCACGGATGCTTTTCCGCAAAAAGTGCTTTTGCAGAAAAGTATCCGTGCCAATCTAGACATAGCCCAGATGTCTAAAAAATTATACAGTAGTGCTATACAATACCTATACTTCCCTATGTCTTGTAAGCACTAGAAATCCTACTATACTTAATATAGTAGTACACTAGTTATTTTATTCACTTTCTTTACTACACAATGAACACAATTAAAGAGACAGGGATACACAGCTGGCTTGTTCTGTTCACTCTAAGTCAGGCTTTGTAAGGTTTTACTGCCAATCTCTGCACTGAAACAAACACTTCCAGGTGTGACTAAGTATTTTGGGTACCCAATTTTAAAATAGAACTAATTTTCAAAGTCTGGTTAGCTAGGTATTCTCTGAAAATCCAGACCCTTCAAAATTGCCTTGAGATGAGCACCCTAAGCACCTGTCACATAAGAAAAATCTTAACGTTTTCAGTATTTTAAAAATTAAAGCCATGGCAATTTTTGGCTCATTCATTAAAATGCTGAATAATTCATTATATAAAATGTGTTCACTTCTGCAAGCACATACAAGGCTGCAAAGTGAGCATGTTCCAAATTGTTCACAATTACAATTTAAACTTATAAAAAAGTATTAAATTCTCAGCTGTCCTAAGATTTGACAAAACAGTTAGGTTCACCTTTATCAATATGCAACATCCACCTTAAAATTGTTACACAAGTAGAAAAGACAGTATTTTTATAATATTTTAAGTTAGAATGTACAGTATTTGCAATGTACAATTTCACATTTTATGGTTCTAGTAACAACTTTCATAACACAACATTTGGATCCAATGAACCAGCTTTTCTATTAATTATTTAATTTTATCATAACTTATTTAAGAAACAGTAATTTTCACAATTTAAATACAGAAATCATCTCAAAATTAGCATGATCGCTTCTTGTATCTGATAACTGGCTTATCAGGCGTGTGAATCATGGTTGTATAGTTGACAGTAGGAAAATATCCATTGATGAGATCAAATTCATATAAACGAAGCAAAGTAGACCAAATAGTCTTAATCTGAACGTAAGCAAAGTTTTCTCCAATGCAACGATGACGGCCTAGAGGAAAACCCACAGAGGGTAATAGTTATTGCACTTCATAATGCACCTTGAACTAAAATACTACTTTAAGAATTTGCTTTAAATATACAGGCAGTCCCCGGGTTACGTACAAGATAGGGACTGTAGGTTTGTTCTTAAGTTGAATTTGTATGTAAGTCGGAACTGGTACATATTGTAGGGTAAACTCTAGCCAAACATTTTTTTTAGTTTTGGATAGCATAGGGAAAGGTTAACTCCCCTCTAATGTTTGTTTTGCTGTCTGTTCCCCTGTTCAGAAGATTTCACATCTATTTCTGTCCCTGTGACAAACTCAGGACTAAAGGAGTAACTCATCAAATACCAAACAGCTCTGCACCATGCTTTGAGCTAATAGCTTTATTTCCACACACCACCCAGGGTTCTAGGAGGAGGGTCCTTTTTTTGCTAACACAATGAGGCCAGCACTTTGTTTGTTTTGGTGGAGTCTTTGTTTGCCCAGGGAGCCCAGCATGTATAGGGGGAGGAGGGGCGGAGAGGCTGCTTTTGTCTGCTGTTCGCAGCCTGTTGCTCAGGGGAGGGGGCAGCCTGTTGCTGGCAGGGGGGGAGGGGGGAGGCGTGCAGGATGCGAGGCCGCGGGGGGGGGGGGGGCAGCGGGCGTGGGGAGGCACTTTTCCTCTGCCCGGCAGCTCTGCAGGATCCCTGTCCCTGTGGCCAGCTGCTGCAGGCAGAGGCCAGTTGGAGCCGGCCGAAGAGGAGGAGGAGGTGGATTCTAGGACCCAGGTGAGCGAGCCCCGGGGACGCTGCTGCGCTCCGGAGCCCGGCATGTATAGAGGGGAGGAGGGGCAGAGAGGCTGCTTTTGTCTGTTCGGCAGCCTGTTGCAGGGGGAGGGGGGCAGCGGGCGTGGGGAGGCACTTTTCCTCTGCCCGGCAGTTCTGCGGGACCCCAGTCGGAGCCGGCCCGAGGAGGAGGAGGATCCTAGGACCCAGGTGAGCGAGCCCCGGGAATGCTGCTGCGCATGTGCGGGAGTTGCCTCACCCCGTTCGTATCTAGGGATCCGACATAAGTTGGATCCACGTAAGTCGGGGACTGCCTGTACACTAGTTTCTTTCATTATGTTTAAACAAATGTCATTATGGCACCACTTCAGCAAATCACTTAAACATAATGTACATGCTTAATTCCTACTGATGTCCGTGTTTGCACTTAACTATTAAAGCATTGTTTTGATATCAAACTTTAAATGCAATCCAACTTTCACAGCTGCAAATATCTAATTATCTACTAGGAATGTGAAAATGTAACCATGTACATGGTTAACCAATGAGCCTGGTTACATGCAGGCTCCTAGTATTTGTGGGCAGCCAGTTTAAAAGCCAGATTCTGGGAACCCACCTGCTCCCCTCCACTGCTGCCTCTGCATCAGGGGGAGCAGCAGGTGGGAGTCACCATCAGCTCACCATGTGCACCAGCTCCCCAGGAGTGGACTACTGCCTTGCATGTAACCACTGACATTTTCAGCAGTTATACAGTTAAATACATTTTAACATTCCTACTCATTTACAGAACAGAATCTGCTCTAGTTTCTTGGCAAAAAGCTGAATTAATTCGGCATTAAGGGAGAACACATACATTCAAAAGTTGTTCCCAGGTCAGCCATAAAACTTTCCTTTGTTGAATGTTATGTGCAATGATTTAGTTATTGTTGTCATAAGAATTAATTCTTCAGTGAACACGGTGTAGTTTTTTCCCTTGACAATAAGGGAACAACTTGAAAGTCATTCCTGTCTAAAGAGTCCTTATTATTCCAAAGCAACAAGTAAAATTATATTAATTGAAATAGAAGACAAATACTGCTTACTTTATGCATTAAGCTGCACATTTATTGTCAGTTTCACTTTTTTTTCCTTGTCTGATAAGTCTCCCATTTGAGAGACTCTTTCAAAGCAACAAGAGATAGAAACTCAAAACTTTAGACAGTGTCAACATAAAACCACATGAAGTGACAAGGACTCCAGTGTTGTACCAGAAAATACTTTAACTGGACTAGATTTCAAACTGACAAAATTGCCTTTAGTTTAAGAGTAAAAGTAGCACTGGGGTAACAGATATTTAAATTACTAATATGCAGCTATGTTATCAGAGACTTTGTGCAATTCCTTACTCTTATCATTAGACTTACCAGCACCAAATGGCACATATGCAAACTTCTCTCCAGCTGCAGGGTTATCTTGGAGGTAACGGTCAGGTTTGAATTCTAAGCTTTCTATCCAAGAATCCTTAAGTCTGTGATTAACAGTGGGAGATACACAAACCTGATGGCCAGGAGGAACAGTAAAGCCGGCAACAGTCTATAAAAGGGAGGGGAGGGGGAAATACTGTTACAAAAAGCAATTCTCTGTTTTCCCTCCTACAAAAGTTCTCCAAAGTGGCATCCTCAACTTGGCTTATAGAAGAAATTTGTTTAGCTGAACAATAAAACCTAACTCATTTGGAATATTATGTTCAAATCTCATCACCAATGGTCAAGAAAGATTAATTCAGTTGAAATAAGTGTAGAGAAGAGCTATTACAAAGATACTGGGAATGGAAAACGTACGAGAGAGACTAGAAGAGCCTGGCTTGTTTACTTTGGCAAAATAAAGGCTGAAAACAGTTATAAATAGTTATTTACCCTTGGTGTATTTATAAAGGACAATACTGGCATAAAATAAATGAGTATAAACTGGCCCTAAATAAATTTAATCTGGAAATTGGAAGATGATTTCTAACTATCAGATGAATGCGGTTTGAAAATGGCTTTTCAATATGAGTTGGAGGAGCAAACCACTTAACTAGTTTAAAGATGCAGCTTGATAAATTTATGAATAGTAGTACAGATTAGGTTGTCTGCAGTAGCAGAGGACTCAATGATCAAAGAGATCCTATGTTCCTAACTATGCAAGATGCCATATTCAGATAGTGTATGTTAGCAACATAACTGAGTGAGCCATTTCCCCATCACAATGAAGTATTTAAAAAAAAGTATAACTTTCCAGTTTGTGAAAACGTGTTTCATATTAGTCACTATGCCACAGTGAATATACTTTCCAGAATACTTTGCTCCCAAACTAGCATCTTAAGTACCGCAAATGTATTTAGAATATAGTACTGAAATGTAGCTGTTAAGTAAATTTAAAGACAAAACGTGAACTGCCAGCACAGTGTAGCATTTACAGTGAGACAATTAAAGTATGTGATCAACTGGCTAATATACTAAGAACCATCCATCAAAAACTGCAGGCTATAAAACGAAACTATCAAAATTGAAAGAAGTAAAAAAAATAAAAAAACAAAGTACGAATGAAAAGTAGCACTGCCACCCTTTACGTGTTTCAAATCATTTTGCAAATTTTCAGAGCCCTCTTAGTAATTATGCCCCACAGTAGTAGTTTATTATTATTATTACTACTACAGTTTACTCATCTTTAAATTGTTTCACTCAGCCCTCACTGACTGAAGACAAAATCTGGAAAGATGCAAATTGAGGTAAAATGCTGACACTACTACTGTGCTGGCTCCCTTCCAAATATGAGACTGTGACCCTTGCTATACTATACGTGTCACATGAGCAAATGCTGAGCAGATGCTGACACAGAAAGGGAGCACAAAGACCCACCTACTGAAGAGGTTTCTTACTCACAAACGTTCTGTAGTATCTTTATGTGGAATGTTTTTTTAATTAACTAGGGAAAGACAAGATTAAGAAAAATTGTCAGTTGTATTAGCAGCAATATTGGTTATCCAATCAAACACAGTAGCCTGAACCTTGAAAAATATCTGTAAATGATCAAGACAAAAGGAGAAGTTTGTACAGAGAAAATGTTAGTTTCTCATGCATACATACCAAAAAGAAACAGAACAGTGTCTTATGTAACAGAAAAAGTATCCTTTCCTTGAAGGAACAAGGTATTTTGAGAGTAAATGAACCTGTGTTACAGTTCCATCTAGTGTTGAACTAAACGGAACTAAAAATAGTAAGAGGCTCTAAGGAAAGTATCAATTTTTCCCCTAAAAATGTTATACATAGTGATATATCTGCATTCACCAGCTTGATTTGTTCACCCCTGATGCAGAGCTTCCAACGGAACTACACCTCTTAATACCCACACACGCTATGCATACACAAAACTTAGCTGCAATGCAATTAAGGGCATTCAAGTGAGCATCCAACCACCACAAACAGTAAAAATTCCAAGTTAATCATCTACATCCCTAGTCACCAATCAGTTGATGGCCATCAACTGGTCGATCACGAGGCATTCCGGGCCCCTCATTTCCCCCCACCCCCAAGAAGCCCCACTACCTACCTCGAGCACAATAGAGGTAGTGGTAGCTTCCCGCAGGGTGGACGGAAGCTGCGCGTCACTTCCGGGGATTCTGTAAATGCGTGGCTGCTTCATTGCCCCAAGTCTGTGGCGTGCCAGGAACTTACCAGGTGAGTCCAGAGGCGCGCGCACTACTACTTCACTTCTCTGCGGGAGGGGGGAGTCGGGCCCAGAGGAGGCATGCAACAGCGCTTTCCTCCTCTTGGGGGGCGGGGCACAAAATCCTGGGAGGAGGCTGGTGCAGGGGACTCTCTGCCCCCACTGGCTCCCTGCCCTCCTGGCACCCTGTTTCCTCTCCCCAACCCCCAGCTGCAGAACTCTGTCCCCACTGGCACCCTGTCCCCTGCCCCAGCACCCACTAACACCATGTCCCCTGCTCCCACCAGCACAGTTAGGGCCACATTAGTGAGGCCTGGGGGTGTTTGGAGGAGATTTTTTTTTACATCTCACTTGTGTGGTCCCAACTGACTTTTCTGTGGGTCAGTGACCCTTGACTCAAAACAGGTTCCCTGCCTTTCTCAGAAATAAAGACAATGCAGAAACTTTGTGTGTTTGACACAGTATTTTATTTAAAAATGAAGCCTGGCCAACAAGCCCCCATCTGGCCACAGCATCAGAACACTCCTGCACTCCTCTTTTCCCCAGACCCTACATGTGAGCCTATCATACACTGGAACCCCCTGCCCTGAGCCACTCACATACCCCAACCCAAATGTCTGAACTCTCATATCCAGAAGCCTGTGGCTTGCTTAGTACCCCAACCCTACATCTGACCCCAACATTGCCTGGCCTGGAGCCCCCTCCCCGAGCCAGCGTTCCCTTTCTCCACCTCCTCCTGCATCCAGATTTCCTCGCAGAGCTTGCACCTCTCACCCCTTCCCACACCCAAATCCCACCCCAGAGCCTACACATCCTGTCTCAACCCAGCAAGGGTACAGCTAGACTGTGGGAGTTTTTCAGGATTTTAGAGATATCCCAGAAAAACTCTTCTGCATCCAGGGATGTGTTTGTTCTTCCACTTCTTTTAGTGGAAGAGCAAACATGCTCTTTCGGTCACCACTATATTCCTCTTTCCACAAGGAATAAGGAGGCTTCCAAAAGAAGGGGTTTTTCTGACATTTGGTCCAGTCTAGACAGGCCAAATGTTGGAAAAACCTCTTCCTACAGAAGAATTGAGGGAGAAAAAAAAGCAGCAGTTTAAGGGTTGGGGATAGCAAGTGATGGAGAGGAGGAGAATAGAGGGGGCGGGGCAGTAGATGTTGGATGCTTCTGTCATTTAAAGTGATCTTGGGTGTAAAAAGGTTGGAGACCACTGGTGTATATCATAAAACAGCAGTTAAGAATATTTATTGACCAAAATCCAGTCCATATTCCAAACCAACATCAGTGTGTCTCACACACACACACACACACACACACACACACTCTAGAGTAGAGATATTAAAATGAATGTACTTAAGTAGCCTTAAAAGCTGGCTCCCCACACAAACAAGCTCCAGCCTGCCCTCCTCCGCCCTGCTGCTTCTCCTATGGTGGCAGAAGCATAGAGCGGAAAGTGGCTCCCTGCACATACCGACTCCCACCTGGACTCCCCAGGAGCCAATGCATACGATGCTCATACCAGGAGCCAGCATGTAACGGATGAGCCCAGACTCATTGGTTAACTGTGTACATGGTCCCTAATGTAGCGAGATTTTTTTAAATTGTTGTTTATGCTCAAAGGGAAATAAAAGGAGAGAATCAGACTGCTTAATATCAAGTGTCATATAGGATCTCATTTACAAGTCAGCTGAAATCAGTGCTCAACCTATGTTGAGGCATATGTGATGAGTATCAGGTAAGGAGAGTAAAGTACTAACAGTTAAGAAACAACTGCAAATCAAACTAAGACAATGAGACGAGATGAAATTTCACACTAGATATTAAATAGCAATGTGTTTTCCAAAAAGTACAAAGGAACAAGTATTAACATAAGAGAGAGAAGGCCCTTCAGGAGGAAGCAAGATTCGTTTACTGACAAATAACATAGTACAAAAAAACATTACATCATGTTCACAAGTGTCAAGGCCAGGGGAAATCCTGACCTTTATGTCCTGACAAGGAAAGTGCATAACAGACCCACAGATCAGTGATTTGTGGAGATACAAAATACCACTACTTCTCTCCTAAACTCTGCATTTTCCCTGGTCTGAGAGAAATAAGCTCAAACCATCATATTCCAGTCCTCCTATTCTCTGTTAATTAATCTTGCAAACTGTGTAGCTCTAGACACAATTTATTAATCTCATTGTTGGTGGCACATCTGCTAAATTGCAAACCTAGTTTGGATTGTATCCTTTATGAGGCTATGTCTACATTGCAGGATTCTTGCGCAAGAAGCCTTTTGTGGAAGAGATCTTCTGCAAAAACTTTTTGCACAAGAGCACATCCACAACGCAAAACCGCATCGGAAAAGCAATGCACTTTTGCTCAAGAGAACATCCAGACTGCATGGACACTAGCTCACAATAAACCTCTGATTGCCATTAACAGAATGGACACTAGGACAGCTGTGCTTCGATAGGCTGTTTTTGTGCAAAAAAACCCGTTTCCCATCCACACAGAGCTCTTGTGCAAAAAGGAGTTATTCATCGTAGAAAGAGGAGTCCCTATACCACAAAAATCCTCTCTGTTCTGTTGAGTCACTGTAAATTTACTTGCGCAAATGCGCTTGAAGTGAGGACACTCCATGAGTTTTTGCGCAAAAAAATGTTGCGGTGTAAATGTAGCCTGACCGTGTCATTCCCTATCTACTACAGAGTTACAATTAATTTACATTAGTCACAGCACTGATCAAGATAGAGTCAACAAACATGCTCACCTGGGGAGTTCTGGCCATTCTCATCATGGTCATAATAGGAGGTCTCAGCCTTAAAGTTTCTTTTAGACAGCGGTCCAGCATGTTCAGATCCTTCAGCTGCAAATACAGGCAGTCCCCGGGTTACGAACAAGATAGGGACAGTAGGTTTGTTCTTAAGTTAAATTTGTATGTAAGTCGGAACTGGTACATATTTTGAGGGGGGGCGGGGGAGAGCTGGAGTTAGGTGGAAAAGACCCTGATTCTCATACAACTTCCTTATTCTAAGAAAAAAAACATACTGTTTTGATATGAAGGTTTTTTGGTTGATATTTTAATTAAAAATTGATCATAAGTTTCAGTGTTTCATGCTATATCCAAATCTTCCTTTTGGGGTACCTGAAAGATCCCAGTTATTCATTTAATAGTCAGAATCTTTGGTTTTTTATAACTAAAAAAAGTTTATTCAATGCATATTACTGTTCCAAATAGAATTTGCTACAGATGGTTCAGTGAAATGGGTATTAAGTGTAATCAATAGTCATTGCAGAGCACAGTGAAATATTGATACAATCAAAGCTGTTGTATTCTGCTGAGCAGAAAATGGAAATCCCTTCCTGTGAGGTGTGTGAGAGAATTTATCCACAGGATCAATTTTAAAGAAAAATTCTGTGTTGGGAACAGGAGTTTAGCCACAGGTGGGTCCTCATTGTCCACTCACCTACTTTGCAACCAGACCCATCCCCTTGGGGCTTACCCTGCTCCGCTCCAGCCACGTTGTGGGGTTGGGGCTTATCCCCTCTTCCTTTCTGTCCTGCTTCTCCCCGTTCTTGCCCACCCACACCACTGGGTAATTTTTCAGCTTCACCTCTGCCAGGCTGGAAGGGACTTGTTAATTTCACGTGACGCTAACAAGATACAGTAAAACTCCATTAGTCCGGCATCCAATGCTCCGGGACTCCTGATGGTCCGGCACCATCAGGAACCCAGAAGTGCTGGGGCAGCCAGACAGGCATCCCCCATTCACCTGCTGCTGAAACTGACCAGCAGCTGAATCGGGGAAGCTGGGAGCAGAGCAGTTGGGGTGCTGCCAGGTTGGTCTCATAGCGCTAACAGACCAGGGAGATGCGGAGCGGCTTTTCTCTCCACGAAGGACATGGGCAGCGGGACCACAGCGCGTCTCGGCCGTCCCGCCGCCCGCGTCCTCCGCGGCAAGAAAAGCCGCTCCGTGTCTCCCTGGTCTGCTGGGGGGGCGGGAAGCAGCAACAGTGGGGGAGGCACCCCGCACTAGCTGCGCTCCTCTCCCTCCCCATTCGTAACTAGGGATCCGTCTTAAGACGGATTGATGTAACCCGGGGGACTGCCTGTACAGTAAACTTTATCCATTTTCTTATGGATTTAAGAATATTTAACATTCATGAAGCAGTGTCTTTACATCTGGAAACTCATGCTCCTATTTTAAATACATAATTCCAAATATATCCTTCACTAGATACCGTTCCTGCTCTTCATTTAATTAATTTTAATAAAAGATTCCACTATCTAGTCTGTGATATTACAAATTACCACCAAAACTTGTTTTCATTCTCCGAGTTCAAAGATAACAAGGAGTCCTGTGGCACCTTAAGGAGTAATAGATTTATTTGGGCACAAGCTTTTTGTAGGCAAAAAAACACTGTCAGATACATGGAGTAGAAATTAGAGGCAAGACATAAATATACTAGCATATGAAAGGAAAGGAGTTACCTTATCAAGTGGAAGATCAATGCTAACAATGCCTATTGGGTTAGGGTGGATGTGGCCCACTCCTTACAAGTTGATGAGGAGGTGTGAATATAAAAAGAGGAAAAATTGATTTTATAGTGAGCCACCCAGTCTCAGTCCCTATTCAAACTCAGATTAATAGTGAAAAAACTTAACACAACAATGGTCTCGTAGCACCTTAAGTTACAGCTACACTGCCTTTTTTTGGCGGAAGAAGCTATATAAATCACGCTCGCATTTGCATATCTTCTTCCGATTCTTTTTGTGGAAGAGGTTTTGCCTCTATTTGGCCCCATATAGACGGGGCCAAATGTTGGAGAAAAACACCTCTTTTGCAAGACCCCTTTTCCTCATAAATCATTGTTTACAGGGTCTTGTGAAAGAGGGGTTTTTTCCGACATTTGGCCTCGTCTACACAGGGCTACACAATGGCAAAACGTCTTATGCAAAAAGAATCGGAAGAAGATATGCAAATACGTAGCTTCTTCTGCAAAAACCTTAGAGACTTACCAAAACACAAAAATAGCATCATGAACTTTTGTGACCACAACCCACTTCTTCAGATGTTTGTCATCTGAAGAAGTGGGTAGTGCCCACAAAAGCTTATGATATATAAATAGTATTTTGGTTAGTCTCTAAGGTGCTACAGGACCATTGTTGTGTTTTAAGATTTTTTTAGTTACAGACTTACACAGCTAACCCTCCGAGCCAGATTAATAGTGTTAAGTTTACAAATGAATTGCAGCTCTGCACTTTCTCCTTGAAGTCTGTTTTTGAAGATTTTTTTAGTTGAAGGATGGCCACTTTTCAATCTGTTACTGAGTGTCCAAGTGTTCGCTGTTTTTTGTATGTTACTGTTCTTGAGGTCTGCTTTTTATCCATTTCTTCTTTTGTGTAGAGACTGAACTACAAGCTGCACACAAAAGAAGAAAAGGACACAAATATCTAATTTCCACTCTATGCATCTAACAAAGTGAGAGTTTTTGCTAACAAAAGCTTATGCTCAAATAAATCTGCTAGTTTTTAGGGTGCAACAGGACTCCTTGCAAGGTTTTTGCAGATATAGACTAAAACAGCTTCCTCTCTGCTACAAGCTCAAAGACATGAGCATTAACATATTTTTGGCAGAGATGCTGTAATTGCAAGAGTATTTAATTAACAGCTTAAACACTTTTATAAATTAATTTGCAAAAATTTAAAGGTAGCATGGAAGAGTTATGTAACACACACCTGCTCATAATTTAGAGGCTTCAAGTCTTCTCCACCAACTGCTTTCTGTTCTGCATAGCATTGTTCCTGTATCGATTTGTCTCTTGCTAAAAAAAAGCCAAGCCAAGCACTGGTGGTAGAAGATGTATGCTGGCCTGCTAACAACAACCCAATAAGCATTCCTGCAATCTCATCATCTGTCAACGGACGGCTATCCCTAGATTAAGAAAATAAATACATTCAAGCTTTAGATATCCAGATAGAATGTCATACACCATGTTAAGTATTTGATCGTAGTTACATTTACATTAAGTGTTTTTCCCCTTCCCTCCAGTTAAGAGGAGCAGCAGATTCAGAGGAAAGAAGAGAGATGACATAGCAAGGAGCTAGAGAGAAGGGTTGCCATAATACAGAAAAGCAATAGTTCTCTGACAGCTGCTGGAAAGCCTCCAAAACTTGGCTAAGCATCTGTAACAAATTACCTCCAAACTTTTGGATCTAAACTTAAAACATAGCTAGTAATGAACCTGGGAAGTCCACACTGAAGTCTAATATCTATTTTTTTATTGACTCATCAATGAACAGGTTTTTTTCTCTTTCTATAGAGAACAGAGGTGTGAGAACTATCAATATATATTTCACAGTAAGAGAAACTGCTGAAAGGTTTCAAAAGCTATTTGAGGGCAACAGAGAAATTGGAGGCATGCAGCGCAGGGATGTTAGCGAGTAGTCGACTATCCAAGAAGCATATGCTTATCAGACAGTTGAGTCAAATAGTCGCAGCCCACCCTCCCCCCTTGGAGCCTCTCTCAAAGAAAGGCAGCAAGGGGGCAGGGGAGCAGGCTCAAAAGCTGGTTGCCCCCATCACTGTCTCTGTGCGGAGGGGCAGAGGTGCAGCAGGGAACTGGCAGCGCTTCTGCCTTTAAAATGTAGCAGGGCGCATGGGGCCAGTGGAGGACTCAAAGCAATACATTTCAAAAAAAGGGAGCGCAGGGAGCGTACAGGGGGACTGCTTGAGTCCTCCACTGGCCCCATGCACCCCGCGGTGCTTCCACCTTTGAAACATGCAAGCGTCCATTAATCTAAATTTAACATCCTTAATGCAGCAGGGGTACTAACTGCAGCAGCACGTAATGGAAATGCTAATTTTTAAAAAATCCCTTTGACTAATATTCAGAAATTGAACTCTCAAGAGGGCTCTTAAAGAGAAGACGACTGGGGAGCTTTCCAGAGATGACTAGAAGACAACGTTACTTGCTTCGGGATCACCAAACCAACTGTGGCATATCATCTCTGGAAGAGACCCCTGGTCAAATTTGCATTATGGAAAGGTTGAGGTGACTTCATCTAGAGGAATTAGAGTTCCTTATCCTAAGAATCAGTAAGTAGGCTGAGTGACATGGAAAACAAGGCTTTCAGGCTGCCTATGATAGGAGGGAAGGGATTTGTTTTTTAGCCATGAAACATCTTCTCTATAATTAAGATAAGGAAGCCAACCTCCCTTAGCATTGCACTGTATTCAGATGGAATATGTTATGCAAAACTTATTTTATTTTAGTCTGATTTTTCTTTCTATTTTAAAATCAAATCTTGATTTTAAGAAATCGACAGTTCTGATGCTTCACACAGTCTGCGCCTATTCAAACTGAAAACCTTCAAATAGTCTGGTAGTACTTTAAAGACTAACAAAACATGTAGATGGTATCATGAGCTTTCGTGGGCACAGCCCACTTCTTCAGATGACCAGTGTTGGACGTCCAACACTCTGGTCATCTGAAGAAGTGGGCTGTGCCCACAAAAGCTCATGATACCATCTACATGTTTTGTTAGTCTTTAATGTACTACCAGACTATTTGTTGTTTTTTAAGTTTATCCTGTATAGACTAACTCAGCTACCCCCTGAAGCTTTTGAAATCCTTCAGCCGCTAGAGGGAGGTAGTAAAAAGGCTTAAATTCCACACATCCTCATCACAATGGCATGGAAAGAGGTGTTCTCCCCAAAAACCTAGAGAAAGTTGCATAAAAGGAGAGAAAGACAAATCCCAAAGAATAGATACGAGAAGGATGGAATGGGTGATGAAAATAATGCAAGGACTTGGAAAAATTTTGATAAATGAAGCCTCTGCTATTAAAATACTAAGCTGTTCCTCTTTACACTTCTGAACGGCAAGCATTCAACAATTTCACTTACTTATAGGTAACATTCATCAATGTTTGGAGCATGTCATCCTCCCTCTCCCCAGACTGCCTGCGTTTTTGGATTACTTTATAGAAAATGTTCTTTATTTCTCTATGTGCTCTGTCTCTACGCCTGTAATTCAAAGCATTTTTATTAGAATCTGTATAAAATCAAACACACAAAAGGCTGTAAATACTTATCAAATGTGCAGAATTTTTCTTTGCAAATAATCATTAAAAATCCAAAAGATTGTTAAAATAAAAATACTTACACAGTTTTCACTACTCTTTAAAAGTAATATTTCAAATGACATGTCAGTCATTTACTATCCAATTATAATTAACCAGTTCATAGTAAACTTATATACCATTTTAAGGAGCAGAACCAGTCCAGAGCAAATAGATATGTGATCTGATAGGCACACTTGCATGAAGGAATTCCAAGATGAGGGTGTGGATAAGGCATACATGATAGTACTATGTGCACACCAGATCCACAAAGGAAGATACAACTTGGAAGATTTGTTCAGGCTCCATCGAGCTAAAGAAGATGGGCTCGAGACAGCTGTTATGAGATGCCTCAACTCACTCTGCAAATGAGCACAAATATCGCAAAAGTGATGTAGCCAAAACTGATCTCTCTGATGACCCTGTTCATTTAAGCTAAGTATTGTGCAATACCTGAGCTTGCATTTTCCTCAAGCAAGCATTTGGCATAAGCAGATAAAAACTTGTCAAAAATCAAATTATATTATTTCCATGGCTTAGTGGAATTTAGGGAAGCACCTTCATGGACCAGTACCAGGAATGCTAGTACAGTAATTCCTCATTTAACACATGCCTGCTTAACACGTTTTCACAATAGCACGATTTTTTTTTAAGGAACGTTTTTTTAATTACACGACCGTCCCCGGAATAACACAATTTCCCCAGCCGGCCCATTGCCGGCAGCTGTGCGGGGTTTCACCTGCCTCCCTGCAAAGCGGCGGAGGGTTCACCGCTTGCCACGCCTGTTCCCCGGAAACCCCCCCCTCGCCGGACGCAGTGCGGGTTCCAGCAGACCTGTCATAGGGGCATACTCCTAACTCAATCCCCCTCCCCTCTCCTCTCCTCCCCTTTCCCTTCCCCAGAGCCAAACACTTCCCCTCCTTGCTGTAATCCAGTTCCCTTTCTCCCCCAACCTTATGTCCCGGTCCCAACAGACACCACTGCTTGAAACGCAACCCCAACCTTTTCCATTATTTTCAATGGGAAAATTGACTCCGCATAACATGTTTTCACTTAACACGATCATTTTCTGGACTATATCTATAGTGTTAAATGAGGAATTACTGTATCAAAACAAAGAAAAGAAATAAAACAGGTTAGGAATTGGAGCAAATTAATGGGTTGGATTTTATGGTGCATCTACAACACAGCACCCTAAACTCGAAATAATATACGCAAATTGCGTATCTTATCTCGACTATTTTGAAGTAGCTTTTTTTGAAATTTGGCACATCTACACAGCACCAAATTTCAAAATAATTTGCTATTTTGAGCCATCCCTTATCCCTCGTGCAATGAGGTTTACCGGGATAAAATAGCACGCCCATTATTTCGAAAAATATTTTGAAATAACGGGTGGCTTGTGTAAACGCGGGGTAGCTATTTCAGGATGCCTCTAATATCCTGAAATACCCATGCAGTGTAGACATACCCTTAGTGATGTGTAAAAGATATATGTAACCTGTAAATTATCATACAAATACTGCCATCGGAAATATGTAACTCTGTGAGCACATTTTCCACATAAGGAGCATGTTACATCACTGCACAAGATGACTTCCCAGGGACAGATAACATAACGGGGTGGGCAGTAAGCGGCCCACTCTAATTACTTGCGCATATGCAAGTGTGGCCATCTGCAGCTCCCATTGGCTGCAAATCTCCATTTCTGGCCAATGGGAACTGTGGAAAGAAGTGTGGACTGGGACACCACTTCCCGCAGCTCCCTTTGGCCGGGAATGTGCATTTGGCACTTATTGCCCAGCCATGGTATAGAAAACTTCTTCTCTTTACATTATTGACTTAGAGCAATAAACATGAATGACATTGGTTATTTGATCTCGTGAACATATTTCATAAACTAACCAAAACCATGGTCAAGGAGCAGACTATAGAAATTATCAACAAAAGCGTGCACTGAGGTTTAAGGTTGCTTCCTTGAAAAGTCTGAATGGGGAAGTTCGGCAGCAACGCCATATTGACAGTATGGGCCCAACTGGAGTGTGCTTGCACCTTGTTGGGTGGCTACAGATAAACTAACTGTAAACATGTCCAGATACACTGAACAAACCAGACTGATATTCTCTGTGAGATATGGCCTGGCCTTTTAAGTCCCTCAGCATAGACCAGGATTAATCTGGGCAAAATTTGGAAGGATTTAGTCCTATCCAGGAAGAACAAAATGCATACATCAAAGGAGATATAGGAGTGATGGATGTCAAGAACCTTGTGCAGCATGTCCCAAATCTCCTTGGTGGGTATTTCCAGGGCTGCAGCTTCCACCCTAAACATCCTAGAACACTTTATAGTCCTCAGGGATAGAGGCTGACACATCCAGTTTGGCAACACCACTGTGGCTAGTACCACACATTCCTCCCCCAGGACAGAAGGATGAGATGGGTAACACTAGAGATGGTGAAAGTGTTAACTGTGATATCAGTTGACCTTCATGGTTACATGCAGGCACCCGACACGCACTACTTTCCAGGGAGCTGCCTGCTGCCCTGCACTTCTCCCTCTGTATCTGAGGCAACAGCGGAGGGCTCCAGGAGGAACAGGTGGGAGCCGAATGCCACCTCACATGTAACTATGTAACCAATGAAAATTTCAGCTGTTACAGTTCCTTAATTAAACATTTTAATATCCCTAGATTGCACCAGCAAGATCAGTCCCTGATAGTACTGAGGACCCAAGGGGGAGGGGGGCGGGGGAAGGCTGATGCCACTCTCTGGGAGCTGCCCAAGATATGTTGTCCAGATGAAGCACTCAAACCCCTCCCACATACAAATTCCAGGTCTGACCCATCCCCCCATACACACACCCCCACACTCCCTCCTGAACCTCATATCTCCTCCTGTATGCCAAACCCCTTGGCCCCATCCTGAAACCCCTTCCTGTACTCTAAACCCCTCATCCCTGACCCCCAGCCAGAGCCGTCATCTCCTATAACAATCCCCTGCCCCATTCCGGATCCCCTTCCTGCACTCTGAACCTCTGATTTCTGGTCCCAGACCTGGGTCTGTACCACTGCCTCAGTTGGAACTCTTAAATAAACAGAATATTTGACTGACTAACACACCCCCACCACCACTCTCCCAACATGTCAGATAACAAAACTTTTGTTGTATCATGTTAATTATTTGTGGTAGCCACTTTAATTCTAAAGTTTTAATAGGTAAGAATTTAAGACCTGATGCAAACCCATATGCTTATGCAGAACTTGAAGGATCAGACCCAATATAATTAATATCTTACATGAAAGTTATTTGCTTTGTGAAAACAAACAAAGCTTCAAAAACTACTTTGAACTAAATCAGTGTATATTTAATTACATCTTCTAAATTTAGGCAGTTCGGTTATGTCAAATTAACATGTTTGGAAACTCCCAAATCTACATTCTTAATGCTTTGGCTCCAATTTAGGGTACAGTAAAACTCCGATGGTCCGGCACCATCAGGAACCTGGAAGTGCTCCGGGCAGCCGGACCATTGGAGCTGCTCTGCCCCCAGCTTCCCCGATTCAGCCGCTGCCAAAACTGACCAGCAGCTGAATCGGGGAAGCTGGAGGCAGAGCAGCTGGAGTGCCTCCGGGTATATCCCGTTGCGCTGCCCCTCGGGGCTGCAGGACCAACCCGGCAGCACCCCAGTTGTCCCCGATCCAGCCACTGATGATACTGATCAGCAGCTGACTCCAGCTGCCGGATTGGTCCAGTAGCGCCGCTCCTCGGCACTGTGGGACCAATCCGGCAGCCTCCCAACTTCTCTGCCCCAGGCGTCCTGATTCAGCGGCTGCTGAAACTGATCAGCAGCTGACTCCGGGAAGCCCGAGGCAGAGCATCTCTGCCTCGGGCTTCCTGGAGTCAGCCCCTGATCAGTTTCAGCAGCAGCTGACTTGGGGACACCTGAAACAGAGCAGCTGCAGGGCTGCTGGGTTGGTCCAGTAGCACTGAGGAGAGGCGCTGCGGGACCAACCCAGCAGCACCCCAGCTGCTCTGCCCCAGGTGTCCCCAAGAGCAGCTGGGGTGCTGCCGGGTTGGTCTCGCAGGGTCAGCGCTACCGGACCAACCCGGCAGCACTCCGGCTGCTCTGCTGCAGGCGTCCCCAAATCAGCCGCTGCTGAAACTGACTAGCAGCGACTGAATCAGGGACATCTGGGGCAGAGCCGGACTATGGGAAGGAGGGCTATGAGGGGTCTGGGGTGGCATCCCCCCCACCCCACCCCAGACCCCTCATAACCTCCTCTTCTGATAGTCCAGCATATCTGATAATCCGGCACCCTCTGGGTCCTAAAGGTGCCTGATTATCAGAAGTTTACTGTACTTGGTATTTGTCAAAATAACATTTAGATATTCAGTATGTGTTATGCTTTTAGGCATTCTACAATTCTTATGCTTTTAGATGTCAATTAAAAGCAACAGTCTTCCTAATTTCTAGTTGAGGGTACAAAATGAACAGTACTGTGATCAACTCCCCTACAGGAAATATCCTTGCATTCCATTTTTATTTAAAATTCACATTTATTTAACACATATTCTAAGAGCTGAAAACAAGTATCATTTCTTAAATACATCTTATTTAATTTATCTTTGTTACCTGAAGCTAGGTAAAGGTAGCCAACCTGGCAAAAGCCAAGCTGCATGAGTAAATCCTCCATCCAGATCAGCATACAGTTGTGCCACCTTCTCACTGAGTAAGCTTCTGATCTCCTTTCCATGTAAACAGTGGCTTGCTGTCAAAATAATGAGCTCTGAAAGTGCTTCAAACAAGTCTGAATAAAGGGAGAAAAGGAAAAGTAAGTCAGCACATATTTTGGAGAAATGATGTCGAATTTTACGGGCCACTACTTTCACTTCTGGCCAAAAAAGGAATTAACTAAATACAGAGAATTTAAAATATTTTCCAAGTGTTTCTGAAAGAGTTTTTCCACAAATGGATCCCTGTTTTGGGACAATGGGGAGAAGATACTTCCAGAACAGATTATCTGGGAGAGAAAAAGAAAGCACAGTAGAAAACTAAAGGATATTCACTAGCTGAGGCAGCTGTCAGCCCGTTTGTGCAAGTGAGATGTGCCCAAATGGGCACTTGATCATTATATACTCCTATAAAATGCAGAAGTAACTATAATAGTTGAACTTGCATGCCACCACCTCACAAAGTTGATTTGGAGCACTTTGGGGTGGGGGGGAAGAGGAACGTAAGATGCACATCAACCAAGAGAGGGAAAATATTTTAAAGTATTTCCAAGATAAATTTTTCGAGTGGAGATTAGGGCTATGTTGTGCTAGGATCCCTGATCAGAACTCTGAATAGAGGGTGAAAATGAATGATGTGATCAGGTTTCAGATAGAAAACAGTACCAAGATGCTACTCCTGGAACACTAATTCTCAGATCAGAAAGTTAAACTCAATGCCTACTCTGCACAATGCCCTATCTGCAGTAGACAGGAAAGAGTAAGATATTTGAGGATATCCGATTTGCTCTATTAGAGAGGGAGAAAAACATATGGCTGTCACGTTATGTGACAAAATATGCTGAGAAAAGGGGTAGGAGTCTGGGGGTTTTAAAATACAGACTCATTTACTAGTGAGGATAGGGAAAACAGCAAAGAGGAAGGGAATGGCAGCTGGTTCACTAAGAATGAATGCAAGAGACTGAATTTATGGGCAGTTGAGGTTAAGGGGCTACAGAAACGCCTTTTACTATTACTTTACATTTTGGGGAACTGGTATATATGGGTACGTCTACACAGTAGCTCATGCTTCAAAATAAGCTATGCAATTTGAGCTATGCAAATTAGGTAGTTTATTTTGAAATAGCTAATTTCAATATTTGGTGGTCTATACAGTGCTAATTTTGAAATAAATCACTATTCTAGCATCTCCTTAATTCTCGTGCAACGAGGTTTGCAGAAAGCCGGAATAAGAAACCCATTATTTCAAATGTATTTTGAAATACATGCCTTTAATACATGCAGAATGCTATTTCGGGATAACAAATTATGTTATCCTGAAATAGTGCCGCTTTGTAGATGTACCCTATGTTAATCACTGTTGTGTCTTATAAATCAAGCTTAGTTATCTTTTTATCTGTTGTTCCTTAATCCACCACTTTTGTGGTGGACTGGACCATACTGACAGTCCATCATGGCCTGTAGAAAAGAGAAAGAGACTGACAGCTTATTTGACAATAACAAAATCAAAGGCTACAAAAGCAAGACATTGAGCTACTCCCATATACAAACAAGGAAAGGTGGAAAAGCTTACTTAGGTTTGAGGAAAGCTGATTTATTTGGAAAGAATACAAAAACAAGTGTCAATAATAGTTATTGGGGGGGGGAAGTTACTTCTCAGAAAAAAAGAGGTAGGTGGCAATTAAATATTATATTAATAAATCTGACAAAGCTTTACAAATAAATCATTCTAGAAACCCAAGTAATTCAGTCAATCATAGTATGTTCTGTGGGCCTAACTGTGCAAATCTTATTCATTTACATGCTACTTCTGGGGGAATTCTGCACCAAAAAAAATTAAAATTCTTCATATATTTGTCATAATAGCACAACATAATCACATCAGTTTCAATTATTTTGATAATTTGCTTCTGAATACCCATCAGCAAGTATCTCTGTACCAATACAGACAACTAATGAGATTCCACCAGGAGTGGAGAGTTAAAGAAACCGTTATGACAATCTTGTTCCTCTTATGCTTTTGCTGAGTGCCTCAGTCTGGGTGTGTCACATAGCCACATCGCATGGAAAATCTCCACTCCTCTGGTCTGTTAGTAGACTCTAGTTTGTTCTACCTGCCCCTATAGGGTTACCACACAGAAGCTCCCGAACAGAAGGCACTGCTGGGAGAAAGAAAGCTGGGGGTGCTCAAGCAGTGTGAGAATGTACTGAAAGGGACTATTTGGTAGATGCTGGAGAAGCCTGTTTGACACATGCACTTCGATGCCTCACAAGCCCAGCCAAAGGGCACTCCCTGGCCCAGAAACCCACACTCCCTATAATCCCCAGAGCGCAGGGATCTAGAGGGAGAAACATCCTTAAGTTGGGTCCCAGATTTGTCTGTATGCTGCTTTCTTCCTTCAGAACACGCTGGGAACTGGAGCTGCTGGACAACCTCCAGCTCCCCCGCCCCGGCAATATCCTCTATTTGCAAACCAGATTCTGCAGGCTCCAGCAGTCCTTAGTGGTAGCCAGCAACAAATGAAATTCAGCACTGACCATCAATTCTGCATTGTATAGTAGGAATATTAAATATTGGTTAATTAAATAATGAATTAACTTCATGAATTCTTATAGGTTACTCCCGCATTTCTCAAACTATGAGTCCCAACTCCTCAGGGGGTCACAAACAACTTAGAGGGAGGCCTTGGTATCACAAAGTTTGAGAACCCTTGGGTTACTCGACTATTCTATAGTCCCCAGGGGTGGGGACAGCAGCCAGTGCAGTCTGGCCCTGCTATCAAAGGGCCCCCTGACATTCCATGTTATTGCCTCTGATACAGAGGCAGCAACATGGGGTGACCGGCCGGAGGTGGTCCACAAGGGGAGCCAGTTTAAAAACCAGCTCCCCTTATGGGCCAGATGCTTGTCGCCCTGCAATGCTTCCTCTGATACAGGAACTGAGCCAGGCTGCTTGCCCACCTGGCTCCTAATTCACTTTGGCTGTGTCCAGACTCAGGGTTTTTTTTGAAAAAAGTAGCCTTTTTTCAAAAAAAATTCACCTGCATCTAGACTGCAGCCGCGTTCTTTCGAAATTAAATTGAAAACGCGGCTTTTCTTTTGACGGCAGTAAACCTCATTTCACAAGGAAGAACGCCTTTTTTCGAAAGTGCTCTTTCAAAAAAACGCGTTCTTGAATGCCAACAGGGCTTTTTAGAAAGAGAGCATCCAGACTCACTCGCTGCTTTCTTTCGAAAAAGCGGGTGCTTTTTCAAAAGTTCTGCTTACAGTCTAGACACTCTTTTTCGAAAAAGAGGCTTTTTCGAAAGTATCTTTCGAAAAAGCCTCTTTCGAAAGAGGCTTGCAGTCTAGACATAGCCTTTAAGTGCAGTTACAGCAGGAGTAGGTCCTGGACCTCTCGTAAGCCAGGACTGACCCAGGCTACTGACCTGCCTGCTCAAAACTTTAATGGCATGGGGGGGCGGGGGGAAATGTGTGTATAGTCTATAGCATTAACCTATAAGCTTTTGCTCACTGATCAGTTAATCAACTACACTATTATATTCTTATTGTATAGTGATGCAGAATTGCCCCAGGAGTAAAATACTCATGATGGTGTAAGCCCTATCCAAGTCAATGAAATTTGGGAATAAATACTCACCAATATAATGGACAGGTAGAGGTCTATTTTTTTTGGATTTTAATCTAACTTTGCTTAAGTCAGACTGTTTTTAAAGAAATAGACCATCTGTACTTCCTTAACTTAAAGGATATGAGCCATTGATTTTGATTCTGGAATAAGGGAATAATATTTTGAAATCATGAGTTGCTGGTTAGCGAAGATATTAGGCACAAATAACCTAACCCTGGCAAAACTATCCTAATGTAGCCTGAACTATTAGGTTGGGGACAAATAGGAAGAGACTACAAAGCCAGGAGTAAATTAACTCTTTACACTTCCTACTAAGTTTGAGAGTGGCTTCATTCTCTTCTGAATTTTAATTAGACAAAGAACATGTTTTGTACTTCGTTCTTTTGAGCATGGAACATTTAATACATTCTGTCTGTATTTTCTTTCTATTAAAAATGTTCAAGTAGATCATGTATCAAAATACTGCCATGTGAAGCTAATTTTGGCTACTTCTCATGCATTCTCTTCACGGTAACTTTCCAAAACACAAAGTATCTCATCATGCTTACTTCTCTCTCCACTTTCTCCCCAGGATTTGAAGTACTCCTGTGTTTCTTTTTCAATTATAGGTACGTGTTGTTTAAACTGGGCTATATTCAGCCCAGTTTTCAGCATTTTCTTTTGTTCCAAAAACACCTGTAAGAGTTAAAATATTAGAGGTATATAACATGAGGTACATCATTATTGCTTAGTCACTGACAGCATATTGCAAGTGGTACTGAAACAGAAAAGACAGTAATAGAAAAGTAGAGAAGTCATTATAGACATGGAGAACCTTCTGGAAACTGAAGTAAAACAAAATCAAGAGTAGGATTCAAAAATATACTAAATACTCTTTAAAAGTTCCAAAATAATTTTTAAAACCTAAGCTATAAAGCTGAAATACCATGAGTTTAGCTGCTTTGGTTTCAAGCAAGAATACTTGCTTAACAACAACCAAACTACAATACTACTGTTACGGAGTTGCATCTCTCTTACAAATACTCTGTATTTATATGCCTAGTGAGAAATTTATTTGTTAAAAACATTTTATGAAGCTTTGTTGTCGTCTGTATTATTACAGATATGCTTGTTGAGACATATTTTGAAATAAATTACCAAAATAATTCAAACTGATCTGACTATATTGTCTTATTTTGTGCAGAAATTTATAGCTACAATATTGTGTGCAAAATTTTTAACTTTTTGGTGTAGAATTCCCTCAGACGTTTACTTAATATGAATTGGCTGTAAATGTATAGCTGAATAAGTTCTGACAAAGTATTGACCTATTGACTGATGGCAGAACCTTATGTATGATGAACAAAATTTTCAATAATCTTCATCATATTTGACCTGGTTGTTTGGAAGGGAGCCCAAGACTGGATTGCTTTAAGGCAATGATTCTCAAACTGCAGTGTGCAGAACTGTGGCTCGACCTCAGCCCCCCTTCTTTCCCTCGCAGCAGAGAGCCTGTCCTTCATCCCAGTGAGGGTGGAGTGCCAGCTTCATCTTCCCACTGGGGGGTGGAGGGGAAGTCCTGAGCCTTGCTGCACAATTTGGCTCATTGGGAAGAAGCCCCCCTTCCCCAGCTGGGGGAACAGCAGCATGCCTGAAGGCTATCCCCGCTGCTCCTATTCGCTGGAATCCTGCAAATGGGAGCAGTAGGAGGTCTTGCCTGGAAGCAGTGCAGAACGCAAAGGCCAATAAGGGCCCCCCACCGCCTCATGCTTAGACCCCCCCCCATTCCCAACCCCCTCACACACACACCTAGACCTGCGCACCCATAGCTTGCTCCTGCACCCTGCCCCCGGCCAGATACTCTACTCCCAGCTTGATGCAGCTCCCACACACCTGGCCAGACACCCTACCCCCCAGCCTGCCTGTATATCCTTGCTCTCCCTCCCTCCCTCTGGCCTACTCACTGCCTGCCCTTGAATTCTACCTCCCATCCAGATCTCGGCATCCTCACTCCTTACTGCACCCTACCTTGATCCTACACCTCTGTCCTGCACACTGAGCTCCCCGTTTTTGCCCCTAGCCCCAGAGCCTAGGTGGGTCCACAAAATCCACTAATCTTGGAACCCCAGAAGAGTAAATCTGGCCTATGGGAAGCCCTGAATCTCAGTATTCCCTCCCCCTCCCCTAGTGAGGCTCAAGTGCCAGAGTGAAGTATTTCAATTGGGGGGGGCCACAACAGTGAGGGTTGGTTTTTTTTTTTTTTTTGGAAGGGTTGTTTTTAGCTTCTCGCTTGTGTGGTCCCCGACTGATTTTTCTGTGGGTCAGTGGCCCCCGACCCAAAAAAGGTTCCCCAGCCCTTCCATAAACAAAGAAAACATGGGAACCTTGTGTGTTGGACATAAATTAATATTTTACTTTATTTAAAATGAAGTTTGATAAATTAACATGAGAAAATTAAAGCACTTAATCTATTTAATAATTTAAAATTAATATTTCCTTTCTTACTGGTTAAATTAAACTGTTCTTCCTAGGCACCGCACTAGCAAAATGGCTTGGGCATAATTATGTCATTAACAGCGAGTTTCCATTAGCAACTGGTAGTCCATGGAAAGGTTTTAATTTAGCCAAGTGGACCACAGGCCAAAATGTTTGAGAACCACTGCTTTAAGGGAACTGTGGTTTTGGTTTCTGGGTAACCAGGAAGATATTGTAGAAGCTGTTTAGTTGCTGGCGTGGTGAATCTAAGAATCCCAAGGTAGCCTCAACTAGGAATGTTAGATATTAAATGTTTAATAACTGTGTAACCACAGCAAATCTTAGCAGTTATGTGATTATTCAATGGTCCCTGGGGGGTGGAGCCAACAGCCAGTGCACTTCCAGCCCCACTCCCAGGGAGTCCCCTGCCACCCTGCCCTGCTGCCTCTGTATCAGAGGCAGCAGCACAGGGTGATAAGCGGAAGCTGATCTACAAGGGCTCCCTACACTTTCAAGAGAGGCAGCAGCGCATGGGGCAGGCAGCTCCGTGGGAGCCAATACACATGGGGAACTGGATTAAAAGCTGGCTTCTTGCTTCCCGCCTGCCCCCCTCACCCTGCACACTGCTGCCTCTATCAGAGGAAGCAGTGCAGGGATGGGGGGCAGGTGGGTCCATGAAATCTGGTGCTCACTGGGAGCCGGCTTAAAAGCCAATTGCACAGGCAACTGCTCCTGCCTCCTGCCCCCATTGCTGCCTCCGATACAGAGGCAGCGGGGGGTAGAGAAATGCATGTAGCTGTTTGGATTAACTGGATTAAACACAGGCTTATAGGTTAATAGTTTAAATGACTATACACTAACATTCCTAGCCTCAACCTCATTTTAAAGGGGTCACCAAGGCTTGCATTAGACTTGCTGGGGTCCTGGGTGGTGGCCCTCAAGTTACAGGGTCCCCACATACTGTTGAAGCCCTTGTGCTTCAGCTTTGATTTCCCACAGCAGTATGGTTCAGGCTTTGGCTCTCCTATCCTTGGCTGTTGGACTCAGGCTTCAGTACTCCCTCTTGAGGTTGTGTAGTAATTCTTGTTGTCAGAAGTGAACTACATGCAATGAAGTTGGAGAACCCTTATATTAAAATAATCACCAGTTTTAAGGATCATCTGCCCAATTTTTTGCAAACAGTGTGTGCTCTTTATGTATTTAGATATAGTTAAACTACAATGTTTATAGCATCATGTAGTTTCCAAAGCAAAATATAATTAGCCCAATTAAATAACTATAGTCATTACAAATATGAACTAGCTCATTGGTGAATGGAGTATCTCATTGGATAGAGCATACAGTACAACACCAGAGGTCCAGCATCCAATGGTCCAGCACCATCTGGAACCCGAAAGTGCTCCGGGCAGCTGGACAATTGGAGCTGCTCTGCCCCCAGCTTCCCCGATTCAGCCACTGCTGAAACTGACCAGCGGCTGACTTGAGGAGGCCCGGGGCAGAGCAGCTGGGGTGCTGCCGTGTTGGTCCTGTAGCACCACCCCTCGGCGCTGCGGGACCAATCCGGCAGCACCCCAGCTGCTCTGCCCCAGACTTTCCCAAGTCAGCCGCTGCTGAAACTGACCACAGTTTCAGCAGCAGCTGACTTGGGGAAGTTTCAGCTGTAGCTGACTTGGGGAAGTTTCAGCTGTAGCTGACTTGGGGAAATCTGGGGCAGAGCAGCTGGGGTGCTGCCGGATTGGTCCCACAGCACTGAGGGGCGCATTCCCCCCACTCCACCCCAGACCCCTCCTAGCCCTCGCTTCTGATAGTCCGGCATATTTGATAATCCAGCACCCCTGGGTCCTAAAGGTGCCGGATTATCGGAAGTTTACTGTATATGGCAGTTAATTCACACACTGGAGTCAAATTCCATGGCTTAATGTAGAAAGGGACAGAAGATAAGCTTAGTATTGTATTAAGCTTATATATTCAGCCCAGTTACCCACTGAGTACATAAACATAGTTTTGCTGAGGAACAGCACAACATACTAAGACTATCAATTTCCAAGAATTGCAGCAATGCTTCACATAGTGCAGGGTTACTCAACACGCAGCCCAGGGGTCACATGTGGCCCGTTTGTTTGCGGTGTAGTTTGGGCTTCCACAGGGCTCAGCTCGCAACCCGCGGGTGAGATCCTTTGAACATGGCCTCCACTGGGAACATGCTCCATAATGGCAAGTCAATATAATGGTCGTCTGTTGACATGCGTTTTAGTAGTAAAATTCCTTAACTGTCATTGCTCATTAGAAGTGCTGTCATATGGGTGGAAATCAGGTAAATATTGCATTTTATTAATATCAGCAAAAATGACTTAAATGGGGCCTGTGTGTTATGTAGTCTTGCCTTAAACTTTGTATTCGTGCCCATCAGTGTGAAAGAAGCTATCTGCATATATAATATGCATGTACATGCAACTACACTTAAATTGCGGCCCTCGGCATGTGCTGAGAGTATCATCGTGGCCCCCGGGGCTTCCAAAGTTGAGTAGCCCTGACATAGTGCATAGGTGGTGCATTTCCTTTGAAAGCAAGAAACATATGGTATCTGGAGACCACCAAGAAGGTTGGGATCTGTATGCCAGTAATTACTAAGCAATTAAGAGTTTTTTGAAACGTACATGTTTCTTACTGCAGCCCTGCACTGCAACTGCAATGTGGAAGGAGGTTAGACCACAGCCCCCCAGACAGACCTCCGAGACATTAAGAAATGCTGGGAGCATTAGTAGCTTGCACCACTAGTACAAGTAACCATAGAACTGCTGCCCTCTACAGAATGCTGAAAAACAAAACAGGGCTCTCTGTGGTCTTGCTCCCTAACACAGGGAGGCTGTATTTTATTAATCTGGCTTGAATACCCACTTAAAATGATACTTCACTGACACCATTAAATTATCTTAACCAATGATCATTTTAATGGATGGAATGAGATGGGAATTTTTACAGAGAAAAGAGCATAGACTTTTCCAAAAGTCCAGGAAAAAGGAGAGAAACAGAAAAGAGAAATGATGGGCAGAAACAGCAATGGGCCTAACGAATGTGACAATAAGACAAATGAACAAAAACTTCAGATGCTATATAAAAAAATCATATTCTCCCTTTAATCTCTGAGCAAGCCTCCTATTAGCATTGTGGACACTGGGCAATCCACTCTGCACTGTGGGAAATATAAAGTCTTGAATTTATATCCTAGCAACATCCATAATCAGAATTATAGAATCATAGAACTCTAGAACTGGAAGGGACTTTGAGAGGTCATCGAGTCCAGTCCCCAGCACTCACGGCAGGACCCAGTTCCATCTAGACCACACCTGATAGATGTCTATTCAACCTGCTCTTAAGTATCTTCAGAGATGGAGATCCCATAGCCTCCCTAGGCAACTTATTCTGGTGTTTAACTGGAATATTCTCTCCTTCAAAAAAAAATTTTTGCTATCCATAGAACAGCACTTTTCACCATCAGACTGGATCAACTTTAACTTGCAATGCAATATTCATTCTAGTTTTTTCATGCCAAACTAAATCCAGCCACGGTAACTGATAGTCTTACACATAATGGAAAGTACTTTTATATTCAGGGTGGGTCCGAGATATTAATGAGATAAGACTGGTTATTTCATTGAACCAACTTCTGTTGATGAAAGACAAGCTTACACAAGATCTGAAAAAGAGCTCTTAAGTAATACTGAAAGCTTGTCTCATTTATCAACAGAAGTTAGTCCAGTAAAACATACTACCTCACCCATCTGTCTATATATTAGAGATTGTTACAGAATTGTTTGCTATTTGTATGAAATGGTTTGTTTATGCACAATTATGAAGGATGTATAATGAATGAGCAGGTTACACCTATGTATTAGCCTTAGTAATGATATCATTAATATTTGTATTATTCAAATGTCATCAACTGTAATAGTAAAACTTTTATTTAAAAGCCATCAAATGTAATGGTAAAACTTGTATTGTTATGGTTCTGTATTGTTGTTGTTGTTTCAAATGTACATGAATATTCATGTGTGGTGAGTCCAAGCATATTCTCTAATGTCCACCAGCATGCCTCAGTTTTATTCCAAGTGGCCTGCTATGGTTGAAAATTAGGATTACAGAAAAATAAACTATTTTTCTTAAGAGATATCTGTAATAACTTGGCATACTCTCCTTTTCTGGATTGACCTGTCAGTCATTACTGAACAGTACCATTCAACCCACATGTGCTTTTAAGCTCCCTGGTCTATCTGGCTGGTCTATCGGTCAATTCTTACTGGTGAGCTGCACCACACCATATTGGTCCACTTTCACCTCTGAAGGTAAAGGAGAGGGGTTATGCTGTTGTCTGCTCTAGTGAGGAGGCTCAATACCACCTGCTGGTGAGGGCAGAAGTACAAGTTTTTGTAGAAAACCCACTAGCACTTTGGCTACGTCTAGACTACAGGCTTTTGTCAACAGAGGCTTTGTCGACAAATACTGTCGACAAAGCCTCTGTTGACAAAGAGCATCTAGACTACATCCAGTTCGGTCGACAAAGCAAGTCGCTTTGTCGACATGACCGTGTAGACGCAAAGAACGGTGTAGATGCAGTAACGCCTTCTGTCGACAGAACTCTGTCGACAAAAGGCGTTATTCCTCGTAGAATGAGGTTTACCGCTGTCGACAGAACTCGGTGGTAGTGTAGACGCAGGTATAGTTTTATTGACAAAAACCTACTTTTATCAACAAAAACCTGTAGTCTAGACACATCCTTAGATCTGGTCCTAGAGAGAGGGACTATGGGAATATCTTAAGGAGGTGGTACCACCTCACATGTATAAGTACCCTTGGTAGAAAAATTTCACTCTGAAGCACGATGGAAAAGAGTGAGGCTAAAGGTTAAAAGTAAACTGTCAGTGAGGCCTGCAGCACTCAGTGCATATAAGCTTAAAAGAGGAAGGAAAACATATAAGGCTAAGCTGCTAATTTTCTATTGTGGTATAAGTACTGTACAATACACCAGAGCCTAAATGTATTGTCTTTGATCATCCTACGCCTACCAATCAAAATCAGAAAGCATACTGGCAAACCACTGATATCGTCAATCCCCATAATATAGGCCAAACAAATCATGGTAACCTTGCCAGGATTTGATCTGCACTCTAGATAATTAATTGACTTTATACTCAAAAATACATACCGGGTTAGGCACATCATAAGCAACTCCCTTGCCAAAAACTGGTGTGGTCAGTCGAGAGTATACATCCTCTGCATTCAGGTCTTCATTTTTACTGTTGAACATTAGAGCTGCGGCATCACTACCCAGTAGGTATGTAAATGTCTTTCCCACCATAGTGAAACTAAACACAGGCCCATACTGAGGGGAAAAAGAACCAGTTAGTTTCAAATAATGAGAATTTGGGAAGCTATAAAAATGTTATCCTTATGTAGAACCTTTCAAATTTTGCTTCAAATCACATGATCACAATACTACTGAAAAGCAGTCACCTTTGAGTGGGAAAGCAGCCAAATGATGCACTGCCCAACACCGTGGAAGAAGATGAGGCAAGAAGGGAGAAGTATGACCAAAAAAATAAGCACAAACCCCTGCTCTAACAAGAAGCGACTAGAAACCACTTAACAGGACATAACACCTTAAATCAAACTTAAATCTGATGTTCCCAAATATATTTGGGAGGTAACATCCAAGATTATATATAAAGGATTTGTTTTTCCTTCTCACTTCACCTCATTGTGTCTAACAAGTCATTTTCCATTTTTATACATGTGGGGGCTTACACATAATGGGAAAGATAGGACTAAGTTCTGAGAGCCCAAGCTCTAGCCAAATCTCTCAGCATATTTAGTTCCCATCCCCAGGACAGATAGGCTGGAAGTCATGTCATAGCAAGGCTGCACCAGGGCCATGGACCTTACAAGCTTGGGTTGCTAGCCCACTGAAGACCATATAGCAAGGTTGCCCAGGCCACTGCCAGATAAGCTGGCAGGGTACCAGCAGAACCCTGCCTATGATTTGTTGAAATTTCAAAGCAAAAATCACTTTCATGAGAATGTTTGGGTTTAACGAACCAGTACTTTCCAATAAAAACATAACCATCTCTACTTTTAAAGTTTTCTTTGACAAAATCCTCATGAAGTACCTATTATTCAGTTTGTCCATTTCACAAGCATGAAATCAAACTACCACAAGTCAATCCTGAGATTCCAGAAAGTCTAAGTATTGCAAGCCAGAGACTTAGACCATTAAGTGTTCTAATGTAGTTCAGACACTACAAGTACAAGATAAGTATCATTTCTTTTTTCCCCAGGGCTAGTAAAAAAATCTTGGTGCACTTAACATACAATTATTCAGTTTACAAAGGACACTCAAATTCTTCAAATAATCAGTGTAATAGCCCAGTCAAACCCTGATCTCTTAACAAAATGCAAGATTATCCGCAAGGAAGAGACAGAGAGCCTGTGTAGTACCACAAATGGGAAGGTAAGTAATTCAAATAGCTCCCTGGATAACTAGTCAATCAACAGGCAGGCTTCCCTCAGTTATATGTAAGCTTCTTTGAATCAGGGTCAGATCCACAAGTGAAATCCAGGGATGTGATGCTGTTTTAGCCATAGCCTGGGAGCATGTTGAATTCCATTCACAAGCTAATGACAGCAAGGTAAGGGATATGTCTTTTTATTCATAAAAAAAAAATCTACGGAATCTTAATTTCAATAGTGTCAGCTCCCTACCAATGCCCCTGCAGCTCTCAATCCTTCAATTGGTGGAAATTGTGATAATACAGTGTAATTGGAAATGTAATAAATATACCCAGCTCAACCCATGACTGCAATGGTACCAAACATGACAAATCTAGAATAGTTACGAGATACATATTCAACAAATGTTTCAAAATCAACATTACAACATTTGGTAGAGATACAAACGGTGGAAGTTTTCCCAAGAAGGAAACGGTTAATAATTGCCACAGATACCAGGTGCACTTCTGTGACAGAATATACTCATGGTTCTGGTTCTGCTACTGTAATGATCTTTGTACAAAACATGCCTTGTGATCAGTATTTCTTCTAATTTTTCCTACCCCTGAGTGGAATGAATTTTGTTATATGCAGCAATATGGAGATGATGCATTACATGTCACCTTTATAATAAGGTTGGGGTGACGGAATGAATGGTGAATGCTCGGGGCGTGGAGGAGGAGAGATGAACAATTTAGGGCTTGGATAGAGGATTAGGGTGCAAGGTTGTTAAGTCTGCAGCCAGGAATATGGGCTCTGGGGTGGAGATAGATTGAAGAGTGTGAGGTGAAGGAGGATACTTGGGGGTTCTGCAATCAAATAGGACTCTGATGCTCCCGCTCAGGAATAAGCCCTCGTGCAACTGTTCTTGCGCAAGAGGCCAGTGTAGACAGGCAACATGAATTTTTTATGCCCACCCCTTCTTTCAAGCCTTCTCCCAGCCCTTCCCCCTCCTCTCCCAGCATCACCCTGTCCCCCTCCCACTGACACCTCCCCTCCTGCCCTTTCCCTCATTGTCTGCACTTGCTCCCCCCCCCCATTTGTCTCTCCTGCACCCCTATCCCTTGGTGCCTTCCCCTTTCTTCTCCTCCTGACCTGCCCCTCTCCCATCAGCACAAGCCTCTCCAGTTCAGCCTCAGACTCGCCTACCTTCTGTCTTCCCGTTTGCAAGGCTGGAGTCTGCTGCGATCGGGCCCCACAAGTCCCCACAGCCCGGGCTCCAGACCACGTGCTGGAGCCAGAGCTAGGCCGCTCCGCGCTCACAGCCCCGGCCCATCACAACACAGCCGGTCCCGTCCTAGCGAGGCTCTGCTCCTGCGCGTCTCACTCAGCGCGTCTCCTGCCGAGCCGCGGCTTGGCTATTTTTAAAAAGGGCGCCGCACATGACCCCGCCCCCTCCAGCTCTCCACGCGTGACGCCGCCCCCAGCGCAGCCCCGGCTCCTCCCAACGCTGCCGCCCGGGCTGACAGCTCCCCTTCTCCAGCAGGGATCAGCTTGCCAGCCTCCTCGCCAGAGTCCCTCGGCCCGGTGGGGTCTTCTGGCGGGGCCGTACGTGCCAGCAGTGCCCCTACTGGCTCCAGTGCAGGGCGCATGCATATGCTTCCCCTCCATGCCGGGCCAGCAGAGTGGTGCCCCAGAAAGTGTGGTGTCCTACGCGACAGCGTACTCCGTGTATGCCTAAGGACGGCCCTGAAGGTGTGTTGTGTGGTTACTGGAAAGAACTTGTTTGAGGTTAGGGTGTTGTCTGTAGGCGAGGATTGGCCTTTCCCCCAAGGCCTCTGAGAGTGAGGGGTCATTTTCCAGGCTCATTTAACTGCATATCCACTAATGTGATCTATGCCATCAAATGCCAGCAATGTCCCACTGCCATGTATACTGGCTAAACTGGACAGTCTCTACTCACTGTCTGTATCTCTTTTTTCTTTCCCCCTCCTTTTCTCTTCTCCCCCACCCTCCTTTCCCATTCCCCCCTTCTCTTATTTATTCTTGGATTTGTACTTCTAATACTCCAGTCATCTGAAGAAGTGAGTTGTGCCCATGAAAGCTCATGATACCATCTATATGTTTTGTTAGTCTTTACGGTGCTACTAGTCTATTTGTTGTTTAAATTTTTCCTAATAAATTCAGAAACTGACTGTATATTTGGGGTTGGTAAATACTTGTTAAATGGCTTCATTACCACTTGAATGGCTCTTACACAGGCTCAGTGTTCTAATAGATATGGCAGGCTTTTACACTTTTAAAGTAACTAGATTCTCTCTGAGGAAGCAGAGCCACAGAACAGGAATAGGGGTGGGGGAGGAGGGAAGAGCCGTATGTAGCTCGCAAACCTTGGGTTGGCCACAGCTGGTCTCGAAGATAAAGTGTAAACATGTCATTCCATGGTGATTCAGAATGTTCTAAATAAATTCTGGAAATACAGAAGGTAGCAGAATAAGAATATCCTAAGTACACTCACCCATTGATTTGGCAAAGACTTACCTTTTCATAGGCATTTTCTAAAAATTCAATAGGACTTTTTCCAAATGCAACTGCATGTCCAAGAAAAGGGATAGTAGATGAAATGTAAGGCGGGTATTTCTGCAAGAGAATATTCAGTTAAACATTTAAATTGCCTGTGAAAATAATTAAATACAGCATTAGGACTGCTGACTTATTCACATAACGAACAATAAAATATTAAAATTAAACTACTTACATTGTCTAAGAACATATATGGTTAAATGATCATAACTTTACTCATGTTATGGCACCTACAGCTTTGGGATAAGTAATTGTTATAAACCAAAGATCTAAAGCAGAGGTGAGGAACCTAAGGCCGGGGAGAGGGAGCCCGATGCATTCCCCTGGCTTGCACGGATGCATCTGTCGATTCATCCGACAGTTCATTTGTTCAAGAACTCCTAAACAAGAACAGCTAAAAATCACCAAATTTGGTATGCAGCTCCCTCATGTAGAGAATTAAAGCAAGATGAAGGTTTGGTTGTGCTAGGACAATGGGATGTGTATGGAATGGGACTTTCTTATCAAACAAAAAGAGAGGTGTGATACCAACAACAGTTATACCTCCCAATGACCATGGGAGGCAGCAAGCACAAGGACAGTTATACCCCAGAATGACCACGGGGAGCAGCAAGTGCCCTAGCCCCAGGGAGAAGCCTGCTGGGAGGCCATGCTGCTGCCCCCACCCCCTGCCCTGAGCCTCCTTACAGCTCCCAATTGCCTATTCTGACTCATGCACCTTCCCTAAACCCTGCCCTGAGCTCCCCACCCCGTCCCTCCTCACCCCCATCCTGACTCCAGCACCCCCCGTACCTTCAGCCCCCTGCCCTGAGCTCCCCACATCGCCAACACCTTGCCCTGACTCCTGCACCCCACCCAGGGACTGCCTGAGCCATTTTTGTGCCCCGGGCCTTAGGCGGGCGGCGCCACCCCAGGCACATGTGCAAGCCTGCCCCAGAGGTGCGCGGGCCCGCCTCCAGGTGCACAGCATGCGTGAGTATGCCTCCAGGGCGTGTGAGCAGGCCACACCTAGCCATGCAGAGCCCCACGGCTGTGGGGGGGGGAAGGACACTGCAGGGGTTAACGTAGACCCTGCCCCGGGCGGCCACTGCAGCCTGCCGGGAGCTGGGCGCCTGATGGCAGCTGTAAGGGGCAACGTGCGCCCCTTACAGCTGCCATCAGGCACCCCTCCATCGGTTGGCGCCCCAGGCAGCTGCCCTTGCCCGGCTTACCCACCCCTCACCCCACCACTTCCCTGCCCTGATGGACAGGAGTCACACCAGGTCCATTCAACAAAACCAAAACTCCTCTGTAATAAACTTTCAAACCTGCCTCAATTTTACACACGTACACCCCCAACCATGGGAGCAACCTGCAGGAATGTGCACCTTGTGCATTGCAACAAGCCTGTTCCAAAAACGAAGCCCTACCAGGGAAACAACGAAACCTTTATTTTGTTCAATAGCTAGGGCAGGGCCCCGTCCCTTGGCTCTGCTGGGGCGGGCGGGGGAGGGGGAGTGGAGCTTGGCTTGATGCCCTTTCTAGAAACAAACTCAAGTAATCCGCGGCAAACCCTCCCCCGTTCTGTGGGGCTCCGCCAGCTCTTCTGGGGGGCAGCAGCACCGCCCCAGGGGACACGCGGAGCTTTCTCCAGCCAGAAAGCGCTGCGCGTAGCGTTGCAGCCATAGGCGGTGGCACCGCAGGGCTCGGTGGGGCGGAGAGCTCGGAGGGCGGCAGGCGCCTCTCCCACCACCCCCTGCCGCGGCGGGTCTAACCGGGCCAGGCAACACGGCGCCCCCCTCCTCCGCCGCCCAGTCCCCAGCGTGCGGGGCGCCCCCTCCTCCCTCATCATCCCCGCTCCGGGACAGCGCCCCTCCTGCAGCCGGGGTCCCCGCGGACACCCCCCCCACACACACATATACACACGCGCGCGCGTCTCCCCCCGGTCTCGCCATCGCAGCCGCCACCCCCTCTCCTCCGCGCCGCGACCTACCCCCTCGCCAGGCGGCGGCTGGCGCCGGAGCCGGGAGCCCAGCTGCAGCAGGTATCCCAGGCTCAGCACGAAGGCGGAGGCAGCCAGCAGTATGGAGAGGGGGCTGTCCTCGGTCACCCGCCCCAGCAGGGACCCGCAGATCTCCAGCACGCCCAGCATCTCCCGCAGCTGCCGAGTGACCGGTTACTGGTAACTGCAGCGCCAACGGCTCTCCAGCAGCGCGGGGCGGGGCCCCGACTAGCCACGCCTCCGGGCGCTGGGCTGATCTCTGCCTATGTGACGATTGCAGTGTTCCGAACCAATCGGCGCTGGGGCTGAGCGCGTGCTGCGGGGGTCGGCTGGGGGGTCGGCAGGCAGCGGGAGCCAATCGGCAGCTGTGCGCTGCCTCGGCTGGTTCTGCGGCCTGTAGCCCTCGTGTCCTTCCGCGCTCCGGGCGTGGTGTAAACGATGTCAATGGAGTAATGACCCATTGCCTGCCAACACTGCCGCTTGTGGTGGCCAGCTGCCTCTGGCGTGTTAGCGGTCTTCTAGGCGCCGCCTCCTGTCGCACTCACCCCGTTCAGAGAGATTGAGAGACAGCCCCACGAGCCGTGCGGACAGCTGTCCCTAGCAAGCTTTGCAACCTGGCCGCTGGGATCGCACAGTGTCTGGGATGTGCCTCTGTGCTCTGGGGGTCTGGCAAGCCTCCTGCCATGCTCCACGGAGGAGGATTGACAGCAGTTAGGAATACCCTTGTGTCCCCATAGGCAGCTTGCTGGATTGCAGATGAGTGTGCTGGAAGAGGATGTGGAGGGAGAGGGCTGGCACAGAAAAAGGACCTCGATCTCCACATAGGCTGTATAAAAATGCCAGAGATTAGGGTACGTTTGCAGTGTTGGTGCAGCCATGTTGGGTGCAGAATATTAGAAAGTGTATGAGGTAATACTATTATTGGACTAATATGTGTTGGGGCAAGAGACACTCAAGCTTACATATGTGAAGAAGAGCTCTATGCAAGTGCAAAAGCTTGTCTATCATAATAACTTTAGCTCGTCCAATAAAAGCTATTATCTCACCTATCTTTTCTTTTTAGAGAAGGTGTTTCAAAATCACAGTCTGTGAGCCATCTACAACCTGAGCAGTTCCACAATCTGGCAATCATAGGTGTGCACAGCACATTTCATTAGAGTGTGCACCCAAAGAATTTCTTTAAAATGTACTCTTTGACCCTCCATTAGCCATACTCCCTAACCCCCATTAGCCACGCCTCTGGAAGTAATACTTTTGGGGCAATATGGACACATGACCAGCAATAAAAGGTGTCATGTGACTCCCCCCCAGGACTTTTCCCACCATCCTCTTACCAATGGGGATTAGTTTGGCCCTCACCAACCCACCCCTCCCCCCCATACAACTATCCTACAATTCCTTTAACCCAATGTGTGTGACATTAACTCGGGGGGGGGAGGGGTGGAGAGACTGGGGGAAGTGTCCCCTCTAAGAGTTTCCTCCCATGAGCACAATAAATTGTGTTGTGCACCAGTACTGAGTTGGTGGCTTGTTTGGATGTGCCACTGTGGCACCCAAGTTATTAATAAGTATATTATAAACCTCTACCCTTTCCTTTTGCTACCGTATCTCCTCCCCTTGCTCCATCAGCTCCCCTGGTGGCTGCTGCACCCCGCCCCAACCCCTTACCCACCTCTGCTGTCCTGACTCCTGCCCTTCTCACTGCTCTCAGCCTTCCTGAGACCTGCCCCCCACCACCAGCCCTTCTCTCCTCCCCCCCCACCCACTCATCCAGTAGCCCTACTCTGATCATGTGAGCTACCCCTCCTCATCCCCTCTCCTAACACCTCCCTCTACACACCTGCCCTGCCTCTCTCCTCTGATGCTGGTCCCTCCCCTGCAGGTGTCTGCCCTTTTGCTTCACCCTCAGAATCCCCTGGCACCTGCACCTTCCCTTACCCCTGCACCCTCCTGGTGCCTCCCCCTTCCCTCACTGCCCCTGCACCCTTTTTCCCTGATGCCCACCCCCTCAACACCCTCTGCCCCCGTTCCCCTCATTCTCCTGTGCCCTCACACATGCCTTGCTCCATCCCTGCCTTCCTCACACCCACTCCTTCTTTCAAGCCTTCTCCCAGCACCTCCCCTTCTCCCCTCTAGCTCCCCAAAGCCCTTCACCTCTTCTCTCCTAGCATCATCCAGTCCCCCCTCTCACTGACACCTCCCCTCCTGCCCTTTTCCTCGTTGTCTCCACTTGGCCCCCTGGCATTTGTCTTTCTCCTCCACTCTGTCTCTTGGTGCCTTCCCCTTTCTTCTCTTGACTGCCCCCCTCCCCTCAGTACAAGCCCCTTCCTCTCCGACCCTTTCCCCCTATTTTCCCCCCTCCTCCAGCAGCTGCCACCTGGTCTGTAACAGAGTTCTAGGGTCACCCTGACTGTCACCCTTCTGGTGCTCCCCCTCCTCTGTCTCTTAGGTTTCTCAGCCCCCTTTTGGGCCACAAACCCCCATCCCACAGTCTCTGGTTCCCAAAGTTCCAGCAATCTCACCATCACTTGGTGCCTGCACCGGGTCCGACTCATAGGATTGCCAGGTGTCCGGTTTTCTACCGGACAGTCCGGTTTTTGGGCCTTCTGTCTGGTAAAAAAAAAATTCCAGAAAATACCAGACACGTGCAATGTCTGGTATTTCCTGGTTTTCCGGCTGGGCGCCAGACTGAAGCCTGGTGGTGGCGGGAGGAATGACTGGAAGGTGGGGCGCAATCGGCAATGGGAGCCTCTAGTGGAGGGGGGGCTGGCCATGTGGAAGGGGGGGTGGGAAGCAGAGCTGGCGTGGGTTCAGGGGCTGCAGGGCTGGCCAGGAAGGGGGGGGGCGAGGAGGAAGGAGGTGCAGGAAGCAGACCTGGGGGGGGGGGAGGTTGAGGAACGCGGGGTTGGCAGGGAAGAGGGGGGCTGGAAGTTAGGGGGGATGGGAAGCAGCTCTGGGGGGGGCGGGGGCCAGCCATGCTGCCCCCGATACCCCCCCCCCGGACCAGCCGTGCTGCCCCCGACCCCTTCCCTCCCTGACCCAGCCACGCTGCCCCCGATACCAGGTCGGGCCAGCCCTGTTGCCCCAGACCCCGGGCCGGGCCAGGCCAGCTGCGCTGCCACCGGCCCGGATCCTCCCCGCCCTGAGCCCAGCCGTGCTGCCCCTGCCCCCGGGCCCCTCTGCCCCGATCCCGGCCGTGCTGCCCCTGCCCCCGGGCCCGTCTGCCCCGAGCCCAGCCGTGCTGCCCCTGACCCCGGGCCCCTCTGCCCCGAGCCCAGCCGTGCTGCCCCTGACCCCTTCCCTGGCAAACCGGACACCTGGCAATCCTATGAGTCGGACCCGGTGCAGGCCCCTCTGCCCCGAGCCCAGTTGCGCCGACCTCGCGCCCAGCCACACTGCTCCCAACCCCGGCCCTGACCCCGGGCCCCCGCTGCCCTGAGCCCAGCCGCGCTGCCCCGACACACACACACCCCAGCTGTGTTGCTTCTGAGCCGAGCCGAGCCGACCCCCGGCCTAGCCACACTGCTTCCATCCCCTGCCCGGGGGCGGGTACACCCCCTGCCTTCCCGTCCAGGGTTTAAACTTACCTCGCTTGCTGGGGAGGTGGGGTGATGATTCTGCTCCCTGCCACCTGTTTCCGTGGGGTCCTAAGATCCGCCGGTTTTAGCGATTCATGCGTGGCAAACCCTGCGCAGTGTCTGTTCCCCAGCGCACCAGGGCAGCCCCTTGAAACATTAGGGTGTGCCTGGGCACACCCGGCACACCCCGTGCACATGACTGTGCTATGGGGAGTTAAGGGGATTGCCCCCCCCTTAAAATTGGAACCCCTGGATTTCATACTTGAGGTCTGCTTAAAGCCCATGCCCTGACTCCAGAGGCAGTTCTTAAATGCAACAGAATTGGAGCTGCTTGCAGCTTTGCCTTGGTTTGTTATAAAAAGAGGGAGCCAGCAAGGGTGCCATTTTGGGAGGGTAGGGGCAGGGCCGGCCCGAGCCATTTTTGCGCACCGGGTCCCAGGCGCACGGCGCTGCCCCTGGCACACGGACCCGCCTCCAGGCACACGACACATGCACGGGCCCACCCCCAGGGCACATGGGCAGACGCACGGTGCATGCGCTGCCCAGTTGGCCCGGCCACCACCGACGGCACACAGCCCGGGGCCGCCCGGGGCAGGCTGCACCTGGCTGTGCAGGGCTCTGCAGCCACGGGGGGAAGGGCACTGCTGGCCGGTGCTGCAGGGGTTAACATGGCCCCTGCCCCAGGCAGCCGCTGCAGCCCGCCAGGAGCTGGGCGCCCCCCGTAGGTTGGCATCCTGGGCAGCTGCCCAGCTAGCCCACCCCTTAGTCTGGCCCTGGGTAGGAGGGCAGCCGTCCTGCGTCCCAGGACGCAGCTTACTTTTCATCTTGTTCCCCAGATGCTAAGAGAGTAAGGGGAAAGTGCTTGCAATCTGTGCATGCCTCACACTTGGTTGGTCTCGATCTAAACTGAGTTAAACTTATAAGGCTACGTCTATGTTGCACTCTCTTGCACAATAACATATGCAAACAATTGCCGTGCCTCATTTGCATACTTAATGAGCCCCCCTCTTGCACAAGAGCCATTCTGCCTGAAAATAAACGACAGAATGGCTCTTGTGCAAGAGGGGGTTTTGCGCAAGACGGAGCAGTGTTGACTGCTCCTTCTTTTGCAAAAGCCCGTTGCACAAAAATGGTGGCTCATTAAGTATGCAAATGAGGTGTGGCAATATTCATCACCTCACCTCATTTGCATATGTTATTGCACAAAAGAGCGCAATGTGAACATAGCCTAAGTGTTCTTGGAAAAGGAGTGAATGGAGAATCCATAGTTGACTGCAAATAGTTACAAAGGATTTCACAAAACTGGGTGATTGGGCAACAAAAGAGCAGATATAATTTAGTGTTGACAAGTGCAAAGTAATGCACATGGAAAACTATAATCCTAACTATAGATACAAAAATGATAAAATAGCTATTACCACTCAATAAAGAGATCTTGAGATGATTCTGGATAGTTCCCTGAAAACATCTGTTTGATGTACAGCAGCAATCTAAAAGTTAAAATGTTAACAAAATATTGGGAATCATTAGGAAAGGAATAGCTAATAAAACAAAATACCATATTGACTCTAAATAAAATCATTGTATGCCCACATATTGAATACTGCATGCAGATCTGGTCACCCCATCTAAAAAAAGATATGTTGTATTGGAAAAGGGTACAGAAAGGGCAACAGAAATGATTAGGGGTGAGGAACAACTTCATTATGAGGAGGGATTAACAAAACTGAGACTTTTAAGCTTGGAAAAGAAATGGCTAAAGGGTGGGGGATGACTAAATGGTGGGGGGATATGTTAGAAAATCTGTATGCTAGAAAATCATGAACGGTGTGGAAAAACAGAAGAATAAACATATTATTCATTCCTTCACTAACATAACACAAGAAGCTGACCCAATTACATTTATAGGCAACAGATTTAAAACAAAATACATTATTTTTTCACAATCAACTTGTGGGACTCTTTGCCAGGAGATGGTGGAAAGGCCTAAACAATAACAGGGTTCTAATAAGAACAAAATAATTTCAAGGAAGTTAGGTCCATCAGTGGTTACTGGCCAGAATGGGCAGGGATGGTGTCCCTAGCTTCTGTTTAACAGAATGGGCAACAGGGGATGGTATTCTGTTTATTCCTTCTGAAGTACTTGGTATTGGCACTACTGGAATTCAGGTTACTGGGCTAGAAGGACCTTTAGTCTGACCAAGTATGGCCATTCTGATGATCTTATATAGAGCTGAAATGTATCTGCCCCCTTGCTGTAACCCACTAGACCCCCACTCTCCTTTCAGAACTGAGATAGAGCCCAGGAGTCCTAATGGGATCTGCCTCTCTCCACAGAGTTAGTAACAAAGTAAGAATATACATAAAAATGTTAAGGCTAACCAATGGTCCCTTCAGTGACTTGCCACAAGATGTCAGAATATGTTAGTGTTAGAGCTGAGTGGATCTAATATTTACTTAATTTTCTTTTATATAGAAATCAGATACAGTGCTCCTGTCAGCTAACTGCTAAGTTGTCTGTCAAAAAAAAGTAAAGTTTTTCATACCATACATAGGTATGGGAATCAAGCAGAGGTGAAAGTAACTTAAATTTCTTACAGGTACAATCATATCACATATTCCCCACGCTCTGCCCTACGCTCTCCCCTAAAGGCGGGGGATTGTGATAAGACAATACCCGTAAGAAATTCAAGTTACTTTCACCTCTGCTTGATTCCAATACCAGTGTATGGGTATGACACTTCCAGACAAACCTGTTTTATTTGGTTTCCCCTTTTTCCCGTCCCCTGACATTACCAGACTTTAAACAAGTGAAAAAGTATATAACCACATATGCCTTCTAAAATTGTCCTGAAAAACCTATTGAAAATGACAGAAAAACTGAAAAGTATATAATTATTCATGAAGTTAAATGTGTGATCTTATTATATTTTTAGAAATGTGCATCTGTCTGTCTGTCCATCCCTGAGTCCATATGTTCAAGACTTCCTCCTAACCAGTAAGAGCTAGTGTGACAGCGGGTTGCTTACCACAGTATGCCGGGGAGTGCCCCCCTTCATCCCAGATCCCGGGTGGAGCCTGTGCTGGCTTGGACACACCGGGCCACGCCAGACTTGCGGCGCCTGCGCACTAATGGCCCCGCGAGCTGGCAGCCCTAGGATCCTGGGCAGGGGCCGCGCCAGCTTGGCTATGCCGTGCTGTGCCAAACTTGCGGCATCTACGTGCTAGCAAGCCAGCAGCCCTAGGACCCGGGGCGAGGGGCCGCAGCGGGTCGGATACAGACTGGCGGCACCTATGCTCTACCAGCCCCACGCAGTGGTGGCCTTAAGACCCTGCAGAGAGGTGGGCTGGGGGAGGCAGCGCAAGTGACATGTCCCCGGGTGCCGCCTCTGAAGCGGGGGAGTTTAAAAGGAGGCCAGCCAGTCCCAAGGGGAGGCGGATGGTAAGCACTGGCTGGCATAGTGGGTTGTCCTCTCCCTGACAGATTCTTGACAGTCCTCAGGGGACGCCGGGAAGCGGAGGGCACCCAGAATATCAAACCAGAGACCCCGGGTGATGACGAGTGGCAACTCCCGGGGGATTGTTGTTGGACTGGGGATGAACTCTAACCCGTCCTGGGGATGTGGACTCTTGGGAACAAGGGGAAAGAGAACTGAAAAGCATAACAGGGTCTAGCCCAAGTGGGGAGGAGAGGCTCTGTGAGGCAGGCCCTGTTATAGCTAGGACAGCCAAATTTGATATGCAGCTTCCTCTTGTCATAACTTGAAGGAAAGTCAGGATTTGGTTGTGCCAAGATAATGGGATGTGAGTGAAATTTCATTGTTTCTCATAAAATGGAAAAGGAGGGGTCTGGTACAAGGGACTTATACTGCAGAATGACCACAGGAGGGCTGAAAGGGCCAGAAATGGGGACCAGCACAGCTATAACACCATTGGGCCAGCAGGGGGAAGGGTTGCAAAAAGGACCGATTCTACTATATATTTCAGAAACATTGTCTGTTTGTGTGTCTGTCTGTCTCCCAGCATGCACTTCTCCTCTCACATGTCCGCTGAAGCTGCAGCAGCCATGAACAGGCATTTCTCACCAGGCCCTAAGCTGCTGCAACGAAAGAGGGCTAAGGTTGTTTTCTCTCCCTGGGGTAGCCAGCTTCTTCCTCTGCCCCACTGCAGAGCAATGATTTAAAGGAAGGAAAAACAAAACTTTTTTGAGTTGAGGACCCAAGAAACACCAGGTAAATCTTCTAGTATAAAAACAATAAAGTCCGTTTGATTAATCAGTTTTAGGTAAATTAATTACTTTATTGATTTCATATCTTACGGGCACTTGCAAGCAGGTAATGTATTTTTAGCATATTAAAAATACTTCTTTACCACTCCAGAAATCAAGAAAAAGAAGTAATTGACGTTTTGAATGTTTGTGGGGAAGGTTTTGGACTCAGCACATGTTGAAAAGATGTACAGAATTACAAACCAACTTCTAATAAGAGATTAACCTTTTAGTCTCTCAATTTATGGCACATTCAGAGCAATATTCTCAGAAACAAATATCACAATATTTCAGTTTGTTCATAAATAAAAATGATTTTTTGTTCATCTGCTATTAGAATTTTACTGACTGTGCATAGATTTTTAAAGCTTTCACTTTGTTGGTCAGATAATGCATGCCTGTCATTGTTAGTATTCTGATCAACTGTTCTATCATTTCAGCAGGAGTTAGAGCTTGGTTTTCACGTTTCCAACTCTCCAGTGCCTGAAGGATTTTCTCTTCCAATACAAGAGACCTAAACAGAAAAAAATGAAAATGCTACTGAACAGATGTTTGAGAAACTCAAAGGCTTAAATAAAAGTTTCTCAAAATGAACTATAGGTATATTATACCGTATATGCTATACAAAACATTTTGATAGTAATTAATACTTGATTATATCATTATCACAATTATTACATGACATAAAAATAGTAACAAAAACTAAATTACATTAAGAATAAGACTATTTTGTATTTGTAACTGACCTGTTATTTTCAAGTAATTTAATTTCAGCGTTATTACATTGAAGTTTCTGGCAGAAAAATTCAAAATTTTCAAAGGAAACATTCCCAGCAATTATCTTTAATATCTTCTGCAAAATTTTCCCTAAATATAAACAATTACAAGTGTTATACTTTATCAAATGAAACTGATATAATGTATCTAACATTCACCATTAATGTAACTATTTATCTTTTTTTTCAATTGTGGAATCTAGAAGACTCCAGTTACTGCAAAGACATACAGCAGTGAAACTTTGAGGGACCGAAATTTGGCAGTTTTTGGGTACAGCACAGGCACAGTATTGTGATCATGGCACAGAGCTGACAACTTGGCAGGGGAGGAGATGAAAAACACACAGCACTCTGATTAGGGAGGAGAAGAAGACTAAGATGTGTCTCATACAAAGAATGACTTAGAGCAGGATGAGGGATCTTTTCTGGGTCAGGGCTACTGACTCTCAGAAAAATCAGTCAGGGGCCACACATGTGTGAGGAGCAAAAACAACAACAAAAAAACCCTCACTGACATGGCCCCCAACTGAGGAGCAGGGGCGGGGAGACACTAACCTCACACAATTTGGGGAACCAGGGTTCTGCTAACACTTCAGCCTTGCATGGGGGTGGGAGGGAACAGTGCCTAGGTACTCCTTCTTCTGGGGACCTGGGTATAATATGATGGATCATTGGAATAAATTGTTTAGAAACAGCTTCTTACAGCTCAAGACGGGGGGAGGGGGGAATCCTTCATCACTATAAGGCAATGTTTCTTAAACTGTGTTCTTTGGCACACTGATCTGCCGTGGAGAACAACAGAATTCAAAATGGCTGTCCTTAAAGGGGCAGGTGCCTTTTTTTTTTCTTTTTTTTTTGCGCTCAATAACTGTCCCCTGACCCTATTTTCCCCGATAATTTCCCCCTGGCCATTTTTCTTTCCTTTTTTTTTTTCAACAAAAAATCCTTGGTGTTCCTCATTAAAAAAATTAATGTTCGGTATTCCTCGGTCTTAAAAAGATTAAGAAACACTGCTATAAGACATATATAACCAGCCACAAAGAACACGTCAGCTGCCTCAAGCAATTCCCTCAAACATTCCAGCTTTACCTATGCTACAACCAGTACTACATCTTACACAGATGAGAGGTAATGAAAACCAGGACAGGGTCTTCCAGACCTAAAGGACCAGCTACATTCCCAGGTCAATTTATACCTTAGAACTTATCCAAAAGAGCATGCTGTGCCAATCCTTTAAAATCTAAAAGTTTATTAAAAGAAAGAAATGAAAGGTTGGGAGTAGAATTGCTCAAAGGAATTGCATTACATATACCAATGAGAAAGTTCCTGGTGCAGGCTCTTAGCAGAGATGGAATAAACTGCTATCTTAACAGAGTGTGGAGTGCCTCCTTTATTAGGATGGGCCAGCAGTCCTTCCGGGTCCTTTGTTCATAGCAAAGAGACTTCTGAAGTGAAGAGCTGGAGTGAAGACACAGATGGAAGAACTTCTGGAGCCCTTTTTATATCCTTGCCCGTGTGGAGGGAATACCATTGTTCTTGCTATGTGAAAGTACCTCCCAAGATGGAGATTGTCATATGAGTAAGTCACTTGTCTATGTCCTTTTTAAGCAAAGGGCCATAGGATACCTGCTTGACTGCAAAATTCTTCAGATGTTTATTGGCAACATTTAAGGTCCATTGCCAATCAAATACGGCTATTCACTCAGTAGCGAAACTTAATAATAGGTGGGCAATGCCTGTTGCTGTCTCCCAGAAGCAAGTACTTGAAATATCATTACATAGCCAACATTCATAACTTCACATACAAAAATCATACAGGCATATGAATAGCATAAACAGACTCAGCAAAGCATATGCTTTGAATAAACACCTCACTAGGCCCACTTTGCACACAATTTGGAGCAAACACAAAACAGTGGGTGTAATAATAATCTACATGTTCATATTAAATCCAATAATATCACACTGGAACTAATAGATTTTTAGGCCCTCTCTAGGATCTGGGGTAGGGCTAAAAGTGAGGGGTTCATTGTGTGGGAGGGTACTACCGGGGAGCAAGCTGGGTGTTGGGGTGTGGGGTCTAGGCAGAGGTAGGGTACAGGCGTGGTCTGGGGATGCAAGGTCTGGGCGGGAGGTAGGGTGCAGAAGCGGAGTGGGGTGCAGGGTCTGAGTGGCAGGAAGGGTGCAGGATGGGGTTGAGGGGTCTAGGAGGGAGGTAGGGTGCAGGAGGGGGAAGGGGATTGGGATGTTTACCTGGCGCAGCTCCCAGGGAGGGGCCTAGGTGACTTCTCACTGCCTTGCACTTGCAGGCACCTTCTCCCTGCTGCTCCCATTAGCTGCAATTCCCAGCCAATGAGAATGACTGGAGTGGAACCTGCAGACAAGTGCTTCCCTACACTGCTGTTCCCCCTGCCAGAGGGGAGAGGAACTGTAGCATGCAGAGACACTTCCCCCTCCCATCAGGGGCTGGCCATGTAGGGGCTTTAGTGCCACATTCCCACTGTTTCCCCTGCAGTGAGAAGTTGGCACTTGTGATCCTGGCTATACTGAGGAGAGGGATGGCGAGGCTTGGAAACTCACTGTGAGGCTGGAGCACTAGCACCGGCTCATCCTGCTGTGGCGTGGGGGGAGATGACCCTTAGCGGGTCAGATCAAGGCAAGCCAGGGGCCAGATCCAGCCCACAGGCCATAGTTTCCCCATCCTGGACTTAGAGATACATCCCTGACTTAGAGTCACATAGCACCAAGACTGACTCTTCCTCCAGCGCCCCCCCCACCACGCTTGCAGGCTCTCCACAGGAAGGGGACAGGCTCCAGGTTTGGAGAAGGAGGACTGCTTACCATGTCTGGAGGCAGGCAGTATGGTGTAGCCCCAACCCTGCTGGCCACTCTCTTGGTGCTGCAGCTGCTCCAGTGGCTACTCTCAGTATCACATCCCTCCTCTCTGTACCCCTCTTTTTCACATTCCTCTTCTCTTTGCCCCCTCCCTTTGCATGTCATGGAAAACAGTCCCATTCCTGGCACTTCCCATTTCCTGGGCACAACCAAACCCTGACACTGGTTTAAGTTAAAATATGAGGAAGCTGCATACCAAATTTGGTAGTCCTAGCTCTTACGATTTAGGAGTTCTTGAACAAACAGACACACAGATAGATAGATTCACAGACAGAGAATTGCACTCTAAAGTTTTTATAAAAATGTGTGTGAGAGAGATCTTTAATACTTGAATGGTATGTTTTCCAGGATATTACACTCTAATATTAACATATTACACTCTATTCTTAACATACCATCTCTTTCATCAGCACTCTCCAGGTAACGTACAATGGTATATAGTTGTTTTCCTTTACAGACTTCCTGTGGAGGTCTGATCAGAGGATTTTCATCAAAATTGATGTCCTTCAGTGACTGAAGATGATGGAGACCACTTGGCAAACATATTAACTGATTTCCTGACAAAATACAAATACTTAATTATATTTGTATTCTATTAATCTAAAGAATTTCAATACATGAGTACCAACTCAATTAAATCCCTTTAAAGTTATTATGTGTTGGTTCTGATAATAAATTCAGCCATGCACAGAGTCCCTTCCTCAGGATGTCTGCAAAATAGGGAATCTTTCCATTGGCATTAGTAGGCTTTGGACCAGGTTCACAGTACAGGAAAAACTACAAAGGTCCAGACACAAATAATATATCCGATGCCTGTAAAAGTTTGCACTAGAGTTGGATTCTTACAGAAGCCATCTGTAGCACTTATGGAAGAAGTGTGTCTTTAGTAGAGACTGAAGGAAGAGATGCAGATTAATTAGTAGAAGTGTAAGAAAAAGGAGATTGCTCTAATGGAAGACGAGGAGTGAAGACAAGTGTGAATAATATAAAGGATACAGGAAGTTTGAAATGAGGTATAGAGGGGAACAAAAATGAAAGCAGAAAAGCAAATAGGAGAGAAGTTGAGCAGGCCCTTGAGAGTGAAGTGAAGAAACTGAACTCGGCGTAGAAGGGTAGGGAGTGCCAGAGAAGAGACTTGAAGAGTAACATGTTCAGAGCAATGAAAGAGGGAAACTTTGAATTGGTTACTCCTGAGTTACATTTGGTGTAAGTAAAAGGAAAATCCTGATAATGCTAATCAAGGAACATTTCAATAACTTCCAACTCAGGACTTCTAGCAGCCCTTGCTGACTGTAAAGCACAGTGGATGGGCAGATAGCGAGGCACCACTTTCACTCCGTGTCAGTTAGGACACTTGGGTAGAGAACCTCAAAACAAACTGCCACATTCCTTTACATTCCCACACTGCAGGTGACTGAGGTTGGTTTTGTGTTGAACAGAAAGATAAATTGGGGTTGGCTTCTTTTCAAGTATATAATAATAAAAACTTATGTTATATCCTTTCAGAATATCTGAAATAGAATATTTCAGAAGTAGTAGAACACTAAGGTTTTGCTTTAATAGAACTTAACTCTCAGCTGGACTGTCATCTGAAACAATAGTAAAGAATAAAATTGTGAAGCATGTAGAACAACATAATTTGTTGGACAAAAGTCAACATGGTTTCTGTAAAGGGAAATCCTGTTTTACTGATCTATTAGAGTTCTTTGAAGGGGTTATATCAAACATGCGGATAAAGGGGATCCAGTAGATATAGTATACTTGGATTTTCAGAAAGCCTTTGACAAGGTCCCTCACCAAAGGCTCTTGTGTAAATTACATGGCCATGGGATAAGAGGGAAGGTCCTTTCTTGGATTGAGAACTGGTTAAAAGACAGGAAACAAAGGGTAGGAATAAATGGTAAATTTTCAGATTGGAGAGGGGTAACTAGTGGTGTCCCCCAAGGGTCAGTCCTGGGACCAATCCTTTTCAACTTATTCATAAATGATCTGGAGAAAGGGGTAAGCAGTGAGGTAGTAAAGTTTGCAGATGATACAAAACTGTTTAGGATAGTCAAGACAGAAGCAGACTGTGAGGGACTCCAAGAAGATCTCACCAAACTGAGTGATTGGGCAACAAAATGGCAAATGAAATTTAATGTGGATAAGTGTAAAGTAATGCATATCTGGAAAAATAACCCCAACTATACGTACAGTATGAAGGGGGCTAATTTGGCTATGACAAATCAGGAAAGAGATCTTGGAGTTATCGTGGACAGTTCTCTGAAAACTTCCACACAGTGTGCAGCAGCGGTCAAAAAGGCAAATAGGATGCTAGGAATTATTAGGAAAAGGATAGAAAATAAGATCCAGAATATTTTACTGCCCCTGTATAAAACTATGGTACGCCCACATCTTGAATACTGTGTACAGCTGTGGTCTCCTCACCTCAAAAAAGATATTTTGGCCTTGGAAAAGGTTCAGAAAAGGGCAACTAAAATGATTAGGGGTTTGTAACGGGTCCCATATGAGGAGAGGTTAAAGCGACTGGGACTTTTCAGTTTAGAAAAGAGGAGACTGAGGGGGGATATGATAGAGGTCTATAAAATCATGAGTGGTGCGGAGAGGACCGATAAAGAAAAGTTATTTATTAGTTCCCTAAATAGAAGAACTAGAGGACACCAAATGACATTAATGGGGAGCAGGTTTAAAACTAATAAAAGAAAGTTCTTCTTCACACAGCGTGTAGTCAACCTGTGGAACTCCTTGCCAGAGGAGGCTGTGAAGGCTAGGACTATAATAGAGTTTAAAGAGAAGCTAGATAATTTCATGGAGGTTAGGTCCATAAAAGGCTATTAGCCAGGGGATAAAATGGTGTCCTTGGCCTCTGTTTGTCAGAGGCTGGAGAGAGATGGCAGGAGACAAATCGCTTGATTATTGTCTTCGGTCCACCCTCTCTGGGGCACCTGGTGCTGGCCACTGTCGGCATACAGGATACTGGGCTAGAAGGACCTTTGGTCTAACCCAGTACGGCCGTTCTTATGTTCTTATGTTCTTATCTGATTTTAAGATAAAATGTCTTTTTATAAATGCGTCACACTAACAAAAATGACAAAATATTCTAAATTTATGAACTGATAATTGTTTTATTTAAGGAAAATTTAATCTGAACACTGAACTATGAAACAAAATAAAATAAATAAAAATTTAATTATGAAGATATGTGGATCCTGAATCTTTTTGAGTCCTCTCTTTGCTGCACTTGATGGTGGAGTTTCTCAAGAAATGCCTCAGTCTAACGACTGAGACATTTGCTCCCATTGCAAGTGTGAGCAAATATAACACAGAAGAACCAATAGTCCCATGTTATAATAAAAATTCAATTAAAGCATCAAAACAATAAGTTGCACATACAAGCAAAATAATAAAGAGTATCTGGCTGAATATCCTTAAATATTTTTCTAATAACTAGTTATTTAATTACTACTATCTTGTTATATTCTGGTTTCTCTTCAGATTGTATAAATCTTTCACCTTTTACTTAGATTTATACAAAACTACCATGTTATTCTGATAGCTTTTATAAAAGTTAACCACAACAGCAAATAAAATAATGTCTATTATATAACAAGCAGCTTCTACAACTTATAAATATATTTGCACACCACAATAATACTCCTCAGAATCACCCCATATTCTAATCACACTATACATAATTTAGCCCACTCCCACACCAATCACAGAAAAAAAAGTTGTGTTTTACATACAGCAGTAGGCTAAGAAAGCTAGACGTAATGAATCAAAGTGGAGGAACTAAGGATGAAATCCTCAAAGCAACTCAGGCACCTAAGTCCTTGTGTACAGCACCACTGTGATCCAAAAAACTCCTGCAGCCAAAACGTGTAGATGTCTAAACTCACTCAGTGCCTAACTTTCTGCTGTAAAAGTTCCCTCAGTGCCTGATTTTTAGACCCTGAAGCACATGTACTGCTCCCTCCCCCTAGGGCATGCAGATCCCTATTTACCACCTAAACTCTCAAGTCATTCACAAAGGCTACGTCTACCCTTGCAAGGTTTTTGGACAAAAATGACAGTTTTTGCACAAAAACCAGCAAAGCGTCCACACCTCAAATGCGCTTTTGCGTAGGTAAATCAGCAGTAAAACGGTAGAACAGTGGTTTACCTACTTTTGTCGGTGTAGATAAACCTCTGTCTACGAGACATAACTCCCTTTTGCACTACAGCTATTGCACCAAAAGGCAAGTGTGGACGCTCCAGAGGAAAAAAAGCACCTGTGTTCTGATGGCCATTCTGTTAATGGCAATCAGAGCTTTCTTGCACAAGAGCGTCCATGCAGTCAGGCTGCTCTCTCACGCAAAAGCACATCACTTTTTCAATGCACTTTGAGGTGTGGAGGTGTTTTTGCGCAAGAAGTTTTTGCTTAAGAACTCTTCCACAAAAGACTTCTTCCACCAAAACCTTGCAGTGTAGACATAGCCAAACTGTGGAATGACAGGCATTTGGCCACTTAAGTTGCATGAGGCACCTAATCTGGTAGGCACCCTCTGAGGACTCTCACCGAATGAGGACCCATTCAAAATCCATCTAGAAGGGGTGGTGGTGCCCATTTTATAAATGGTCCTGCAGCAGAGGGTTGCACTCACAAAAACTCATGATACCAACTACATTGTTTGTTATTTTCTAAGGGTATGTCTACACTACCGTTATTTCGAAATATCTTATTTTGAAATAGTTAATTTGAAATAAGTTATTTCGAAATAATGTGTCTACACACAAAATGCATTTCGAAATAGTATTTTGCTATTTTGAAATAGCACGTCCACACTGATTGGGATGCTGAATCACATTTAAGGGCAGCTGAAACCAGTTCCAGTAGGGCATCAGGTCAGTAGTTGCTTTGTGTGGCCGCTGCCTGAGGCTGTCTGAGGCTTGTGCTTAAAGGGACCCCCCCTGGACAGCCAGTTCTCAGCTTTCCCTGCTTGCTTGCCTACCTCGCTGAGGGACAGCAAAGCATTTTTCTCTCTGCCTGCTTTGGTTGCCCTGACTCAGAACATCACAGCACTTGGCATCATGGAGCCAGAGCCTCCCCTGGGCACTCTGGTGCTCATTTTGGATGCATTGCTACAAGCCTGGCTCCAATTGTTGGAGACTGCCTGGCATCATCTGCTGCAGTCCAACCCCCAGGCCCTTTTCCCGACCCACCTGGGGGCCAGGGAGGAGAAGCAGCAGCACCCAGTCACCAGCGTGCCCCGCCGCATCTGGCGTCTGGACACCAACAACGACTGGTGGGACCACATCGTCCTGGAGCGCTGGGGAGACCAACAATGGACCCAGAACTTCAGGATGAAGGACACCTTCCTTGAGCTCTGTGAGTGGCTCACCCCTGCTCTGCGGCGACGGGACACGCACACGAGGCCTGCCATTCCCCTCCATAAGCGTGTGGCCATTGCCCTCTGGAAGCTCTCCACAGCGGATAGCTACCGATCCGTGGCGAACCAGTTCGGCGTGGGGAGATCCACCGTCGGAGCAGTGCTCATGCAGGTATGGCAATCTCTGGCCACTGTGCTGGGGGGGGGGGGTGCAAGGAGGGGATGGGCTGCCCTAGGGAAAAGAGGGGGAGTGGTGGAAGTCCCCTCCCTGGGAGGGTTTGGTCTGTCCCAGCGGCACTACACACTGCCCGTGGCGGCCAGGATTGCGGGGGGGGGGGGGGTTGCTCCTGGGAGTGGGGGCGTGAGGCAGTGGCGGGGAAGGAGCACCCTCAGCCACCCTGGCACCCCAGTGACTCTCGGTTTTGTGTGTCCCTGTGCAGGTGGTCAAGTCCATCAATAGAGTGCTGCTTCGCAGAGTCATCCGCCTCCCCAACTTGGATATGGTGATCAAGGGGTTTGGCGCCCTGGGCTTCCCCAACTGCGGGGGGGGGGGGCAATCAACTGGACACACATCCCCATCCGTGCCCCGGACCACCAGGCCTCCCTCTACATCAACCAGAAGGGATACTTCTTGGTCATCCTGCAGGCCGTGTCTGACCACCATGGCCAGTTCTTGGACATAAACGTGGGCTGGTCCGGCAAAGCACACAACGTGCGGGTGCACTGCAACTCCTCCATGTGCCAGAGGCTGCACGCCGGGACTTTCTTCCCTGACCACCACATCAGGGTCGGGGACATGGACATGCCTGTGTGCCTGATGGGGGATGCAGCTTACCCACTACAAGCCTGGCTCATGAAGCCCTATACGGGACACCTCAACCCCTCCTGACAGGCCTTTAATCCCAATCTCGGCAGGGCCCGCATTGCGGTAGAGGGTGCCTTCGGCTGGCTGATGGCCCAATTTTGATGCCTCCTCACCCGCCTGGAGCTCTCTGAGTGGAATATTCTGCACATGGTGACAGCGTGTTGTGTGCTACATAATTTGTGTGAGCAGAAGGGGGAAGCTTTCCTGTCAGCCTGGATGGCAGAGGCCGACCACTTGGCTGGCCTCTACACGCACTCCCACATGGCTGCCAGCCGGGAGGCCCATCGGGGGGCTGTCCATATCCGGGAGGCCCTGCAGGAGAGCTTCAACCCGGAGGAGGACTAAAGTCTCCCTGGTGTGCCCCACTGGGGGCTTGTGCCTCATTTCACCCTCACATCCTTCCACTTTCCCCTCCCAAACCCCCTTCCTGATACACAATAAAAACACGTGTGTTGCCAAAAACAAACTCTCTTTATTGACCATAACTGGGGTGAGGGAGGAATGAGGGTGGGAGAGAGGAGGGGAAACCTGGGAGGAGGGAGCTGGTAGGGGGAGGCAAGGGGAGGAGAAGCTCAGGGTTGAGGATCTTGCTGATCCACCTGTCTCCCAGTACTTCAGGTGCGGGGGGCCTCAGCATCCCCAGGTGGTGAGTGGGTACGCAGGGTGGGGTGCGTGGGGGGGGGAGGAGGAAGAAGCAGGAGGGGGAGCAGGCGTGGGAGGAGGAGTGATAGCTGGGGCAGTCGCAGGGCTAGAGTGGCAGGAGGCAGCAGTCTCTGCACAAGGGTCTGCAGGTGGTCATGGATAGCATGCCCCTGGTCAAGAAGCTCCCGCAAGCTCTCCCACCGTAGCTGCAGGTCTTCCTGCACCCAGTGCTCCTGGCAGCAGACCTGCCTTCGCAGGAGCTCCTGGTGCTGCTGCTAGTACTCCTCCTGGTTCCGGGTCAGCCTGCTGAAGGCCCGGGTGCAGGAAGATGTCCTAGGCGGTGTGGTGCACCCTGCACTCGCAGCTGCTACATTTGTGGAGAAACACGAGAAGTGGTCAGTTCTCCCTGGGGACACAGTGGGTAAAGCCCAGCTCCCCTCTGCACAGCGAGGATGGCAGGTGTCTGAACCATCATGTCCTGCTATCCCTGGAGCGTGAGCTGGCCCCTGTGCTGTATATAGTGTGTGTGGGGGGGGGGGGGTAAGGGAGATGTGCCCTGCCTCTGCGTAGAGGGGGCTTGTGGAGGGAGGGCATCGTGCAGTGTTCCTCCCCGGGGTCAGGAGCATGTCATGTGTCATCATACATACATGCATGTGGGTAACAGGCCAGGACCCCTGGGTGGCAGCCAGCCGGGGCCACATGCCCAGGGTGGCATGCCACATGCATAGGTTGCTGTGTGCTCCGTGGTCAGCAAGGCCCATGGGCGCAGTCTCTGGTTTCCCTCTTCTTCTCCCCCCCCCCCCCCGCCCTGCATAAGGAGACAATGATGTCACTCACATGTCGAGGCCTCCCCAGCCTCGGATGACTCCGGGAACAGGCTTGCTGGGATGGCTCAGGGGTCCTTCATGCAGGGCATGCTCCCTCCAGGCTCCTGCAGCTCCTGGACGTCCTACTCCTGGGTGTCACGGGCAGGGTCCTCTGCCCCAGGGTTGATGACCACCTGGGTAATACAGAATGTCTGACCCCCCAGGATGTAGTCCAGGGCATCGTAATAGGGACAAGAGTCCAGGTCAGCCCCTGGTTGGGAGCTGCCCCCTGAGGCCCTGGCATAGGCCTGCGGCAGCTCCTTGATTTTCATGTGCACCTGCTCCTGGGTGTGCATGTGGCCTTTAGTGGCTAGGCTGCCAGCCATCTGCCTGTAGACAGCCACGTTCCTGTGTCTAGTGTGGAGATCGTGGACATTGGAGTCCTCCCCCCAAACCTCAATGAGGTCCACTTTTTGTGGCCCTTGCAGGCACCTGGGAGCTGCCGGCCTGCTCCTGGAGAGCGGTGAAGGGCTGGGTACCACTGGTTTGCTGGCTTATGCTGGGCCAGATGCACAGACTGCTGGCTCTGTGCTGGCAGGCTTGCAGCTGACACAGGCACTGTGGCCAGAGTCTACCATTTTAAGGGCTCCGGGGCTGGTGGAGGGAGCAGAAGAGTTTTCCTGGTTGTGCCCAGAGTGGCCACCAGGGCACCCTGGGAAGGGCTAGAGGCCCCCTATTTTGAAATAAGCATCTACACAGCGCTTATTTCGATTTAGCTATTTTGAATTTGGCATTATTCCTCATGGAATGAGGTATACCAAATTCAAAATAAGCGCTCTGCTATTTCGAATTTATTTCAAAATCGTGGTTTGGCTGTGTAGACGCTAGGAAACTTAATTCGAAATAATGGCTGTTATTTTGAATTAACTTTGATATGTAGATATACCCTAAGGTACTGCAGGACCATTTGTTATTTTTTTAAGTTTTGTTCAGTTAGGGTATGTCTACACTTCATTCCTCTCTCTCTCTCGAGGAATGCAAATGCAGACACCCGAAATTGCAAATGAAGTGGGGATTTAAATATCCCACACTTCATTTGCATAATCACGTTATGGCGCTATTGCGAAATAACGCTATTTTGAGAGAAAAAATGGGGTTATTTTGAGATAAAACCCTTTCCTCAAAATAACTCTTACTCCTCTTTGAGTGTCCTCCGCATTTTGTGTAGCTTTTTCCGATTCTTTTGTCAGAAGAGGCTTTTCCGACATTTGGCCCCCTTCACATCAGAATGTTAAAGCAACTCTCCTGAGAGGAGGGAGAAACCTATTCAGATCCTTTCTAGTTTCTCCCGTATGGCAGAGAGAGTGGAATTGAACTGGATCTCCCTCATCCCAGGTGAGTACTACAGCCACTGGTCTTAAAAGTTATAAAGTGGGCCACTGACATGCTCTCAGAGCTGGCACTAGTCATAAGCAGACTAAACAAGTACCAAGGGGCCAACACACTTCCGGGGAGCCCCTATTAATTAATATGTGTTGGGAGGAATATTTCTGTTTAGGGCCCCCAAAGGGCTATCATTGCTTTCCTAGCTACGAAGTGGAGTGAGGCAGACACTGAACTTCAGTTATTCCCACAATACTGTGAGTACCACAGATGCCTGACTCCAGGAAAATGGTTCCAACTGTGGATCACATATGTTTCTGCCTGCAGATTGGATTTAGACACCTCAGTCTGAGAGAGGGGTGGGTGTTAGCACACACACCTTTTTTTGGCATCTCCCATTGGCTAGGTTAGGCAGCAACCTGCCTGGAGTGTTCACTTAGCGGATTGTATTATCATGTGCCTATCTCTCCCCATTCATTATATAGGATGTTAGGTGACTAACAGGGGCCACTCCAGTCTCCTCCAGGTGAGGGGCCTGAGGTTGGCTAGCAAGTGTTAGGGAAAATGGCACTCTTGGTGAACTTGTATTTTAGTACTCCTCTATATCCCTGGCCCCTGCAGGATCCCTGGGCTCCTTATCCCCTCATCATCTTCAGGCCTCAATACCTCCCTCTACTGTTTACTTTGTATTGAAAAAGGTGCCAGGGTTCAGCGATTGCATAAATTAAGCACTGACAGGGCAGTCTCATAGCAATGACTGCCAGACACAACATGTAGGAGTGCATAAGCGTCACATGCACGCACCCCCAGAGGGGAGGGACATGCCAGCAGCTGGTGGGAGAACTAGTGAGGTGAGATCGGAGGGCCAGTGACATTCACTGACAGCACTGCAGCAGGGAAAGTACAGCAAAGCTTGCTGCACTTTCCCTGCTGCAGCACTGGCTGTGACTGCAGGGGGCAGCAGCACCGGTCCCTGAAAGTCCAGCCAACAGCCAGTGGGGAGACTAGTGGGGCTGGAGGGCCAGCGCTGGCAGTAAGAGTCCATGCCCCCTCCCCACACACTCATCAGCAGTATCACGGCCAGGAAAGCAAGGCAGCTCTAACTCACACTGCTCTAGTCCCACGTTGCTCTGCAGGAGGGTTGGGACAGCCCCTACACTCACTGGACGCAGCCAGAGGAAGAGGCAGGGTGGGGCAGAGCAGGGGCAAGAAGGGACAGGGAAAAGGCAGAGCAAGGGCGGGAGAGGAGGGGCTGGAGGCAGACGTGGGTTGTTCTGGCCCTTGTCCAGGCTGAAGGGGGCACATGGTGGGTGCTCCCATAGAGTTGCCCTCACCAATCACCTCTGGTGGCTTCTGCCAGGTGCCCAGTTCTGAAGACAACACCACTGCCAGCAGCAGTGCAGAAGTAAGGCTTGCATACTATATGGTGTATTATCACCCTTACTTCTGTTCTGCTGCTGCAGCTTGTGGTGCCTGGCACTCTACCTGTAGCTCAAGGTGGGCTTTGCCAGGTCACATGGGGGCTGCATCCTGTCACAGCCCTAAGCCCTTCTACAACCTTTGGCCACTCCTGGCTCACCGGGTTGCCATTTCAGACTTTAGGAGTGGGGGACAATGTTAACTGTGATTCCAGGGGCTACTAAAGCACCTTAAAACTCTAGGGTTTTTTGTATATAATAATTTCGGAATTAGCTGATGGGGCACTGTATCTAATTCCTATATAAAGACAGAAAAAAATACATACAAACACCATTTAAGTCTTTAGAACAATCAGGAGATAATAAAGCAAGATAGTGTCAAATCTTGAGGTTTCAGTTCAGGAGCTTTAACACAGATATCAGAAATACAAGTTTGATGCTTTGTATACTATCTTTAGTAGAGATAAATAAAACAAAATCTGCTTATTTTCTCTGACACACTCTACTTACATTTGTGCAGGCACAGTTTTCATTAGCTTCAGCTTTCCTAGGGTTTTAGGTTGTACCACAGATCACATTACAGTAGCTAGTTTTTAGGTGATACATTTTATGGAAAACTTCAGAGAAGGCCCACCACTAAATGAGCCTATTACAATAATCTCACCAGGTGCAGATGGAAAGGACTGATTTTGTCAACATCTGCTAACTGAGCAACAAGGAGCAGCCTAGATTCTAATACTTTCTTGACATCTTAAATGACTGTTTCTTGGAGCAGCTGGTCTGGAACATGCAAGAGGAGAGGCAATTTTTTATTTAGTCCTAAGTGGAGCACAGGATTTTGTCCAAGAGGTAAATATAATTGGACCACTTAGATATAGTGATCATAATGTAATAAAATGTAGCATCTGTGTGGTGGGAAAAACACCTCAGTAACCCCACATTGTGACATTTAATTTCAGAAAGGGGAATGTTTAACTAACCTCCTAAAAAATGAGGAGGTTACTTAAACAGAAATTAAAAGATTCAATGCCAAAAGTTAAATCCCTGCAAGCTCCATGGAGACTTTTCAAAGACACCATAATAGAGGCCCAACTTAAATGTATACCCCAAATTAAAAAAAAAAGTAAGAGAACCAAAAAAGTGCCACCATATCTTAACAACCAAGTAAAAAAAGCAGCAAGAGATAAAAAAGCTTTGTTTAAAAAGTGGAAGTTAAATCCCAATGAGGAAAATAGAAAGGAGAATAATCGCTATCAAATTAAGTATAATAATATAATAAGGAAAGCCAAAAAGGAGTTTGAAGAACAGCTATCCAAAAACTCAAAAAGCAATAGCAAAATGTTTTAAGAACATCAGAAGCAGAAAGACTGCTAAGTGACCAGTTGGGCCACCGGACGATTAAGATGAAAAAGGAGCACTCAAAGATAATAAGATCATTGTGGAGAAACCAAATTAATTCTTTGTTTTGGTCTTCACGGCTGAGGATGTTAGGGAGATTCCCAAACCTTAGCCATTCTTTTTAGATGACAAATCTGAGGACCTATCCCAGATTGAAGTGTCATTAGAGGAGGTTCTGGAACAATTTGATAAACTTAACAGTAACAAGTCACCAGGACCAGATGGCATTCACCCAAGAGTTCTGAAAGAACTTAAATGTGAAATTGTGAAATTAATTGTGAAATGTGAAATTAATTGTGATTTGTAACCTATCCTTTAAATCAGCTTCTCTACCTAATGACTAGAAGATAGCGAATGTGTCACCAATATTTAAAAAGGGCTCTAGAAGTGATCCAATTACAAACCGGTAAGTGTAACATCAGTATCAAGCAAATTAGTTGAAACTATTGTTAAGAATAGAATCATCAGATACATAGATGAACATAATTTTGGGGGGAAAAGTCAACATGGATTCTGTTAAGGAAAATCATGTCTTACTAATCTGCTAGGGTATGTCTACACTACAGTACTAATTCGAACTAACTTAATTCGAATTAGTTAATTCGAACTAAGCTAATTCGAACTAGTGCATCTAGACCTAAAAACTAGTTCGAATTAGCATTTTGCTAATTCGAACTAGAATGTCCACATTGAGTGGACCCTGAACCAAGGTTAAGGCTGGCCAGAAGCAGTGCCGGCAGGGCATCAGATTAGGGCTTAGAGCGTGGAGCTGTCGTCTCAGGCTAGCTGAGGGCTGTGCTTAAAGGGACTCGACCCCCACCCCAGACAGACAGTTCTCAGGGGTTCCCCGCTCGCTTGTCTAACTCCATGAGGGACAGCAAAGCAGTCCTGGCTTGAAGTGCCCTGAATGCCCACACTCGGCACATCACAGCACTCAGCAATCAGCCTGGCTGCACTTGCCATCAAAGTAGGAATAAGAGATCCTCCGGAAAAGGGCTTTATTCCGGAGGATCACGCCAGTCTAGACGCTTTTTTTCCGGCTTTTCCCCAAGCCAGAAAAAAAGCGGTGGACATGTTTATTTAAATCCGCGGGGGATATTTAAATCCCCCACGGATTTCCCTATCCTGACTTACCTGTTTGCATCCCTTTTCCGGAAATTGTGGCCAGTGTAGATGTAGCCTCCTTTTTTACTTTTAGGAGGAGATCACTAGCATCTGAGTATCTGTGCTAGACACAAGCTCAGAACTTGACTGACTATAAATTAGGAAATCTGAGGACTCTGGCCACCGCCATCAATGCCCCCTTACTATCTCAGTCAGTGTTTCCATGAATAGAAGACAGTGGGCAGGTCAATAATTAGTGAGACTGACAACTTTAGAAGGTGACTTCTTGAGATGAGATCTTAAAATAGTTGCTATTAGCACTTGCCTTCAAGGGAAATGCTGAGAATTTCAATCAACAACAGAAGCAATGCTTCCCAAACAGCCAAGAGGTCCTATCCGTTGCTTCCAGAAACTCAGTCCTGAATCCACAAAAGGATTGTTAGATGTTGTGACACTAAACTTTTAGGTGTCAAGAAAATCATAGGAACAACATTGTTATCTATAAAGCCTAAATTAGGCAGAGCAAGGACTTTAACTGGCAGTCTCCCACAGCTCAGGTTGAATTCCATAACCACTAGATTAAAAGGAAAGCCTTCTTTATCTCTCAGCTATTTTGTGTAGAAGAACTAGTCACCTTTGAGCATCCTTACCATCTCAGGCCCTGCACCTAACTTGAGGAGAAGTTAATCCCTCAAGTCATGGATTGCCTGGGTGTTGGGCAAGAGAAAGGTGTTCCAGATGCATAGACTAAAGTGTAGGGACATAAGACATTTTACTGCAAAAATATATGTGCCCATGAAGATGAGTGGGCACATATATCAGATCACAGATCACAAGAACAAATGAGTCTCGAGTAAACATTTTTCCCCACAAAATATTATACTCTCAGTATAAAAGCAGACAGCTCAGTTTATAAAGTAATATTATCCACCATGTAATAGGAATTCCTCCCACCAAGAAAAAAAAGTCAGCTGTAAATGACTGAGAGATCCTATAATATGAAGACACAAAATATACTGTAGCATACATGAAGAATGGGAAGCTGTATTTTCCTCTGTCTTTCAACCTGTTCATTTAACTAGTATATTTATAGATTTCACTGGCTCAATATGTTTTTGCATTCCTTTTTACTATGGGATAGGGCACCTGATACATACCACTCAGATTAAGTTGCTGTAGATCACTCAGTGATGTAACAGATTTGGGAAGCTTACTAATGTAATTATTATTTGCAGTTAAGATGACCAAGTGTTTCAGTTCTCCTATCCCTTCTGGAATTTCTTTTAATGCATTGTGCGATATATCCAGCTCTCTGAGGCAAGTCAGTTTAGGCAGGTCCTCTGGAAGTTTAGTTAACTGGGAAATAGATAAAATAATTACTACATTTACTCATTTATTTGGTAAATGACAATATTTTCTTGCATAAAAAGCTGAAAAAGTAATTTTTCCTACTTATAAAAATATATTCTGTAACTCAATTCCACCAATAAAAATTCATAGTCTTCCATTCTGATGGATATTGATTTGTTTTCCAATAAGAATTCTGATGATATGCATAGAATCTGCAGCAGAATTTTCTCTACATAAAAGAAAAAATATTTCTATCAATAATTATAACAATTATATTATGGTATCGCGTCTGCATTGTTGGAACTAACGGCATGCAAGGGGGATTCCTGTGATTAACAATTTGGTTAATAAATGTAACTAGAGAAGTGATTTTGAAGAAACTAACAATCACATTTTTTCTCCTTTGTTTTGCAGTCAGTATGAAAGGAAACATTTACTTCTCTTCTTTGCTATTCTTTCTACAACAGTCAAAGGGACACTCAAATAGAATGAGTTTTCCTTTTCTTTTTTCTTTGGCACAGCTAATTGCTCTCAGTAAAGTACAGTGAATCATATTACCATACTAATTGAAGATGGAACAGATCTGTTAGATCTCTAAGTCCATTTACCCTGCAAGTGAAGGACAGAAGTCATATACACACTTCTACAAAAGAAAGGAGAGCCTTGTAAAAATCAGATTTTGAAATGCTGGCTCAGCAAGTTTTTGTTGCAAGAAAGTTTAAAATATCCAATATTCTTTTATGAGTAAGCACCAGCAGCCTTTCAGCAGATAATTATTTAAGTTTATAAATGACTTATGAGAAGGATGGGCTTGCTTCAGAAAGAATTGCAGTGTTTGTTTCAATTTTTATTGGTGGTATTATTACAGTGCTCACTTTTCTCCATGACAACTTCTCTTCTATTATTTTATTCTGGAGAGGAGGTAGACAGATTTTTAGTGGCAAATTTCTTTGTTCTGCTCTTAGCACAAAATAAATAAGCAGTCCAGGAAATTAGATTTTAGAAGTCTGAAGCAATTTTCTCTATTTTAAGTAAAATATTCCGTGTAACTATCTGTCCTGATGTGAGACTGCAGTGATAATGTGGTTGTCAAAATCCTATGTCAGTACACAGAATAGAAATTGTAAGGTTTTGTTCCTTTGAGATAGAATTTCCTGGAGGTGGGATGATTTGCATATTGATCATTTTGCTTGTCAATATTCATCAGGAGAGGAGACTCATTGGTCCACACTGCAGGTACAGCCCAAGCAGAATATAATTAGACTATTGCTGATCAAGCTGATTTTTTTTATTAAAGTGAAAAACCCAGAAATTCCTAAGTTCCAAAAATGTGAGGTCAGAATCAGACCTAATCTTTCTAATTAAATTTCATTGAAAATCCCCTTTTTCCACAAGATCCTTATGTCTGTCCCAGAGAGGCATAAGGATCTTGCGGAAAAAGGGGTTTTGCGCAAAATGGCCACGGCCACACTGCCTGTTTTTGTGTAAAAACCTCTTGCACAAAAACGGAATGAAAGAGAGTATGCAAATGAAGCGAAGGAAAATGCTAATCTGTGCTTGATTTGCATTGCCTCTTGCGGCAAAAGTCATAGTGTAGACAAAGCCTAACTGTTTCTGTTTTTATTAACTGTAGGTGCATTACAACACTTTCAGCCCCTAAAAGAAATTCTACTACAGTACACTTCCAATAATCTGGCACCTTTGGGACCTAGGTGGTGTCAGATTATCGGATATGCCAGAGTACCAGGAAGTATTATAAGGGGCCATACTCCCAACCCAATCCCCCATCCCCACCTCTTATGCTCGGGTCCTGGAGCCGCTGGTACAGCCACGTGTCTCCCTCCAGGTGCTGGGGCACGTGCGCTGAGTGGCCAGCTTTTCAATGAGCTGGCCGGGACGCCGTGCGCAACCCAATCCCCCTCCGCTTCCCTTCCCTTCCCCAGAGCCAACCCTCCCTTCCCTGCTGTCACCCAATCCCTCTTTCTCCCCCAACCTTATATTCGGGTCCCGAAGAAGCTGCCTGTGCTTGGTGGCTGGCTGCTAGCATGTGCAGGCTGAATGCAGTGTGCGCTGGGGACCGTGAGCAGAACAGCGCGGGTCATGAGCGTGCATGCAGCTCACAGTGGCCCAGCTGTGAGAGCAGCTGACCTGAGAAGTCCCGGGTTCCAGTTGATGCCGGACTATCAGGAGTGCCAGACAACTGAATGCCGGACTGTTGGAGTTTTACTGTATTAATTTTTCAGCACTGCAATTTGTATGACAACTAAGATTTTTTTTCCTAAAGAAAACAATGTTCTCTTACCTTCAACCCATTTATTTGGCACAACTTGAGTTTCTCCAGTGATGAAAGATGACATATTTCAGAGGGAAAAGATAATAACTGATTGTTTGATAAATTTAAATCTTTGATCACTTGCAGATTACAAATATCTGAGGGAATGCTCTGCATTTGATTATCTGAAAGATCAAGTGTCTGTAAACACCTTAAAGCACACAGTTCTCTGGGAAATGAGACAAATTTGTTGTGGTATAATAGAAGTACCTGGAGAAACTTCATATTAGATACTTTTGGGGGGACGCTAATTATTTCATTTTCACTTAAATCCAAGTAAATTAGTTTTGTAAGTCTGCACAAGTGTTCAGAAAAAGAGGACAATTTATTTCTACTTAATTCTAGATGCTCCAAGTTTTCAATAAAAGAAATGTCAGGTACTATTTCTGAAATATAGTTTCCACTGAGGTTTAAGATTTTAAGAGCAACCAGTGCACACAATCCAACTGGAAACTGAGAAAGTTTGTTATTGCTCAAGTCGACTTTAGTTATCTGCATGCAATTTTTAATTTCAACAGGAATGCACGTTAATGCATTTCCAGAAGCTTCTATAATGGAGAGGTCTTGAATATGCGATATCTGTTCATTTAGGTTATCCATTTGATTTCTACTTATGCAAAGTTCCCTTAAATGTTTAAGTCTGTGCATCCTACTAGGAAGTTGTGTTATCTGATTGCCATGAAGAACAAGACATTCCAGCATTGTGCAATTGCAAAGATTCTCTGTAATGTTTCTGAATAAATTGTTGGCAAGACTAAGAACTCTAAGTTCTTGCAAATTTTCAACTTTGTCTGAAAGAACTTCCAGCTTGTTATCATCCAGCCTGAGTTTTTGTAGTTTTCCCAGTTGAAAAAGCTGCACAGGCAGGAATATAATTTTGTTGTGATTCATTGAAAGGGCTTGTAGTCTCCTGAGCTTTTTAATGTCCTTAGGTAAACTCTGAATCAGGTTCCTCGAAATGCTGAGTTTGATTAGGTTTGGAAGATAACAGAGAACTTTTGGGAATATTAAGAGGTGATTGAAATCAAGGTTGAGTACATTCAATTTTTTCATGCAAACCATGGTTTCTGGCAGTGTTTTTAGATTATTCGCAGCAAGATCTAAAATTTCTAAGGTTTCAAGGCCTTCCAAATCAGCTGGGAATTCATCAATTTTATTATGACTGACAAAAAGCTGCTTAATATTTTCAAGATTTGATAACTCTTTAGGAAGACATGCTAACTGGTTGTGACTGATGTTCAAAACTCTCAGTTTCTGAAGAAGAGAAATTTCAGGTGGCAATGCTATCAATCCATTGCCTTCAATGGACAATATTTCCAGGCTTGTCAGATTACCTAGATTTTTATGTAAAGTTTTGATTTCATTGTTGTTTAAATGCAAATATTTTACAGTTTGTATTTCAAAAACTTCTTGAGGGATTTCCCTTAGTCCTTTAGCATTTAGTTTAACCATAAATTCATCAGATTTTACCTCAAGTAATATATTTGTTAATACCTTTTCAGTTATTTCAGGATTCTCTACTGATTGCAACTGATCTCTTTTGGCATCTCCTTCAACGTCTTCTTGAAAGATTTGATTTACTTCTTCAGCATTTAGGTCAGTTATGATTTCATCTTCCCTTGTTTTCTGTAGCACACTTGTTGATAATTTTTGAAACGCTTCAAGATTTTCTAATGAGTGTAATGTTTCTTTTTCCACATCTCTTTCCAAAATCTTTGGAGGGATTTCCATCAGCCCTTCAACATTTAGTTCAGTTGGGAATTCAGCACTCTTTTTTTCAGGCAATACACTTGTTGAAGATACTTCAGCTAGTTCAAAGTTTTCCATTGACTGTAATGTGTCTCTTTTGGCATTTGTTTCAAAAACTTCTTGGGGGAGTTCCATCATTTCATCATCCATATGATCAGCTGTGTTTTCATCATCTTCTTTTTCATGTGACTTACTCGTAGGTAATTCTTCAATCTTTTGAGGACTCTCCAATGATTGTAAAATATCTTTACTAGTGTCTCCTTCAGTAACTTCATGTGGAATTTCATTCAGTCCTTCAGTATTTAGGCCAACTAGGAGTTCATCTTTCTTTTCAAGAGACCTTGTCGATGATTTTCCAGCTATTTCAAGATTCTCTGTTGATTGTAATGAATCTTTCCTAGCATTGCTTTCAGAAACCTCTTGAGGAATTTTGTACAGTCTGTCAGTATTTAGGTCAGCTGTGACTTCATCTTCCTCCTTTTCCTTCCTGATAGTTGATTCATTTTCAGACATTGTGGGATGGATGTTCATTAGTTCCTTTCCTGTATCTTTTCAGAAACTGAAAAAATAAGTGTAGAAACTATATGACACAACATGCTCCTTAACATTAGAAGATAGAACTAATGAGTATAACAGTTTCATAATAATCCTGTTTGTGGATCACTAACAGAAATAGGCACATTGGATTTATATTCCTAACTTCATGAGAGAAGCTAAGGATGCACCTCTATTGTCACATCACCCATTGGTGTTTAGGAGATGCCCAGCCTAGAATGCTGGCTTTTGTGGATTGCTGTCTAAAGTGCATTCTCTCCCCTTCTGTATAGATAGGAACCTAGGTACCTAACTCAGGCATTGTGTATTGCATGCTGTTCCTGTGATTTCCTAGGCACATAAACATAAGGGCTGTGTCTACATTAGCACCCCTTTCCGGAAAAGGGATGCTAATGAGACACTTCGGAATTGCAAATGCCGCAGGGGATTTAAATATCCCCCACGGCATTTGCATGAACATGGCTGCCGCTTTTTTCCGGCTCGGGGTTTTGCCGGAGAAAAGCGCCAGTCTAGACAGGATCTTGTGGAAAATAAGCCCTTTTCCTGAAGATCCCTTATTCCTACTTTCAAGGGCTTATTTTCCGCAAGATCCCGTCTAGACTGGCGCTTTTCTCCGGCAAAACCCTGAGCCGGAAAAAAGCAGCAGCCATGTTCATGCAAATGCCGCGGGGGATATTTAAATCCCCTGCGGCATTTGCAATTCCGAAGTGTCTCATTAGCATCCCTTTTCCGGAAAGGGATGCCAATGGAGACACAGCCAAGGTGTTGCAATACTCAGCATTAAGAATGTTAAGGGCTAGTCGACTAGTTCACTAGTAGATTCCCCTCCCCCCTGCTGCCACTATCAGATAGAGGCAGCAAAGAGGAGATAGAGGCAGCAAAGAGAAGGAAGATGATTGCAGGCTCTATGCGGTGCTGCCCTTTTGAAATGCAGCTAGGGACTCCCCAGCTGATCCTGGGTTCCAGCATTTCAAATCATGCAGAGCCTGGGGTCAGCTGAGGAGTTCCCAGCTGACCCTGGGTTCTGGGGAAATGCCATGCAGAGCGGGCTTTGCGTAGCATTTCAAAGCAGCAGTGCAGCATGGAGCCCAGGGTCAGCAGGCGACTCTAAGTCCCCCGCTGGCCCCAGGCTCCATGTAGGCTCTTCCTCTTTGAAATACACATAAACTTCCAGCTGGAGTTCTGTATTCCCCCTTTGAAATGTACAAGAGCCCCCTCCTCTTGTACATTTCAAAGGAGGAATGCAGACGTGCCTATCAACTAGTCAAGTAGTCGATGGAAATTCCATCGACTACTCGACTAGTAAATTACTCGATATTTAACATCCTTACTCAGCATCGCAATCCCTCAGTCCCTTTGTGCATCCAGTCCAAAATCCCTTTGTGAATCTAGCTGTGGGAACATTTAAATATAACTAATTACTGATGACAATAAATTGCTTTTAAAAAAATAATTTGGCCACATTTTCCTCCCATAAGTCAAAACTCCCATAAGAGCAGTTGCTAGATGAATCACGGGGGGGCGGGGAGAGTTGAGCGGCGGAAGGGGGGGGGGGGGCGCATCAGGGGACACACCTACCTCCGGAGGCGACAGCTCAGACGCGGAATCAAGTTGCCATGACGACGGGCACGCTGGTGCCGCGCGGACGGAATCTCACGCATGCGGTCAGCGGCTCTGAATTGCGGCCGGGGAGGGGGGCAGGGCTGGGCATCCCTCTCCTGTGAACCTGAGCCGCTGGGGGGCGAGGCGGGTATTAACCGCCCACCCTCCGCCCCCAACCAAAACCAGCCACCTTTTTATGGCGACTTTGCAGGCTTCGGGAATGCACCTTTCGACACCCGTTGCGGCGCCCGCCGCTTTGCGGAGAGAGCGCCGATACCCTGGGAGAGCGCCGCCCCCCAGTCGCTACCCCCTGCTGAACTGAAGCGTGGAGCAAAGGCAGAGCCTTGGGGGCTCTCTGAGCACAAACAGGAGTCAGGCCTTTACCGAGTGACAATGAAGTACAACATGGAAGAGAAGCTGCTGCAATTGGGAGTATTTCCTTTTTCAATTCCACTGGCATCCTCTTTCTTCAACACCACTTCCTTGTGCGACTAGTTGGAAAAAAGTGAAATTCACAGACCTTTTGTCCATTTTCCCCTAAAATGTTGCATTACTAACTTCTCTCTTAGGAGAACACTCTTGTGTGAGTGCTCACAGCAGATGAGCAGAAAAATGCTAATAAAGAACTTGAAATTATTGTGGGTTTGACAGAGCATTTAAAATGTTTCACAACACTGATGAAAGTTCCCAGCCCAGGATTTTTCCCATGAGTATTGCTTTGTTTACAACTCCGTAATTATAACTTACATAGCCTTCAACTCTATAAGTTAATATAAACAATTCCATATGGTTGTTAATATAAACAACCGTAACCGCAGTTGTAAATTACACAATATAAACAGTGCAGAGGCTCCTAATGCACAGAAAACTCATTACCCTAATGGAAAAAAAAGTTGTGGCTGGCTATGGTTCAATTTAGGAATTAAAAAGTGAGGTAAAATTGTGTTTGGAATATTAATTTTTAGTATGTTATCCTTTACTGAAATAACCATCCCATCTTATTTCAGCATTACATGTGACCTTACTGGAACTGACCACATGACAGCAACCAACCAGAAACAGTTCACGTAACTTGCAGAACATGATCAGCATGATAAATTGGTGGTTTTCTGTTGCTCATGTATAATTGGGCCAGATCCAAATCCCATTTAAATAGATTGGAAAACCTCCCACTGACTTTAATGCAAATTGGTCTAGGCATTAGGTTGTGTTATAGAACAGCTCCTACACAGATTTAATGTGGAACAGGGATGGGCACAAGATTTACATGTGGCCACTTTTGAACTTTGTGCCCCATTGGCTGGAGATGCTGGTTCTGCCTGGTGCCAGTGGACCTGGATTTCTCCTCTGTAGCTGGATCTCCACTCCTGTAAGTCTTAGTCTGCAGAAGCTGGATGTCCCCCAGCAGCTCCAGGGCTGAAGGAGCTGTAATCTCCCATCCCAGCCAGGCTGAAAGAGCTAGCTCTTCCTGCCTGGGGCCTGGAGGAGTTTTGGGCCTCCACTGATTGGGGGCAGCACCTGTGCCCTGACTTGCACCCTCCTTGCCCACACCACTGATTTGAAAGTAAGGAAATGTAGAAATAGCCCACTGTCTTTCCAATAACATCGTGTCTGCCTACTGTGAAAGTGTGAATATTAGCACTAATGCCTATTGTATTAGGTCTAGACAACAAATGGTATTGTATAGCACACAAATATCAATGGTTTATATTGATGATCTGAACACTGAATTTTCTGTTACATTTTTCTTTCCAGTCTGTAAGATACTGGATATTCTCATGTAATGGTTGGTTGGGTCCAAACATCCTGTGTAATATAGGATCCTTTCCAATCCTACGAGTCTATGATAGGAAACAGCATACTAGTCATATACTCTGTTTGTATAAATTACACCAGAGGTTCTCAAACTGTGTGATACCGCGACCCCCTAAAATGTTAAATGAATTTGTGACCCCTCCACCCCCACTTCCCTGGGTCGCTTCCTCTCCCCCCTTCTCACCAGACTCCTTGCCCTCCTGGGGTTCCTTCAAGGCATTTGCGGTCCTCAATGCCCTTCCCCCTGCAGGCTCCTTCCCCCGTCTCTCTCTCCTCTGTGCCTCTTTTTCTCTCCGCATCCCTTTGGTTCGTTCCTTCTCTCCTCTCCTCTCCCCTCCATTCCACTCCTGTCTCTCCTCTGACTCCACGTGCCCTTATTTACCTCTGGATCCTCTTTCCTGACCCAATCCCCCAGTCCACTGCCTGAGGAACCCCACCCTCTCCCAGCTGGGGAAGTGTTTGGTTGCCCGGCAACTGTGCCCTGGCCGGCCTCTTGCGCGCCAGCTCCTGCGCTGGCACCAGCCTCACTCTCCTGCTGCCTTGCCTCCTCCTGCAGCTGAGCCGCACTCCTGGATTCCCATGGCCCCGGCCACGCTGTGTGGCCTGCCGGCGGCTGCCTTCTGCCGCCCATCTGCTCTTCTCGGCCCGGGGCAGAGGGATCACAAGGGAAAAACCGAATCCAGCTGCGACCCCCCTCTAAGTTGCTTGCGGGCCCCCCTGGGTGGTCACGACCCACAGTTTGAGAAACTCTGAATTACACTGTACTACAAATGACCAGAGGGAGGCTCCCAAAGTACTTCCGAATATGAGAAATAGTGTGTGTTGGGTTAAGTTGCCCAATATTTATTTTAAAATGCACATTTCATATTAGCTGGTATATTTAAAAGGTAGTAAACTTGTACATTTTTGCAAACAAGTCATTTATTTGATAGTAATAAATAATATATATCAGTGAAGTTTATTCATTTTATTGTTAAATATGCAACTTGACATTAATTTGTATATACAATTTGTAACATCACATACTTCTAGTTTCTAACAAGTGCCTGTTATAAAAAAGTATATTCTGATATTAAAATCAAGTGATAGTTATGAATTAATTTAGCATCTGCTGTACTATTCACTTCTGATAAAAGACAATACAAACAATCTAGGAAGATTTACAAGTATCTGCATGCCAATGAAGCTCACGTAGCACAGATATGGCTTTAAAGAAAATTCTATAGCAGATTTTTTTCCTGCATGCATTTTTAAAAACTTCCCACCTAGTACTTTATAATTTGTTAAAATGTACTGGTTTTGGATTTTAGATTTTGAATGCAAAGATGAAAGTACTGCAAAGTGCTACAGTGCCTGGCATTTAATTGTATAACTCATTTTAGAGGCAAATATGAATATTTAACTTTACTATAAAATACTGAATGTTTTTAGCCATATAGTTCCCATTGAATTCAGAGGGAGCTGCAGTTAAAACCCTACAGCACTGCCTTGAAAGTTCAGGGGTTAGCACAACAGGGTAGTAGTTCATGGTATAAAATATTTCATACTCCATGTAATGATTTAAAATGTTCATACCATACTGTTCATTAAAATAAACCTAATTAATATGCAACAGGCAGATTAAAATATGTATCTGATAAGCAAATGTACATTTGGTTGTTTAGGACAGATTTTGACAGCTTCAAAGGTGGTCCAAAATTTGGGCTTACTCCAAAATTAAGGGCATTTTAAGCATAGTCTTATTTCTTTTCTCTCTCTCTCTTTCTTAACTTGATTTAAATCAACAATTGTTTTTGGTGATTTAAATTGCCTTGATTTAAATCAATTCAACCACCTTGGTTGCAATCCAGTAATTAAACGTAATATAAATGTCTTATATTGAAGGTAACTTTAAGGTGCTAAGACCATTAATTGTTTTTTAAGTTTTTCCAGTTACAGACTAACTCGGCTACTCCTCTGAAGCTTTAATATAAGGGAAGTATTGTACAAACTAGGGATGTTAGGAAGTGTGTAATCCAGTAACTATGTAGCTGACAAAATTGTTGTTGGTTACACTATTACCCGATAAGTGGTTCCGCATTTAAAGGAGTTTGGGAGCCACCATGTGATCAGGCTGGCTCAGTCCTGGCTCATTCCAAGTCCTGGAAGCTACCCCCACTGCAGATCTACATTTAAAATATTTTGGAGCTGGTAGGCAGGTAGGTCAGCTCCCAAAATACTTTAAATGCAGAGCCACAGTGGGAGTAGCTGGGACTCTGCACAAGCCAGGACTGAAGCAATCTGCCTGTATGCAGGCTCCCAAAATACTTCAAATGCAGAGCCCGGGATGGTGGTGTTTGTGTGTAGCTGGTAACATTAACCGATAATCATCTGCTTATTGGTTAACTGTTTAACCAGATACACTATTACATCTCTAGTACAAGCATTTTTATAGATAAAAATGTAGAGATATTCTAAAATAATACTTGTACAAAAGATAAATATTTTATTTGAAGCCGAAATAAAGTCTTCACTATAAAATGTACTGACCATCAAATGAAGAACACTGAAACTGACAGGATCACATGGGACCCTTTGGTAGTCTAATTGAGGTGGAGCAGAACTTTACTAAATATATCTGGGAACACTTTTGCATCCCTTTAGAGAGCAGGTTGCCTATTAAACGTTAATTGGGCAGATTGAACCTCTCTAGTCCGACACACTCTGGTCCATCATAATTTTAGTTAGCCAGATATCTACTTTTCATGCTCATCTGAAGAAGTGATTTTGCTCATGAAATGATACTATTTACATTTTTGTTAGTCTCTAAGGTGCTGGAGGACTACTTGTTTTTAAAGTTATAGATAACACGGATACCCCTGAGACCACTTATTCTGGGTATGGCCAAATTTCCCACGATCCCATTATGTTTGTTTATAGCCACTAGTCCTGGCTCTCAGTGTTCTGTGCTGTTATTTAGCTCTAATTTACCCCTAAATGTCTAAGAGCCCAATAAGCAGTAAACAATGAAAATTTTGTTAATGCAGCTAGACAATATTGACCTCCTATGGTTTAGCACTAGTCAAGTCCCAAGGATGCCGGACTAGAGAGGTTCAACCTATAGATTAATAAACAGATACATTAGGAATTGGTTTAAGGCACTCTGAATCCTCCATAATCAGTTAAGAACAAGCACAAACTTTATTTATTTAGTATATCCCCTTTTCATCTCAATATCTTTGTTCTTGTGGCTTAGTTAAAAAATTAGAATAGCTTATATGGAAGAAAATCTCTTTATAAAAATAGATATGTTACATACTTTTAAAAAAATAACCCATGCAGCTTCTGTACAAAGTCTATACACATTTCACAACATATTTAATTCTGAGAAACTTTCATGCACATGAAAGGCTTCTTTTTCCATGAAAATTGTGATTTCTGTTTAATTAAAACACAGTTACATAACCACTGTCCATTGCTGTCATTCATTTCGTTCAGAAGACATTAGCTGGCTATTTAATTTCATCAGCAGTTTTATGACAAGACCTGCCTACATATAGGGGAAAAAATGAAAAAGTTGTATCAGGATTTTCCAGTTAACACATATAATCTCCAAAGCCTACTTAAATATAGAGTAAACACATTTATTCACCTCTGTTGCTAACATTTTAGATCAAGGGTGGGGAACCTCAGGCCTGGGGGCTCCCCGCAGCATTGGGGAGCCTGTGCTGGCATTCCAGCCTCCTACTGCCTCACTACAGAGCTGGAGCACACAACATCTACTAGTCTGGGCCCCCCACAGCTCTGGTGTGCAAAGGGAACGTGGCAAGTGTCTTTCTACTTCTCAGTCATGGGCCACATCAGTGAGGCTTTTTTTTTTTTTTTTTTTTTTTAAATTTTTGCTTCTCACTTGTGTGCAGCTGACCGACAGATTTTTCTGTGGGTCAGCAGCCCCCAACCCAAAAAAGGGTCCCACCCCGTTTTAGATTATTAAAATTGAGTTTTAGAAATTATGTTCATTTTCCACTATTTTTCTCTGTGAAATGAAAATCAATTAAGTCTCCTTTACTTTAGCTCTTTTCATGGTCAGTCTTTTTTGCTGTCAGGTTCTCAGTGGAGCAGTGTTTGATTTGCAAAGTACAAAGCAATGTTTTTAAACAGTCATTTATACTGAATTTTAAAATTAACAGAAACATTTTTATTGCTTTTCTATTTTGCAAAGGTTTTTCTAGATCAAATGTGAAACAGTCATGTTCTTTTCATTCTTCTAATAGTATATGGCTTCTTGGGATTAGAGACTCCAATTTTAATGCCACAGTAAATTGGTGTGGCTGAAACACATTTTTATGCATAAATATCCTAGATTGCAGAAATCAATAACATTTCACCAAGCAAATCTCCCTTGCCTTTATTCTTCAATTTATAATTATTTTAACTGGATTCAGGAAGGATTACAGATTGCTTTTGATACTGCAATTTTTACATAAGAACACAAAAATGACCACACTGGCTCAAACCAATGGTCTATCTAGCCCTGACGTACTAAATAGCGACCAGTATCGGATGATTCAGTGGGAATGAACAGAACACGTTAATCTATGAAATGATCCATCCCTTGTCAACCAGTCCCAGCTTTTGATAGAAAGAGTTTCAGAGACACTCAGAGGGGCATCTATCCTCTGTGGACTTATCTTTTTTTTCTTTTAGTGGCTGTAAACAAACTTTATGGGACTACAGGAAACTTGGCCATGCCCATGTAAGTGGACATCTGGCTAACTAAAATCATGCCAGCTCACAGATGTTTCCAGATCAGAGACTGCTGGACTAGAGGGGCTCAACCTGTATTACTGTCCATTTAAATCCATACTATCATCTTTGTAGATGAAGTTATGAATATCTGCTGTGTTTTTGTATATCAAACACGTTTCTTGAGTGATGCCTCGACAGATTTGATTTTAACATATGTATGTAAGCAGGGGCTAAACCACTGCTTGCTATCAGCTAGCTAAAAGGAGAGAGTTGCCCTGGGAGTGGGTGTGCTCACTCAAATTGTTTAGCTCTGCAAGATAATTAACTGTTATCTGTTGATATGTAAATACAGCTCATGCTAAGAGGGGGAAGGAATCCGAGGTGTGAGTATGTAAATCCAATTCAGCCTGGGCTGATGGAGGATCAGTGTTGGAATGGAATGTGATGTATTGTAACTAATTTGGGCTGTTGTGGGGGGTCACGAGTCATGCTACCAATCAATGTGGGAACTGTAAAATATGACACTAGTGCTTGCAGGAGCGACACCATTGGAAGAGGTCTCAGATGAACAAGCTCCCCCTTCCAGAGTTCAGTATACAGGGCTGAGGGGAAAGGGCTTGACCCAGCCTGCTCATGCTTGCCAAGTGTGAGCTGTAAGACTGGTTCAACCTGCCTCTTTCCCCCTTGTTTTAAGGACAGACCTAAAGCAGACTCCATGAGGAGTCTTTTTGCTAGTCCAGTGGAAGCTGGAATCTTTTGCCAGCCTAGGTGGCGTCTAAACAGTTGAAATCACTAAGAGCTAAAGTCACTGGTTTGGTCTGGAGCCAGACCCATTGAAGCCAGTGGAGCGGCTGCCAGGGGTGGCCAGTAGGAGTGGTGGCAGGCAGCCAGTGGAGCGGCTGGCGGGAGCGGTGGCAGGTGGCCAGCGCAGTGGCTGGCAGGAGCGACCAGTAGGAGCGGTGGCAGATGGCCAGCGGAGCAGGTGGTGGGAACAACTAGCGGACAACCAGGGCAACACAGTGGCATCACATCAGGCTCCAAGGGGGAAGTCATGAGGGTGATGCGTCTGGGTCGGCACTGACTGGACAGAGCTATAAGTGGGGGTGTTTGCAGTGGGGTTGGACTAAAGACCTCTAGGAAAAAAGACTTCACTCTGCAGACCCTGGGGATGGTACCTTACTCACAGGTTGTTCGTGTTATGGGTTTTTCATTGTTTGTGTGGTCTTGTGGGTTGATGTTCATCTACTGTGATTAAACAGACTGTTTCTGTTTCTGACTGTGCTTGCGAGAGAGGAAGAATTGCCTCTAAAGGCACCCAGCGGGTAGGTTGGAATTTTCCCAGTTTACTGGGTGGGAGCTTGAGCCAGTTTTAGTCACCTTGTTGAAGGGCCCCCCCAGACATTGAACCCAGCCCTTCTGGTTGCCGCCTGGTACCGGCCGAAGGGTTACAAATAAGAACATAAGAACGACCATACTGGATCAGACCAAAGGTCAATCTAGCCCAGTATCCTGTCTGCCGACAGTGGCCAATACCAGATGCCCAAGAGGAAGGAATCATAACAGGTAATCCTCATGTGAGCCCTCTCCTGTCAGTCACCCTCCGAGAAACAAAGGCTAGGGATACCATGCCTATCCATCCTGGCTAATAGCCACTGATGGACCTAACCTCCATGAATCTCTCTCTTTTTTTAACCTTGTTAAAATCTAGACTAGACTTTAAAATCTAGACTAGTCAGCCTGCTTAATGGCCTGTTAAAGACAATCAGCTTGCCCACTGATCCACTCCTGGAGACGTTTCAGAGATCACTGAGTCTGAATCATGAGGCATCCACTGCAAAGCATATAAGGACATGCGATCTAAGACTTGATCTTTTGCTTGTAATTTTCCATGCATTTGGCCTAAAGTATAAAAGGAGACTGTGACATCACTTCTTTGTCTTCATTCCTGCACATCTTTGCACATGATTTCTAATAAAGGAGTGCTTCAGACAATGGACTAGTGGGTCATCAATCTAATGAGTGAACTAGAGAGATTTATTACAAGATAGCAGATTTACCTTCACTGCTATGATCCTCATCTATAGACTATGATGTTACTTGAAATACATTATTCCTTTCACCATTAATAACTCTCTTATTTTTATTAATAAACCATTAGCTTTTTAATTACTAAAGCATTGTTTATAAGTGTGGTATTTGGTAAGATTTAAAGTATATATTTTGACTTGAGGGAGTGGCTGATTTTTTTATATGGTTTACAGTAATCTCTCATCATAAAGATCAGATAGAGTGGTGATAGGGGCTGGATTTTGGCTTCTTGTTAATCCAAATGAAGATACAGCAGTTCATTTTTGTTGCTGACTTAATGAACTCTAATGTTATAATAACCACCAGTTTTGGGTGTGATTGCTGTGTTCTTTTTATCAGTCTGTCCTTAGTTTGGCATTTTTTCTGTTGTGACCTGCACCGAGCATGTTGGCTTACTTGACATGCGAGCCATTGATGAGGGAACTTGTCAAAGGCTTTCTGAACATTCAAGTACCCTGCATGCACTGAATCACTTTTGCCCATGTTTGTTTACTCCCTCAAATAATTCTAATAGAATTGCAGTATTTGACTACATTTTTTCAATGCTTACCTGTTTGGTATGCACTATAAAGCTCATCTTGTTTTCCAGACTATGGATTTGAAAACAGGTATCTGCATCTCCTAATTGCCACATAAAGCAACCATACTTTAGACTGATGAGCAAACCCTGCAGTGAAAAGTACAAAATGTTGAGAACACTTTCTGAACTATATTGAGAACTTTCTCCACTTTGTCTAAATAAGGTTCTGGTATCCAGTTTAAGGGTACAGCATACACAACACTGAATTCTAAATGATTACCTGCCAATATTAGGATTTCCAATACTAAGAATTTGAAGCTGAAATTCCAATATTTTAAAGAGATTTTAAACTTGACATATTGATTGTAAAGGCATACAAGATTTTACTTCAATACCAGACAAAGTAAATCACCAGCATCTAGTAATCTCCACGTGCTCTTAACTTCTATGTAAATTGCTAGTAAAAACTGCTAACCCTCACCTTGGTTTCCATATTTAAGAGATGCAGTCCTTTTACATTTACTCCAACGTACACTCTGATAACTTTATGACTGCTTGAACTCGCCTTGGTGAATACTTGTCCTGTGAAAAAAGCAGCTCCATAGGTAGGAATTTCCCAGCAGTTCTGCAAGAACATGCGTTGCAGGTGATGCATCTCTTTACTCACGCCTTCACTAGTGCTGAGACTCTAGAAATAGAAGAGCAAATAAATTACACAAGAAACTGTATTAACAATGCACATTCCTCAAATAGAGTAAAGTGGTAGCTGGTTTTCTTGAAGGGCTTTTCCTGGCAGTCATCTAAGATGTCACATCTAATGCCACTAACAGCTTAATAGCACTGTGATGGAATGCATCAGGCATTTGATGCTCCCTGCTGGAGCCCTACAACTCTTGTTAACTGCACCCAAAAATGTTCCCTTTGAGTGAGTTCAGACCTAAGAGTGTGTAGAGAGGTCGCCTTCGATTAGCTGCTAGTGGAACCAATGAGAATTGGTCCTCCAGTAACGAGAAGGGCTGGGAATCCAATAGGGCCTCGTAGGGAAGGTAAAAAGGACTGGTTTTTTGGGTGCAGTTCTGGGTGAACAGGGAGAAAAAATGAGTAATGATCTTCCTTGTCTTAATTCAAAAGCTTGGCCTGATCAGTGACCTAACACTGACTATACCTTTTGAGTGAGTCATCAAAAGACTGATTTGTTTTACTTTGTGGAATCTGAATTCCAGATGGCCACCTGGAGTTGGCTATCAATTGACTTTGGTAAAATTAAATAATCATTCAGATAAACACATGACAACCGATCTTAATATGTCGGAATTTCAGAACTGTTTACAAAAAAGTGATGACAACATTTCTATTAGGTTTCATAAACTTAACACTCTTCTGACTTATACTTCATGCCTAAACTGAATTGACAGTGTCCCTTTAAGTACAGTTAGCTGGCTGAAACAAAATACAGGACTATGTAGCACTTTAAAGACTAACAAGATGGTTTATTAGATGATGAGCTTTCGTGGGCCAGACCCACTTCCTCAGATAAAATAGTGGAAGAAAATAGTCACAACCATATATACCAAAGGAGACAGTTAGCTGGCTGTCATCAAAATAAAAAATAAAAATAAAAACAACCACCCAGATTATGACTTCAACAACTCAATTTACTGACAAACCAACTTTTAATTTTATTATCAGAATGTTAAAAACAGCTCAGTATTAAAATATGTTTTTCAAGTTACATTATATTTTACTTGAATATAAAAAATCCACGGCCCACTGGGGTCATCTGCTGGAGAATCCTGCAAGGCACGGTGAGCACGGGTGTGTACTTGGCACGGTTCACCTCCACCTCCGAAACGTGCCTCTTCTGTGGTGTGAGGGAGACCCTGGCACACATCTACATCGAGTGCGCCAGGATACAGCCCCTCTTTCGGCTCCTCCAGAACCTCCTGTTGAGGTTCTGGCTGCACTTTTCCCCCCACTTGTTAATTTACACACATCCCATCCGTGGCCCCACAAAGTCACGGGACCTCCTGGTCAATCTCCTCCTGGCTATGTCCAAATGGGCAATCTACAAAACCAGGGAGAAGAGGTTGGCCAGGGGAGGGGCCTGCGATTGTGGAGCCTATTTCCGTTGCTGCATCCGCTCACGTATCCAGGCAGAATTCTAATGGGCAGCATCCGCTGGCTCTCTCGAGACCTTCTAGGGGCAGTGGGCGCTGTCCGGGGTTCTCTGCTTGGTATCCCCATCCGGTTCCCTCATTTTAACCCTTTGACCCTCACACCCGTACCTGTTTTTTCATTATTTGTCCCCAGTAATTAGTTGGTTTTTTCCAGGTTCTGTGGACTCTCCCCGCAGGCTGGGGGGAGGTCCTTTAGATGTGGGCGGGCTAATGCCCGCCCACCTCCCGGACACCAAATAGTTGAATATAAAAAATGGACTACTGAATCTGTAAAAAGAATGGTTCACTATCAATTTTTAGCCTTCCTACGTTTCTGGCTATATATTACTATTTTTAGAAATGCATAACAATAACAGAAAATGGAAGAAACAATAACAAACCATTTAAAGAAGGATTTCCAAAATGTTCTTACCTTGTATTCATGAAGTATTCTATTTGTCCAGTGAGGAGCCTTACTTTTTAGTTTGGTGATGGGTACTATAGATTTAAGATTTTCTTCACTGAAAGGAAAAAAGTGAAAATATTACCTAGTTTTCCTTCCATCAATGAGCAAAGTACAGGACAGAAGGCAGTATCTTCCAGTATGGCAATACTAATACCTTTAACTATTAATTATTAGCATAGATTGTCAGTCCCAATTCAAGCTGCTTTCTTGTCATCTCAGCAGCTGAAAAGAGGCAGCCAAGGTTTCCCACTGATCAAGATTAATCCTTAGGTTGTGTGCAGCTAGTTGACTCTGCAGAACAGTTACCCACTTTCTCCTAACTGTTGTTCTTTGAGGTATGTTGCCCATGTCCATTCCAATTAAATGTGCACATGTTGCGTGCACAGTTTTTGGATAGTTTTCTCCTTAGCAGCACCCATTTGGGATGTAAAATCCCATTTAATCAGTTAACCAGTTAAATGTTATATTTAACTGGTTAACTGATTAAGTGGGATCCCCTTGGATGGAACTGGTACCCCGCCAGAGCTGCCAGATTACTGGGAGATGCTTACCCATAACTGGTTAAGAAGATGCTTACTGGGTAACTGGTTACCCATTCACATCCTGAGCATCCACTGGGTCAGTTGTGAGGCCTCCCTGGAATAGAACCTCTATATCACTCTACAACCCTGTTGACACAGGGTACGTCTAGACTACATGCCTCTGGCGACAGAGGCATGTAGATTAGGCTACCAGACATAGGAAAATGAAACAACGATTTAAATAATCGCCGCTTCATTTAAATTTACATGGCTCAGCGCGGCAGCCATGTAAATTTAAATGAAGCGGCGATTATTTAAATTGCCGCTTCATTTTCCTATGTCTGGTAGCCTAATCTACATGCCTCTGGCGACAGAGGCATGTAGTCTAGACGTACCTACAGTGTTTCCTCACTTCCTTCTTGCTGGTTACTCCAACAGAGGGGAAGGTGAGTGGTTCTGAAATGAATATAAGCAAGACATCTCAAAGAACAACAGTTATGAGAAGGAAACTGTTTTTTCTTCTTCCACTGACTGTTCATATCGATTCCAGCTAGATGACTCCAAAGCCTTACCCAGACAGAATGAGGTCAGAGTTATGGAATAGCAGATTGGCGCACTGCTCTGCCAAAACCTGCATCCTCTCTGACATACTGGACTATGTAAATGTATGTACTGAGGACTAACTCGCTGCTCTGCAGAGTTCTTATATTGGGACCTGGGCTAGGAATGCCATCACTGAGGCCAGTATCCTTGTAGAATGTGCTGTGATTGCCGGGGCTGGGATCTTTGCCAGCCCAGCACGAATGGATGCAAGATGTGATCCAGGAAGATATTCTTTACAATGATACTGGAAGAACTTTCATCTGGTCTGCCATCACTATAAATAGTTGGTTTGATTTACAGAACTAGCTTAGTGAGCTCTCTTTAGAAGGCCAGTGCCCACTGAACATCTAGAGAGTGCAGTCTCTGCTCATGGTTACTGGAATTAGGGTTAGGGTAGACAAAGGAAAGAAATGTGTCTTGGCTTGTATGAAAATGTGACCCAAACTTGGGCAGAAAAGCTGGGTGAGGCCTAAACCGCAAGGATAAAATATATAAGACTGTATGGTCGATTGGATGTGAGGGCCTTCAACTCAGACACTTTCCTTGCCGAGGTAATGGCAAACAGAAAGGCTACCTTCCACAATCGATAGAGAAGGGAGCAAGTCACTAGGGGTTTGAATGAGGCCCCCATGATTTTGGAGAGGATCATGATTAGGACCCAATCAGGAATTGCCAGCCTAATCGGGAGTCCACTTGCGAAAGTGTACCACCATGGGGTTAGCAAATACAAAGCATCCAGACACTCTGCCAAGATGGCAGCAGGGTGGAAAAACAACAGAAGATGCTGCCAGATCTTGTTGTTTTAGGTATAAGAGGTACTCTGTAATGATTAGTATAGGCATTTAGAATAGAGGTGTGTGTTGTTGCACACACCAACAAGTGAACCTTTTCCACTTATCCAGGTAAGTGGCCCTTGTGGACAGTTTCATGCTGCCAAGTAGGACTTTCCTTTTTGGTTCAGAGAACAGCAGCTCCATAGGATTTAACCATGAAGTTTCCAAGCCATGAGGTGGAGGGACTAGAGATCTGGGTGGAGAAGGAGCCCATGGTCCGTAGTGAGCAGGTCATGGAGGACAGGTAATGGAACTGGGGTGTCCACAGATAGGTACACCATACTCTTGGGGTACATCTAGACTACATGGCTCCGTCAACGAAGCCATGTAAAATAGTTTACTCGGCATAGTCAATGAAACAGGGATTTAAATAATCCCTGCTTCATTAAAATAAAAATGGCTGCTGTGCAATTTCATCATTTCATTTCTAGTTAATACAACACACCTGCAGTTTACCTGGACATAGCTGAAACAGTTTAGGACTTGTTTGAAAAAAAAAAAAAAGTCATACTAAAAACAAAATCTCAGTTTAAATACTCACTTTAGGAAACCTTGTTTGTGTTTCTTACTCTCATAATTTCCATAGACTATTTGCAGCAAAAGACTTGCCAGTGTGATCAGTTTAGCATCAGGTGAAGTATAGAAGCCTTTTAGCAAATTATATCTGGCTTCGTCAAACAGTATGAGAATAGCCAGTGGATCCTCAATCTGTTTAAAAATATAAGTTTTAAACATTTTGGTTAAACTCATTTTCCTTTTACAAATTACGTAGAACTTTTCGCTGATTCCATAGGAGACAAAGATATGATCCTGCTTAATTGAAATGTGCATTTAATTAGTCTAAAACAACCTGAGCCTGAGAAGGAGCCACAGTTTACCAATGTACATTGCCAAATAGCTACAGTAATTTGTCAGCGGTCCCCATCAGGTGCCTCCTCTGTCATCTCCAGTATCTTTTTCCCACCAGCAGCCCCACTGATCAGTGCCTCCTCTTCCTTCCCCACGCCTCCTGCCCACTGCAATCAGCTTTTTCATGGCACTCAGGAGACTCTGTGGGGGAGGGTAGGAGCAAGGGTGCAATACGCTTGGAAGAGAAGGTGGAGCCAGGAGTTGTAAAATATGAGTTTTATTCTACAATTGTCCTGTCCCATGATTAACAACAGGAATTACAGGCTTTATCTACATAAACAACGAGAAGTCCTGTGGCACCTTATAGACCAGTGGTCTCCAACCTT